>NC_079349.1:1274285-1911428 GCF_029582105.1 Oenanthe melanoleuca
CACAGTTAATCATATTCCTGGCTCTGTGCTCAGCCATGGAGAACCAGCTGAGGATGAGGGTGACATCAATGAAATGCAATTTTGGCCATTTGTGCCTGTGGGACACAGGGAAGGGAGAAGGGAAGAGCAGATCACAGAGACTGGATTCTTCCCTCTGCAGCTTTTGCTTCCTGGATTTGTAGGGTGAGATTTGTAGGAACTAACTCTGCTGTGCTAGTTCAGGCTGAACTTTACACTGAGTGATAGAAACTGGGGTTTAGTTACTGGGAGAAAGGAACAAATCACATTTCCCGTGTTTTGCTCTTGACCTTTGAGCATCCCAAGGCATCTATAAGGGAATTTGATCTCCCTCATCCTTGTTTATCACCTCCTTTCCCTTTGTAACACAAATAATTAATAACTGCACTCTGCCTGCACTGAGGAGTTTGGAATATTGCAGAGCTAAATTTGTGCTCAAGGATGTTAATGCTGGAGCACTGAGAGGTTGGGAGAGGAATTTTCTCACAAAATCATGATATCATGGTTCAACCCAGCAGCACTAGAATTGTTTGGGCATGGAGGCATTGGCATTAAGTTCATTAGAATTTAGTTCTGAGAGGAATGTTGGATTTGTCTTCACAAACGAGCTGGTAGATAAAGTTAGCACTGAGAGATAAAAGAAACAATGGGATGGATTCCACTGATTGATGAATGGAAAAAGGATATTTGCCTTTACACAAACTGTGGGTTTGCTGATACATGAGATTGGATATTGGAAGATGAAAGTAGCAATGGGGAAAAACCAAGAATTAAACATTAAAAGGGAGGGTTGTACATTAGAGGGGAATCTCAGGTATCAGGTGTTTGGGAAGTCTGTGCCTCTCAAGTACCTCACTGAATGGGGGAAGAGAGAGGGAAAAGCAGCCGGGAAAATGGGATAAAAAGGAGGCTGTGTCCTCCAAAAATCTGCCTGCAGGGGCAGATGTGGTTCAGCTGGAGCAGTGCTCCTGGAGAAGGTGCAGTTTCCTCTGAAGCTCCAGGGATGATGTGGAAAGGTCTGGTTTTCCTCTGGAATCCAGTGGGAAGAAGGTTCCTTGGTGTCCCAAATCTCAGTTTTTATCTGGGTAGGAAAGGCTTGGCTCCTCCCCTGGCTGGAGCATCTCCCAGTGGGATGATGGAATTTTATCAGTCATGCCCTGGGACTCACTGGCCATGGACAGGAGATATCTCCTGGAGGGAGGGTGGGCTGTGGGAAGATAAAGATGATTGCCCAGCTGGTTTAAAGCTGGCCCATTAACAGGTAATATGTGCCAGGAGATCAGGGGCACTGCCCCAGCTGGGTTAACAGATGGGGACAGAATTCACATTTCTGGCCACATCCTGTGTTGCAGCCCAAGACAAAAAGAAAGAGCAGCTCAGTTTCAGGGAGGATTCTCATCACTGTTATCATCTCCTGGCATCCCAGGCAATAGGAGCTGGGCTAAGCAGGTCATGGGTTTATTTAAGGGATGGTTTCCCCTGTATCATCAGAACATCTGGCTGAGCACATCTGTCCCTTAGCCAGAGGCTGCAGGAGGGTTTGCAGTTCCAGTTGTGAGCATAAATATAGCTCTAAATAGCATCTGGACCATGAAACCAAGTATAAAATTCTGAACTGCAGGCGTTTAGGGGGAAGGCAGCTTGACTAAGCTCAGTAATCACCAATTCCAAATGAAACTCAGGAGGTAAAAAAAAAAAAAAAAAAGACAAGAGAGAGATTATGGAGTGATTCTGAATTTCAAAGTAATTGCCATGAACACAAACTCTGGCAAGTGAATTCTGTTTGTGACTGAAATTGAAGCAAAATAAAAATTTGCTTCTAAATTGTGGATTCCTATAGCTTGCTCCATCCTCTTCCCACATCAATGTAACTTTCTGTCCTCAAGCTACAATCTTCCAAGCAAAGCACAGAGCAATGAAATAAAACTGGAGAGAAAAAGCTTATTTCTTTTTTTCCCAAAATCACAAACCCTGGTTTTCAGAAAAAGAACAACAAAAGCGATAGCTTTAGGACAAAGGTAGTTGAGATCAAATGAAGCCAGTTTGAGATATGATTAAAAATAAAAAAATAAAAAGAAGAAGGAAGAAATAGAAGTCATAATGAGAATATTCAGCTTCTTTCCCAGAAGAAGGGTCAGTGGATTTAATGGAAAATATTTTCCTTTCTGATCTTTGTGTGTGGATATCAGTAATGCAGCTGAGCAGCAGCACCCATAGATCATTGTGATGGCAGCAGCTGGTAGAGAAATGTAAGGAAATTCTCTGTATGTGGGACTTTGTTCCCAGTAATATCAGAAAAACAAACCTCCAATCAACTGCAAAGGAAGGGAGAAAAAAAAAATATCACCTGAAACAATTTTTAAAGGACAAAACTCTGAATAGTGCCATCAAAAGAAAGGTTTCTTACTGCTTATCCATAGTTTATGAAGATGGACTTAAAAAAATATATATATTAACTAGAAATATCAGATGTCCTTAAGGAACTCACTAATGCTGAGTTTTAGTAATTCCATTAAAATTGTGGGCACTGATCACCTGCTTTAGCTTTAACCTGGGATTCTGTCCAGGCACAGCAACTCCTCCCGAAATTTAAGGAGAACCATCCCCTCTGAGTCCATTCTTTCTGCCCTGCTGAGGAGGGGGAATTCAACAGAAAATCTGTTCCTGGACACACCCCTGGCATCTTTCACTGTAAAAAAGCTTAATTTAATTCGGTGAAAGGCAGTGAAATATCAGAGATTTTTACATGAGGTGAGGAAAGTTAGAGCCCGTTGGAGATTGCCTTTGAGCAGCTCTCCCTAAATCCTGGGTCATTTCCTTTTTTGAGCGGCTCTCCCTAAATCCTGGGTCATTTCCTTTTTTGAGCAGCTCTCCCTAAATCCTGGGTCATTTCCTTTTTTGAGCAGCTCTCCCTAAATCCTGGGTCATTTCCTTTTCCAGCTCCGAGTCCCCGTGCTGAAGGTGAGGTAAATAAAAAGTTTATTGACATCCCAATGTGCCGCTGTGGGATTTGCTCTGAACATTTGGGAAACCCACGGAGGGCTCTCTAAGATCTCATTATATTAAAGAAAAAGTGATTTTATTTGCAAGGTGTGAGTTCCATGGATGAGTGAGCATCAGTAAACAAGCTTAGCCTGAGCTGGTACCTTGGAAAAGCAACTTCTAAAAGCAATTAGTGATGAATTACCCTCAGCACTTGGGAAGGTCATTAAAGCACATTCCCTACATTAGAAAGAACAAAGAACATTCTCAGCTCGAAGATGGGGGTGGAAATGTCTGAAGTTTTTTTCCAGCCAAGAAAAAACAAAAAGCCGTTCCTGCATTTGGAGTGAGCAGCAGAGGAAAGGACATTTCGGTTTCATTACAGGGAAAGGCACAGAAAACAGCAAAGCTTGTCAAATCCTCCCACAGCTCTCAAGCACCGCATTCATCTTCAAAATATTTCAGGATTCCGAACCGAAAATTGAGGTCAGTGTTTTTGTGCCACTCCAGCAGCTCAAAGCCTTTCCCATCTGCACCTTCTTATTTTGTGACCACCCTGGCACTGCCCAGCCAGAGAGGAGGGAAACGGGGAATAAGGGCAATAAATCTGCTGTGGGATCGTAGGTGAGGTGATCAGTTTGTAAAATGGCCTAGGAGGGGTTCCTGGGGAGCCTCGGTGGGAGTTTCTGATGGGTTTGGGTGCTGATGTACAATTTACAGAACTTGGGGCTGGAGCAAGGAGCCAGTTGGGTTTGATTGTTAATAATGTTCAGGTTGGGCTGGGCACTGTGATTGTCTGAAGGAAGGAACTCTCTGCTCTCAAGATCTTTGTGATGCAGACTCCAGAAATTTACTGGGAATTAGCAATGTGGATTAAAATATTAAAATATTAAATTAGTGCCCTGAGTAAAAAGGCAGTTGTGGTTACAGCAAGGGTGGAGAGCACAGCTGGAGTCCTGGGGTTGAGTTTCCTCCTTGTCTTCCCTCTGTGGGAAGAGGCACAGGAATTTCATTTCTCCAGGCAGTGACACCTTTCACACCTTTGGTGTGTTTGGGTTGGCAGAACACCCTGTCCCCAGCTCAAAAACACCAGCAGTGCAGCTGCCCTGGGGAGTCTCACCTTGAGATGGAGAGAGGCACAAGAATTGCACCTGCAGAACCAAAATATTTTGGTTTCATTGTGCCACCACATATCACAGAGGGAAAACTCATCTGGAACACAGAAAAAAGCACAAAATACACACGAGGCTCTGCCCAGCCAATGGGTCTCTGTGTGTCTGTGACAGAGGGCAGAAAGATCCAACAATCTGGTTTTAAAAATTAAACAGTGTAGTTATTCTCATTATAATCTCCACTTTGAAACAAAAAAAAAAAAAAATTTATTATTAATTAATCTGTGATTATTGCAAACTGCCTTCTATTTTTTTCTGCTTGGTGACTGTGTAAAATTCAGAAGACTCCACACCTGGTTTCAACAGGGTTTGGTTGTGGTGATCACTGAGTTAAATTTTAAAGTAATCTGTGATTTGAAAGAAGTTTAGTCAAAGTGAAGAAGCAAAACTGAGAGAAGGTGTAATTACAAGGCAGACATCTCTCTAAAGCTGTGTTACCTTCCAGTCAAACAGAATCCAATGTCAAAGGATGTTCTTATCTGGCCATTCATCAGAGCAGTGCCTGTTAGGAAAGTTCTCCTTCCTTTAAAAGTTTGATTGAAATAGGCAGAAAGAGAAAAGTGAATTTTATCCCAAAGCTCCTGAGTGTATGTAAACAAGTTGGTGTCTAATTCCATTTGTACCTCTGACACTTGCTCTTAAAAAAGGCAAATTGGGTAGTTTTTCCTGAGGTAAAACACCCAAATAAATCAGTGCATGGAAGGCCCAGGGACAGGGGAAGGAATGAAATCGAGATCCTTTGGGCTATAGAATATATGAATTCCTTTTAATGAGATTTTGATTACCAGCACTGGTGCCTTGGAGCAAAAACTCCAGCAATAATCTCTAATGTATTATTTTGCAGGAGGAATTTCAACATGATAATGTTAATCCAATGAATGTCCATTTAGGCTGGCTAATGATGAAACACTGGATATTACACAGTGCTCACCAGGAATATGAGGAGAGATGTCCTTTATGGGATTATATAAAAAGAAATCAGTTTCATCAAGAATGCAGTTACTCACTTGGAAACCTTCTCATTTACTGACTCTCAAGAATCGTGGGGGATCAAAAACTGATATAATGAGATCATTTCCCCCCAGTAAAAATGCAATATGTGATTAGCCACTATTGACTATTACACCAAATGAAAAGGAGTTTTATCCCACATCCATATCCTCTCACATGCTAAGTCTGCTTATAGAAAGAGGCTCATAAACATAATTTTTTTGACTGGAGGATCCAAGGTCTTTCATTATGGAGACTTATTTTCAAATGGAAAGTGGTGTCATTATCAAGTACTCATAGCTTTTTCTGAGAGGAACACAAACTTCCAAAACAAACCCCAAAATGTGCAAATTCTCAAGGAGTTTATCACACCATTTGCATAAATTGGAGTGGGGAAAAAAAAGCCTGAGCTGCCTTTTATTGCTTACACTGCACTTCCCATTTGGCTCCAGGATAAATCTGGTGGTTTGGGGTGTTCTAATTTGGGGTGGGTGTGAACTGAACCAAACCCCACACACAGCCTGGGTGATGTGGAATGTGCAGGGACTGAATTCTGGGGTACCCAAGCTCCCAGCCTGACTCCTGCTGAATTTTGGATGCATACAGTTGGTTTGGGCTGGAGAATCTGTGGGTGGGATCACACCTGGTGAAAACAAGGCTGAGGCAATGGGCAGGTGTAGGGATGGGGAGAGAAATCAGGGCTGGGATTGGGGTCAGGCACTGCCCTGGCAGGGGGGAGCACAAAGGGGAATGTCTGGGTGGGATGTGGGGGTGATCAGTGATAAATATGATAAATGTGGTCAATGATAAATGTGATAAATAATAAGTGTGGTCAATGATAAAGGTGATAAATGGTAAGTGTGGTCAATGATAAATATGAGAAATGATAAATATGAGAAATGATAAATATGAGAAGTGATAAATGTGATCAATGATAAATGTGATCAATGATAAGTGTGATCAATGATAAATGTGATCAATGATAAATGTGATCAATGAGTGTGCTTTGGGGGTGTGGGAATGGGTGCTGCAGCCTAAACTCAGAATTTTGCCTTTTCCTGCCTTGCTGGGCTGGGCTTCCACGAGCTCCCAAGGCTGGAAGTTGTACCTGGGATGGCATTTACTGGCAATGTCAGCTGATGTTTTTATGATATAATTAAATAGCAATTACTTCCCTTCCTTCCTTCCTCTGTGAATAGAGCATGGTGAGATCTATTCTTGGTAGAACTCTACAGTTGTGCTTCTTTTTTTTTTTTTTTTTAATTATTATTTTAGCAGACACTTTCTCTGCATAATTCCAAAATAAGAAACTTGACAGCACGTGTTTGAGGCTTCCAAAATCTGATGTTCATTATCCTGGGTCAGAAGCAGTGCATTAGTAATGACTGAAATAGAGATTTGGATTTATTTTTTTTCTAATATTCTGTATTCTTTCACAAAAATAACAGCTAATTCATTAGATATTAATAGACTACTGTTTTTGGAGTTTTGTTCTTGCTGTAAAATTAATTTATTTGGGTTGACTTCCCGCCCAGTCCTGCTTGTCTTCAAAGTTCATGGAGATTTTGTGTTGTCAGATGATAAATTTGAGGTAATTTGTGATGGTCAGACTGATTTGCTCATCTCCCACAGATGTTTGCATTGGTGTGTGAATGACCTCAGATGTAGAACTTCACTCTTAATGGAGTTCATCCCTGGAAATTCCTTATCTCATTATTAGAAAGAAGGAAATCTGGGATTATTTGTCTCAGAACTATGACAGGTACCAAGTCTTCTATCCTGATACTCTGAAAAATAAAAATAAAGCCAGATTGTGCAAGGTGTGAAGAGAAATGAAGCTCCCTCACTATCAAGTGATTGAGAGCAATCCCAATCTCTTCCCAAGATTTCAATCCAGGCTGTTATTCCTGAGCTCCCCTGAGTGGTTGGTGCCAAGGTTTCCCTTTCCATGCAGAATTCCCATTTACACCATGCAGTTCTCTAGCTGAAGAACCCTTGTCTACAAGAAAAAAAAAGGAAAAAAAAGCTGTTTATGTACTTACCCTGAGGAAAGAGCTGTTCTGAGAGGTAAAGCTGGGGCTCAGTTTTGTTCCTCCTGTGCTGCAGAATCACATCAGTTTAAAGTGCAAGGCATCAGTCCTGAAAAATTGAGTCCACATCAAACGTTCCCAACTAATTCACCTTCAGTTATTTATCAATTACAGCGATTTTCCCTGCCTGAGGGCTGTGGCACTGTCTGTGTTTGGTGTCTCCTCTGTGCTTGGAATGAGGTGTGAGATGAAAGAAATGGGAAGAAAAAATATCCTCAGAGAGCCTGGGGACTGAGGAGAGGCAGCTGTTAAATAAAACCACCCTGGGTTTGTGGCTGCACAGCTGGAAGAGCAAAGGGAGGAAACTGAGCCCTTGGAAATCTCCCTGTGGTTTTATTCATCCCCAGGACTGAAAATTCCCAATGGCTCCTCCAGAGGAAAAGTGGTTTCTAGTTTTTCTCCCAGCTGATGCCTGAGTGCTAAATGAACTTTTATTTTCTGAACTGGGTCTCACTGGAATGTGGGGAAGAAGGAAGAAATACATTCATTTTCAGTCTCTGAAGGAAAAATGACTCAAAAACATGACTGTCCTAGGCAGGTTTAGTGACTACGAGAATAAATTTTTCTTTTTGGTCGTTTACATTCTTGTTTTATGTCTGAAAGGGGTTTTTGGTTTTTTGAGCTGAACTTTATTTCAGGAAGCCTTGTTTAATCAAGAGGGGATTACCTTCAGGGGCCATCCCATTGTTTCGTGGTTATTCAGAAACTAAGGCTTGGCATCTCAAACTTGGCTTTCATTTCAATTTTGTTCATGGTTTCTATATTCCCAGAATCTGAGCATTGATATTTGCAAGATTCCTCTGTTCCAACAACTGAATATTTGGGATTTCTCTGCCCCACTGAAATTCCTGCCTTGGTGTGTCAGCAGAGTCCAAGGGCTTGGCTCCATCTGTGAATTTATTTTATTTCCTGGTTAGTGGGAGTGGCAGTGGAAGAGCAGCAGGGTAATTCTGCCAGCTCTCAATCAGAGGGAGCAGAAAAGGATCTGATTGTTCAATCAGGCAGGAGCAGGCACATCTCATCACAAACTCATCTTTTTGCTCTAATTCACCACCTTGGCAGATTCTAGTGGAGGACAGGAATTACAGCTTGTGCTGCTCGTGCCATTGTCCATAGAAATGCAAAGTGGAGCAGAATGAAAACCAAGAAAATTTTTTAGCTTTGTGAAAACTATAAAATTCAGGGTGAAAATGGCTGATTTAAACTTTTCATCAAAGCTGCATTCGGGAATTTGAAACTTTTTTGTTTTGTTTTCCTTCTCTGATGTTTTCTTGCTTTTTTAAAATTTTTTCTTTTTAACAGTAAAAAAGAAGTAAATGAAAGCTAGAGCCAAAATTTCAGAGTAAAATGTTAAAATTTCACTAGAATACTTCTGGAAGGAGCATTTTGGCATTTACAAAAATAACTTAAATGTGAAATTTGGCAGAACACTCAAAATTTCCCATCACTGTTACGGTGTGGGATCAATGAATTAATTCTCTGAACAAATCTAATTAAAAATTTTGAGTGGCCAGAATTGATTTTGTGGAAATGCAAAGAGAGAGAGATCCTTGACAAAAATGATGTCACCCCAATCCTATTCCCCTCTGAGACTTCCTGGCTTTTCTAACCCTCCCAGACCTGGGATTTAACTTTCATTTCCCTGCTTCCCCCTCACCCACAGCTGTAGTTTGGCACAAGAAAAAAAAAATTATGTACAGGAGATAAAACTTTTGAAATCTGTTCACAGAAATGGTTGAAATCCCAAGAATAACTCAGCACAGAATGTTCCTGGCTGCAGGGAGCAGCATCCAAGTGGAACATTGTCAGGTTCCTGGGATCAGGAGGAGGGATGGGATGCTGGAGGGGTTCAGAGGGAACAGGAGGATGAAGGAAACATGAAAAAAAGGGAATAAGCAGAGTTTGACTGAGCTGTGCCTACAGAGACAGAGCAGCACACGAGTGCTGGGAGGATCCAAGCACCAGAGAGGCAGAAGAATTCTGAATGCTAAAAAAAAAAGGGATTTTTCATGAAGTGATGGCTGTGGCTTCGTGCAGCAGCTCAGGAAAATCTGAGAGCCCTCAGCTCTGGAGTGCTGGGGATGAGCACACCACAGAGCTCTGGAGCACCACAGCAGGAACTTCTATTTTCTGGCAGGTTCAATGGTCTGGATCTCATTTGTTGCTCGGTTTTTGGGGGAAAAAATGGGGCTGCCACCTCAATCAGCTTTTTAAATTATCTTTTTATTGTTTTTTTTTTTAATTGTGGAGCCTGTACCTCCATTAATCCCAGAGAAAGCCATTTTGGTGGGGAGAGCCAAGAGCCTCTCAGGGAATCCTTGATCCTGCCCTGAAGCCACCACGAGGAGCTGCATTAGAGATGCACCTGAATTACAGGGATTACAGGATTTACCTGTACAGGTGAATTTACCTTGAGGATGGAGGTGAGAGCATCTGCAGCCCCTTTTCAGATAGAACACAGCAGCACTTTGGGGTGCAGGGATCCTTCCAGGCCTTCCCAGCTGCCCTTAAACTGAGATCAGCATAATTTGCACTTTGCAGAGATTCTGTGGAAGGGTTAATCCCCCTGACACAGTTATCCTGAATATTGAGCCATCCATAAAACCAGAGAAAGCCCTGAATGCCCTGCTGGACTTGTTCTTGTCCAAGCTGTTCCATCTGATTTTTGTGTGCGTGATGGACGTGCAGCTCTGTTCAGCAGGACATTTTCACAGGCTGGATGAGATAAAAAAACTCGAATTACTTCAATGGTTGAATTAGCAACAAACTGAAGGAGAGCAGCACTTCATTGAGGAAATGAAGTATGAATGGCTTCTGTAGCCATTAGCAACTCTGATTTGGTGTCAGGCTGAGCAGCTCCTTAAAATTTAGATGACTTGTCCTTGGAGATGCAGGTGTGTGTGGGAGCAAGCCCTGATGTTTGTGCCTGGTTTGGAGGTGCAGGGATTCTCTGACATGGCAAATACTGCACACAGGAAAAGTGCAGCAGGAGAGGCAATCTCAGCTAAAAATACAAACACCTCTCCCTTTGATCTGCCACTCGCTTTGCCAAGGTGCTGGCAGAACAATGGATTCATTAGTGGGGTGCCTGAAGAGTCTGGGGAGTCTCAGGGGAGAAAAATCAGAGCAGATAAGTGGAATGGGAGTTAAGAAATAAGGCAAATATCCAAAGGCATGCAGGAGAAATGCAACATTCCATGGAAAAGGGCTGCTTCCTTTCTAAGGAAGGCTTTGCCACTAAATTCACTGGGAGCAGAATTTGTTGCATTTAACACTGCAGGGCAATGCTGCCACCCAAAAATGATAAACCCCCAAATGCAAAAAAAAAATGCTGGGAGCAGCACTCAGGAAAATGGGAGTTCCACCTGTGTGGAGTGGAAAATGCCTGGAACAAGCTGGGGCTGGGTCAAGGAGCTTTGGCATCTTCAGCTTCCTCTTTTTCTTCCATCTAGCACAGAAAACCTGGAATGTGGAAGCAGCTGGGCAAGGAAAATTATTTGCCACAGATAAGATTTTAAATTCCTTTTATTTGTGTGTCTGTTCTTTCTTAACAGAGGTCTCTCACCTCCTTAACTTTTACTGGGAAATTTTTTTTTTTTTTTTTTTTTTTTTTTGGGGAGAGTTAGCTTTTCAAACAAAGAAAAAAACCAAAAAACTTAAGATGCAGATTTTATTTTTAATGCCCCAATTTCCCCACTGAAATGTTGAGAACATAATTTGTTAGCTAAAAGCTCTATTTTCCTCATTGAAAATTGAGTATTTGGCATCATTTTGGCTTGTTTTTTTCATCCACAAATGGAAAGTCTTCCTCTAGAAGCTTTGGGGACAAAAGTAGAAGTCTTTAGAAGTTCTCTTGGAAAATGGTATGTGTTGCTTGGCCAGAAGTCCTATAATGCAATTAAGACAACTTGTTCAGGCTGAGAATTGGAAATGCTGATCTCTTTGTGGTGTTGAGCAGCTGTAATATTGTCCTGAGGTTAGTGGTTAACTTCCAGCTAAATGTTTACCCTTTATTTTTTTATTTAGAATGAAACTTTCCAGAAATGGGGAGAGATGTCTAAAACGTGTTATCCTTAAAACTCTATTTATGACACACACAGAAGTTTATTTATAGCCTTAGGGATGCATCTGGAGATAAACAGTGCCCTGAAACATCCCCCTGTGCCTGATCCAGGATTTTGGCCATGGAACAGCAACTGGGGATGTGTGGGGAGCTGGAGGGACCCTGGGGGTGACACACAGAGCTGCCAGCAGGAAAGGGAGGGTGAACAAAGCAGAATATCTGCCCAATTTATCTGAATTGTCATGAAAGGAAAAGGAATTATCTCATTTATTGCAGCTGGGAAAGGAAAGGAAAGGAAAGGAAAGGAAAGGAAAGGAAAGGAAAGGAAAGGAAAGGAAAGGAAAGGAAAGGAAAGGAAAGGAAAGGAAAGGAAAGGAAAGGAAAGGAAAGGAAAGGAAAGGAAAGGAAAGGAAAGGAAAGGAAAGGAAAGGAAAGGAAAGGAAAGGAAAGGAAAGGAAAGGAATTATGCTTGTGGTGATGTTGCTGGAAGTTTGTCTGGCAGCTGTTCCCTTGGGGAAGGTTTGGATTTGTGGCTGAACAAGGTCAGAGACTCTTGGTTCCTCTTCTCAGCCCTGCTTCCATCCTGCTGAGCATGTTTTCCCCAATATTTGCCCTTTCACCTTTTACTTTCACCTGCCTTGTGTAAATCTCTTGGGGAGGGGTTGGTTCAGGTGGCTCCAGCCTTGGCTGGGCCTGGCAAGTGTGAATGTAATACAAACAATAGTTCATAAAGAAGAAATCTGAGGTGGTGATGTGGTGAAATTCCTTATTGGAATTGGACCTGAAAGATCTGTCCAAATATCAAGATAACATGGGCATAAAACATGAGATAAAACTTTTTCAAAGTATTTGAGAGATTTTTGGGAAGGGAAGGGTCTTGCTGAAGTCTTGTTTGCCAATCTTTAACTCCTCAGCTGGCAGAAGTTTGGGTTCTGTCTCATGAGATGAAATAAAAAAAAGTCATAGGTGTGGCCAGCTGCAACCTGTGAAGTGAAATCCATAAAGAAACTTGAAATGATGAAATTTACCACACTGACTATTTTTGTTTTTATTTCCTTTAGGTGTTTCTTATCTGGGAACCCTAAAAGAGAAAAGAATTCCAGGTGCAGACGAGAAGCAAGGGTTGAAATTCCAATGTTTCCTGCAAGCTGGAGATTCTGGAGTGATCCAGCCCAGCCCAGGGTGAGCAGTGCACGTTCCCAGGCCAGCACATGATGCTTTCTTAACCATCCAAGCTATTAGCAACACATGAACAAAAGCAAAGTTTAAGTCATGAAAGAAAATGGGCTTTGGATTCCTATTAATGATAAAATTAATTTTATGCCCAAACCATTGGACAATGGCCCCCTGGAGAACAATGAAGAGAGTGAAAATCCCTCAGACAATGGATGTTGAAAGCTGCATAATAGTCTTATCATTTCTGTACAGCCTTGCTTGAGACAGCTGTAATTAATTATAAGAAAATGACAAATGGTCAAGGCTGTGCTGAAGGCAGTGGCCCTGGTACTTGACATTGTAATGCAACTGGGGAAAAGCTTGTCAAATCAAGGTTGTGTTAATTTATTAGGCAGCCATTTGTGTCAAGTCGAATAAAAGGGAGAAAAAAACAAGAGGTGAAAAGCTACTGCAAATATGAAGTATCTGGGTGGATTTTCATACAGTGCAGATTTTAAGAATGCAATAATTTCATTCATCTGACTTCTGCCTTGCAGGACTCTCTGGGAGTTTTTTTATCAGGATGGACAGTAGGGGACAAAACTCCAGAGCTCTGTTGAAACTAAAGGTTTATTATATAAACTGCTAAAGGCAGTTTATTATGAAAGAGCCTGCTGGGGGCTGCCCAGCACAGCCCTGAGCAGGATAAAGAGATAAAGGGGGGAGAGAGAGAGAAAAGGGAGAAGAGAGCAAGAAGAAGAGCAAGAGAGAGGGTAAAGAGAGAGAGAGAAAGGAGAAGAGAGGAAAAGGGGTAAGAGAGTAAAGAGAGTGATTTCCCATTTACAACACAATAAATCTTCTTCCATGATGAATATTCTAACTTCCACTAACCAATCTAACACAAAATACAAATTCTATAGCATTTACATGCAGCCTATAGGAATCCTTATATTAGCACAGTGTGTTATATTTTAAACTCTAAGATCTGATCTTTGGACCCTGGCAAGTCTTTTGTGCCCTTTGGAGTTGCTCTCTGGCCGAGGGCATTGTTTAATCAAGAGGGGATTAATTACCTTCAGGGGCCATCCCATTGTTTCATGGTAATTCAGTAACTAAGGCCTGGCATCTCCAACGTGGCTTTCATTTCAATCTCCTTCATGGTTTCTATATTCCCAGAATCTGAGCATTCATATTTGTAAGATTCCTCTGTCTTGTCTTCCCCAGCACTGCCTTGTCCTTGTTTCCTTGTCACTCCCCTCTCCCAGGCAGCCACTGCTGGAAATCCAGCCAGCATTTTCAGTTTGTTCCACCCTACAGAGCCAAATCCTAGTTTGGGGTTCCACTTCAATAAACCACAAGTCTTTCCCACTCTGTCTAGTTTAGCTCTTGTCAGAAGATGTTTCCAAATTCTCCCTTCAGCTCTGGGGGTCCCTCACACCCAGCAGAGTCCCAAGGTCAAACTGCTGAAGGAGATTTCAGCCTTGGCTGGTTCTGATTTCTTTCTTCTGTCTTGCCTGTTCCAGCCATAATTCCCAAAAACACAACTTTATTTTAGCCCTTCAGCTCCCAACAATGCTTCCAATAGGATTGAACTTAAGCAAAAGATTAATATTTGTTAGTAAACTGAAATTTGCTGTTTGCTTTTAGCCTGGCAACCTCATAGGAGAGATTTGGGATTTATTTTTTTTTTTTTTAGTCACTAACAAACATGGCAAACATGAGTGAGTGCAGCCAGGTGAAAAACATGACAATGCTGGATCCAGCATTAAAATTTCCAGTTTTGGAAAATATCCTTGTGCTGTCAGTCCTTAGGGAGCACCATGGCACTGCCCAAATGGGTTTGAGAAAACACTTGGAATTGTCTTTATTTTATTTCTGAATAGTGCTTTTCTGGCTGTTGAAGCAGTTAACCCATTCCTTAAATTCTGCCTGCAAGAGGTGACTAAAATCTAACTGAGAAATAACCCCTCCTCCAAAAATCAGGCATTTTTTGCTTAGTTGATTGCTGAGATTTGTGTGGTTCTGTGGTGTGGCTCTGATTAGAGGCACCTCTGGCTGAATGTTGAGCATTTATCTGCTGGGATGCAGCTCTCAGCAGGGCTATAAATCTGTTTATATCCAGATGTCTAATGGATGGCTGGCATTTCAAAGTTTTTTGGTTTTTATTTTTTGAGGTGGTAAATTCCAATTTCACATCCTTTTGCCAGTCCTTGTGTTCATCTTCCACTTAGACCTGGCTCTGGGTGGGCATTGCCCAGTGTGGTGTGGGGATTATATTTTATATATTTGTGTGTTTCTGTGTGTTGTGCTGCTTTGGGCAAACCAAACTGGGATAAACTGGTGGTGATGGTGAAATAGCATAACTCAGAATGTTAAACCAAGGGAGTTCAGTCCTGGTGTGGAAAAGCAACTTCACATCATCAAAATTCCCCTGAAGGAGCTGCTGAGCTGGATTGAGGTTTATTTTCTCAGTCCAAGTTTTCTGACTGAAGATGATGAGTTTGTATTTTTTTGGTTTTTTTGTTTGGTTTTTTTTTTTGTTGTTGTTGTTGTTGAGGCTCAACACATGAAAACGTGTCTGAAGTCTTTCATTTCCACCTATTGAAAGCACTTTAAAAGGGAGAGGAGCAAACAGATGGCTCTCATTAGCACAAGAGTGCTTTCATCTTTTGCACATTTTAAATTTTATTTTGCCTTTCAGTGTTTGTAAGTAAATTGGTACAAAATTAAGACTTCACCAGAGCAATTGAATTTCACACATTTCAGTCCATGAAAGGAGAGGTGGACTCTGTCCAAATTGTGACAACTGATGCAATCCTGGCATCACAATTATCCATTATGATCAGCCAGAGCATCCTGAGGAATGAAATGCAGGGGTCTTCCCTCTGCCGTCCCACCAAACCTTTTTTATTCATTTTTAGCTGGAAAAATACAGATCTCATGGTTTGGAGCAGGAAATTCTGGCTGGAATATGCTCTGGGTGTAAACTGCCCAAGAGACAAAATTATTATTTAATTTGCAGGGACAAAATAATTATTTAATTTTTTTTTCCCACCATAAAATAATCTCCCAGTAAAGTGCTGGGGTGTTGTAGTTTTGTGTTAGACATAGAAATGAGTTGAGATATATTCTTGTTTATGCAATGAAAGAAGGTTTTGGTTTATTTTTATTTATTTTTTATTTATTTAATTATTTATTTATTATTTATTATTTTTATTTTTATTTTATAAAAATATCATGCTTATTTTTAATTAATTAGTAACTAGTTGTTACTTTGATTGGTTATCAATTACAAACACATTAGAGGTGTTTATGTGTTGGCAAGTTTTTCTTCTTAGATATTCTTTGTATTTTTTTTGTGATTTAGGATAGTTTTTACAGGTGTGAATCACAGTTTTAGGATTTTTTTCTCATGAGAACAAACTGATTTTACTGCTATAGGATCCTATTCTTAGCAAAAGTTGGTTGGTTTCTCGTGGGTTTTTATTAGGTTAGCTGTTAGTTTAGTCAAAATAATAAAAAAGATTTTAATTCTGTTCTTCTTAAAGCAGAATTGTGCATAAAGTGGCTTTTCTACTGCCTAGGAGTTTTCTCCATTTCTGAAAAAGAATGTTTATTTTTGGTGGCAGTGTACAGCATACTGATTAAAATAAATAAAAAAAAAAGGCTTAACATTTCAGTTATGTTGAGGAATTTTGTTTTGAGCCTAACCTTTTCAAATAGTAGATGTTTTACCAGAAAATGGAATACATCTCAGCCTGGAAAGTTATTTTTAAGTGGGGAAAAAAAAAGGAGCATTCTCACTTGGCTAATACACAATTTTTCAGGTCTTCCTACCTAATTTGGATGAGGGAAAGTGCTTCAAAAAATAGTGTGTCAAAATCTGAATAAGTTAAAAGGACTTGGTGTGTTTCTCCTTGGCCAACTTTGTTTTCTTTGATATTTAGACAGAAAAAAAAATGTTGTGTCCTGGATGCTTTGCATGCACTTCTCAGGGCAAAGTCAGCTGCTCTGTGTGGGCTCCTGGGAGGCCAGACAACATCAGAATTTTTATTTTTTCAATTTTTTTTCCTCTCAGGATTTGGATTCAGAATGATTCAGCCGTGATTCACACCAGGAGAAATTCTCTTTTTTGCCTTGCTGTTGCTCTCAGCTGTTGGAGTCAGGTGTGAATGACTCTGCTGAGGCATTTCCCTCCACGGGAGGAGCTCAAAAGCCACCTTGGGCAATTTGGAGCTTTATGGGTGTCGAGAGGTCTTTGCTGGGCAGTCCTTGGGCAGCTGGGAGAGAAGTGCTTTAATTTCTTATTCCTGATGCTCTGCAAAGGTGAAGAGTCCACCCACTCTCCAGCCAGCTTGTGCCAGTGCTGGAATCATCTCACATTTGAAAGCTCTCCAAGCTCTCTGCCCTGCAGCTTCTTGGCTCTGTTTTTTTAACCTTATTGCTTTTGTTTCATCCTTCACTATGAACATTCATTGCAGATTTATTGAGCAGGCTCAGAAGAGCAAAGAGAGGAGGAGGAGCACAAATGAGGTCCTTAAGAATCAGAATTTCAATTGAAATAATTGATGTTTTCATTTTGTTTGGAAAGGGAAAAAAAAAAAAAAAAAAGAAAAAAAGAAAAAAGGATTTTGAAAAATCTTCCTTCCCTCCTTCTCTGCTCCTGTAAGGGAATAACTTTGATTTCCTTGGAGGTGTCTATGAGCTCATGAGTTCATGAAAAGGTAACTGAGATGATGACACCAAAACCTTTAAGTCTAGCAATTTATCAAGACCTTCCCACAAAGACTGTCCCAACTGTATTTGCCATAGATATTTATAGAGAGATTTTTTGGTGGAGTTTAAAACCTAAGTCATAGACCCACATGTGTTTCAGACACACTTTATTGAGGGGAAAATGTGCCCCAAATTTTCCAAATGTCACAATATTTTGTATATGTTATCCAGAGAAATTTCAGTTGTGAAGGGAATTGGAACCTTCAGGATGCTGTGTTTGAATATCACTCCATAGAAAACATCTATGTTTCCTTTGACCTTACTGAGAGAAAAATCTGGATCTCAAAATCTGGGAAATGGGCCAAAATCTCAACCCTGGAAAAGTTCCTGCCTTGGAGCAGCTGGGAATGGTGACTTGAGGGTGTGTCTGATGCAGGTTTAGAGCAGTGGCCTTGTCACCCCTCCTCCATTCCTTGTCAGGAAATTCTGGTTTATGATGGTTTAAAGGACTGCACTCTACATAACTGAATTGTTTGATAGATGAGGATTATCAGCTGGATTCCAGCAGATCTCAGAGGAAAGAATGGGCAGAGAGGCTGGAGAAACCAGAGTATTACCTGGAAAAAAACTCTGTTTAAACCAATTTACTGCCTACTGTAATGAAATGTGGAGGAGATTAATTTTTAGTCCCAGAGCCAGTCCTGAAGCTGGGGCAGGTTCACATTTCCCTGTAAGTCAGAGTTCACTTCCAGCCTGAGTGGAGGGGCTGGTGGTGCTGGCTGGGCAAACACTGCTGGTGCTCTGGGGAGAAAAACGTGTCTGTTCCTGCTCTGCCAGCACATCTGGAACAGGAAATGTGCCTGTTCCTGCTCAGCCAGCACATCTGGAACAGGAACACTGAGGGCAGTGAGCTCTGGAAATGTGTCTGTCAGCACATCTGGAACAGGGAACACAGAGCAGTGAGCTCTGGAAATGTGTCTGTCAGCACATCTGGAACAGGAACATAGAGCAGTGAGCTCTGGAAATGTGTCTGTCAGCACATCTGGAACAGGAACACAGAGCAGTGAGCACTGGAAATGTGTCTGTCAGCACATCTGGAACAGGAACACAGAGCAGTGAGCACTGGAAATGTGTCTGTCAGCACATCTGGAACAGGAACATAGAGCAGTGAGCTCTGGAAATGTGTCTGTCAGCACATCTGGAACAGGGAACACAGAGCAGTGAGCTCTGGAAATGTGTCTGTCAGCACATCTGGAACAGGGAACACAGAGCAGTGAGCTCTGGAAATGTGTCAGCACATCTGGAACAGGGAACACTGAGGGCAGTGAGCTCTGGAAATGTCTGTCAGCACATCTGGAACAGGAACACAGAGCAGTGAGCTCTGGAAATGTGTCTGTCAGCACATCTGGAACAGGAACACAGAGCAGTGAGCACTGGAAATGTGTCTGTCAGCACATCTGGAACAGGAACACAGAGCAGTGAGCTCTGGAAATGTGTCTGTCAGCACATCTGGAACAGGAACACAGAGCAGTGAGCACTGGAAATGTGTCTGTCAGCACATCTGGAACAGGAACACAGAGCAGTGAGCTCTGGAAATGTGTCTGTCAGCACATCTGGAACAGGAACACAGAGCAGTGAGCACTGGAAATGTGTCTGTCAGCACATCTGGAACAGGAACACAGAGCAGTGAGCTCTGGAACAGGAACACAGAGCAGTGAGCTCTGGAAATGTGTCTGTCAGCACATCTGGAACAGGAACACAGAGCAGTGAGCACTGGAAATGTGTCTGTCAGCACATCTGGAACAGGAACACAGAGCAGTGAGCTCTGGAAATGTGTCTGTCAGCACATCTGGAACAGGAACACAGAGCAGTGAGCACTGGAAATGTGTCTGTCAGCACATCTGGAACAGGAACACAGAGCAGTGAGCTCTGGAAATGTGTCTGTCAGCACATCTGGAACAGGAACACAGAGCAGTGAGCTCTGGAAATGTGTCTGTCAGCACATCTGGAACAGGGAACACAGAGCAGTGAGCTCTGGAAATGTGTCTGTCAGCACATCTGGAACAGGGAACACAGAGCAGTGAGCTCTGGAAATGTGTCTGTCAGCACATCTGGAACAGGAACACAGAGCAGTGAGCTCTGGAAATGTGTCTGTCAGCACATCTGGAACAGGGAACACTGAGGGCAGTGAGCTCTGGAAATGTGTCTGTCAGCACATCTGGAACAGGAACACAGAGCAGTGAGCTCTGGAAATGTGTCTGTCAGCACATCTGGAACAGGAACACAGAGCAGTGAGCTCTGGAAATGTGTCTGTTCCTGCTGATGCAGAGCCAGAGCTGGGCTCTGGGCAGGAGCAGGGGCAGAGCATCCCTGTGGAGCCCTGGGTGAGGAGAGGAGCCAGCCCAGCACAGTGACAGTGACCCCACAGCACGGGGCCACAACCCTTCCAGGGCTTTAGGAAAATAAAATAATGCTTCAAAAATAAAATTCAAAAGGGCTTGTATTGAACCTGTGTTCGAGTTAAGCCCAAACTGGCATTTAGCTGTTAGGTCTGTCCCAGAAATTGTGTTTCAGGCAGCATTTGTTGCAAGATGGGTCCCTGACACAAGGGAAGTGAGCAGAGAACACCAGAGCCTGCCTGACAGAACACCAGTCCTGCCTCTTCTCCAGGAGCTGTGACTTTCAGAAAACAGTTCCAGTCACATGGAGGCTTTGCCCCTGTCTTTCTTTCCCAGCTCACACTAACAGTGTGTTGCAGTAATGCAATTTGATGGGTCCACCTTAGTGTTGTGTCCTGTCCCAGCTCAAACATAACATCACTTATGGTTTGTGCTGCAGGCTGTGATTATCCTCTGTAGATAGAAATGTTCTATTGCCTCAGTCAAAGGCGTTTAGTTCATCCAGAGAAGTTATTGTTTGGAGGCCAAAATGTCTCCAGTTCATATCCTAGTTCTTGTTTCCATTATTGTGTGTGTGTGATATTAATTTCTGTCTTGGAGGGGAAAAGAATTCCATCCAGTGCCATGAGAAGAGGGCAGAAATGAAAGGGAATGTCTGAGGATATCTCCCCTGGCATAACTTTTCATCTTGGCAGTAGCATGTATTGAGGGGCTCCATTTCAATTCATAAATAACTTTTTAAAAAACTTGGAAGGTGTCCCAGATTCTATCTGGGATAACTTAGTTTTCTTTTCTTCACTAGGACAAGGCTAGTCTTTACCCTTGTGTTAAAAAATAAAAAAATTAAACAATATCAAGGAACCCAAAAACCCACCATGGTGCACATAACATGAGAGAATTAACTTGCTTTGGTGGGGTCTCTTGTAGAGGTTTAATCCAAACAGAAACAGAATTTTGCTACAGGAGCTGGTAAACAGAAACTGGGAAACAGTCAAGGCAAGTTCCAAAACAACTGCCATGATTGATATTTACTTAGGGAAATGCATGATAATCATCATTGCCTTTTATCCCAGCCATAGTGTGGAAAATTACCTTCCACTGCCACAATTTATAAAATCCTCTTGGAATGTTTATCACCATGCACAGCCATAACAGCAGCAGCAAATGGCAGGATTCTTTTAGCAGCTCTTCAGAGGCTCGAGGAGGCTGCACTAGAGGTAGCCAGTAATTGGCAGAGATGGAAAAAAAAAAATGGTAATAAAGCTGTTGAAGTTACTTTCCACTAATAAAAACTCCATTACTCAAGGAGCTCCAAACTTCCTGCAGAGGGTAACAGTTGTCAGGGAGGTGTGAAGACTTGGGGAGAGGTGTGAGACAGGTCCCAGCCCTGCTCAGGACTGCCAGACTGAGCAGCTGCACATCCTCCAAGCCCAGTCCCAGCCCTTCCCTCCAGCACACTTTCCTTGCCATCTCTCAGCATTACTTGAAAAATTTTTTTTTTTTTTTTTTTTTTTTTTCCAGTAATGTTTGCACTTCCAAATGTGCAGATTTGGCCTGGAAAGTTACAGGTGTGGAATACAAACCCCCTTGCCTGGAATTTTCCCTATTTAGCCATGTGATTGTCAGTGAGCCAGACCTCCCCAGCCTGAACACACACACACAAAACCAGACTGGGGGCAGAGAGCACCCAGTGCCACCCTCCCCTGCCTCTGTGCATGGCAGCCAGGTCATTTCTTTAAAATGAAATGAAGTATTTTGGTATTTCAGCCAGCTGGATAGTGGCACTTGGCTGCCCTTGCTTGGCATTTGCTTTGCTGTGGGTGAGTTAAGCATTCAGAGAGTGTGAGCATCCCTAAGGCTGTACATGGAATTAAGATATACAATACCCTGGCAACAAGGAGTTCAGCACAGGAGACTCAGACACCCCAGCCTGACCCTTCTTGTTCTGCCAGAGCATTTCTGCTGCTGCTGGAGCTCAAGCACAAATGCCTGCACACCCCCAGTGCCCTCTGCCTGAATATTCTCTGTTCTCTCTGGGCATGGACAAGGCCAGACCAAACACAGATTCCTGGCCTTTAATTCTGGGCTTCATCACAAGGGCTCCTGCCTTTAAAAGTGCTGGGATTGTTTAAGCAGCTATTACCCCAATTTCTCCTGCTCCTTAGAAGGAATTGATGTATTCAAGGTCAGGACTCATGCTGCATCGATTTCTTGCCAGGGGATTTAGTCCTGAAGTGATGGATTGTGTGGTGAGCTGATAAATTTTTTAAAAATTAGTAAAACTTCACAGTGTGGCTTTAATTGTAGCATTTTCTGAGGAGTGGATGCACCACAGCTCTGTGTTTTTTTCACTGCTTCCCTCTGCACAGAGCATTTCAAAGGCCACCTCAGTGGCCTCCCATCCTGTTTGGGAGCTGTTGTGAGAGTTTGCAGGGATTCTGAAGGATATGAGCCAGGTTTTCCAATCACTGCCACCCCTCAGGACTGCAGCAGCTGTCACTCTGCACAGTGATGCCCAAAATTCCCTTTTCCAGGTCCTGCCTCATGTGGGCTGAGTTTTTGCACCTCAGTTTTGGGCACTGTGCAAGCCCAAGCAGAGCCTCACCTGGAAGAAAAACTCCTGCAGTTTTTTTTTTTGGGTGGCTGCATTGTCAGGTGGAAATAAAGCAGGAGTGTGGTGGCCCTTGGAAAGCAAAATCCCACTCACACAAAATCCTCTCTGTTCAGCATTCACCACCACGTGTGGCACTGCTGAGACTCCAATAAGATTTCATCAGTCATGGTTTTGCAGCCCTGTTAAAAAAAAAAAAAAAAGTTCAGATTTCATTAAACAATGCTGTGCAATGAATGGAGAGGGTAAAATTTAGTGAGATTAACTGGGCTGTATTTTAGGTGCCAGTCATCTTTAAAGCAATGAGCAATGTCAAGAGAGATGAAATAGGAAGTGCTGGAGAAATGTCACCACTGGGAATGAGGCAGAGACTTCCACACAGAGAGAGGGATGTATATATTTGCTTTAGTAATGTCTAAATGAGAATCTCAGATTTCATTTTTCATAACATCATCAGGCAGATTTGGAAGGCTGATGGTATTTTTCAGAAAAAATATCTCAGAAAAGATATCTCATATCTCTTCCTATGGAGGTGAGCAAGGAAGGAACCCTTCTGCAGCCTGTTCCTGCTAATTGTAATAATATTCACATGCTCTTGTAATTATTTCAGGATCTCTTCCAAATATTTTTTAGCTGGAACCTGATGATAATGAACTTCCAAGGCCTGTTTTCCTCCAGCTTGCAGTGTCATGCTAAATGGACTGCAACAAGAAGTGTTGCTGTGCCTGAGCTCTGCTGGAGCCAGATCATAATTTGCAAATGTGTTTTTTGGGAGCTGCTGATATTTCTCACCACCTCCTTGCAGAGTGAGCAGAACACTTCCCACTGCTGAAATTTGAGAGTGAGAACTTTCCAGGCTGATCTTCCTGACAGTGACCAGGAAAGCATAAACCAAGGTTTTGAAAAGGGCTGAGGAGCCTGGGCTGCTGCAGCCTCTTGGAAAGGCAGCTGGGATTTTAGGACAGGATAATCTGCCTTCCACCAAATCAACTCCACCTTTGGACCTCAATCTCCCCAGAGAAAGTGTCCCCAGAACAGTTTTAATCACAATATCCTGCATTGCTCAGTGCTTGCCTGGCCAAGTGTGTGTGTCTATAAATAACCTGGATTTTTTCACACCAGCTCCCCTCTGTTGGCTGAAATGAAGACAGAAATGGTGAAGGGTAGAAGGAGGCAGCTCAAGGATTAGAGCACTGATGGAAGGTGATTCATAATGAAGATATTTCAGAGCAGATGGGCTCAGGAGCCAAATTAGGATCTGGAGCCAGGGCAAGGTGAGTGCAGAGCCCAGGGACAAGGATGAGGAGGCTCCTGGAAACCACCACCAGCATTTGGGGCATCCCAGATTCATTTGGAGAGTGTAATTATCTGGAACATCATTATTGTTGTCTTTCTGTGGTTGTTGAAACCATGCACATTTCCAAAAAAAATAAATAAATAAAAAAACCCTGAGCCAGCCACACACAAAAGAAAACAACTTGATTTAGTCTGGTGATATTTGCAAAATAATAAAAGCAGCAACATTCTTAGGTGGAGTAATAGAATTAACATATTCCTTCTGTGTGAGGAGAGTCTGGTTTTTCTTGTAATGATTTGGGTTGCTTGATGGCAAAATTATGAAAGGAAGGTTTCTTCTTGTTCTTCAAGGGCAACAATATGCTAGAGTGAAACCATGCCATCATTTTTTTTCTCCCCCTTATCAGGTATTTTATTGTTCAAGAAAAAATGTTTCAGGGGAAAAAAAAAACAACCTGTAGCATGGGGTGAATGAACAATGGAGATAAACCAGACAGAATGGAAATTAAAAACTCTCATCACAAGTGTCATTTTTTTAATGAGAGTGAAAATGTTTCCTTCAGCACCATAATAGAAACTCCTAATGTCAAATATTAAAACACTCCCTCAAAAATAAATCCCAGCCACTTTACAGCAGTTATGTGTGATCTGATGGCTCTCAGCACGTGGGTCAGAAATGCTATTTTATTTTATTTTATTTTATTTTATTTTATTTTATTTTATTTTATTTTATTTTATTTTATTTTATTTTATATTTTATTTTATATTTTATTTTATTTTATTTTATTTTTTATTTTATTTTAATTTTTTATTTATTTTATATTTTATTTTATTTTAATTTTTTATTTTATTTTATTTTATTTTATTTCATTTCATTTCATTTTATATTTTATTTTATTTTAATATTTTATTTTATTTTATTTTATTTTATTTTATTTTATTTTATTTTATTTTATTTTATTTTATATTTTTTATTTTATATTTTATTTTATTTTATTTTATTTTATTTTATTTTATTTTATTTTATTTTATTTTATTTTATTAACAGCACCTTTCCCATGAGTTCTTCCTGTGGATGCTCACTGCCTATCCCTGCTTTGGGATCCACCCTCCTGGATTTCAAATTTCCCCCAGGAAAAGCAGGAAAAGCAGATTGACAGCTCTTGTTTTCAGCACTGCTCTATTCTTAGAGAGGAGCTACATGAGGAGGATGAGTCGTTTTCCAGACTTTGCCAGCAAATGATAGATCCTCTTCTGGGTCACGAATTCTTGTCACCTTGTGTATTAATAGGATGTGCCAAGGTTTTTTTTTCCCTGAGTTTCCTTGCTTGCAGTCAGAAGCACAAGGAGCTGAGCATCTGTGACCCACATGCTGGGGAAGGGAGGGAGGAAGGGAATGGGGACACAGGGCTGAGAGGAGCCTCACTGCTCTGGGAAATGTTCCTGCAGTGCCTGGGGAGGGCTGGGGCTGACCCCAGACACTCCTGCTGCCCTCTCACCAAACTGAGCTTGCCTTTCTAACACTTCAACAAGCAGAAATTTGTGGCAGGAGATGATAGATGTCTCTCAGCAGTGTCTGGGCTGTGGTCACAGAGCCCAGCTCCAGGCTGGTGCTCCCAGTATTTGATATATTTGTGCAGGTTCATTTCTGGTTGTGTTTGTGGCACTGTGGGGGCAGAGGGCAGGAATGGCCAGGGCAGTGCTCATTGCACTGTGAGGAGGAGAGAACTGTGTCCTCTGGGAAGGAATTTACAGCAGGACAAACCCTGGGACTGAAATCTGAGGTTGTGGCTGAACTTTGCAGGTTTGGTGGAAGCAGCACAGATTTAATGGAGCCTCACATTCTGTGCTGGAATATTGGGTTTTTTCTCTTGGTGCTAGCACAGCTGCAGCTGAGCCAGGGGACAGATTCTCCATGGCACTGTGCCCTTCCCAATGACTGAGTTTGTCCCCTCCTCACCCCTCGGCACCTCCAGGATTTTCCCAGCCCTGCTGCCCATTACCTCAGTGCAGAGATGGACCTGCCCTGAGCTCCAGATTCCTCTGGAACCCCCTCCTCAGCTGCAGCAAGGAGAACCTTGCAGATTTATTGATTGGCAAACACCACCAAAAACATCATTCCATGGAGCAGGGGAGGCTTGGTGTGCCTGTGGGTGGCTTTCAAATTCAATGGTAAAGAAACAAATGAATAATTAGCAGATAGATAATGGGAATTAACCCTTATGTTAGACATTAAATTCTGTTCCAGTTATTGGGCTGCAGTGCACTCTTGCAAAGTACTAAGCTGAAATCCATGCCCTAATTATTGGCCATGATGTGAGTGTCTCAGCTTTTGTACTAAATGAATGTAGGTAAAGATAAAAACCTATTACAAAAAGCCAGGATTCTAATGTAAGATAGGCCAGTGCTAATTACTGGCTAATCATTGTGTTAGAGTAATTATATTATGTGCTTTCAAAGCCTTGGTTAGTGCCAAGCTGAACACTAGCATATAATTTGTCAGATAGGAGTTAATTTTTCTTGTTACCATAACAAGAGAGCATTTTCCCTTTTTTCCCTCAGTATTTTTCAGGAGTGTATGATTTTCCCACCATTCTACAGGTTTTTCCTCTCTTGTTAGTCTTAAGGAACTGCAGAACAAATGCTGTTGGGTCTGATTTAGGGCAGATTTCCTTCTGTGCTGCACTAATGGGAGAGAGCACCACCAGCTCCTCTGGCTGATCAGTGCCCTGCCTCTGATCATTAAAATTTTCCAACATGATTATTTTCATTACTCCTTGCTGGAACCACATCTTTTCTCAGGTAGGTACAATGGCAAGGAGTCAGTTTGTTTTTTTTTTTTCCTTAGCCAGCTTGGAAAACCTTCCAGGCCTTCTCTTGTGCTTAAAACACACCCAGCATCCTTAAATACCCCCAAAAAATACAGTCATGAGAGCTGAGAGCACTGAAAGTCAACACAGGATTTTTAAATAACTGTTTACCATGATAGCAATTATGGGAAGATGGATGGTTTGGATCTCTAGAGCAAGCAAATAGTTAGAAATTGCTATATTCCTTGCTTAACTTCTGTTCCCATTATTCCACAGACATGTGGAATATATCATTAATTTTAAAGAGGGAAATAAAACCAAATTGAAGGGCCTGGATTCAAAGGCAGCACCTGAGCATCACCATTCATTCTCTCTGTAATGGCTTGAAAATCTGTGTGGAGCTTCCTAGGACAGAGCTGGCAGAAGAGTGCTTCCAATTAAATACAGAGTTTGTGTGGGTCAAATTTAGAAACTTTTCCTGTTAAACTTTGTGGGGACAAATGGTTCTTGGATCCCTAAAAGTTACACTATATCTGCTTTTTATATATTTATACAGGCAGCTCTCTCTGTCTGGCTCACCTAATAGAAAACCTTTTTTTTTTTTCTCTTCTTATTCAAAAATAATGATTTGATTTGGTTTGGTTTAATTTCTTTCCTGCAAAATCTTTCTATCTTTGACAAACTGAATCCATTTCTTGATTTAGACCTCTGTGATCCTGGACACATGTCTGGACTTGGGTACATTTTTTCCAGTTACAGCTATATCTGACAAGTAGCTTTTCTTTTGAACATTTTGGGGCAGGGTGTTTTTGGTTTGGTTTGGTTTGTTTTTTTTTTTAATTTTTTTTTTTTTTTTTTTGGGGGGGGAGGGGTTGGTTGTTTGGTTTTTTGGGTTTTTGTTGGGGTTGGGGGTTTTTTCGTGGTTTTTTTGTGGTTTTTTGGGGTTTTTTTGGTTGGTTGGTTGGTTGGTTGGTTGGTTGGTTGGTTGGTTGGTTGGTTTTTTTTGTTTGTTTGGTTGTTTTTTTTTGTATGTTGCTGATGATGTCTAATTGGAAATAATCTTCAAAGGAGCTCAGTATCCTGAGTTATTTTATGAGGAGCTGGTCCCTTATTTTAGTACCTGGAAAGATGAAGAGCCCTTTGGAGGAACTTGATCAGGGTCAGGTTTATTGTTTTCCAGTGGGAAAATTGAGATAATTTCCTGTCCCTGGTGTTCACAGTGAGGGAGAAGCAGGGCACTGCTGCTTGGCCACCCTGAGCATCCCTGCTGGGCTCGGGGTCACCTGGACCTGCTGCACACCTGGGCTGGCTGGGAGGAGCCCCTGCCACCAAGGAATTCATGGTGGGAATGAGAATGGGGAAATGCAGGGTTTGTATCAGCCCAGGAGCTGGCAGGTGCTGTGACTGGAGAATTCATTATTTAATTTATCCACTCATAATAATGGATTTTTTTTTTTGACCTGCCTCCTCCTGGATGATTTGTTTTTTCCTCTGAATGGAAAGGCAGCTGCCTCTCCAGGTTTATGGGCAGCACAGGTCCAAAGTGAGGTCCCAAAGGTGGATTTTAGATGCCTCCACTTTGGGAGGGATGGGGCAGAACCCAGCTGTCAGCAAAACTTGCTCCTGCTGGATCTAAAGAACTGTCTGAGCTGCCAGGGATGGGAAACAGAGACTTGTGAGGGCTCCAACCAAACAAACCTGCCCTAGGAAATCTCACCCCTCCTTCATGGTTGTGTTGTGAGCAAACACCAGCAGAGTTTCTGCAGAGACATCAGAACCACCCTGTGTGCTCTGGGAACTGGGGGATGAGGCTCAGGGGCTGGAGTTTGATTTTTTGAGAGGTAAGCACCTCCTGCTCAGTGTGCATCCCATCAGCTCACACACAGACATTGGATGCTGCCTCTTCCCAGCTGATTTTCTGATTGAAGTGGCTTTTTGGGAAAGCAAAGGCAGAGCAAAGCAGTGATTCCAGTGCTGGGAAAGGCTGGGCTCCAGCCCTGACCTGCTGGAAATCCTCAGCCAATCCTTTCCCACTCACAGTTTCTATTTTCTGCCTCCCAGAGTTTGCCTGCCTGCATTGCCAGGCTCTGCAGGGCAAGGATTGGCTCTCAAAATGTTTGCTCTGCCTTTCCTGATAGAGTCTGGCTCTCAGGGGCTGCTGTTAATCATGAATTATGTATAATGGTAATGCTGTGCAGTCAGCTGGCAGAAGGTGATGGTGACTGGCATGGTGAGGTGTTTTTCAGGTGTGCTGGGAGCAGAGAGCTGGGGGATCCCAGGGCAGGAACAGCACAGAGGGAAGGCACAAAAAAGAGCTTCATGTTTTATGTTTACAGTTTGTGTGCTCTGTGACTCACAGGGATCAGCCAACCTGCCATGCAAGGTCACTGCAATGGGTGGGAAAGGGAAGGTTGGAACTTTGAGGAGTTCTCCAGAGTCAGCTCTGCTGGCACAAACAGGGCAGGGCAGCTCAGGGTGGCACAGAAATGGCTCTGGCACATATGGGAAGCTCTAGGGGGGGAGACAAAATGCAGATTAGTGTCTGGAGTTTGACACAGATATCAGAACAAGGGAAGGGAGAGGACACACAGCACAGGGGGAAAGAAAAGGAGAAAGTGCTGCTTGTTGTGGATTCCTGACATCTGTGGGTAACTGCATCAGAATTCTGATTTAGATTTGGGTGTGAGCCTCCTTTACCATGGAAAAATATTATAAACAAGGAAAAAAATGTAGAAATGAGCAGAGATGAAAACATCTGACACAACATCAAAGCAGAAAAGCCAAATAAGAACATTAGCAGTACATTAGCAGGATCACCCTTTCCTGGGAGAGGTGTCCTGGAGGATGGAACAAACAATAAGTGGTATTGAAAATATTTGGTCAGACCTGAGATGCTTCATAGGTCACTAATAAAATCCTGGCAAGGTGTGTATGAACACATTTAAAACCATGGAATTCTTGCACTCTGCCTCGAGCCATGGGCTGGTTCAGTGAAAAAATCATCAGCACACAACTCCCAGAGGTAGCTCTGGGAGAATTTACAACCAAGCTTTTAAAGCTCAGGCTGGGGGAATGCTGAGCCCAGAAATGGGCCCTGAATTTGAATCCTGCTTCTCCAGGATTTCTGGTTCTGCTTTTCCCCTGAATAAATGAAATAATAATGCCAGGGGCTCAGTCAGGAGCAGGAGCAGCCTGCAGCTCATGGCCACCTCTCCATCAAGGTTTTGTGTCCTCACTTGCTCCAGGCTCTGGTTGCTTGGCACAGGAGAGGACAAAAACACACAGGTGTGGTGTGAAGGTGGCTCTTTGGAAACACATCCCAGTGCCAGCTGTGGTGGAACAGCCCCAGGGAATGGTTGGATAAACAGAGGAACCAGGGGAAAAGTGCCTGTGCTGCCCCAAAATGGGGGTGCCCCCATCCCTGGCTGCTCAGTATTGGACACCACACCTGCACAGGGATAAAAATGTGCAGAGAAGCTGCTCAGAGGCAAAATGGGAATTAGAGAGGAAGAGAAATTAGGGTAGGACTGGAGCTGGAGTAGGTGAGATGTGTAAAATTGTGAAGGAGATGCAGAGAGAGAATAATTATCCTTTATTTCTCTTTGTGACACAAGGCACAGGTTGTTGGCCCAGAATGAAAGAGAGGAATTAATATTATTTTTTCTTACCAATTGTGATCAAACTGCAGATCTTGGTGCCCCAGGATGTTGTCAAAGCCAGGAGGATAAATGGTGTCCAGAAAGTTCTCACAGGAGCTTGGTGGGGTGCAGGTGGCTTTTCAGGAGAATGGTCTGGTCTTCCCTCTGATCCCACCCAAAATCTCACCTTTGGTCACCAGCTGGGCAGCAGAGATTAAGATAAAACTCCCTTGATCATTTTTACTCTCAAAAATGAATTTTTCCTGCTCTGCTGTGGGATGGAGACCATGCTGGCTGGTGAATAATGATGACAATTAGCAGCTGGGACAAACTGGGGCAAACTGGGACAAGCTGGGGGGCTCTGGGAGGCTCCTCACTGGCAGGATTTGGGGCAGGGGAGGTGCAGGACGTGCCCTGCACCCTTTTCTCTGAGGGAAGCAACGTTAACCCCAGTGCTGTGCCCCAGCTCTGGGCCAGCCAGTGCTCAGCTGCCAGGGGATGGCACTGTTGCTGCAAGAAAACTTGGAAAAAAAAGGGAAAAAATTGAAAAAAAAAGAAAAATTTTTAAAAAAAGGAAAAAAAGAAAAAAAAAAAAAAAGGCAATTTAGCACTCCAGAACTGTTTGGATGGAATTTTTCCATTGAAAACAGTTTTGCTGAAATGGAAACGTTTCACAGCACATGTCTGTTCCCCATGAATTTCTAATGGGGGAAAATGTAAATTAATCAGTTTGACTTTATAATTGCAATATAGTTTGGTTTTCCTTTTTGTATTGAACTGCTTTATTAATTTATATGGCTACACAGTTCCAATATAATTCCTGATTTTATAGGGTTTGGGTTTGTTTTTTTTTTTTATCCTAGCCATTCAAAATCTCAAACAAAAAAAAAAAAAAAAAAAAAGGGAATTGCATTGTGGAAAAAAAAGAAAGATTTTGATATTTTTAGAAAATAATAATACCAACAACTCTAAACTGCTGTCCTAGAGAGAAACATCATTTTTGATGAGACAAAAATATGATTCTGAAGGGTTGAGTTTTGTATGGGCTGAGGGATCTGGTTTTGGATCAGCTCTGGATGGGTCTTGTTGCTAAAATAAATAAAAGATGTGCTTGAGGAGCTGGTCCATGGTGCCATGAGAGTGGTGATGTGTGGTGATCTCAGAGCTTCTCCATCACCCTGTGCTGCCACCAAGGTGCCACCAAAGTGCCACCATCCCCTGGTGACCTGAGCAGGACATGGGGCAGCAATTGCAGTTTGTTATAAAAGATCCTGCTGGGGGCTGCCCAGCACAGCCCTGAGCAGGACAAAGAGATAAAGGGGGGAGGGAGAAGAGAGGAAGAGGAGTAAGAGGGAGAGAGCAGGAGGGAGAGAGAAGAAGAGCAAGAGAGAGATTTCCCATTTACAACACAATAAATCTTCCATGATGAATATTCTAATTTCCACTAACCAATCTAACACAAAATACAAATTCTACAGCATTTACATACAGCCTATAGGAATCCTTATATTAGCACAGTGTGTTACATTCTAAACTCTAAGATCTGATCTTTGGACCCTGGCAAGTCTTTTGTGCCCTTTGGAGTTGCTCTCTGGCCGAGGGCATTGTTTAATCAAGAGGGGATTACCTTCAGGGGCCATCCCATTGTTTCGTGGTTATTCAATAACTAAGGCTTGGCATCCCAAACGTGGCTTTCATTTCAATCTCGTTCATGGTTTCTCTATTCTTAGAATCTAAACATTCATATTTGCAAGGTCTTCCCACTCCTGTGAGCAGAGCAGAGGTTTGGGGTGCCCAGCACAGGGCAGTGGCTGCAGGAGCCCCAATCCTGTCCTTGCCACCCCAGGGGTGCCCCTGGCACTGCAGCCCCACACCAGGGCTGCTCAGAGTCGGGTTTTGTACCCAAACACAAGTCCCCAGTGAGCTCAGGAGGAATTCCAGAGGGACACTCCAATTGCAATAAGTGTGAGGATAAATGTTTGAGATGAGGGCGTGCAGAAGGAGCTCTGGCTGCCCCAGGGGAGCCCCACAACTTCTGTGCTCCCTCTGCTGAGAGCCCCTGGAGGAAGCTCTGTGACAAGGGCAGCACATCCTCTCCTGTTCCTGTTGTCACAGTGCCTTTGGTGCCTGTGTCAACACAGGAGACACAACCAAACCCTTTTCTGCCCCTGCCAGCTCCCAAACAGCTCTGCAGAGTCCCCTCTCCTCCCCAAATGAGCAGAGAAATTCACTCTGTAATATTAATAACTGTGGGGGCCTTTGGCCTTTAATAATTAACAAAGTGCTAACTGTGGCTGGATGTTCCCTTCTCTGCTTCCAATTACAAACCCATTTGGCCCAGGCTCAGCTGAGGGAAGTGGCTGAGCAGCAGGGCTGTAACAGAGACCCAGAGCTGAGAGAAATGCTTCTCCTTTGGCCCACACAGTAGATTAAATAAAGCTTGGGGCTCCAGCAGAGGAGAAGGCAAAGCATCAGGTGCTAGAGAAGAACAAAGCACCTCTGTACCCCAGCAATTCCAAAAGAGGCATCAGAGCTGGCAATAACCTCACCTGGCTGAGGTAGAATGCAATGCTCTAAATGCTGCCAGCTCTTCATGCCCTTGCCCCTTCCCCAGTGCAGTGCTGAGCAGGAGCCTCCTGCTCCTATTTTCTGCCTGAAATGGAGTTGCTAGTGCAGCTCTAACAAGAAATTCGGCACTTGGAAAGCCTGCTGTGATCTTTGCAAGGTGATTTACAAGGCTTGGATAAATGTTGTGAGTGTTTTGCTGCTCCCCAGGCAGTGCAGCAGGCACAGCCCCAGTGCTGCTCAGCCTGCCTGCAAAGGGCCCTTATGCAACCAGAAGGGAGGGAGCCACTGATTCCAAACTGTGGTTACCTAGCAGCCAAAACTGACTGATGGAGGCTGCTTTGGGTTCTGCTTTCCTGCCTCTGGTTGTACAATCCCTTTCCTTTCCTTTCCTTTCCTTTCCTTTCCTTTCCTTTCCTTTCCTTTCCTTTCCTTTCCTTTCCTTTCCTTTCCTTTCCTTTCCTTTCCTTTCCTTTCCTTTCCTTTCCTTTCCTTTCCTTTCCTTTCCTTTCCTTTCCTTTCCTTTCCTTTCCTTTCCTTTCCTTTCCTTTCCTTTCCTTTCCTTTCCTTTCCTTTCCTTTCCTTTCCTTTCCTTTCCTTTCCTTTCCTTTCCTTTCCTTTCCTTTCCTTTCCTTTCCTTTCCTTTCCTTTCCTTTCCTTTCCTTTCCTTTCCTTTCCTTTCCTTTCCTTTCCTTTCCTTTCCTTTCCTTTCCTTTCTTCTTCCTTCTCCCTTTCCTTTTTCCTTTCCTTTTCCTCCCAACCCAACTAAAAATAATCAGGTTTTGTTTGTTTAGATTACCTCAGGCAATTATAGCAACATGCCCAGAATTAATCAGAATGGGGTTGGATTTTTGTCACACTGTGGATGTTTTTAATAATTGGGGTTCTCAGAGTTATAAAATCAGGTTTTTTTTGGTTCTTGGTGCAGTGTTGGGTCTCACTGGGTGCTGTGGCCACTGCTCTGCTCTTTTCTCTTGGCAGTGAATGAACCTCTCAGGGGATTCTCTGATTCCCAGATTGTTTCCTGACCACTTCAAAAGGAGGAGCTGGGACAGGATTGAGGAATTCAGGAGAATTTCTGAGAAATGAGGGATTGTAAATGGAATCTTTGCCTGGATTCAGGGAGGAAGTGCAATTTACCTTCCTTTGCAAGGGTGGAATTTTAAGTCAAAAGCTGAAATCAGGTATTTTATCACTAGTATTTAGATTTAGATTTTATTTTTATAGATAAATGTGTCTATTTTGTGGCCATCCCACCTCAGTTTGCCCCTGGGCCAGGAGAGCAGGGAAAAAAAAAAAAAAAAAAAAAAAAAAAAAAAAAAAAAAAGCAAATAAACCACAGTTCTCAAAGGCAAAATTGCAGTATTTCAAAATTAACATCATACTTCATTTTGGTGGTTCAGCTTTTTGGTGAGAAAACAGCATTTTCTGCAAAAAATGTTGCTTGAAACTGAAATTTCCATTGGAAATCTGGCTCTGATGGAAAAAAAAAAAATCTCTGATGAATCTGTGTTTGGTTCTTCTCTGTGTTTTCTTAAACAAGAACTGAAACTTTGACCAGTTTCAACAGCACAGAGTGTTGCTGGCTGGCTCAACCTCTAAATACAAATAAAAAGTAGAATTGCAATCACAATTCTATTCTGTAGAAATCTAAAAACCATTGGAATGGATGAAAATTAAGAATTTGGGAAGGGTTGAGATTTGAGGAGGAGCTGATGATTCCAAGAGGACATGAAAAAATTTTAGCACTTTAGTACAGAAAGTCAAAAGAAAAATTTTTCAGATTTTTTTTTTTTATTAGAAGAATTCCAGCCAGTTCTAGTTAGGAGTGATAACATCAAAATGAAGACAGGATTGCTTCACGCATTTTGGACATTTTGGTAAAGATAATTTTTTGGTTTCTCCAAACCTGTTCACCCATCTGTGATCTCTTCAAATGCCATTAACTGAAGATGTTGCACCAGTAGTGAGAAAATAAACCCAATTACAGTTTTTTTTGAAGGGAAAAAGCAAAAGTTGCTTATCAAGGTGAGACATCAGAAGAAATGTGACTGTGAAGAATGCAGGAGATAAAAAAAATAAAGCTCAGAGAGCACCAGGCTCATTCCTGAGTGTCCCTCTGCCCAGCTCCACATCTGGACATTTCCAGATGTGCAGAAACTGCAGCTCTGTTCCAGAAGGAACCAAATCCATTGGAGTATTTTTTTTTATTATTTTATTTTATTTTACCTGCAGGAATCCCAGCAGAATCCTGGTTTCTCTGTCTGAGTGTGGGGAGCAAAGTTCAAGTTTCTGCTTCCACGTTCAGGTTCCCACAGCCCCAGGAAAGGGAAAATCAGGTGAGCTTTTGTTCCATGTTCTGAAATCCCAGCCCACACTTTTCCCCTAAAACTCATCAAAACCAGCCTTTTGTTCCTGAAAAATGCTTTTTTGTAAAGAAATATTCAACCAGCTTCACTCTGGGTACTGTGGCATTAACTGTAAATAATAATTATGAGGAGAGGATTTTAAAAAATCGCTGCAGGTTCTGATTAGGATAAAGACCTGGATTAAACTTGCCTGGAACAGTGGAAAACAGTGGTTAAATTCTCTGATGTGCTTTGTCAGGTGTGTTTCTTGGCCATGAAGACCCCAGAAAAGAAGGGGATTAACAGAAAAATGCAAACCAAAGGGGGGAAATTGCTCTTTTGGGAGAAATTTGAAATTATTACACCAAATTCCCCCTTGGTGAGAGCAGAGCTTTCCTTAACTTTGAGATCAGTGGCACAAAATGTTTGGCCTCAGTTTTCATCCATAGCTTTTTAAAAGAAGGTGCAGGTCACCACCTGAGGAAAACCAGAAATTTTAAAGATACTCAATGAAGAATAATCCATGAACAAGTCCATAAAAATGCTTAGGAGGAGGAGAGTTCATCTTTAATACTGATCTCCCTGCAGAATCTTGCTCCCACCTTATCAATATTTTAGGGAAGAAAGAGAAACCTTGTGCAGCTGCAGAGGCAATTTGGAGGGATTAAAAATTTATCCTGTTTTGAGCAAAGCTTTCAGCAGGTGCTGGGATCACTTAATCACAGGTGGGTGACCTGCACAGTTCTCCTTTCCCCTGGCTGGAACTGGAGTGCAGCTCCTGGGAATTCTCCTGTCAGAATTCCAGCCACACTGGGGCACACACCTTGCCAAAAAAAAATTTAAAAATCAAGTTTAGGATGGAAAAATGACATTTTTCCTTCTGGTTCCTTTTGCTTGGTGATGGAATGGAGACAAGCAGGTTACAGCAGGCTTTAAATTTGGCTCAATAATTCAAATGGCTGATTAACATCAGCTGAAACTCAGAATTTGGGCTCTGCAGGAAATTTGGACAATTCCACCTTGATTTTCATTCTAGAGTGGTAAGAGCCATGTGGAGTAGAAATTTCTCTCCAAAATATCCCTCTCACTAAGAATTTTATTGAGGTGAAGAAGGAAAATAGGAAATCTCCAGCTGACAAACCAAATAATTCCTAAAGGCCTTTCAAACACACAGGTTTTTTCCCATTGCTAAAGGAAACCTAATTAAAATCTTTTATTTCTGGTGCTTTCCAGTGAAATTTCTTTGTGATTATGATGTTGAAAGGAATATTTGGTTTAAACCAAGCAGGTGTAGAGACACCACCTGGGAGCTGGGGAGAATTTTCCTTTATTTGCTCGGTCTGGTTGACACTGGGACAGTTGGGTGACAAATCCCTGAGGAAATGTCCCCATGGCCAAGGGCAGAGCTTTGGGATTGTGGAATTTCCCTGCTCTGAAGGGAATGAGCTGGATGTGCAGGGTAACCCCATCCCTGTGTGCACAGAGCTGCCTGTCATTCCCAGCCACCAGAATTAATTGCTTTAATCAACACCAATCATCAGAGAATCAGCAGGTTGATCAAAGATCTTGTTGGGAAATGGAAAAATGCTCATTGGAAGTTCCTGGTGGGGAACCAGCCTGGGAACCACCTGTGCTTCCCATGGTCACTGTCCTGTGAGCACACACTGGGGTTACAGGATTTAGTCTGGATTAAATCTGGTGGGAGAGGTTCCTCGGGTGGGGAATGGCCCAGCAGGGAGGGACCAGGCTGGGATCAGTCTGGGATCAGTCTGGGATCTGTCTGGGATCTGTCTGGGATCTGTCTGGGACCAGTCTGGGATCAGTCTGGGATCAGTCTGGGATCAGTCTGGGATCTGTCTGGGATCAGTCTGGGATCAGTCTGGGATCTGTCTGGGACAGTCTGGGATCTGTCTGGGATCAGTCTGGTCCCAGACTGACAGTCTGGGACAGTCTGGGATCAGTCTGGGACAGTCTGGGATCAGTCTGTGATCAGTCTGGGACCAGTCTGGGATCAGTCTGGGATCAGTCTGGGATCTGTTTGGGATCTGTCTGGGATCAGTCTGGGATCTGTTTGGGACCAGTTTGGGATCAGTCTGGGACAGTCTGGGACCAGTCTGGGATCAGTCTGGGATCAGTCTGGGATCTGTCTGGGATCAGTCTGGGATCTGTTTGGGACCAGTTTGGGACCAGTCTGGGATCAGTCTGGGACCAGTTTGGGACCAGTCTGGGGTGTCAGGGAGCCAGGGCAGCAGCAGCCCTGGGATGTTCCACCCTCTGTGCCATGGTACCATCAGCTTTGATGTGCCCAGTACAGAGCAGGAAAACAATCCCAGCTCAGTCTGGGCTCAGGGAGCCCAGGGGAAAGAAATCCCCTCCCTAAACCCCAGTCTGGGAGGAGAAATGTTCTCCTGGCCATGGGGAAGGGCTCTGGTGCTCACACATCCAAACTGCAAATGGATCCAGCCTGGGGAGAAACTGCCCAGTGAAGGGGGGAAATACAAAAAGGGATTTTTCAGAGTCAGGACCTCAGTGCTGGGCAGGTTTCTGCAGCCTTGTCACAGGTAAAACTGGAATCTATCCCTGCAGCCTTGTCACAGGTAATTCTGGAATCTATTCCTGCCTAAACTGTAAATTCCTGCTGCCAGAATGCCATCGTGCTGCTGATGAATATTTCTCCAACAGAAGAGAAACAGCATGTTGATTCTTGAACCACAGAGAGCTATAATTGTGAGTTAAAATCTGGTGTGTTGTTTAAAATACTAAATTCTTTATCTTCCTGAATCTTTATAATTATACATCTAAACCATCACTCTGAATACATTTGCAAGTGTTGTTCCATTTTTAAGATCTTCCCCAATTTAAATATCAAGGCCTGAGAGAAAAATGAAATTAAAAAATCCTACCTGCACAGAAAGCAAAGCCCATTCTGTTTCAAAGCTATTCATTCTTGTGTAGTTACAAAAAAAAAAAAAAAAAAGGGAAGAGATATAAAATTATAACACTTATTTGAAATGTCTTTTCTCACACAATAGCAAATGTTCTGCTCCTCCTCTCACTATAAAACCACCATATCAAATACCTTTTTTCATGAAATTATAGAAGTGCTGGGAGAAAAAAACCAAAAAACGTAGAATATTAAAAACTTCTCAGCTTCAGAGATGCCAAGCTGTTATCAAGGACTGTGAGAGGGTTTAAATGTTCAGAAATACTGAAAGGAGAGTGGGGAACAAGCCCAGGCTTTGACATGAGCAGATGCTGACAGCCCTTGGCTCCTGTTCACACCCCAGAATTTGGGCAGAGAGAATCAGGCTCCCAGTGCCCCACTGGGGATGGCTCTGACATGGATCAGACTCTGATCTCTGTTATTATGTGCACTTATGCACTGGAAGAGTTTTGACAAAAATAATAAACCCCCCATGTGGGAATTTCAGGAGCAGGGACTGTGGCAGGCAGGGAAATCACAGATGCCTGGATTAGCTCTGCATCCCTGTGATGTGTTCAGAGCTCCTGAAAATCCAGAGCTTTGAAAGTTTGGGAGGCTGGAGGATCTCTCTGGTGCTGATCTCAACAGGAAACCTTCTGCCAGGAGGGAAAAAAGGAACCAGACATTGCTCTGCTCTGGAAAGTGCTGTGGCTTCGTGCTTTCAATGGGATTACAAGCATGGGAGGTGTTGGCAGAACTTGGTTCATAAAATAATTTTTGTGTAATTTCTACCAGTGGCACCTAGAAGCCAAAAAGCAGAGGGGAGAAAAACTGCAGATGTTCTGTCAGATCTTTTTCCTGCTCTGATTTCTGACCTGCAGATGTTCTGTCAGATCTTTTTCCTGCTCTGATTTCTGACCCTCTGAGTTCTGCATAACCCAGTGGTTAAATGGTAACAGTCAAAACGTGTTGGGAACCTCTTGTTATTGTAAATAATTGAGACACTGGTGCATATTTGCATCTTAAATCAAAAATCCCTGGTTTTGAAAAGCCTCCTCAACTCAGCAACACTTTAGTGATGCTGAATTAATTAATAATAACAGGTTTGCTCTGTATTCAGTGACTCCTGAGCAAGGAAATTGGAATTATGCCCCCTGAAGTTTCCTCCTGTGTTCTGGCAAACCCTGGGTTGTCCTGCAGGGGATGTTATTCCCTGGAGGAGCTGGCTGGGCTCTGGCTGGGCCCCCCTGAGCATCAGCAGGGCTCAGCTCTGTGAGTGCAGGATGGCACTGAGGTGACCTCAGTGTTTACCAAAACCAGAAATTCATGGTGCCAAGCTCAGGGGCAGGAAGGTGGCCAGGTGCTCTCAGGATGTGCCTGCAGACATCCCTGTGCTTTCCACACAGGAATTTCAGTCTCCTATGGGCTCACAGGGGCTGCAAACCAAGAAGTCAGCCCTGTGAGTTCCAGAATTCAGCCCTGTGAGCTCCAGAATTCAGCCCTTTGAGTTCTAGAATTCAGCCCTCTGAGTTCTAGAATTCATTCCTTTGAGTTCCAGAATTCAGCCCTGTGAGTTCCAGAATTCAGCCCTGTGAGTTCTAGAATTCATTCCTTTGAGTTCTAGAATTCATTCTTTGAGTTCCAGAATTCAGCTCTGTGAGTTCAGAATTCATTCCTTTGAGTTCCAGATTCAGCCCTGTGAGTTCCAGAATTCATTCCTTTGAGTTCTAGAATTCATTCTTTGAGTTCCAGAATTCAGCTCTGTGAGTTCCAGAATTCATTCCTTTGAGTTCCAGAATTCATTCTTTGAGTTCCAGAATTCAGCCCTGTGAGTTCTTGGTTTGCCTGCACAGGAGGAGGGAAAGGTGCAGCTCCTGGGAAATCACATCAGTGCTGGTGAGAAACCTCAGCCCTGCTGCCACTGACCATGAATTTTGTGGCAGCTGCATTTGGGGCTCAGGTTCACTCATCACTGACACGAGAGACAATCCAATGAACATCCCAGGTGTTGTTCTGGCCAGCTGGAAGAGGAGAAAACACCAGCACACTTTGTTTAAAGAGAAATTCCTTCAAAGTGGTGGTGCATATGAGCAGCTCATGGAAAGGAATTGAGCTGCAATGGTCCTACAGTGACATGCTTGATTGCTGGGGAGAGGAGATGTAATGATTCTGGACAGCAGCTGTCAGGGTTAAGAAAGTTATTTGTTCCATTGGTTTATGGCACAGACTAGTAGTATTTTATTGTCAAACAGAATTAGTTTTATATCAAGAAGAGTGATTACTTGGGTTCACTGTGTTTGAGATTAAACTTGATGATTTCATGTCCATTATTGATTTAGGCTTTACATTCAGAGGAGTAGAGGTTTATATTTTACTTAAGGGGATTTGATCACAGTAGATGGAATCTTCAGTGGTTTCTGCAAATAAATTAGTAAAGTTGCTGTGCCTTTTACAGTAACTGCAGGGGAAAAGTGAAAGGGGGTTTAGCTCAACAGAAAAAGTGCAAGAAGAAGATGGCAAAAATGCTGCTGAGCTTTTGCAGAGTGCAGGGGAGTGGTAACACCTCAGTGCAGAGGGGCAGGAGGCACCCAGAGGATGCTCAGGGCAGCTCCAGGGCTCTTTATCTCCTCTGATTTATCCTGAAATGACACCAGGGGACAGAGGGACATCCAAGGGGCTTTCCAGGGCCAGAGGAGGGCCAGGTGTGGGTGGGATCTGCAGGAGTGAGAGTGCAAAGGGAGCAATGTCCCTGAAACCCCCTGGATCAGACAGGGAGCAGGAGAACCAGCAAGGACCTGGGCCCTGCTCTGCTCTGGGAATCTGCAGCCAGGAGAGGACACAGATGGTTTGTGGGCAGCCAGGGACAGCAGAGCCTCCCTGCAGCACAGGAGAGCAGGGATTTCAGGGAGAGCCCAGGATACATTTTTAGAGGTGTTTAGACTCACCTGTGCACAGGTTGGCACCTGCAGGGTCTCAAGGCCTTCCCCTTGCCAGCATCACCCTGAGCTGCCCCAAAAATCCCTCAGCCTGCAGCCAGGAGACCCAAAGTGGGATGTGCTGAGCTCAGCCCAGCTCCCTGGAGCCCTGTCTCCATCCCAGCATTGCCTGTTCCCACGAGCTGGAGGTTCAGAGAACAGATCTTGTTCACAGAATGCAGGGCACAGACTCCTGCAGCTGGACACTCCCAGTGCCAGGATGGTGCTGCCAGGCTCAGATAAGGATGTTTTTCCTCCTGGTCACCCCCAGCTCTGAGCTCTCTGCAGTGTTTGCTTCATTGGGGACACAGCAAAGCTCAGCTCTGCCTGCTCTGCAGAGTCCCCAGGGTCAGCTGTTTGCTGCCTCATTTTTTCCTGAGTTTCAATTAGTGCCCTTTGCCTTTTGTCCTTTTGCTGAGAGACACAGAGGAAAATCTGGCTGCCTTTCCTTTGCTGCCTCCCCTGCAATGCTCACAGACACTGTCAGGGTTTGTGCTGGGAGCTGCCACTGCTGGAGGCTCAGCTCTGAGCTCTGAGCTCGAGTCCATCACCTGCCTGACCTTGTCTCAGCCAGCACTGGAGACTTCTCCAGGTGTGGCTTCAGTGCTACACAACTTTTCCAGGCTTTAGAAAGATGTCTCCATTCCAGTAGAGAGAGAAGAAATGAGAATGCAGATGCATGGAACTGAAACTAATTGGATGCACTCGTTGAGATGGGTGTTAAAAAGCTGCTGCCAAGAGCATTTTTTAAACTATTATTATTTTTTACTGATATGGGAGTTTGTTTATCATTTTACTTTCTCTGTCCAGTGAACTGGCTCATATTTAATGGCTCACTAAGTTATGCCTACAATGGAAATGACAGAGCATGTGTTTTCTAATTTAGGGGTATGGACAAGTGCCCTTGTTTGCTGGAAAGAGAACAGAGCTCGTGCTGCTCCCCAGCAAAGTGCTGAGCAGGAGCTGCTCAGGATGGGTGTCTGGGGTCTGACTGAGCCCTGAGCAGCTCCTCTTGCTGGCCCAGCCCTGCCAGGGGCCCAGGCTGTGCCACCATGGGCAGGACAAAGCACAAACCCCCTGGGCTGCTGTGGGGGATGTTCCCCCGGGGGTTTCCAGGGAGGTTTAACCTCCTCCCCACTCACAGGGGTTGGGGTGCTGCAGGAGATGTCACAAGGTGTGCACATGCCAGTGTTTGGAAATCTGAGCAGCTTTTTGCTGCTGCCCTGCTCCCAGCTGGGCTGGGGCTGGTATATATATATGTAATATACTGTCTGTCTGTCTGTCTGTCTGTCTATCTATCTATCTGCCTATAAAATATACTATTTATCTATCTATCTATCTATAAAATATACTATCATATATCTATCTATCTATCTATAACATATACTATCTATCCATCTATCTATAAAATATACTATCTATCTATCTATCTATCTATCTATCTATCTATCTAGCTATCTATCTACCTCTAAAATATACCATTTATCTATCTATATGTCTATAAAATACACTATCTATGTATCTATGTATCTATCTATCTATCTATCTATGTATCTATCTATCTATCCATCTATAAAATATTCTATCTACCTACCTATCTACCTACCTATCATCTATCTATCTATCTCTAAAATACACAATTTATCTATCTATATATCTATAAAACATTCTATCTATCTATCTATCTATCTATCTATCTATCTATCTATCTATCTATCTATCTATCAGAATCTATCTATTCTGCAGGCCAGTAAATTCACACACTGCACACAGTAGCCAGTTGTTGTCTCTGCTCAGGCCCAGGCTCTGCTCTCCCCCTCATTTCTCCCTCCTCCCCTCTCTGCCTCCTTTCTCTGGGGCCCTGCACTGTGGGAAGGAGCTGCCACAGATTTTGGGTTTGGTGAGTTCATTTTTTAACCCTCTCCAAAGCCAAACCTCCCTCAGCATTTACATTAACAAGCATTAACAAGCAGCAGTTAAACCAGGCAGAAACACTCAGTAAAAACCACATTCAGTAACAAGGAGCTCTGGCCCACCCCAAAACATTTCCCCCATTCTCCAAAGCCCCACCCTGTGGATCTGTTCTGTTTTCTCTCTTTACACCTGCAGGTAATTGCAGGGTGGATCATTTACAGGGATGATGCTGTTACTCACAAAATGCCAACCATTCCCAGCTCCTGTACTGCTGCTGCCACCTCAGTGTTTACAACTTGCATTTTTATTCCTTGGCAGGAAAGAAAAAAACCAAAAACAAACCTGCTTGTCTAGTGCTACGTGTTATTACCTTTCACAAAAAGAATTTCCAGAAATGATGGCAGGAATATATTTTTTTCCCCTTTAAATCCATGAAAATTGCCAATCCTTTAACTGCAGAAACACCTAAAAGCTACATAACCTGCAAAAATGAGGCATTTAAATGTGAGTCATTCCAGCTTTCCTAGCACAACCTGTCCTCTGGCTGGAATTTTTGAATATGAGGGATGTTGTTTGCCCAGGTCCTGGGGAGAGGGGGATTTCTCTCAGGGAAAAGTCCTTGCTAAAACAGCAGCCTGTGAGCACAAGCAGCAGGGGATGAATTGTAGGGAATTAATCCAAATTAATGGCCAGTTTGAGTGGTTCCAAGGGCTTGTAGGAAGTCACATCAACATTTTCCTCAAAACTGGTAGGAAGTGGAGCAGAAGGGGCTGGTGTGTCCCCAGGTAGGGACCCTGGCAGCTCCTGGCAGGTAAAGGGGAGCAGCTCCCTCACAAACCCCATTGCATTGACAACCCCCATTTTTTTTGGAGATTGTTGTCAAGCACAGAAATCACTCACATTTTCATTTAAACACTCTACATCCTCATAGCAAGGTGGGACTCAGTGAAAAGCCAGCAGCAGAGCCAGGTGCCAGCTGAGCATGCAGTGAAACCTGCTGAGCTCTTTCAGCAGCTCTGGGATGAGGCTGAGCCCCAGTGAAGCATCTCAGGAGCTCCTGGGTGGGAGAACTGGGACAGGTGAGGTCTGCCTGCTTTGGGTTGCTTTTTATTAGGATTTTTTCCCCCTTTCTGCAGCCTCTACCTGCAGCCCTGCTGCCCCTCACAGCCACACCTGAGCACAGGTGAGCTCCCTGAGGATGGAGGAGGAATCAGGAATTGTGCCCTGCCAAATTCTCCTTCCTGATGTGCTGGGTGTGCCATGGAAGGAAGGGAAATGCCCTGAGAAACTTTGGCTGACCTGAGGAAAGCAGCTTCTGTGGGGCAGCAAATTAAATGGATTTGTGCTCATGTTGTCCTGAGCACTGCAATGTTTTACCAGTCTGCAGTTTGTGGTGTGTGTGGTGCTGCTGTTCAACCATTTGTTTAGTTACAACCATGCACTAGAGGTGGCTCAAAGCCAAAATTGAGCCTGAACAACCCTGCCCTGCCCAGGCCAGACCTGGCTGAGAGCAAACAGAGACACCCCACAGCACATTTACAGATTTATCTGTAAATTTGCCAGGCAAAGGAGCTCATTTGTGCATTTATTTCCTGCTAATGCTGCACCTAAACAAGCCCTCCATGCTTCTACAGTGACTGCAGCAGTGTCTGCATTTGCTGTGCATTTTATTTTTTTTTTTTTTGCCCGTTTTCTGGCAGAGATGCCATTGCACCCAGCTCTGGTGGCATTTGCTGACTGATGTCACAGTGCCAGAGCTTGGTGGCCCCTGCCACCAGCCAGCAGCAATTCTCAGGTTGGATTTATTTTTCTCTGGAGCCTGACTTTTCTGCTGTTTTTGTGTCACACACAGGGACCTTCAGGACACTGAAATAACATCAGTTTAGGCAGAGAGCAAGAAACAAGTGGGAGTGTGAGTGTGTGTGTGTCCCCCATGGGTTTTGTTTTCTGTGGCACCATCACATGGGGCACTCAGTGCCACCAGTCCTTGTGGAAATGGCCAAGGGCTTTTCATTTTAAAACCTTACTGGTTAAAAAAAAATTCCTAGAGATAATTCCATAGTATAAAGAATGTATTCTGCTCTGCCTACCACAGGTTTAAATTGGAGGATTAAAAATATCCATTCTTCGTTCCCACCAAATCCTAAGCTCCTTATTTGGTTTTTGTACCATCAGATCCTATTGTTTTTAAACAGACTAACCCAAGATTAACAGAAGGAATGAGACAAGCCTTCATCTGCACTGGTTTACAAATCCTGATGTGGATCCATATGTTTTTGGAAGCAAGTAACACTGTGATGCCCTTTGAGAGCTTCACAACAGCTCTCAGAACATCACCCACTCTGCTTTAATTTCTTCAGCCAGCTGCCTCTCTCAATAAGACAGCTCAATTTCATTCCCTCTGAAACCAAACTTTTGCAGAAACTGGCCAAATGGATCATTGGAATAGAAAGTAGAAGGAATACAGAGTTCTGCTGCAAGGGCAGCATGGAGAGGGGGCAGAATTGCTGATTTTTCACACTGGCTGTGTTTTCAGTGCCCAGAATCTCCCCAGCCTCACAAACCCTCCCAGTGCAGCTCTGAGCAGCAGCTCTGCCTCACTGGGATGGCTGGAGAGGCTCCAGAGCAGAGTTAAAGAATAAAGTAAAATTTATTGAAAGGTTTTCAAAGGATTCACCTTGGGCAGGCAAGAGCCCAAATGTGGTTATACCCAAGATGGACCCAGGGTGGATTCAGAGTCAGGAGTTTCACACTTTTATCAGTTTTGGTCCATTCCCACCTTGGGGTTCACTGCCCAAGCCCAGCTCCAGGCTCTGCAGTCCCACCCTCCCAGATTCTCTCTCCATTCTCTCATTTGCACTTTTTGGGGCTGGAGCTGCAGCCTGTCCTTGGTTCTGGGCTGGACAAGGATTGGTTTGTGTGGAGTTCAGAGTGCACACTAAGGCAGAGCAGAGTCTGGAAATATGAAAGCTGAAATTTGAGGCAGCAGTGCTGGGAAGCAGCAGGGGCTGGGTTTGTGTGGCACAGGGACTTCTCCCACCTCCCAGGAGCCAGACCCACTGTAATCATTGTCTGTCTCTGCTCCTGGCTCAGTCCTGCTCCTAACAAGACCAGTGGGAGTTTCAGCTGAGACAGCCTTCAGGATCTGGCCATTTAATTTGTGACTAACACCACTCTGCCTGCCAAATCCTGAGGGCTCCTGCTTTTGGAAGAAAAAACCCAGTTGTATTTGTTGGGCTGTTTCTTTCCTGGATGAATGCAGGTAATTATTTCCAGGTATTGGTAATTAAAATGTGCCCTTTGTCAGCTGTTTGTGTGTGGATAGAATATAAGTGAAGCTTTTCTGTGGAAGATCTTTGATACCTTCAGTTATGCTGAGCAGAGCATGGGGTGTGAGTGGAGCCCCTGGCAGCCTCAGGTGCTGCTGAGGGGATGGGTGTCCCATTAATGGCCAAACAGGGACCAAACAGAGCTGCCAGGACACAAAAAGTGTCATTTCTACAAGACATTTCTCATTTCAGTGTTTAGAAAACCAAGTGGGGACCTGGACTGGAATCTGTGCCTGAAGCACACCAGAGTTGGTTCTCTGAGACACTTCCTAAATCACCTTTTTCAATCCATTTGTCCGATTGACTTTATATAAAAACACATTAGAAATTACAATAGTGCTCATTAAATCATCCAGGTGATGTTAAATTGCTCCCCTGAGCACAAAGGCAGCCCTTGGTTTGCAGTGAGTTTGGAGAGGCAGATCTCAGGTGTGGATCAGCTGAAACCAGCAAAAGGGGGAAGGAAGGAGGCACCTCCTGAGGCTGGTCCCAGTTACTGAGCTAGCAGTATCTCAGTATTTCAGTATCTCAGTATTCCAGTATTTCAGTATCTCAGTATCTCAGTATCTCAGTATTTCAGTATTCCAGTATCTCAGTATTTCAGTATCTCAGTATTTCAGTATCTCAGTATTCCAGTATTTCAGTATCTCAGTATTTCATTATCTCAGTATTTCAGTATTTCAGTATCTCAGTATCTCAGTATTCCAGTATTTCAGTATTTCAGTATTCCAGTATTTTAGTATCTCAGTATTTCAGTATTTCAATATTTCAGTATCTCAGTATCTCAGTATTTTAGTATTTCAGTATCTCACTATCTCAGTATCTCAGTATTTCAGTATTCCAGTATTTCAGTATCTCAGTATTTCAGTATTTCTGGCTCTGCCAGAATTTCCAACACCCAAGGCAAAAAACAGAGGCTCAAATTTCCCTTTTTAGCATTAGCAAGATCCTTTCCTGCAGCTCTGATGGTGAGGTCAGTGGTCACTTCAGGATTTTGAGGCTCTTGGAGTCTAATGGGACCTGTAGAGAATTCAGAAGGATAAATCCAATATCTGACCTGTGGTGATTCCCACTGGAGAGCTCAAGGGATGGGTTTGGTTTGTCACCTTTTCCTTTAAACCTGAGCATGTCCTGCTCATGTGGGATGCTCACCCCTCACTCCTGGTGCAGGGGAAGGGTGACAGAGCTCAGAGGTCAAACCCCTGGGCAGTGAAATGCAGGGATTTGTGTTGCTCTGAGGCAGGAGACACAAGAGAATCCCCACCCTGGTGGCTCTGCTCAGGGCACATCACCCTCAGCCCAGCCAGCAGCTCACCCTGACCAGCATTGACACAAAATGGTTTAGTCAGATTTAAAAAAAAAAAACAACCACATGAACATTGTGTTTATTTCTCCAGCACAATCTGTTTCTTTCAGTCTTTCATTTGCTTCTCCTCTGAAGACTCAAGTCTTTATTTCAGACATCTGCCTATAGAAAATAAGTATTTTTTTAAAGGGCACATTAAAAGATGAAAAGTGAAGCTTGAATAACTTAATCAGCATACAAATTACACAGATATAAAAGTTCTGTTTCATTGTCTTAACTTACAGTTTATTTTGTACAGAATTCATTATGTTATACATCTAAGACTTATTATATTGTATAAATATCTCGGGTGTGATGTATATACATATCCAGTGGTATAATTCAGCAATTAATGTATGCATTTCACAATACACTACCGTGTATTCCAATGTAGTGCACATGATTTATATTCCATAAAAGAGCACATCCTATGAAAAATCAGCATTTCATTCATAGGGGGTTTATTCCACCTTGCAATACAAGGCTTTTCTCCATTTTGCAATGGACTCTTGGTGCTGTGTATGGCTGAAAGGGCTTCTTGTACATTCCCCAAGATGAGTTAAGGACCAGCAGCTCCAACCATGAACGTGGGGGTGTTGTACAGGGGGAGGAGAGCAGGGCAGGGTCCCTAAGGGGTGGGGAGGGGGCACAGGCAGCTCTGAGAGCTGGGCAGGGTCCATCAGGGATGGGGATGGGGCACAGGGATGGGGATGGGGCACAGGGATGGGGATGGGGCACAGGGATGGGGAGGGGCACAGGGATGGAGAAGGGGCACAGGGATGGGGAGGGGGCACAGGGATGGGGAAGGGGCACAGGGATGGGGCACAGGGATGGGGCACAGGGCAGAGGCAAGGGGGCACAGGGATGGGGCACAGGGATGGGGAAGGGGCACAGGGATGGGGCACAGGGATGGGGAAGGGGCACAGGGAGGGGGCACAGGGATGGGGCACAGGGATGGGGAGGGGCACAGGGATGGGGCACAGGGATGGGGCACAGGGATGGGGATGGGGCACAGGGATGGGGCACAGGGATGGGGCACAGGGATGGGGCACAGGGATGGGGAAGGGGCACAGGGATGGGGAAGGGGCACAGGGATGGGAATGGGGCACAGGGATGGGGAAGGGGCACAGGGATGGGGAAGGGGCACAGGGATGGGGCACAGGGATGGGGAAGGGGCACAGGGATGGGGAAGGGGCACAGGGATGGGGCACAGGGATGGGGAGGGGGCACAGGGATGGGGGGGGAGGGGGCACAGGGATGGGGAGGGGGCACAGGGATGGGGATGGGGCACAGGGATGGGGCACAGGGATGGGGAGGGGCACAGGGATGGGGAAGGGGCACAGGGATGGGGCACAGGGAAGGGGCACAGGGATGGGGCACAGGGAAGGGGCACAGGGATGGGGCACAGGGAGGGGGCACAGGGATGAAGAGGGGGCACAGGGATAGGGAGGGGGCACAGGGATGAAGAGGGGGCACAGGCAGCCCCAGCTGGGCGCCGTGGGCTGAATCCAGCCCCAGGTCCTGCACACTTGGGCACTCCCAGCTCTCCCTCCCGGGCTCAGTCCCCCGTGCTGCCCTGCTCTGTTTGGCAGCTCTGTGTCCCACCAGTGCAGCCCCTCCCCAGAGCTCCCAGGTCCTCCCTACACACGCCAAAAGCAGGAGATGGTGTTGGTTTGGTATTGAATTACAGCTATTGCTTCCCTAGGCACCTACTGAAGCCTAATTCTATCATCTGGCAGTACAGTTCCTATTTTTCAGACAATTCTACTTTCCTGCTTACATACTTACATACATACATTTTGTGTCTTTTGATCACTTGGCTACCATTGCTTTGTTCTCTCAAAAGCAGAGACTTTTATCAAAGTGTAAATGCTGTTCAGTTAACAGCAATATTATATATTCCATGAATAAAATATTGTATTTAACAGCATCACTGAAAAATATTTAGGTGAATGGAAAAATTGGGGGGGGGAGGTGTTGTTTAAAATAATTTAAATTGAATTTGCTTCAATTTAGAGTACGCCATCATTTTGAAATTAAAATTTGAGATATTTAATTTAAAAGGAACTGATCAACTCAGAACTATTTTGCATCAAGTATATTCATGTTGAATATATTTTCCTTTCATCTTATGAGAAGTAGCATAAATGCTCAAGCCAGGATAAATCCAGAATAACTCCACTTTATTGGTGTTATCCCAGTTTTACTGAAAATGGAGAGTTCTCTCTTTCCACTTTTTTTTTTTTTCTTTTTTTTTTTTTTTTTTTTTTTTGTATTGCTTTTTTTTTCCATGGTTGTATTGCCATTTTCCATGTAAGAAAAGGTCTCCATGAGGAAATGGAGCCCCAGTGGGAATTAAAGGAAAAGTTTCCATGAGGAAATGGAGCCTCAGAGGGAATTAAAGGAAAAGTTTCCATGAGGAAATGGAGCCTCAGCAGGGATGGAAGGAAAGGTTTCCAGGAGGAAACTGAGGGATTTGCACTCAGGACTAGTTGGGCTCTCTCCCCCTGCCAGCAGCAGCTTGGTTCCTCTGATTTCAGGATTAAATAAATTTGGGGTCAGTTTATATTATATTGTGCAAACAATAGTAAATATGTTTTGTTTTTTGTTTCTTTTTTTTTTGTTCTGCTCTCTGGTTGAGCCAAAATAAAACATTGGGAAGAGAAGTTAAATTCTAAAAAGTGCTTTTTATGTTGTTAGTGATAAGGAATTCATCTTTCCTTATTTCCTGGATCATTGAAAGGGAGAGAACATTTGTTAAGCAACCCGAGATCTGACGCACAAGTGCTGCATCCCTTATGAAACAGAAACATATCTGTGCTCTATTATTTTCTCTCCTCCAAATTAGATTATAACAGATGCCATCCCCTCCCTGTGCAGCTCAGTGCCAGCAAAAGGAAGTCTCTGAGCACTTATGTAAGCCTGGTGTCCTCACTTTTAGTCCCAATGTTGAGATTTCTGTATTTTGCAGCAGTTACATTAAATATGTTCCCAGTTGTGGATTAGGACCCAAATGCAGAATTTCCCACCGTTTTCTGGTTTGTTCAAATTCCACCACTGAGCTACAAATTCAAATCTTGCTAAAAGATGGGAACTCCAGTATGTAAGGCAGCTGTAATTTGGCTCTTATTGTTTATTGGATCCATCACAAGAACATGTGCTTTACTGGGGGGTTTAAGTATTCTGTAGATTCAGGTTTTTCCTAACTGCAATTTTCAGCTTATCTCAGTCATCCTTCAGTAGAAAAAAAAACAACAATGTGATGCATATGAAAGGGCAGCTTTGAACTTCCAGCATGTTTTCCTTGATAAAATTGGGTAGTCCCTTGTGTGACTGCACTCCCAATGTGTCTTTTCTTTCCTTTTGAATGAAACATGGTGTAAAGTTTTTCTCTTTAATGGCTTCATGGCCAGGGATGTTTTAGACATCTAGGTCTGGGACTGTTGAGCATGAACTTCTCTGGCCTGGTGAACTCTGCCACCTATGGATTCATTAGTCCAGAGTAACAGGGACTCCAAGCTTTGCTTATTTTCTGGAAAATTTCCTTCCTATTTTATGCATTTCAGTACCATGCTTGACTTTCTCCCTCAGATAATGACATGTATTGTCAGCCAAGCTGCTGTTTCAGCAAAGCATTTCCCTTCTGAAGTTATTACAGGTTATTTTTTTCATATTAGCAATGACAAAAGTGAACCCAGGGCTACTCCTTGATTTTTATTTTCCAGGGTTTATTATTATATTTACAGTTCCCTGTAAGAAGACACAAGCCTTTCCCAGTAAGAGTTCTAATTCCTTTCTATGTTTCAAATACTAACGACCCATATGGAAAGGAGGAAGATAATCAGTGATGAAGGAGGTATCTCTGGGGGGCTGAAGCAGATGAATAAAAAACTCAAATCATTATAAATATTACTGTACTACACTTTGGTACAACCAAAAAAAAACCCCCCCAAAAAAAAAAACAAAAAAAAAACCCAACCCCCTTCAAAGAAAATATTTAATGTTCCCTAAGTCAAATAAAATTCACAAACAATATAAGAAGAAATTAACCACATGGGTTTTTTTTATATCTGTAAAAAATAATAAGACTACTTGGCTGCATTGCACATAGGCAATAAAGTGAGATTCATTCCAATCCCTTTCTCCGTGAGCCTCCTCTCAGGCTGCAAGAAATGTCCACTGTGCTTTACAAAGGACGACGACTAGAAAAAAAAAAAATCAATGCAAACAAACATCCCTTTCTTTTCAGATTTACCATTTCTCATGGGAGATGACAAACAAACGGAGTCTCCTCTGAGTCTGAGCGGTTGGATCAGCACTTAGAACCAGGCAGTACACAACAACAGCCACGCTGTGTGACACCTCCAACACCTACAGGGAGCTGTTTTGGGGGCACATCCCGGTTTGTGGTGAAACAGGATTAACTCAGCCAGCCTCTTGCACCTGCTCTGTGCCACCAGGTTATCATCTCAGTGCCTCCAGGCTTGGGCTGTCTTGCTCCTATTGCTGACTGGACTGACTGCTCCACCATCCATAAACAGAAGGCATAAAGGTGATTACAAACATAAGAAAGCAGTTTTACATATTGTCTTGCAGTCTTTCCATATAGTCCCTAAGTTCCTTGGAATCACCAAGATTCATATCTTGGCATACCCATTTAATATTATCATCACTGTCAAATAGAATTGAGTTGGTGTAGGGGCCTCCATCCTCCGGCAGTATTGTTGTATATGAAGTGAACTTTACTCGCTTCTGCTTTGGCCCAGAAGGATTTATAGGTTCACTTTTAACTTCTTTTTCACAAAGGTACTCAGAAGATCTGAGGATATGATTATGAAGAGTCTTCTGAGAGCTCCCATTAAGGAGAAAGTTGCTTTCTTCAAACTGCATCCCTCTGTCAATCATGGTAGTGCACTCCTCCGACGGGAGCGAAATGTCCACTGGGTTTTCCAGGAGCTCCACCTCATTTCCAAGCCAGACCCAGTCATGGGAATGGGGGATGTTGCCTTGCTCGCTCACAGCAAACCTTTTGTGCCTGTACTTCCACGCAAATGCCACGCAGTTAATCAGAAAGACCAAGATTGCCAAGCAGAAAACGCAGAGCAGCGCGTACATGCCGATCTCCAGGTCTGTCAGCCCTCTGGGAGTCAATGACAGGTCACTGGGACTGTTCTCTCCTGGTATTTCTACTTGGCTAGGGAAACCTGTGAAGGCAGTCGGGCTGTTTTGGAGCTGGCCGTCCTCCAGGGACTCCTGATCAATGGGAGACGTGAAAGTTGTGCTTCTGTTCGCATTGTCCTCGGGACCGAACACGTCCTCGTGGTTTTTGGACCAGTCTTGTGCTGTCCTCTCTTGTTCTGCAGCTTTCTCTATAGCATTGCTTGGATGGCTTTTAAAATCCTTCTCCAGGTCATCAATGTCGTTGGTGCTCCCTTTTTGGTCCGGGTCTTTCTGGCCAAACTTCACTTTGACGTTTCCTTTGCCCACGGCCAGGACGCTCTTGCGCTTGGTTTTCTGGCAGGGCTCGCTGATGACCATCTCAATTTTGATCAGGGGCCCCTGCCCGTCCCCTTCTGCCACCACCACGGGCCAGAGGGACTGCAGGCTCTGCTGGGAGGACACCACCATCTCATCCAGGGACGTGATGGAGATGGAGAAATCCTTGGAGTCGTAAATGTCCAAGGGCGTCACCGACCCGTCGCTGAACAAAACCCAAGCACTCACCACGGCCTCCTGGAGGGGAAAAAAAAATATGTGTGAGAGAGACAGCACAAATCAGCCACAGGAAAAAAAATACAGAGTTTAACTTTGGGGTTTGTTTTTATAAAGAAAATGTAAATGTCTACTCTGCTCCTCATTGTCTTGCAGGCTTGTGTTCTCTAGACCACTGAGGCATTTCCCTCACCTTCAGGAGCAATCAAAGAAACCCTCATCTAAATTTAATAAAAGTGCTGGAAAAGACAATTGACGATTCTTTTTTCTCAGTCTGAAGTGAGAGGCCTCCTTTGAATGCCAGAGCCTCTTGATGAAAATAATCATATTTCCACCATCACGGTCAATTAGCTTTATAAAGGACCTATAATGGGGAATTTCTCTAATGCTGCAGTTCCAGTGCTTTATGTAATACAATGAGCAGAGCTGGAATGGGTCAGGCCAGCGAGCCCATGGAACAAACTGGGAGCAGAACACATCTCAATGCTTTATACTTTATGCTTTATATTTTCTGTCATGCTTTCAAATGTGCAGGACTTGCAGTATGCAAAAGTGATGGTGGTCTTTCCTGGGAACTGTAGAAACCCTCATAAAAACACCATTTTTATGCTTTGACCCAACCAATTTGTCTTCTTACTGCAAATTGCTAGTGCAAAAAATATAGTTACACTTTCTGCACTGATGTAGAACCTCAATTCCATAAAATCCATTAAAAAACCACACGCAGAATTTGTTCTGTGGTCTCATTAAAAGCTGTTTAACTCCTCGGGTTGTATGGTTCAAAGTAAGCACAAACTCATCAGTTTTCAGCAGCACAGGTCATGGAAACCTCTGTACCTGCAGCCAGAGGTCGTTTTGGCTGAGCTGACTTTGTGAGACAATTAAGGAATGGCATTCCCAGCTCTGCTTGCACAGCCAGGCTGCATTTTCCCCCAGAAAAGGGGGTTTGTGGCACGTGCAGGCTTTGTTTGGCACTGTGCATTCCCAGGCACACCCATCCCTTTGCCCAGAGCAGCTCTGCAGAGTTCCATGCTCACTGTGAAGGGGTCTTGGCACCGTGTGTGGGGGTTGTATGGTTGGTTGGATGGTCACTGGACAGACTCAGGAGCTCTCTATTTTCTGTTCTTTAGGTTTGTAGTTTATTGTGGGTGTAAGAGAGAGTGTAGAGCATGGAGAGTAAGAGAGTAAGAGAAGTAAGAGAGAGAGCAATTTCCCATTTACAATACAATAAGTATTCTTCTATTATGAATATTCTAATTTCCAATAACCAATCTAATACAATATACTAATTTCCTAATATTTGCATGCAACCTATAGGAACTACCAAATTACCATGTTTTCTGGCTTTCTTATCTGTAACCCTTATCTTCAGACCTTTCCTGCCTGGCTTGGGACAGGATGCCTGTTGGTTCTTTGGTGTTTGTGGCATTTGGTGTCATCTGAACTAAGGGAGAGGCCTCAAACCTTCACAGGACTGTTTTTAGCATTTATGTCAAAGTGTGCCAACATCTCTATTTCATCTCTTGTTTCAGAACTACTTGCTGGGCACTCAGAACATTTCTCTATTCCCTCCCCAACGCCGTGGGCTTGGTCAGGAAGATGAGCAGCCTTTACCACAAGAAGTGATTCCTTTTCACACCCATATATTCATTATATCTGCTGCCTGAAACTCACAGCAGATGACTCTGCCACAGCAGAGGGACACAGAAATCCCCTGGAGGTGTTTTCTGAGCATACCTGCTTGGGGGTCCGCAGGATGTCCTGGGCAGAGGTGGTGGCAACGATGGCTCTTTTATTTCCTTTGCTGCTTTGTAGGGACACAGACAAGCCTGACACCAGCTGGACTCCCAGCTCTGTGATGGTCACCCTGTCATCCAGAACTATCACTGTCTTCTCTGCCAGGATGGAATCTGAGAGAGGGGACAGAACCTGGGAACAGAAAGGAAACACCTTGCACGAAACAGCAATGAATGTTTTAAAGCAAGGCTGGCCTCTAACCAGCACACCAGATTAATTTTTGGTTTGTCACGTCCATGTCTGAGCCAGAGCTGATGTTTTCCCCAAGACATTACACTCATTTGCTGCTGAATTACTTTATCTAAAAAAATAATTTAATAAAACAACAAATCGCTTCGGAACTGCAGCTTGATCCGGACAAAATATATATATTATATAGAATAAATTAAATGGATTTTTTTTTAAAGTCTTTTTTGTGGGGTCTATAAAACTCCCTGTGAATGCAGTGCAGCACAGAACAGAGTGTAAGACACTGATTTACACTGAAACTCAGTGAGGGGATAAATAAGTGTTCAAAGCCTGGCTGATAGGAACTTGGCCTGTTGCCTTTCTAGGGACAGAGGACCTGAATGAAATGAAAGTGAGACTTGCAAAAGAACTTTGAAAATCCCACTGGGTGCCTGCCTGCATTTTTTCAATGCCAAAACACTCGTGCCAGTTGCTCCAAGACCTTGTTTCCAGCATGCTCAGAAAGAGACTCATCTTTATACTGGTGACAGAACCTTGTGAGCACAAAAGGAACAATTTCCCAAATGTGTTCAGGCACATAAAGGGGCAGGTATTTGGTATAATTTCCCAAGTTATGCTCATATGGCCCCACTGAAGTTAACTGATGTCACCTTTTTCACCAGCCAGATAAATCTCCCTGTGTTCCAGTCACACCAAGATGGATAAATCCCTTCAAAACCTTCACCTGAGGGCATTTCATGGAAGTGACAAACAACCGCAATGAACTCCCTTTTCTGTTCAGCATGCCCATTTTTTCAGTTTATTTTTATTTCCCCCCGAGATGGATGAATTCCCAGCTCCACCCCACGCTGTGTGGGTGCCCAGGCTGGGCTGTACCTGCACGGTGGTGATGCCTTGCTCCCTCCCAGCCAGCACTCTGCCCTCCTGCAGCCTGGCCACCCTGGGCTCCTCCACCTTCATGAACTCGGCCACCAGCTGCGTGATGTCCAGCTGCCACTCCTTGCCCAGCAGGTAGCTCAGGTGGCCTCCAAGCTCCGGGGACTCGGCCACGAACTGCGTCAGGACCCTGACCAGGGCGTGCTGGTACTGCAGGCTGCAGCCCCTGCCCTTCCTCTCGTCGTCCTCCTCGTCCTCGCTGTCGCGGGTGGGCCTGCGAACACAGCCAGCTCTCACCTGGTCCCCACTCATCCTTCAGATGGAGTCACCCCCTCCCTGCTGGGCTTCACTGCCTCCTCTGCCCTGCACAAACCTTGATTCTGCCTCGGTGTTCCCACCTTTTTACCCCCAGGTGCACAATGCAAACTGGCAGCTTCCAGATTAACTTGCTTTTTACAGAGTTGTCAGGCTGTGGTGTCCACAGGGGTGGCAGGAACGTCACAAAGGAGACAAGAATTTTGAAAGGAACCGTATTTTGGGACTTGGATTTTTTTCCATCTATTGTTTCAGCAAACTGTAATGAAGAATTCACAGTTTTAGTTCAGGCTTGGAGCCTTCCACTTGCTGTTCCAGCAAGAGCTCCAATAGCTGCAGCTATTGCTTTGCCACCTAGCACAGAGTTCCTGTCTCAGTTCATGCAGTGTGGGTGTGTTCATTGACCTCAGGTGGCTTCCAAAAACCAAACTGGGCATTTAGGCTCCCACTCAGGGCCTGGGTTACTCAGATTACACCCTGCAGAAACACCTGCAGCATTAGACACATCTCCAACATTTTCTGTCTGCCCCCCTTTCAAAACACAACCTGTGCAGTAAAGCAGCTTTCCCTAAAGCTCAGAGCAGCATCCCAGTGATTTGTACATGATAGCACTGCTGTCACACCTCACAGAGTTTTGTCTGCTCAAACACCTACTTTACCACCAATATTAATATTTCATATTTTTCTTTTCTCTCATTCATTGCCTGAGACAAACACATGGATCCTCTTATCTCTTCCAAGTCAGGTATTGAGCAGTAGGTGGTCACACTTTTACTCATTATGCCCCCATGCTGTGGATTCATTGCTCAGAAATAATTCCCCTCCCTCCTGTATTTATTGAGCCTGAAGCCACCTCTATCTCAAAGGTGGGAAATGCAGGGTAAATCTCTTATTTTTCAAAGTGTTGCAGGAGGTAGTTTTGTGGTTACAGTGTCCCTTTATCTTCTCCTTTGAAATAGCAGCTATGAAAAACTATTATAAAACAGAATTGCCTTTGTTATAAATGGTTTTATGACAAAGTTGGCAGCCAGTAAGCTGAAAACATATCTAAGAAAAACCCTTGTGCTCTTCAAAATGACTGAAAGTCCCAGTGTTACAGAACCTAATCCACTGGAAATACATTTTCAATGCATCACTTGCTAGCTGAATATTTACATTCAGCCTCAAGTAAATGGTCTGTGGTACCTCTTGGTTTTTGTGTGTGTAGAACAAGTGTCCATCATTACCTGCTGAATGAAACATCATTGAGGAACAGTGGAATTGTCAGGAAAAATGCCACCAAAATAGGATTTAGATTTCCCAAAGAAATCAGTCTTACAGAGGGAAACCTTCAGCTGTTCCCTCCTTCCCAACACTGTCTGAAGTCAGCTCACAGTTGGCAAAACAGCCACAGAGAAAGTTCTAGAAGGGGGAATATCCATTGAGCTTTTGTGGTGCATATCCATCTGTGCTGGAAATGAATCCATGAACTCCTTAATGTTCCCACTTTCACTTTATTCCTGTATTCTGACCCTCTTCAACTCAGCTCTGAACAATCTCAGACTCTGGCAAAACCAAGCTCAGCTCTGAGATTTTGGGATTTGACCCTCTCTTAATAATACAGACAATAACATTAGTGCCTGTGCAGAATTGGAGAAAAAATGTGAAAAAGCTGTTCAGGTAAGGAGCACTCATGGGATTTGGGGCAAAAGAGCACAGGACTGATGGGAACCAGCCTGGTTCTGGGAAAAGAGACCCAGAAGCTGAGCTGTGTGACTTGTAGGAAATGTTCAACATCCACAGCAGCATCATTCTACACAACCAGGGCAGGGCTTGGAACAAGATGATCCTTAAGGTCTCTTTCAACCCCAACCATTCTGTGCTCCCATGTTTTATTCAGATCCTTGCTGTTATGTTTATTTATGTGCTTGTTTATTTCTACTTTTACTCTTTAAAACTTTGCACCGCTGGGTTGTCCAAGAGCAAATCTATTCCAAACAACTGGAGGGAATTCTGTTTCAGCCCCAGCTCATAAATATGAGCTGTGGAATGGCCAGAGGGAAGGATTGCTGCCCAGGGGCACAGAGGGAGCACTCCTGTCCTTATTTCCACACCAGCACTGTGTGGGCAGCTGGTATTTACCACAACACAAAGATGATTCAAGTCCAGCTCGTTCCTTGGGGTACCTTAAATGCAAAGGCTCCATTTCAGCAAATATTTAGAGATGTTTATATACTGCTCCTCAGAATCATGTTTTCTATGGCAAACAAATGTGGAGCATCAGAAAAGTCTCTCCAAAGCCCAGAGTGAGCAAGGCTCGTTCTTTGTCACTGCAGAGGAGAGGGAGGTCTTGGAAAATTTCTGAATTTTCAGTACAAGCTTTGTAAATCTGCTTTGCCAGGTCTCAACTCAAGTTCTTTCTGGTTTTTTTTTTTTTGTTTTTTTTTTTTTTTTTTTTTTTGTTTGTTTGTTTGTTTTTTTTTTTTTTGAACAAAGGATATAATTTTTCCACTTTAAAGCCACAAAAATCAGGATTTAGGCAGTCACTCATTGTTTTGTCTCCATGAGTGCAACAAAATGTTTGAGATCCAGTGAAATGCACAGTTCCCTTTAAACTCCTCATTACAGTGTTTTCAGTAAGCCTAAAATCCTTCATTAAGCAGGGAGCTCATTTTCTGCTTAACACAAGTCCTGCTGAATATAAGCTATTGCTGCATATTGTGTTTTTTTCCCCTTGGTCATCTCTGAAAATCTCTCAGAGTCCTTCTTACCCCATTCCTTGCTGCTTGGCAAATTTGCTTGGAAGGTTTTTTGTTTTTTTTCTGGAGCGAGCCAAGGTTGCCAGAATTACATTTAATTTACATTTCACAGAGAGCAAGGCTTTGCCAGGGAGCAGAGTTAAAGCAGCAGCCAGTTCCAAGGGTGCTGTGAGCACTGATCTAATCAGAGATCTGTCAGCTCACACTGCACACTTTGTCTCTGAGCAGTTGAAGTGTGTCTCTTTTAATCTGCACCCCTCTCAAACCAGCCATCACTTCTTGGGCCAGATGCTAATTTTCTGTTGGAAAAAAAAAAAAAAAAACCCAAAGAAATCAGTTTTGCTGGGTTGGATTTGAAATACTCATTACAAGGAGTCATATATTTAAAAAACATTTGCAACACCCCTAATTGAAAAAAAAAAAAAAAAAATCCCTCTCAGATACAAATTGCAAACCACTAGAAGTTGATTTAGTGGAAGCTACAGAAATAAGCTGCACATAACTCCACTCACAATTCAAGAAGAAATGTAATTTGGTACTTTTACAGGTCTTGAAAATACAGCCTACCTATTAACCAAAATCTCCAAGGCCTTATCTCCATAGGACATTAAAGTCAATTAACTAAAGAGCAAATTTACAGCGTGTTCCAGCCTTGTGCAGATGCTGTTACCACAAATGGAATGGTTTGAATCCATTCATTTGCCTCCAAGTACAGCTTCACTTCTGAGGGGCAGCACTGACTGAGGGTTTAACTAAACTTCATTTTGCCCTGCTTTTAACTCAGGCCAACTTTGCTGCTTTTGTCTCCAGAACTGGACAGGACCAAAGCAGAGCTGGTCAAATCCCAATAAACTCTGCCTGAAGTGAAGCCTTTGCTGGTGGGAGCCTCCTGAAAACAATGTCCTATCCCAGCTGCAAATATTTACTGAAATTAAATTTCCAGCTTGTTCTTGTGAGACTTTAGCCATGCAATTCCTATTAATGCAAGCTGGAGCCACTCAGGCCATGTAAATATGTGTGCAGGAACCTCAAGAAGAAGGTAATTATTTTGCAGATGCATGAGGAATAGAAATAAATGTTCTTGTTAGACTAGCAGAGTCTACCTGCACCTCTTGTACACTCTAATATTTGACTTTAATTCAAATATACACCTCTTGTTTGCTGAGGCTGGGGTTTGTGCAGCCTGTGCTGGCTCAGGCATCACTTTCCCTGCATCAGCCAGGAGAGGATTGTGGAGCTGAATTTCACCTGCCAAGGGAGGCTCCTCCTATCTGCAGCAGCACTTGCCAGAGATCAAGTTCTCCTCTTGATAACATCAAGGATTTGCCATATATTCACAGGCTGATCTGGTAAATTGTGTTGCTGCTCTTACACAGGGGAGATCAGTTGGGTTTTTTCCAGTTTCTGGCATAAAAGCAGCCTGTCTTTTCCTTTCTGTTCTCTAACAGTTCCTGCTCTTGCAGCAGTTCAGACCAGCCAAAAACCAACACAGCTCTAAGTGTGCATGGGGTGTTTGTAAGTTTTGTAAAGACTCTGTTTTCTCCATTGCTTTGTGGAAATAATTCAAGAAGACAGATAGGCAAACATGTCTGTAATCACATGTGTTTTACAATTACAAACATGGCAGGGTTTATAGGGAGAAACAAGACATTTTATTGGCTCAACAACCATCCCTGGAAGGAGCAGATGTGATCTGGGGCACATAAACCCTTTCTCAGGTCTGAGAGAGCAGCTTTATTCAGCTGCAGAACAGCTATGCTGATGCACAAACGTTGCTTTTGTTAACAGCACCAATAAAACCATTTAAAAGGTTATTGTAAACCCAGCTCTATTTTGCCATCTGGCTCAGCCCCTCAGACAAGTGGAGCAGGGTGTGGGAATGGGGCAGCCAGAGATGGAAAAATGTTTGGAGTGTCTCTGCACAATCCCTATAAAAACACATCATTTTACCTGCTCTATATTGATAAATAACTTTATAGCAATGTTCAGCTCCTGCTGAGAAAACAAGGAGTGGTGTGAGGACACCAACCCTGCAGGACAGGAGCAAAGTGGGAAATTATTCTGTTTGTGGTGAGGTGAGCTGTGAAGAAGCCACACTGCAATCCTGCTGTGCCCAGAACAGTCTCAGTTGATTTTTGGGCTAAGTTTAAGGCTGCCTAAGCCTCTTGTCAGGGAGTTTGGGAAAAATTATTGAGTTTCCTTCAAGGACAGGTATCAAAAACCTCATGCAAATTGCCAATATTGGCTCTTACATGAAGGTGAAACAACACAATGCTATGGCTTCACCTGCTGGGAAAAGCTTGGATTTGGGGTTTTTGCAAAGGTAAAAGCACTCTGCTCACTCTCAAACCCACAGCTCCTGACTGCAGTCCAAATGTCTTGAGTGCTTCAGCTTACCACTTAAAAACTCATAAAAACTCCCCCATGTTTAGGATTTTGGGAAACACACAGGAGGTGGAGGTATAAGCAGATTAAAAAGTAAAGAGAAAAGTCATAATAATAAAAAAGAACCAAAGTGAAAAGCCACTAAATCTCTGGTAAAAACCACCCAAATCTAAAAATAAAGGAAATGTAAAAACCTTATGTGCAAAGTAAATGTCAGAGTGAGCACAACTAATGCTGGCTCTGAACTATTGATTCAGAATAGCCCTGCAAAGTTAAAAAATCCACATGAACAGCCAATAAAACAAGGGATCATTTATTTCCTGTGCAAACCTTTGCTTCAGGTGGGCATGGACCTTCCAGGGGGCTGGCACAGTGTCCAAATTTCTCTCCCTTCTCCGTGGAAAACGCCTGCAGGACCTGTGCCAGCAGCTCCAGTGCAACCCAAGCAGCAGCAAATGCTTTGCAGCAACACTCTGCAGGCAGAGCAGCTCTCAGAGCATTGCCTTTATTTCAGCTGGATTTATTTCAAATGAGTCAGAGGGAGACAACAGGGGGAAAAGTTCCATCTCTGCCTGGAATGGTTTTAACTCTGAATGCCCATGCTAAGCAGGGCTGGATGTCTGCTCCTGCAATAAACACCTGCAGGAAAATCTGCTTTAGCAGGATCTGTGCCCCAGGGTGGGACAGGCAGGCAGGAGAGGGGAAGTGCAGTGGAGATGGAAGCAGTCAGCTCAAATCCCTTCATTCCTCACCAGCACAGCTCCTCCTGCCTCAAACAGCTCTGATTTCTCTCGTGCCAGATCCTCATCACCTCTTCTGCCACAGCCAAAAAAACATCCACATAACCAAGACATCAGCCATTGCCTTCTCTGGAGCTCATGGTCTGGCTAGTGTGCAAATTGTGTCCTACTGTCCTGCAAAGTGCTGGGTAATTCTCCTCCACTCTGCCTGGGCTCTGCAGAGGCTGAGATGTTCTCCTGGCACTGGAGAGCTCCAGCTGCCAGTGCCACAGCTCAGCCCTGCACCTGCTGCCAGCAAGGCTTTTTCCCTGGGTTATCAACCTGAGCTGCTTTATAACCAGCTGTTTCCCCACTAATATTTTACAACTTTGCCTGAAATCCATCAGCACAGCAGCGTTTCTGGAAGTTCTCAATATTGCAAATTGTGCAAATGATGGTTATTACAGAACGGGCATTTTCAGTAGGGAATGATGGGATCAGAGCTCCAAATCCCCACTCTCCTTCCACTCCTTTTTTCCCTGTCCACTGTTTCCTGGTCTTGAGAAGGAGTTATCCCTTAATTCAGAGCTGCTAAGTAATGCAGCAGCCAGGTGTGCTGTTGAGTGCACCTGCACAGCCTGAACAACCACCCAAAGTCAAGGAATCACAGAAGGTTTGGGCTGGAGGATTCCTGGACTGGCCACCTGCTCCCAGACACCTGAACCCTTCCTGGGCTCTGTTCTTTGCTATTGCTGTTGTTATTTGACAGCAGCAGGAATGAGCTCTGGCAGTGCTGAATGTCTCACACCAGCAGGAGAGCTCCAGGTCCTTTCCCTCAGCTTGGTGTGGTGCAATGTCCTGAGCTGTGTGGAATTGATAAATGACTTTCAAACTGCACAGGTCAGGATAAACACAGCCACTGCTGGATGTTTTAATGAAGGCTGAGGCAGACTGCAGAGCCAGTGGCAGAGTTTGGATTGTGAGGAATGCTCTAGAAATGGCTGTGCTCTAAAAGCAGAGGGACATACCTTTTGTTGGAGGTGACAGGAATCCTCCAGCCTTTGATCTGGCTGAGCTCTGTGTCAGAGATCTCGATCTGCAGAGGGAGCCTGGGAACCCAGACTGTCACCTCCAGCTGGGTGGTGAAATGCTGGTAAGTGAAGTTAACAATGGTATCCACTTTGCTCTTCATTTCCTTGCCATTCACGAAGATGGAGTCACAGCTGTCAGAAACCTTAAAAAAATATATAAAAAATTAGGAAAGGAATAAAAGTTCCTGAGGAAGAACAAGGGTGATACATCAGTCCTGAGACAACACTGCAAATGTAAGTCATGCATATTGCATTTCCAGTTTTCTAATTAGAAGCAAACAGTGATAAATGGACCCCAGGGAAAGAGTTGTGCTTTCCTCAAAGGATACTACTCGAACTACAAAAATAATTTAATGATGTTATATAACCTGTGTGAATCTTTTATATTAGGCAAATTAAACTCTTCATGAATCAAGCTCCATGTGCATCAACGTTTATGTTTACAACTTGCTTAAAGAACCAGGAAGAAATGGGGCCATATGTTAGTAAGAAAAAGACTGACTCAGAACCATAAACCAGAATCCTTTCCCTTTTCCTAGAGCACTGTAATGCTGAAAGACAAAGATCCCCTTATGGCTCATGAGCAGAAGTGCAGCTGAAGCATTATTTTTTAGAACTTCTCAGTAATTGTTTTAACAAAATGTATTCATGGTTGCTTCGTGGCATTCCATGAAATCACTGCTGAAACGAGCGTGTGGGCTGTGTGCTACAACTCATCTGCCCTCTGGCTTCCAGCATCTTCTGGCACAAAATCAAGGTCCTCAGCACAGGTCTTATTTATATAAAACCATGATGATGCAGCTGATTCAATCTGGAGGACTCCTTTGTGAGGAAGGGGTTTCTAATATATTTATAAACATGTGTGTGTAGTTGTAGATTATATACACAAACACACAGCCATGTGGAACACTCCTGTATTTATTCATGTACAATATTCATGTTTATATACATGTGTAACATGAGTTATACACCTGCATGTACATTATTTTATCTGTCCATGCAGTGTGGTTTTATCCCTGAAAGCCACAGCTGGTGATGTGCTTGTGCTGAAACACAGGTTGGATTCCCTCTGCAAACCTACCTCAAATCTTTTCAGATATTAACAGGGATTAGGGGCTACTGAGCCAATAAAAATTAGAGAAAATCTCCGGCAGATGCTTTGTTTTGCTTGAAAAATACACAATATTCAGATATGGAGTAAAAGATCTGTCCTTCCATATTTGCCATTTTCAAGTCAGATCCTTCTCAATAGACTGAAACCCCAATTGCTCATTTACAAAGGGGCTAAGCCAGGTGATGAGGGATGGGGCAAAGCAAACGAAGTCACTCTTCTGGAGAGAACACTCCCCCACATAAATGTTTAATGAGCACAAGAATATAAAAATAATAAATCTAGATAATCTGATAAAGAGCTTAAAATGGCCTTCAGGCTCAGGAGTACCACAAATGAGATGGAACACACTTGGAATCTTTTTTTCCTTCCCTTGTAATGTGTCACAAGTGTCTCTGAAAGTTTAAGCACATTAAGCAAGCCCATTAATTGAATGAGCAGTTGAGACTCTAAACCATAAAGCTTACATCTAGGGAGTTATGTGAGAATTAATACAAGACAGAAATAATTAAGAAAACTCAAAGAGGGAGGGATAAACATCAAGGCTGGATCAGGGGAATAACTAATATCTGACAAGACAGAGCTAATTTTTCAGATTCTCTTCTTGCTGCATCAAATGTTCTTGTCAGCAGGCAAGAAAGGTGCTAAATTAGGGAACTGAAAGATGGACATTAATTGTAGCTATAAAAATATCAGTCCAGGCTTACAAATTTCACAGATTTTATGTCTAGACAGAGACATCCAGTCATTTATATACTGACCAAAAGTACACAGCAGGATATATAACTGAGCAACAGTTCACCCAGTGGTCCTTTGGAGCATTCAGAGCTCAGGGCTCACTGAAGTGTATCTCCCAGAAAATAACCCAGCCTGCAGAAGAAAACTTAAAGGGAGCCATTGTTTCAGTTCTCTATCTGGAATTTGAGTTTACTCTGTTAAGTACAATCAGACCAGATAATTCAAAGGAAAATCCAGCAGTGATAAGGCAGGATAGACTAAAGCTCACATGAGGAAGCCTCAGTTTCACTCTCACATATTTAATTACTGCCACGTTTCTTTCACTAACCTCACTACAGCTGGTGCTAGAAAGTAGACTTAGAAGAAAGTGGACTTTGCTAGAAAGAAGACTTTGCTAGAGAGTAGATTTGTTTCATCTGAAGGAAAACAAGAACCCTGAGCATGGACAGAAAATGCCCAGCACTCGTTTTCCCCCTGGGACCCACTCCAGCCCCAGGACAAAGAGCTGATTCCACGGTGGGAGCTGTGACTCCACTGCTCTGAGTTTGGGGGCTCACTGAACTCTGGCAGTGACCTGCTGCTGCATTTTGGGCTAGAGGAGAGTGGCAAAGAGGAAAATGCATTCCTCATGCAATGGAGAAGCAGAAGAGAGCTGTATTTAAGGAAACACTGCACTTATATAGGGCAGTTTGTGCAAAATGGAACAGAAAAGGCTCATTGGTCCAAGAGAGCAACACCTCTTTGAAATCATGCTTTGTGCAAACAGCACCAGACACTCACATCTCTCACACAGCCTGCAGGTGTTTAATCATTGTTATAATTTCTTGTCCTTGTGAGAAACCCAAGGCTTCAAGGCTGCTTTTTCCCTGGTTCCCATCAGTATCCCACCTGCAGCACTGTCCCCCTGCACTTCCTCCCCTTTTAAACCCCCTCCATGCTTTTCCAGGCACGCTCTGGCTCTCAGAGGTGCCTGCTGGTGCTGCTGGAGAGGAGCTGGTCCAGTTCTCCTTTGGGGAAGCTCCCATAATTGTTCCCATTAGAAGGAGCTCAGCTTTGCCGTGGGGCACAGCAGGGACTTCCACACTGGATCCTTTCGAGCTGCTGCTGAGGGAACAAAGAGGGGAAAGGCTCTTAAATCTCTCCTGCAAACAGTACACAGTGAGAAGAATCAGCAAAAGCCTGTGATGCCACCCTCTTGTGTAAAATGCACGGAGCAAGGCTGCTCTAGGCTGTCTGTCAGCCCCAGAAAGTGTTTGAGGGAGTTTGCAGGGGAGCAGCCCAGCCACCCTGTGCCCCCATGTGCAGGTCAAGAGAAAGAGAGCTGCAATTAACCTCTCTGGGCTTTGAAACTGGTGGGTTGGCTCCAACCCCCACAAGCAATTGTAAAACAGCACAATTTGCCCTGTGCAGTCTGTGACAGCCTCCTCATTTTAGGCTAATCCAGGAGAGAGGAAGACAGAGCTCAGGAGGAGTAATTGGGAAACCATTTGATGCTCAGGTCACAAAGGTTTCTGCACCCTTTGGGTGAGCAGGTAAAACAGAGGGAGTGTGGGCTGACAGGAAAACAAGAGATGCCTGCTCGTGGCTCATCTCTGCTCCCAAGCTCAGACCTCACCCCCAGCTTGCAGCTCATCCTCACAGGAGACAAGACACACAGTCCTCGTGGCTGTTTGTTATTTAGGAGGTTTTTGGTCATGCTGAAACCCTGCTGGGCACAACTATTTTCCTCCTCACTCTCTTGTGTGGGAGAGCAGAACAGGAGACCTGGCCACAGCAGCATCACCTCCAGTCTGCAGCACCTCAGGATATCCCAGCCCACACCTCATCTCCAGCTCATCTTCCACCTTCAGGCAAACACTTCTCACTGATATTTACATACACCTGTGTATGGACATGGATAATGAAAGATAAAGGAAAAACTCCTACCCAAAGGAATGAATTCTAATTTATTCAGTGCAAAGCAACAGTGACTAAGAGGTTGTGTGAGACCAAGCAGAGTGCAGAGCTGTCCTGTGGCACTTTTCACCTGTGAATTTCTGACACAAACCCCAAGGGGATGGTGCTAATTTTACAACCCATTTAAAGAAAGCTGAGGCATACACCACATGTATCAGAAATTGGTCTAACACAGAGTCTTTTCAGCTGAAAATCTCAGCCATTTGGTTATCCAGTCAGGTCCCAAGATGATTTAAATTTGAAGTTCAAATTATTGAACAGAGGTGCTTGCAGCCAAAAGAGCCTTCAGAAACACTGGATTTACAAGAGGAGGTTTTTGCTTGGAGTCAAGACCCCCTTGTCTTTAAAACCACCTGAGTTCAGTGGGGTGGGTGTGCAGACTCCAGAGCTGTAACCCTGATTTTTCTCATTCATTAGCCATTCCTGATGGCCAGCAGCAGCCCAGAGGTGGCTGCAGCCACCTCCCCCCATCCTGTGGCCACCCAGCAGCAGTGCCTGCCCTGGAGCTGTGGGTGCTCACAGCACAAATTTCACAGATTTTCACAGAGCACAGCCCTGCACACAAAGTGGGGGGTTCAGAGGCTCATTATTGTGCCTGGGGCTGTAAAGAGAGCAATTGTAGTGAGATTATAGAGAATGGTGCTGAGAGAACAGCTCATTCTCATAACAACCTCACAGTTGTGATTTTGTGGTTGTTTCCTCAACGCTGCCTTTCCCACCTTTTCCATGGGGAAAAAATTGTTCCTGGCATTGTTGTTCCCACATTAGGAGGGACTTGCTGAGCTGCTTGCTTGCTCCCTCAGACCCTTTCACTGTGAGTTTTAAAGTGGCTGCAGAATGGCTGGATCCTACTTTTTTCAGGTTTGGATAATTTTCTACTTTATTTTTATTGCTGCTATTTTTGCTTTAGAAATCACAGAAATCTCTGAAATCACTTCCCCAGCCTCAGGAATCTGGCCTGGTGCTTGAGTAATAGCTGAAGACAAAAAGGAGGATTTTTCTTCCCATCCTTTTATTTATCCCTTTACCAAAGAGCTGCCCTGGCTCCTGTCCCCTTCTGCACCTGAAGACATTGCTGCAGTCTCTCCTACCCCAGCAAGGGACAGAAAGATGTGCCTCATGTCTTGGGACATAACAAACAAAGGGTATTCCCAAACCCTTTTCAGATAAGAAATTCTGGGTTTATTTAAAATTCAGAATTATGCTTGACAGCAGCCAGTCTAATAAATGTCAGGCTTCTTGTTTTGGCTGCAGCTGTGTGTTATATCATGACATGACAATTATCCAGTGCACAGGATTCGCCCATATTCCTGTGTCCAGTGATAAAATCAGAATTTTTCATTAGATTTTGTTACCCTTTTAAAATTAAAACGAATTGGCCACGTTTGAATGGCAGTTCTGCCCAAGGATGACAAACACAGTGTCCTGTTGGAATTCCAGTTGTACCCAAGGATGACAAACCCCCTGTCCCATTTTAACTCCAGTTCTTCCCAAGGGTGACAAACACAGTGTCCTGTTGGAATTCCAGTTGTACCCAAGGATGACAAACCCCCTGTCCCGTTTTAACTCCAGTTCTTCCCAAGGGTGACAAACACAGTGTCCTGGTGGAATTCCAGTTCTTCCTAAGGCTGACAAAGACACTGTCCTGTTTTAACTCCAGTTGTGCCCAAGGATGACAAACACAGTCTCCTGTTAGAATTCCAGTTCTGCCCAGAGATGACAAACACATTGTCCCATTTTAACTCCAGTTCAGCCCAAGGATGACAAACACAGTGTCCTGTTAGAATTCCAGGTCTTTCCAAGAATAACAAACACCCTGTCCCATTTTACCTCCAGCTGTGCCCAAGGGTGACAAACACCCTGTCCCATTTTAACTCCATTTCTTTCCAAGGATGACAAACACCCTGCCCCATTTTAACTCCATTTCTTTCCAAGGATGACAAACTCATTGTCCTGTTGGAATTCCAGCTGTGCCCAAGGATGACAACACATTATCCCATTTTAACTCCAGCTGTACCCAAGGGTGACAAACCCCCTGTCCCATTCCAGGTGTGTGGCACCCAGTGCCACCCTGTGCTGTTGTCACCTGCTGGGGCTCCTTGTGCTGATCCCAGGGCTCCTGTCCCACCTGCCCAGAGCCCAGCAGGACCCAGCCAGGTGAGGGGCTCCCATTGCCTGGCACCTCCACCCTGCCTCCAAGCCCTGGATCTCTCTCTCTCCCACAAACCCAGATTTTTTCCATGCAGATAATTCTCCCAATTCTGCCTCCCCCTGCCCCAGCTCATCTTGTGCACTGGGGTCTGCAGATATTGTCTGCAAGCAATTTGAGGCAAATGGTAGATTAAGAAGATACAGAGTAAAGGATGGCAAATGACATGATGCTGGAATTCAAGCTAATAAAACAACGAGGTTTTATTCCCTTTTAATCTTCCACATGTGCAGAAGAGGCTTGGAAATGTCATTTTTGAAACATTCTTTCCCCGTTAATTTGTTTTTATTGGCAAATCAGTTCTCCAAGTACTGCTCTCTGAAATAGCTGCTGTGGTTTCAGATAGAAGTGCAGGCTTTAGGAATCCCCTGAGATCCATAGATATATTCTAAGGTTTCTTTTCTACTTAGAAATGATAGTAAGAGTTTAAGTCGAGTATTCCCCATCCCATGTATTCAGTATATGTTTATTTTTCATCTTATCATTGGATAATAATGTTACACAGGAACAGGACAGAAACTGCCTGACTCACAGCAGTCCATTAGCTACACTCACAAACAGGATTAGAATCATTTCCCCCTCCCTGCCACCAGCTTTCACTGGAGAAATGGTAAAAAATGAGATATGTCAAGGGGAGCCTGAAGCAGTTCCAATATTCTTCATCCTAAGTAGTCTTTAATTGCAACAACCACCAAGAATTAAATCACATACTTTGCACTGAAACAAGAGGTGTCCCTAATCTTGCTGCCTGGGGAAATTGGGATTGAGGCAGGGAAGTTTGTTCATCCCCCTGAGCCCTGTGGTGTCCTGTGAAAACAGGCTGGCCATGTCATCTGTCAGCACAACAGCTCATTCTCAAATACCTCTGCTCTTTTTATAATTACCAAAGACTTGGTCCTAAAACTGCTGAAGTCAATCCCAACAATCAAGTGGAGGATGATCCACAGGGGTCAGAGTTTCACTGGTTACTTGGCATTTCCAAAATTACACAATCAAATCCACTGGGAAGTCCAGGCCATTTTGAAATGGACATTTTGGAATGGTCTTTGTCCCCAGATTCATTGTTCTAAAGGAGTAAAGCAGGAGATCCAAAACTCATATCTGGACTTTGTGTGACTCTAAGAGAGACACAAGCACAGCCTGGAAATCACTTGCCCTGCCAGTGAGGAGCTGGAGGGACTTTAACACAGAGACCCAGATTAAAGCCCCCCAAATAACCCCCATGGCTGCAGAGTTATTTATTTATTTATTTATTTATTTATTTATTTATTTATTTATTTATTTTTAAATTTATTTATTTTATTAATGTATTTATTTGTGATTTACACCCAGCCCTGGCTGTAACGAGGAGTTAGAAGAAGACTGAAAAGAAAATCTTTCATCCAGGAAAGCAGAGATCTGGAAAAACCAGATAATTTACTGAAGTGCTGTGGTTGGAGAGAGCAGAAAGCCTGGCTGGTTGAGCAGTGTTTGTGGAGGGGAGCAGCAGGTACACAGAGTTACCAGAGTTACTGACACATCCTGGTTTGTGGGGAAACCTCTGCTCCTCCTCTCTCAGGATCACTCTGCTGAGGAAGAGAAGCAGGAAATTGAGGGAGGAGGGAGATGAGCCCAGGTACAGCCTGTGATGAGGGGAATGGGTGTTGGAAGTTTTGGAGTGATTTTAGCATTTAACCCCCATTGAAATGCACTGAACTAGAGGCAAGGACAGCATGGCAGACATTAACATTTGGGTTTAACAATGCAGACAATTGCTGAGGCTTAGGAAAGGTGCACTGATCCATGAATGCACGATGAGAGTTTAAAAACCTGCTGAACAGAGTGGAGTGTGCTCTATTCAAAAACTGTTGATCTGTGCAAAATTCTTAAACAAGCCCTGGGATGTGCCAGGATTCCAGTCCCAGGTGCAGAGCAGCTGCTCCCCTTCTCTTCCCAGCCCCATTCCTGCTGGAGGGAAATTTGGTGAGGGCACAGAGGGGAAGGTGGGTGTGCACTCACACTCCAGCCTGCTGCTGAACTCCAGCTCAGCATCAACCACTGAGCACCCACAGCAGGGCAGATGCTCCAGTGTTCCCTCCTTATCATGGAGAGGGAATGCTGAAAGCAAGTGAGGGGCAGCTAGAGCAGCACATGGGGGCTGCCAGATTGTTCTCTGATTCAGTAACGAGATCCTTTACCCAGCTGAGCTTTGAATTGCACTTTTCCCACAAAAAATCAAGTTGAGGAATTCTGTTTGAATTAAAAGTTTCTGCTCTGCCCACTGGTTTCTCATCACCATGTGCAGACTGAGAGAAATCAGCTGCATTAGGTGGAATCCATGGAGAGGGAAAGGGAAAGGGAAAGGGAAAGGGAAAGGGAAAGGGAAAGGGAAAGGGAAAGGGAAAGGGAAAGGGAAAGGGAAAGGGAAAGGGAAAGGGAAAGGGAAAGGGAAAGGGAAAGGGAAAGGGAAAGGGAAAGGAAGGATCCCTTTGCTCACAGTACCTGGGACAGGCAGTGCTTGGTCCCCCAGGAATGTCACCTCCCCTGCAGGACAAGAAATGCTGCTGAGAACAAGAACTAAATGCTGGAGGTGGCTGGTGCTGCTGGTGTGAGCACAGGCATTTCTGCAGTGCGGTGGGGAGCACACTCAGCTTTGGTGTGTGAGAGAGAACTGGATGGCTCTGGGGGGATACAGCCTGCCTTGGGAATTTGGTCCAGCCCTTGTTGAAGTAAATGAGACTTTCTCCTGCTTTACTGGCCCCAGACCAGGAGTTTTCAGGGCTGTGAAGACTTCACTGTCTATTGTGCTGCAGTGACAGCCAACTGTGACACAAACCTGGAACAAAGTCGTGTAGGCAGTGAGGTTTTGGAGGCTCAAGTTCTCTGCTGTGTCACACTTCAAGTTGTTTGGCCAATCTGCAATTATCCCTTGATGGAGCAGCAGCTCCACTGCCAGCATGCAGCAGAGCAGGTGCACATGAACTAAGTTCGAGCTCATTTCAATCTCAGCACAGTTTGTGTTTAGGGAAAGCTTCAGCAATACTTTTCTTCCCCCATTCAACCACTACTTGTGTTGATAATGAGAGCAGAGCTTGGAGCAGGACCTCCTTTCTTCCTTGTGATCAAAACCGTGTGAGTCCCACCCTTGCTCCTCGAGTTTCTGTTCACTCAGAGCAGTCTCGTGTGCCAGCCTGGCTCCTGCTGGCCTTGTCTCCATCACTCAGGGCCTGTCCTGGGCCAGCATCCTCCCCAGCCAGACCTGCCCTCTCCACACAGACATCTCCATCCCCAGCACTGAGGTAAAGCATCTCTCACCAGCACAGATTCCAACACACGCTCTCCCTTCTGAGGTGGATTGGCTTAAATATTTGATCCTTCCACTTGTGCAGATAAGGCATTACCAGCACTTGTTAGTTTATGTAAACATCCACACTCTTAATATTCATCAGCTGCTCTCCCAGAAGGGCTTAAGAGCTGTTTATGTGGTGAAACCCCAGCAGATGGTACCAGCTCCCTCTTGCACCCATCTAATTGCAAACACTGAACCTGCTCTGTAAAAGCTGTTAATTAGGTGAAAATAACACATATGTCTGAGCTAAAAGCTAAGGTGGGCTTTCCCCCCTCTCTGTTTTCCCCCAACTGAATTGCTCACAGAAATGGGGTTATAAACTGACAGAATGATTTGCAGATGGGTGAGGAAAGTAAGAGGGGAAATAGGCAGCATCAGATGTAAGGTTCTTTGTGAAATAGCGGGCTTTAAAAGAAATTTTTCTGAGCACTAAGTAAACTTAGTGTTTGTGATTCATGGCTCTAATCCCTGTGACTGAAATTTAAGATCTAAGGCTCCATGAAATTAAAGAAAAAGAAACAATTACATGCATATTCATTCAATTTCATGTACTGCGAATCCTTCGAGTTTCCCAACTAAATTTTAACGGGGGGGAACAGAGGTTTTAAAGATTGTGTTTGAGAAAACCCAGATGAGCTGTAAGTGCTGAAGCCAACCACCCTCGTGTGCCTGCTGGATCTCAGCATTCCAGGGAGTGCAAAAATCCCTCAGGTGTGACAAGAGAGCTCCAGGACACTGAGTGTGCAGAGCACAGGGGCTGCTCAGCCTTCCCCAGCTGCACGGCATCAAGTTTGAGCTTTCATCTTTCCAGATTCTGCACTCTGAACTCTGTCACACAAACCAATCCTTGTCCAGCCCCAGAACCAAGGACAGGCTGCAGCTCCAGCCTCAAAAAGTGCAAATGAGAGAATGGAGGAGAGAATCTGGGAGGGTGGGACTGCAGAGCCTGGAGCTGGGGTTGGGCAGTGAACCCCAAGGTGGGAATGGACCAAATCTGATCAAAGTGTGAAACTCCTGACCCATTGTCAATCTCGGTGAAGATGTAGCCCTGCCCAAGGTGAATCCTTTCAAAGCCTTTTAATAATTTTGACTTTATTCCTTTAACTGCCCAGCCTCTCCAGGCATCAGCACCAGGAGCAAAGAGGAGGCTGCCACAGCAGTGCCCAGCACTCCCTGTGCTGCTCCTGGAGGAATCCTCAAGGAAAAGGAGCTCCACATGCTGCTCCTGCCGTGGGACAGAGCATCCCTTCCCCAGGGATGCCCAGGGAACCACAACAACAGCCCTGTAAAGCCCCCAAGAGCAGACAGAGGAGCTGGAAAGCTTGGGAGCTTAACTGTATTAAGAGGAATGTCTTAAGTCATGAATATTTGCCACACTAATCTAGCCTTTAATCTCCTCCCAGCAACACAAGGATACACCATCCTCATCCCAAAGGATCAACAGAAAACCAGAAAAAAATCCCCTGGAAGCTCTTAAATACACAGCAGCACACTTTGGTTTTGTAAAGAGAACTCTGGTCCTGTGCCTAGACACTGCTGCATCGACATTCATAAATCTTCCCAGTTAGTTTTGAGTGTCTGAGCAACAAATAATCCATTAATTAGCAAAAAATGAAAAAAGGGACTTTCAGACAGCCAAGAACAGCAGCCTTTAAACGGCATCAATTCAGCCAAGTGCTTCAATAGAATTATTTGGAGAGAATGTCAAGAGTCTTTACCTAAAAAATTACTTTTCTTCTCTGGTCTTCTGAGACTGGGCTGCCTTGTTCATGTAATCCAGGATGGCACAGAGGATCAGCATGAGGAGAGGCTCCTGCTCAGAAAAGGGCTCTGGATTTCATCCTCAGTGAGACCCTGAGCTGTGCTCCAAGGACAGCACCCCAGGAATATTCCTGGCTGCTCACTCAGGGAAACACAGGCAGCTCCTCTGGATGAGAGGAGTGGGAAGAAAAGGTCCCTGTGTACCAAAACCAGAAAATCTGGTCTGCTCACAGCAGCAGCTGTGGAGGGAACAAACAAATCCTGCAGGATTTCTCCCTGGGGAGGGGAAAGCTCAGTGAGCCCTGCTCTGCTCTCTCTGCTCTTCCACTCCCTGTGTCAGCAAATCCAAACTCCAACAAGGGTGAAAGAAACACATCCCAGCCTCTGCAGAGCAGAGCTTCTTAATAATTACAAACAATTATTTATAATTACATATATTCATAATTATAAATGCAATTACACAGACCTAATTACAAATGCCTGGTGCAACTGTAATGGAAATGTTTGGCAGTGAAGGAGCTGCACTGAAATTGGGAATGTTCTGTCACTGATGCTGGGTCTCCATCCTAAAGGCTGCAGGGCTGAGGGCACCCTGACATCTCCTCCTTGGAAGGCCTTTTAATAAATTTTACTTTATCCTTTATTTCTTAAATTATTTCTTTATGTCTTAAATTATTCTTTATTTCTTAAATTATTCTTTATTTCTTAAATTATTTCTCTATCCTGTATTCTTAAATTTACTTTATTCTTTGTTCTCCTTTATACTTTACTCCCACCTTTATTTCCTCTTGTGTTGACCTTGTCTTGCTCAAAGGGAGAATGTCCAAAACTCCCCAAATCACAGCAAAATTACCCTGCTGGGAGCTGCAGACCTCATGGCTATGAGGGTCTGCAGAAAACAAAACAAAACTCAGAATTTTCCTCTTTTTTTTCCTTGTTTTTTAAAAAAACCAAATCACAGTGAGAACAAATGTCAAAATGCCCCATTCTGAATGACACAAAATTCACCTTTTTGCACAGAGCTCTTATTACTTATTGAAATCAACACTTCAATATTGACTTTCAGCTAAAGGCAGAGATGGAATTATCAGAAAAATCAGTGCAGAGTAGCTGACTCCTCCAGTGTGCTGTTCATTTTTGATGCCAAACCTTCCTGACACATGGACTGGGCTTCTCCCTCATCCAACAACACCCTGTTAAAATCCATTTACAAAGAGTTGGCTTTCCTATCTGTCAGTCTTTCTGCCATGGATTTGTATGAACCCTGTCTGAATGCCAAGACAGATCTGGAAAGTTCTTCAGTTTCCCCCTCAAATCTGGGCAGAAATAACAATTCATGAAAGGGAAGTGACAAACTGCACAGTGCTGCCCTAAGTTTTTTGTTCTACTTTAGGGTTTTTATCTTTTTTTCTTTTGTTTTTCAACATCTTCCCTTAGGGCTGTGTAGAGACAGAAAAACATGCCACAGTGAAAGAAAAAAAAAACATGGGGAGAGTGGGAAAAGATTTCTACCTTCACTTCATCACAAGAGAAGTTTATGTAAAAGCTGTGTGTGACATAAAAATATATCCCCAGAATGACAGAAAACCTATAAACCTGATTTTTTTTTTTTACTAGAAATGATGAATTCTCTTCCCTAACCAGAAAATTTACAGATGCCACAAAACAGAAAATGCTTCCAGAGTGTGTTTGGAAAGGAAATGATGTCATTAAAAATGTTTTTACGTTAAAAATTCCTAGAAAATGGGTAGGAAAAGCCTGTGTTGAAAATGCCAGGGAAATCAGAATGAAATCCAAGCAGCCAGGTGAGCAGAGCAGGAGCAGCAGTGAATGCACCTGGAGGAGCTGCACTGGTCAGTCTGGATTTGGGTGAGTTCTTTGCTGGGGCTGCCACCCACACTGGTTAAATAGCAGAGATTTAATCTCAATTTTAGTCACCTTGCTCAGAGGGACATGATCAGAGAGCAGCCAGAGGTGCAATCCAGATGTGAACATTCCATGCACAGGCACAGAAATGACATTCCCATGAAACCCCAGCTGCCTCTCTGACTTTCACCTCCTACAAAAGAACAAGTTAATGTGAGGGACAGATTTAATTCCTTAATTAATGCACCATTTTTCATTTTTCATTTTCCATCCAAACCAGAGGCACTGCAAGCCAGGGCTGTGCTGCCACATCTCTGCCCCAGCAGAACACAAATCCGTGTAAATCTGCACCCCAGCATCCCTCCCTGCTGCACTGAGCTTTTACACTCTGTGCAACCAGCACTGAAGCTCAATAGATTTTGCCTTTATTTTCTGTAAGAAACTCATGCTCCCTGTCTTCTTTTCAGTTTTTCTTAATAGTGGTTTCTCAGCTGACATCACTTGGATTTTTTTTCCCAGTGTTTGTGCTGCAGGTGCACTTTGGGGGCTGTGCTGGGACATCTCCTCCTCTGCTGCTTCACTTCCTATTTCATCCTGAAACCTTCAGGTTGTTTCTTGCCTTGATCTCCCACTTCTGTGGCAAAGGAGGGCTTGGTGAAGTTTTGTTTGGATTTTTAACCACACTTGCTGCCAAAACCCATACATTTTTAAATGCCCATTCACCTTATTCTGAGATAATTATTCTGAGATAATTTCCTGCTCTTGCCAGGATTTCAAGGAGGGCTCAGGAGTTTTAGGAAAGTCTCTGTGCCTGCCAGTCTCATCTCCATGGCACGACACCCCCTGCAGCAGGCAGCTCTGAAGCCAGTTTGTGGTGACCAAAGCTATCAGCCCTCAGAAATAACCCTGTTAAAAGTTATTTCTCGTGTTTTATGCAGGTCAGGGATGCAGCCCTGTTGATTTCACCCTTTTTCATGGCAATGAGATGTTTGTTTTTCACTGCTTTGCTGCCTTCAGTGTTGCCCAGCTCTGCAGCTGGTGAGGGTCACAGTTCTCAGTGAAGTGATTTTAACTCACTGCCCTGCTTTTCAGGATACCTTCTGTTTCTCCTCCTTACTTCTCTTCTTGCCTGTCAGCCTCATCCCTTCTTTATTTAGAATCACCTTTATGTTCAGGCACCCCAGGCTTTTCCCTGACTCCCAGTGACAGACAGGAACAGAATTATTTGACAGCAGCAGCATCAGCCCCTTCAGGATCTCCTGAGTGCCACAGGATCCCTGACTCACACAAGGTCAGCAGCTCCTCCTGTACAAAACCATCTGTGCACCCCTCAAACAGGCCAAACCTGGAGGCATCTTCTTACAAGAACCTGGGGGATCAGAGCTGGCAGTGATGTATTTTTCCTCAGCAGAACTGGTTCCACGAGATGAAAATATCTATAATAATAATTTTGCCCTCAGATCCTGATCTTCACTTAGCAATTTTGAAAACATTTGCTTGGTATTTATAGTGCACAAAATGTGCTTAAAAACTCAGCAGTGAAGCATTTACTCCAAGGAAGGATTTTCTCATTTTGCTCTCATAATCTCTCATGCTAAACTCACTGCAGGTTGGGGAAATCAAAAAGTCTCCAGCTTCGGTGTGGCAGCAACTGTTTAAGTCTGCAGATTTCCAGGATGGGTGTTTTGAAATCTTTTATTTGTGGGGTGGCAATAAAAGATGTGGAGAGAAAAATCTCCCCTGGCAACATGTACTCTTGAAAGGCCCTTTCAAAGCAAACATCCCAGCAGTAAGAAACACTCCAGCACGCCGTGTTCCCATCTCCCCCTTCCTTCCAGCCTCTGCTCTTTGCATTGGAATAATAAATTTCTTTGTGCCCCATCTCACAAAAGTGCTTCAGTGGCTGGGGAAGACCTCACAACCACATTCTCTCACACAGCACTGCAAAAATTTCATGTTCCTTTGCAGCCAAGTGTTATCAGCTGGCCACGTAACATTCAGGTTTTTGGGGGAAAAATAAAGATTATTTTATTCTGAATAACTGATTGCATCAAATGGCAACTAGATTGTGAGCCAGTAATCCTGCTGAGCTCAGTCAATTAAAAACTCACTTGGAAAATTGGTGCTTGCTGAGCCTTTATGGAAAGAAATGAATTCAGAAGGGAAACAATAAGGAAGGGCATCCATTAATTTGGCTCTGCAGTGCATAATGCTGATTGTCAGAGATCTAAGGAAGGACTGTGTGTCTTAAGGACTTCCTCTTATGTTTTCAGCTGGAAACCTGAGAGCCACCAGAGAGGGATTGCAAATTAAATCCTAACAGTAATCTCAGAAGCAGCAATTGGAAAAGAGCAAATAAATAAATGATATAAAGAGGAGCCAGCATTTCCTGCTAGGAACAAAGGAACCCCCTTGCTGTCTGTCCTGCAGCTCCATCCCCTTCCCTGGTGCTGCTGCTGCCAGGGCTGGGCTGTGCTGGGTGCATAAAGGATGAACTGCTCAATATCTGTGTTGCAGAGCCCCACACACTGCAGGGATAAACCAGGCACACACACACCCAGAAATGCTCCTGCACAGCCTCTCTGGCACTTGCAGCAGTTCAGTCTCTCACTGTTCCCCTCTGGCTCACAGGGGATTTTGGGCCAGGCTGGTGTTTGCTGTTTTTCCTGCAAACCCATGGCCTGGGATGCTCCTGCACTTTCTGCCTCTCCCTTTGCTGCCAGGCTCTGGTTTTGTACCAAAAATTTGGTTTTCAATCTAAACTACCACATCTTTAAATGAAACCAAGTTTTTGCCATTCCACTGGGAAGGGAGCTGTCCCAAATGTGAAACCCAAGTGCTGATCAGCTGCAGGAACACCAAGGTGACTGAGCTGCTGTTTTCCAGGGGATGGCACTGCCAGAGCCATGACTGAGCACAAACACAATTCCTGCTTGTTCTAGAATCGTGGAGCACTTCCAGTGCTTTTCCTCAGGAGAAATCCATCAAAGGAGCAAAACTCAACAGCTTAATATTAACAAAAAGTGATTCATTTTCACAGTGAATTCGGTGGAAAGCTGCTTAATTCCCCAGCCAAGCATCACAGAGTTCCAAATCTGCCCCTCAGCTTCTTGCTGAACACTTTAAAGTTTAATTGCTGCTTAACACTTTTGATATTTTTAAAGATATACCTGGACCACTCTCCAGTAGCCTGGCTCAGCTCACAGAAACGACTCTGGCAATTCAAGGAGTCTTGGATGTGGGAGTAAATGTCTTGGTACAGTGCCATGAGTATAAATCAGATTCAGTAATTGACAGCACAAAACAAAATGCTAAATCCTGACATTTTGTTAACCATTGAAGCCACAGCTCCAGCTGAAGGATCCTCTCCCCAGAGTGTGTAATTAATTGGAAGAAGAGAAAAACCACACCCCAGTGCAACTCTTCCAGACTTCAGGCAAATGGGAAAAGAAATCCATTTATAACTTCACTTTGTTCTTTCATCCTTGTTTAATGAGTTGTCTGATTCAATAATCCAACATTAAGTGCTAATCTTTAAGGCTGGGTTTTCCCCATTCCCACAGAATCCCAGATACTCCCCAATCCAAGGTGTTCATTCTCCTCCTGTTCCTGATTCTATGAACACCAAACCAGTTTTCACTCTGATTTCCAATTCCAAATAATGAGAATGCAAAATTATAAATAATTAAAAGCTTAGCAAGGCAAAGCCTGCCTTCACCCACAGAGGAGAGAGGGAGCTGGTTACTGCCAACAGTAGGTGCTTTTTCTGGCAAATAAATTAACTGTGCCATGTCAGCCTCCTCATCTCCACCTCCAACTCTGTATCTCAGGGGAGTGCATCTCAGAGCACGGTAGTGACACTGCTGTGAGTGAAATAAATAACTGGGAGCCACAAAAATAAATAAAAAAAATAAACCCCAGCTGCCTTCAAAACCCACCTGTGACCCACAGGGCAGGGGAAGGCAAATCCAGCAATCCTCTGGAAATGAAGGCACTGGGGGTGGATTTTCTGGCTGTGCATTTTCATGTGTTATAAATAACTAATTATTACTACTATTATTATTATTATTATTATTATTATTATTATTATTATTATTATTATTATTACATAATAATATTACATAATATTATATATATTATATCTATTATTATATATAACATAATATATATTATAGATTATATTATATATATTATATATATTATATATATTATATATATTATATATATTATATATATTATATATATTATATACATACACATATATACATATATACATACATATGTATATATATTGTATATATGTACATATATGTATATATTATATATACAGTATGTAATATATATATGTAATAGTTTTGGCTTTCACAAAATATTAAAATATGTGTTGTACATTATAATGTTAACTTTTACAGAAGTAACTGCAGTTATCAAATAATAACTAATATTTTTATTTTTTAACTAACTGACAATAAGAACAACTCAGACATGTTTGTGAAATAGCTGATGCTGTGGAAATAGCTAAAGCTGTCTGTAATTAGATAACATTTGAAGAAAGGATTTAATCAATAACTCTTGGCTGCTAAACCATGGAACCAGAGCCTGTTATGAGCAAGTGACACACAACCCTCAAAAAAACACAATTCATAATTTCTGCACAAATCAGGGGTCAAACCCAGCTCGAGTATTCCCAGAATATTTTGTAAACAAATTCAAAAGAATTTCTGAGTATAGATAATCATCATAAATATGTATTTGACCAATACAATAGAAAAATAGCTAAAAAGAATTATTATGGTTAACCAGTGCTCCTCCATCTAAAGCTGCACCCAGCGCTGTTACTGTCTCTTTGATCTTTTTATTAAACCTTTAAAATTTGAAAGAGTGGAACATTTCTCTCAGGTGGGTGCTGCCCTGGGTCAGGATGGATGCTCTGGGTGCTGCCCATCCCACTTCCCTCAGCTCCCACACCAGGGGAAGGGCAGCACTGGGAGCTCTGCTCTCATCCCAGAGCTGGCAGATCATTTACCTGCTGGAAGAGCTGCTTTAACCTCCACCCAAAAAAACCACAAAAAAAGAGCAAATCCTGCCCTCTGTCACTCCAGTGCCTGTCAAACACTCTCCTGACTTCAGCTGGGAGCACAGCCTGGCCCCAGGGCTTTGGATGACAACAGGAATCTGAATTAATTTGCCCAGGCACAATGATAGTTCAAGAGGTGTAAAACCCACGGAAGCATGAGGTTCACTAGCTGCAATTAGAATATTTAAATGGCCACCTAGGATGAAGTTCACAAAGCAGAGTTCATGTCCTACAGAATCTGCAGAAAAAGCCTGTAAAAGTTTCTCATTTTCTACAACTAGACTGAGCTGTTTATTTACTCTGAGCATTTCTTAGTATAAAATATTCCGAGTTTATCCTAAGCAATGCTATGGTTTGGGTAATGATTGTTCCCCAGGACTGGGATCCGTGCCCTTTGCATTTCTGCTCTCAGAGCAGCCAAATGCTGAGCCACAGAATTGTTTTCTCCCTCTGAAGTAGCAGCTGGTGCCTTGGAAGGCACCATAAGCATCTCTGCTGAAATCTGTGTAACTGCACATGTCGGTGTGGTCTGTTCTGAACCAATCCTTCTCCCAGACAAAACACTGTTTTTCTCAAGCTGGCTTTGAAGACTCGTGTGTGTGTGTTCAAAAATAGCTTCAGGAAGGCACACACATATATTTTGCTATAAACTGTGTACAACGTGTGCTGTATACAGAATATTAATTCCTCAATATGTGATTTTGTGCAACTGCCTCGCTGGCATGGTTATTGCTATACATGGAGCTGGTTTGTGTGCAAATAGAACTCCAAACACAAAGTTTGAGCTTGGCACAATCCTAAAACAATACAGATTCCCACCTGTTGCTGTGTGACAAGAGTGTTTTAAGCTAAATCTTTAATATGCAGTGGGTGCCTGTGGTCCTCTGGTCTGATCATCCTTTGTCAAGCCAGAAAACTAATTAGCAGAATCTGGTGACCTGGGTGTCAGAACCTCTGATATTTCAACACAGAGCAAAATCCTTAATTCAACAGCAGGCATATTGTGGAGTGATCTGATGTGCTCTCCTGCCCATCCCTAATGACTCATAAAGATGAACTTTCTGTGGGGACAAAGGGAATTGGGATTTTGTCCAAAACAACCAGAAATCATAAGAAGCTGTAATTTATAAGTTGATGAATTGCAAACAGCTCGATGATAATTCATTATCACCCTAACTTAGCCATATCTGTCTGCAGATCCAAAGGCAAGATGTTAAACAAGACAACTCTTTCTTGCCAATAAATCCTCCTGGGACAGGAGTGTCCCTGTTATTGCCATGGCACTGCTGAGAGCTGAACCAGAACTCCCCAGCCCCAAAAAGGCTCCTGAGCTCCCAGCAACCCTCCTGTCCAGCTGAGGAATGAGATTAAAAGGACAGGGACTCACCAAATGAAGCTTTTCTGGGCTCACAGCCCCAGCCTGGCCCTGCTCTGGGGCAGCCACATCTCCAGGGCTGCCAGTCCTGAACCATTCCACCCAAGAAAAAGATCACTTGGAAAATAAGATCTAGTTCAAAATTAATAGTGCAACAAGCCAAGTGGCACCAGAGTAAATCCATCACATAAACAAGCAGAGGGGATTTTCTCTGCTTCCAGAAGGAGTTTGGCCTCCTGGAGGATGGTGATTTCTGCACGAGTGACCACAAAATAAAGCTGTTAGGTGATAGAGTGATAGCTACTCAAAAATGTGATAGATGGAGGAACAAGATTAGCTCTGCTTTGTGTACAAGTCCATTGCACTCTTGATCACATCCTTTAATGGCAAAGCAGCTGCAGAACTTGCAAATTACAAGCTCTGGCTTTGTTTTCAGAGCTGCTGCATAAATAGTTGGATTTAACAACTGCAGGCTTCTTTCTGTAAATTGTGCTAAGAATGTGCTCTGAGTCTCCAGCAAGGAATTGCTCTCAAAAATTCAGTGTAATCTAAACTGGAGAAGCTCAGTATCCCTCAGTTTCCCTGTTTGTTTTTTGCCTGTGGATCCTTGCAGCAGTTTTTGTGTGGGGTTGGAGATCTCTGTACCCAGGGCTGTTGGACAAGGTCCTCAGTCACTCCTCTGCTTTGTCTGGAAGAGGGAAGAACTCTCCTCAGATTTTATCTATCTCAGCTATTACCTCTCCTCCTTTGTTACACTGCTTTTTTCTGCACATTAGATAAAGCCTGGCTGGCTGCTGCCAGGAAAATTAGGTCTTCTATTGTTTTACCATTAATTATGGGGAGTTCAAGATAAGGTTTGTGTTCCAAAAGCAGAGGGCAGGAACGGTTTGGATTCTTCTTTCATTATAATTAGACAGGAAATTATGAAAAGGTGAAAAATAATTCATTGAAGAGCTTTCCTCCAGCAAGATGACAAGGAAGGCACATTGTGGCACAGATGGAGTTCAGGGGGTATTACTGGGCCCCATTGTTCTCATGCCTGTGCCTGTTCCTGCTGCATCCATGTGTGGGCAGGAATGGGCAGGGGAGGCTCCTGACTGCCTGCTGAGGGCCTTTTCTCCTACAAAAAACCCAAAAAAATTAGCCTAAATTAGTCCATGGTGCAAGGCACTGAGTGACTGCAGAGATTAATTGGAACAATCAGTCACTTTGTGCATAACTTGCAGAGGACATGGAATTCTGACTAATGGAAGGATGAATTAATTGGGCAGCTGTCTTGCTTTCACTCACACTGCTGAGATAAACATTTGGACTAAGAAGCTGTCCTCATTGGAATTTCTTCATTTGGTGCTGATGGCCATGTTTACAACTACCATGAGCCTCCAGAATTTTCCTCCTTGAGGAATTGCTGCAGTTCAGGCATTTAAAGGCACTTTTACAGGGGAGGGATGACCCTTGCCTGGAGTTTCTGCCTTTAAAAGCTTCACATGGCAGAGCCCTCAGGGTCCATTTCCTTCTGCAATAAACCTTCTGCAACCAACTGCAGCCTCAACGCCTAGTTTATTTATTTATTTATTTATTTATTTATTTATTTATTTATTTATTTATTTATTTATTTATTTATTTATTTAGGTTTTATTTATTTAGAGTTTGCAAGAAAAGCAAGGGAGAGAAGTCCTGGAAGAGAAAAATCCTCAGTGGCAGATTACTGAGGTTAATGAGGTGAAGATGAGGATTTTGGCCATTCAGAGTCCATGGAAGCTTTAGAAACCATAAAATGCAGGTGGAGGAGGGGAGAAGGATGAATTCCTCTCCTTGTTGGCAGATAAGGAAGCGAGATTCCAAGGGGAATGAGTGATTTACCCACAGTCACCCAGGAAAATCAGCAAGAGATATGGAAATTAATGCTGAGCAGCATTTCAGTGCCTTAATCATAAAGCCAATCTTTTCCCTCAAATGCCAACAGCATTAAATGTTCCTTTTAAATAATGGATTAAGCATGAGACTTTCATTGACTTACAGGAATGTTTCCATCAAAATATTCTAGAGGGAAGCCAGTTCCAGTAGAATATTGGCCAATATTGGGACTTTTGTCCAAATGGAGGAAGCAGGGATTGGGATGAACTAAAGCAAGTCCCACTGTCAGGTTCCTTTGAGGATCATATCATATTAAAAATACCAAAAATACAAAATACTGGGTGTGTTTTATTCTATTTACCACTAATTAGGTAGGCTTGGGAAAAAGGGGCTGAAATATTCTCTCGTTGGGAAGTAATTAAACTGAGAACAGGGAGGATTCACATCTCTGGCACACAAAAAAATCTCTTGCTCATCTCTGAGCAGTATCAGGTCACTGCCCAGAGAAACACATTTTGTAAAAATACATAAGAGCCTGGGTGAAAGGCTGTTTTCATTTAATCTAGCTTCAATTTGCTGTCTTAACTGAAAATAATGATGTTAGAGCAGTGATCAAGGAATTGTCTCATTAATTGGCTATTAAATCATTAGCTATTAAACAGAAATAAAAGGTTAAGAATGCAACACTCCATTCTGCCCAAAAGAATAGGAATATGTCTTCAGTATCAAAGAAACAATAAAGGCAGAATTAACAGTGAAAAGAAGCTTAAGATAAGGCAATTAGATCCAAAATGCCTGAAAACTCTCATTAGAGGGTTTAGCTCTACAGCCTAGATGGAAAAGGCAACAGAAATTCAGAAGCAAAGTCAATATTGACTTTACCAAAGGGGCTTGTAAATGGAATATGCATTTTTCTGAAAAAATATAGGCACATAAACCCTGTACTAAATTTTAACTCAGCTAATTAATTGTTATGGATTCAATCTTGCAACCAATACATATATTTGCAGTTAAAAAATTATGCCTGAACAGCATTCAGTCTCAGTAATTTGTGACTGAAATCATGCAAGTATTGCTGCAATTTTCACAAAAATAACATTACTTCCAGTTTGTATCACCAGGATGAGGCAATATCGACTCAACAAAGACCTCCTGGGTTTGTTCATTATGTCAAAATATTTGAGAGACAGGTGCCAGGTCTGGGAGATTTTTTTCAAGTCACTACCAAAAAATAAAAAATAAAAAATATTACAGTGTAAATCCTGTCTGGTTCAGTCCAGTATTGTCAAAGTACAGCAAGTCAGAGAAATTCAATTAATAAAAATAAAAGCCCCCACACACCATCTTTTGGATCTGGATCTGATTTTCTGAAGTCCAATGAGACAGCCTATGTTGGTGATACACAACTTGATACTTGAGTTTATAATATACAATTCATTGTTCATGTTTATCAACTGATAAATAATACCCACTAATCAGATAATAGCTCTGTACACAGAGAAAAAAATAAAGAATAGCAACTTTTATCAAGGCAGTTTTTCCTTTGACAATTAATTTAGTCATAAACAAAGATATCCATCCACATTCCCCTGGTTAGGACCTTCAAAGAAATTTGGTTTCCAGAAAAAGAAAATGGGATTTTTTTTCTATCCCTTTCTGATACTTAAGGGAAAATATGGAACCCATAAATAACACTAAAAAACCTCACCCCATACAGAATCATCTCTAGTCAATTTTTAAGTACATTTGAAACAAGAGCACCCTCAAACCACATAATAAAACAAATTAATCTATTCAAGATATTCAAAAGCACCTCTTTCATGCCTAAAAATAATAATAATGAGCTAAAAGCTGAAAGCCATGCAATGGTGTCAGAAGTCAGGCAGGCAGAGTTTGATAAAGTCACATTAACACAATTTTCACTGCAATGTCAGGGAGACAGAACCACTGGAATATATTATTTAAAAAAAACAAAACCCAAACACTAAAACACAGAACAACATTGTTTAAAACTCACAGCTCTCATTTTAAGACTTTTTGCAATCTGGTTGTTATTTTCTATTCCTTCAGATGTGGGTACAGTTCAGAATCTTTCATTATAGAAAACTATTAAATGGGCTTTTAAAGGGTTAGGGTGCCTTAGAAAATGGATCAATGATACCAAGGATTGAAAACTGCCCAACTACTTAAAGGTTTTAGGTGAAAAGTGACCAATTACCTAAGGGATTGAAAAGGGACCAATTAATGCACAAAGAGATAATGCAGAGGGGGTGAGATATTTCCAGCATGAGTCATTAAGGAAGCAATTTCTTACTAAGGGATGATTTCCCAGGGAGGGAAATCTGTCTGCCCCTTCCACAGAGGAGGGATAAGAGACACAAAGGGCATTGTGCAGCTCGAGGGCTGCCTCACCTTCACCACGTCTTCATCAGCAGATCTGCACTCGGTGGCGTCCGAGACATCGACCACGGAGCCGTCCTCCTGCACAGCCACCACCTTGACTGGCACAGACACCATCCTGCCCGTCAGGATGGCTGTGTTGAGGATCTCGGTGTCCTGGGGGCACACACAGACACAGGGGGGGTGTTAGAGGAGAATGGCACCACCAGAATGTCACAGGGGTCATGGCAGCTCTGCTGGGCTGACGTGGCCAGAAATGAGAGTTCTGTCACCAGCTGCTGCAGCCGGGTGGGGCAGTGACCCTGATCTCCTGGCACATATTATCTGCTAATGGGCCAGCTTTAAACCAGCTGGGCAATCATCTTTATCTTTTAACAGCCCATCCTCCCTCCAGGAGATATCTCCTGTTAATGGGCAATGTGTTAAAAACCAGCTGGGGCAATTAACTTTATCTTCCCACAGCCCATCCTCCCTCCAGGAGATATCTCCTGTTAATGGCCAGTGAGTCCCAGGGCATGACTGATAAAATTCCATCATCCCACTGGGAGATGCTCCAGCCAGGGGAGGAGCCAAGCCTTTCCTACCCAGATAAAAACTGACATTTGGGACACCAAGGAACCTTCTTTCCACTGGATCCCAGAGGAAAACCAGACCTTTGCACATCATCCCTGGAGCTTCAGAGGAAACTGCACCTTCTCCAGGAGCACTGCTCCAGCTGAACCACATCTGCCCCTGCAGGAGGATGCAGCCACCATTGAATGGGACTGTGCCAACACCCTGACTGACTGACGGGTGTCAGCTTGGATTCTGACTCTGGCAGGGCTGGGATTGTTCTGTGTAATACTGCATTTCTATTTTAATTTTCCTAGTAAAGAACTGTTATTCCTAATTCCCATATCTTTGCCTGAAGCTCCTTAATTTCAAAATTATAATAATAATTTGGAAGGAGGGGTTTTCCGTTCTCCATTTCAAAGAGAAGTTTCTGCCTTTATTGGCAGACACCTGTCCTTCAAACAGGACAGAAGTGACAGGCACTTCCTTCCAGCTCCCTGCAAGGTTTTAGCAACTTTCCAAGTCAGAAGTTGTGTCAGGACTGCCAAGCCCTGGTTTTGACAAAACTGGGTTTACTCCTTTTCAGCCCATTTACAGCTTTGGCTGAGCACAGCCTGTAAGCACAGCACTGCTCAGTGGCATCCTCAGGCCATCAGGAACTCCTCCCCAAATCATGCCAGTGGTTTGGGAGGAGATTTTCCACCATGACAACAGCATTTCTTCCTTCCTGTTCCAGCCAACTCTGCTGTAAGTTGACCATTTATTTCCATAAATTATGAGAAAAACTATGCATCCATATACTTTTTTTTTTAGTCTTTCCCCATCAAAATCCCACCTAGAGATGCTTAAGCACATTTATCTGTAATCCTGATGAATTCACAGTGCTGGCACTCTAATGACTCCATTAGCACAGCCTTCCTCTGTGTCTTGGTGTGGCTGCAGTTTGATTAATTACTCCAAATGAGTTGCTACAGAGGCATAAGCAGGTGCAGGCTGGGGGGGAACAGGCTCTGCAGGAGCAGTGCTGACTGGCAGCCCAAAAGTTGACACACAAATGGGGCAAGGAATGATGAGGGATTTCACAGGGATTCATCCTGGCCCTCCCAAAAAGCCTGTGATGGGAAATACTGCCCTAAATCAATCCCCTTTTCATTTTTCAACTTCCATAAAACTAATTGCTTGCCAGCTGGGGAGGGGTAAAAAAATTAAAAAAAAGTTGTTTCAAACTGATCTAACTTTTAATTCCATTATTAGAATTAGTGGAAGAAGGAATGGATTTTAGTGAGAAATCTGATGGCAGCTTGCACAAGGAGATGTATTCACTATCATTTGCTCTGGCTGCTGGCTAGATTGATAGAGAATAATGGGCATTGACCACAAGCTAAGGACAGCTGGAGAAGACCAATAAATACTTGCAAGTAAGATGTATTATTAATCAATATTCAGAACCTTCTACAAAGAGCGCCCTGAATTAAATGAGCTGCAGCACTAATCACAGCAGTGCCAGCTACCCCCGAGTGTTTATGGGCAGCCACAGCCCAGGAAGGCACTGAGCACACACTGAGTCCATTCCTGGTCAGAACAGCACCAAAAGGACGTGCTCAGCTTCACACCCAACCTCAATGTGGTTTAAGAGTCATCCTGAGCAGAGAGGCTTTTTGGGATAACACCTCGGGAAATAAGTACAGGCTTTGTTCTGTCCAGATGTTTCACACATTAAATGACTGTCTGGTTTTTGTTTCTGCTGAATGGGCTCGTTTATAACCAGCTGCCAGCCAGGAGAGAGGGACACCGGCAGAGAGAGAAGTATGTGACAGAAGTGGGTGTGAAAACACGACTGAGAGCCCTTTACAAAACTGAGGTTTGAACAAGGCTGAGCAGAAAATGCACTGCCAGGTGAAAGAAAGCACTTAGGTGCACCTCAGGTGGAAAAAGGGTTTTATAAGACAGACAAAGAGAAACTGGAGGTAATTCATCCACGAGTCAGAGAAGAGGGAGTTAGATTTCCCCACTGCAAATATCCCATATATCCTAAAGCCTCAAATATCAGATATTTGATGAAGACCTGGTGGTCCTGTGTCAAATGGCTCATAAAGAGCAGTTCTCCAACATTCTCTAACTACAGAAGGTCCTCTTCAGTGCATCTGGGGAAAATCTATTTTGGCCAAGGTCACAAACAACGAGCACACAACAAATTCCATCCCAAACTCTGTGTTAGCACAGCTGTGAACTCCTCCAGGTCAGGCAGGCAGCGCTTGAGTGCAGTCCCAGCCTGGCCCAAAGCTCTGCCAAGTCAGGGATTAAAGGCTTCTCTGGACTTTGGTGGACTTGAACCAGCTCCTCAGCAGGCCTGATCTGTTATTTCTCATTTGTTTTTTGTGCTGTTTGTTCTGTCAAAGCACAAACCTCCAGCCTCCTTTGGAGCCTGAGTGCTCTTTACTGCCAAAGCTGATGCACTGAAGGACAAAGCAAAGTTTATAAAGGCATTTGCATTTCTTTCCCAAACTCCTGGTGAGGATGAGCATGAGACAAGCACAAGCACCAGAACTGATCTGAACCCACCGTGCTAATGAGCTGGAGCAGCCCCACAAACCCTGCACTTCACTGGGAAACAAATCCAGCAGAGAAATCAATATTTCAGGTGCCTGGTGCCTGGAGTGAGTGTTACACAAATATAACAGGCTGTGGAAAGGCCTGCTAAAGAGCTGGCTATTTATAGACTGCAAAAATATATTTCCTCTGAGGAAGAAATATGAACTAATTGAGTGTCAGTAGATTTATAAACAGACTTTTTAGTGCTTCTTCAACAAGTCATAACATTTCATCTAAATTCTGTAAAGCCTGGTTTACATTTCCATGGTAGGGTTTAGTGCAGGAAAAGAGCTCCTGAACTTTAGCTCCTCATGCTGGTGATGACAGCATCTGGAATGTAGAGAAAATGCAGAGAGAATGCAGAAACTGTGCTGATTTACATGGGCAGGTCCTCCCACAGTGAAATATCAGCAGCAGCACCCAGGGACCACCAGCACAATCCTCTAACTGTGGGCACTGCCAGGTGAAAAACTGGGAATTCTTTCCCATCCCTTTTGTTGGAGGTTTCAGCTGTCAGATCTTGACCAGCTCCTTCAGGCCAGCAGCCTGGGTGGGAGCTACACTTTGATATCACAGGCATAATAATAATAATAATAATAAAATAATTAAATAAATAAATAAATAAATAAATAAATAAACTAACAAATTAATAAAAAAAATAAAAATAAAAATAAAAATAAAAATAAAAATAAAAATAAAAATAAAAATAATAATAATAATGTGTTTATCTGCAGCTCTCTCTGTACCTCAATGCATCATCACTTCAGCAGAGCTGTTCTTAATTACAACTGTAACCTGCTAATAGCATTTCTTTGTTGTCTGAAGGAATCTACTTCTTATGCAGCCCAGGCTAAATTAAAATTTAATACAACATCAGGTCGAAACAGAACTAGGAAGCAAATGACAGCTGTTTAATTAAAACCTAAAGCTGATTAGATGGCACTACTGAGAGAAATACTCAAGAGGAAGAGCTGAAAACTACTGGAACTCAAGGCTGGGATAATGGCTTTATTTAAATATGAATAAACGCTGCTCACAGCCCTAGTAAATGTTTGACAACTCGTGGGTTTGGACACATGTGGAGGAAAAGTGAATGGGAGAAGTGCCAGGAGGTGTGAGAGAGCAGTGAGTGCTGTTAGCTGTGGATGGAGCAGGAGCTGGGACTGCTGAGGAACAACTCCCGTGGGATTCCAGCACAAAACTCCCAAAAATTGTGCTTTAAACACCAGCAGTGACCCAAGTGCTGCTCAGGCAGGTGACCCTGTGGCAGCACTTTTGGGCTGAAAAACCAAGACATGGGGAAATCCACTGTACATCTGACAGGACAGCACCTCAGGAGGCAGGAGCTGCTCCCAGTTTGGCTAATCCCAGTTCGGCTAATCCCAGTTTAGTGCCTGATTCCTGCCCTGTGGGAGCAGCCCAGGCTGGAATCATCCCTGGGATTAATGCACGAGCTGCCTGCTTCTTCCAGAGGTTAACAAAACATGCTACAGTACACTAAACCCAATAAACACTCAATTGTGAATCAGGAGGGAGCCCAAAGGCAGCCCTATTCCACTGACAAATGCCACAGTTAAATGCCTTTTGGCATTTAGCTGAAATGACTGTCTTTAGTGAGGAAGGCAGAGAGCTGGAACATTTGTCTGCAGAATTGCATTCCTTCATTATTATTTCTTTCCCCAGAGTGTAGCTCACAAAAATACATTTGTAATATTAGAAGGAGTCTTTTAGGAACCAGCTCTTCTGCCTGGAAACGGCTTCTCTTAAAAAATGCAAATTACAGGGCAGGTTGTGACGTGTGGGCTGGGCTAGGGGAGGGCTTTTTATTTGATAAATTATTCACCACCTTTTGCTTCAGATCAAAGAGCAAGGCAATATAAATCCATTAAGCAAGCTTAATATATAAATTAGATGCTTTGCTGAAATTATTATAATCCACAGCAATTCTGTACTTTTTCCCCCCTCGTGGCTGAAGACCATTTCAGGTTTCCAATACATATTAATGAAGTGTGAGAAAACTCCATTTCCCACCATTAGATCAGGTAGGAGACACCATTCAGCCATCCAAGGGTGAGGACAAACAACTGGGATTATGTGTTTATGGAAGATTAGAGAGCACAAACAATCTTGCAAAGAGATGACACCCTTTGACCTTTTTTTCTTCCTTGTTGTACTGAAGGGCTGAACTTCAGCTACTCTGCAAACATCATTTCAGTGCAGCCACTTGTGGGATCACCCAATTCTCAGTGTCAGCAGAGTCCCCACGGGTGCTGCTAGAGCTCATCCCACTCCTCTCCAACCCTCCCCATCCGTGTTTCCTCATCCCAGCCTTTCCTGGAGTACCCCTGCTGGGAGGGGGCAGCTCAGACACTGCAGTGCCCAGGTTCAACCCTCCTCCCATCCTCCTCTCCTTCGTTTTCCTGCCCAAAAGTTTGATTCCCCCAGGAAGGACAGGCAGGTGCAGGTGGAATTAATGCAGATTGAACCATACACAGAGGTTCCTACTCACTGCTTCTCACTGAACAATGGCAGCAGCAGCCATTAGCCTAATTGAATATTATTCTGGATGTGTATCAGTGCTGCAAAAACAATTTGCTTTAGCACAAAGAAGCATAATCCAGAGGCTCCAAAGCTGAGCCTCATTTACAGCTTGTCTTTTTGCCATGGAGACACTGAAGGAAGCTCTGGTCTTAGCAGAGGGTACCTGGCACTCACAGCCAGCAGCAGGAACTCCTGTCCTGTCATGGAAACTAAAGCTGATTTACTCATTTCATGTTTTTTTTACAAAGGAAATTCAGCTCATTTTGAGGTTAGTGTAGGATGAATAAGCAAAACCTGCTGCTGAAGGTGAAACCTGATTAGCCACACAGAGACTGTCATTTCTGTGACCTGAGGCAGTTTGGGGTTGGTTTTTTTTTCACAACTCAGAACAGATCTGCCCCCATTAAGCAAAGGTTCACAGCACAGCCTGGTGCACTTGGCAGAAGTAATTGCAACCTGTCAGGCAGACTCCACTGTCCTTCTGCAGCAGCACAAGCCCTTTCCTGAGCCTGGGCTCAGCTCATTTCTCCCCATACACCATGTCCAAAGCTGCTTGTGACACCAGGTGCACACCTGAGGCTGGAGGAGCTGGGGAGCAACAGCTGAGTCCCTGGTTTTAAATGTCTGCAGAAAACAGACAGCAACAGCTCCTGACTCAGCCTTTAGCCAAAAAACAGGGCCTAGAGTCAGCCTGGAAGTTGGTGAACTCTGCCAGTCATTCCTTTATGGAATTGATGCTGTATTCAGAAATCTCTGCTCTCCTGACACACTCCAGCCAGTCCTTCCCAACAGATGATTGGAACCATTTTAAAGCATATTTCGAGTTTCACAGTTCATTTGAAGATATTGTTTTTTCCCTTTTTGTTCTAGAAGAACATAATCATGTTCTGACTTAATAAAACTGTGGCCCCCCCTCCCGACTGAAATCAAACAATATCCCCCTGCAAGTGGACACAGAATTCCAGGGCAGAGCTCTCTACTCAAGAGCAGTGAGTGTACAAACTGATACACTAATGATTGCCTTCAAATGGCCACGAAATAATTAATCTGAACATTCCTCAAAGGCATTGTTTTCTCCACAGAGGAGTCCAAGGAGGCCATGCCTTGCCATGGAACATCATTATCAGAGCCACTGGAGCACCATCAGCAGTCAAAGATACAATTTCCTGGCTCTGTAATAAAATTTAACGACATCTGGGATGACCATTCTGAAAAGTTTCCTTCAGACACTCCTCTAACTCTCTTCCTAGTGTTGCCAATTCCTTTCAGACTGGCTTGGAGGGAGGTTTTTCTGGAGGGAATCCTGCCACAGTTGCAGTGGGAGAGCTGGAAACTCAGTGTTCAGTTTCACAAGTGCAGAACTGCAGGCACTGCAACACAAGGCTGTGGATCATGTGAGTTCAGCACTGCAATCTGTGTGCCCATCTCCTTCCAGCAGCACTACCTGGGCAGGAATCCACGTCCTTCTGCAAGAACAGCTGGTTAATGCTAGAGGAGGATGCACAAATTAATTACAGCCTGTCCACACCACATCCCAGGGTGCTGCAGGAGCAGCAGGGTGTGCTTCTCCCCTGCTTTGGGCATGGTGACTTTGCTCCCTTGGCCATTCCCACTGGCTCAGGAAAAGCTATTTATGGGCAGGAAAAGAGCCTGGGAAAGCAAAATAATTGGGGATGTCCTGATAGGAGACAGCTGTCCAGCATTCACCAGGCAGGGTCAGAAAAAGTGGATTTTTTTCCCCTCAGCACAGCTCAAACACTGGTGGAAGCCCTGCCCAGAGCAGGAGGCACATTAACTCTGTTTGAGAAGTGCACTAAGGAGTTTAAACTGGAGCAGAGGTCTGTCAGATGCTCAATTCCTCCTGCAAAAGGAGGATTTCATTTTCTGAAGAACAGAACATGGATCTGGCAGAAAGCACCCGTGCTCTACCCAAAGAATTCCTATTTTCCATTCCTGAGGACAGGCTGCCTTACCTGGAGGAGCAGCCTGCTGCCCTCCCTCATCTCCCCTGCCCAGGTAACCCACAGCTCTCAGGGCTGTCCTCTGGGTGATTCCCTCCAGGCAGGGCAGCCCCACACCCTGCACAGCATTGCTCTCTCTCCACTGCCTGTTAAAGGGCTCAGATGTCTCTTAATGCTTAAATCAGGAATTAGGGGAGAGAATCTCAGTGCCTCCGTGCTCACAGAGCTACAAACAGTCTGTACCCACACACAGCTGCTGGCTCCTTCAGCCCTGGGAGTTTAAATAATTTCCACAGCCCTGCACCATCCACAGACTCACAAATGATGCACTTTTTGTCTCCTTCACTCAATAAAGTATCTTACTGCTCAGGGAAAATAAAAACCACACATCTGTAGCCAGGGCAGCACCAGCCTCTCCCACCCTTCCAGGCTCAGAGTCTCCTGATTTGTTCCCTGATTTTGGGAGCATCCCTGCACTGCTGGCTCTCAGCCTTCAACCCTGACCTCCCACCTCAACAAACTAAAGAAGATCTCACCTGGGAACACTTTTGGTTTTGAGAAAGCAAATTAGCTTCTTGATGAAAATCAACAAGTGTACAGAAGAAAACTTTGAGAATATTTTCTTTTGTGAAAAAGCCCTAACATTTAAAAATGGGAGTTGTTTTTTTTGTTGTTTTTTAAATCAGAACATGGATTTATTTGAGGTGAGTTTTTGAGAGTTTTCTCACTGATCTAAGAACTACTGGAGGATTTTTACTTCCTTCCTCTGCCTCTTCTTGGCTTGAGTTTTGTTCTTGACTTTAATTTGTCAGTCTGCTCACCTTGTGTGAGGTTCCACCTTGTTCTGACATGCCCCTATGTCTGATTATTTCTTTTCCTGCTCAGCTTTTACAAAGAACAACCTCTTTTTTATTCAGGTTCAGAACAAAATCCCTTTTTTGTTTCCATGATTGAATTTCTCAGTGAACTCTTGTGCAGTGTATTTATTTCCTGCAGACTTGGACAATATCATCTGTGTTTCAAAAGCTGAGCTGCTGCTGTCAGAACATCAATATTTCTCCAGAGTCCATCAGCTTTTAGGAAACACAGTCCCTCAAATGAAAGAATGTGTAAAGAATCTGTGAGAAGGTAATAAAAAAAATAAAAAAAAAAAAAAAAGAGACTGACTGGAGGTAGTAACTATAATCAAGAGCAAGTATCCACACAAATGTAAAACTGCTGTGAAATCAGCATCAAACTATTGAATTTTTCATCTTTTCCCATCTCTCTTTAATCTGTTCTAAGAATTAGATTTAGAATGATTTATTTAAACTCGTGCTTCTAGGATCTAATCTTGCCACCATACCTCCAAACCAGTTCTCAGCTCTGCCAAAGACAACAGGACAGTAATTTTCATTACACATCTAAAATCAGTGAGGCAGAGGAAATCCCAGCAGGCAGTGACAGATGAGGAAAACAATTCCACCTTCCCCAGGCCCATGCCTGTCCTGTGCTTACACTCACACTTGCTGCCTTCAGGCTGTTGGTTCTGACCAATTTAAACACCAATTTCCACACCCTTCCTGCTAAGTGGCCTTTTTTGCATGACAAGTAAATGGGGATTTTATTGGCAGGTTCACTGAAATTCAGCTGTGCAGCACAACAAGTGTCAGGGACTGCAAGGAAATACAGGGGGCTCCAAATGCTGCAGGAAATTAAAAGAAAGGAAGAAATACAGCATCACCTTCTTAAGTGGAAAATGATAATGGCAGAAAAGTTTATAATCCACTGGCAGCTGCAGGGGAAAATCACAGAATATCTTTTAATGTGAAATTAAATGTTCCACTTGCAGGGGGTCTCCAATGGGGCAAGGGGGATGGCATCAATGCTCCTCAGAATAGAAAGTGACAGTATTATTGGTTTTCAGTAGGAGTATTCTGTAAACAGACAAAGGTCTTCCACTTCTTATTCCATAAAGGCAAGCAAATATCAAAATCACAGCACGTTTCCTTGATAGAGGATTTCAGCACTGGCCCCTTGTTCTTACACCTCAGCACCAAACTCAGGCCAGGCTGGGATTCCAAGGTAGTTCTAATTTTTGTCATTTTAAGCTGTTTGTAAACTATGGGAAAGAGTGGCTGATGGTTTTTAAGCAACAGACAGTGAAGGATGGAAGGAAAGTTAAAAATGACTTCTATCTTTGTTTCCAAACTGTTGTCTTCATAATTAGCCATTAAGTCATTAAGACATGACTGAAATTCAAACCTCCCAGTCTGTTTCTTTGGAACCTGTTCCATGATGAGAAATGGGAAAAGCACCCATTTTCCAGGGAGACAAACCAGGTACAGCAAGAGAGGTAAATTTGTGCTGAAGGACTCTTCTACAAGAACTATCTCAGTGAAGGAAAGCCTCTCCCATTTTCTGCCATTTCCCTAATGTGAGACACAGAAATGCTCACCCTGACCTGCAGAGAGAAACCAGGTCAGCCCTGCTGGACTGTTCCAATAAAAGGAATATTTGCTATTTGCCTCCATTAAGGAAATTTATCTCCCTTAAAACTGTTAACCATTCATTCTTTACCTTCCCTCTAAAAACTGGCAGGTTTTCAGATGATAACACATTTATTTCTTCTTTTGCACTTCCAATTTCCAGCTGTTGGCTGCTGTGAAGAAGGTCAGGCCTGGGCCAGGTCCTTTGTGTCCTGCAGCTGCTGGGGACTCATGACCTTGCTCCTGGAATGGACAGGTGAGCACAGCAGAAGGTGCCTTCTGCAGAAAACACAGCTGAGGAAAAACCTGGTTCTCTGGCATTTGGACACATCGTTTTAGCAGAGAATTGACAAAGGTGGGAAAAGTGCTGCACTTAGAGGCCACCAAAAACCTGACACGAAATCCCAGCTGCAATCACCAAGCAGGAAAGAGCAAGCTCTCCTCACCTTCCACTTCTGAGCACTTTGGCTCCTTTCCTTCTCTTCCCCCACCTTGGAATATTTATATCCTGGTGCTGAAATGCACTCACAGGTGTGGGGCAGAAATCCTCACAGTTTGTTTTCAAAGTGCTCCTCCAAAAAGGGAGGCTCTTACCTGAATCAAATTCAATACAGTGATTAAAGCATCTCATTTAAACTACCGCATTTTCAATTTTTCCAGGCAGCAGGAATGATCTGGCAATGGATAAACTGAACCTTGAAACAAAAAAATCATGTTTCTGTGCATCTTTGTTCCTTTGTTGCAGTGCAAGGATTTTCCAAAAGCCCAAAAATTACTGCCAGAAGGCTCCTCTAACAAAAAGCAAAACAAGGTAATCAAACATTTCCCTCTGCATTCTCTTGTGTTATTGCGACTTTGTTTTCATGGCCAAAGTGGTCAACCAGGGCCAAGCTTCTGAAGTCACAGCAGCCACATCAAACCTTCCTATTTGTTTTTATTTTCTTGTCAAATGTCCAGCTACCTGCCCACCAGTTACTCCTCAAATGTGGCTCTTCAGGGCTGTTTTTGTTCCTCTCTGCTAATGAAGGCAGTTGTGCAAGTTGCTGCTGATTAAGTTTGGGATTTTTCTCCCAGCAGCGTTGCAATTAATTCTGGTGCACAGATCCAATGCAATCTGACAAAAGCTGTTATGGAGAACAACCTGGAATAAAACTGCAGCTGCACTTCTTCCCAAAGACAAATTGTGGCAGGGGTGGAGGAGCAGATGAGGGCTCCTGGCCAGGTGATGCTGGGCTGAGGAGCAGGGACAGCATCTGAGGCAGCCAGGGCTGGCAGCAGCTCCCTCCTCTGAAGCACTCCTGTTTGCTTTGCTGTTTCTCCTTTGGTTTGGTTTGGTTCTTCTCCTTTGGTTTTGTTTGGTTTTCCTCCTTTGGTTTGGTTTGGTTCTTCTCCTTTGTTTTTGTTTGGGTTTTCTCCTTTGGTTCTGTTTGGTTCTTCTCCTTTGTTTTTGTTTGGTTCTTCTCCTTTGGTTTTGTTTGGTTTTCCTCCTTTGGTTTTGTTTGGTTCTTCTCCTTTGGTTTTGTTTGGTTCTTCTCCTTTGGTTTTGTTTGCTGTTTCTCCTTTGGTTTTGTTTGGGTTTTCCCCTTTGGTTTTGTTTGGGTTTTCTCCTTTGGTTTTGTTTGGTTCTTCTCCTTCCTTGGACAAGAATCTCAAACCCAGAGTTTCAATCTAAAAAGCCTCACTCCAGCATGCACTGCAGTTCAGTCCAGAGGGGAATAAAGATATTATTTGGGAAAATCAAGGCAGAGGAAAAGTTCAGACTCTATTAAGGATAGCTGTGTGTAGCTGCTGTAGTCTGTATTTCACCAACTTCTGTGATAGCTCTTCCCACTTACTCTGCATGGTCTCTGGGGGTAAACAAAGCCAGAAACCCTGCACTTGACTGAAAAACATTGATATGAAAGGTGGATTGGGATATGATATATAAAGATTTTGCTATTTTTACATGTGCAGTGATATTTAGAAAGGTTGGGAATGATGTTTAGATCTTATTTATTTCTGGCCAAATGGATTGCCAGAGGATTTCTCTGACAGTGGCTGCCTGCAACTCCATGGCAGTGAATATGCAGAAAATGTGGGAGAATTCATTCACATTCTGCACAATGAATTCAGCTGAGGTGGGAGCTGTAGCCTGTGTGTGTGTGATTTTCAGAGCACAGCCCTGAGAACACTCTCCTCTGACAGGGCAGATTGTTTGAGCAGTACAACAACCACCCCTGGGTTAATTTTACATCGTGTCCTCCCCTCTGCAGCACCACGGGGAGGGGGCAATGTGTGACTTCAGCTGCTCCAAGGGGAGCCCCCACTTGTCCCTCCAGGAGCCAGTGTCACTTTAAGGAGAGTTTTCCACACAGAGTGTTCTGACAGGCGCTTCACCGATGACTAAAACTTTATATTCAATATTTTGTCCACGTGCCCACAAGGAACAGTACAAACACGATTATACATTGCAAAAAAAAAAAAAAAACCCACAATGATTAATTGAGTAGATTAACCTCTGAAGCACTTGGACAGCTGTTTCAACACGCTGTCTTTGAGGGCAATATGCTGAAACAGCTGTTCTGACACACAAGGTAAAATCGCCCGCTTTGTTTTGCAATGTGAACACTCAAGGCCTGTTTCGTGTCTTAGTGACTTTAACACACACCTGGAGCCTTGCCAAGGCTCTGTACAACTTCCTTTTTTCCCACCTTAGCAGCTTCACCAGTGTCAGCTCATTGCTCAGGGTCGGGTGGGTTTCTGTCCTCCTCACACGGGATCCTCAGGCTCAGGCTGCTCCTCACAGCCATGAATGAACTGCATTATTTTTCTGTGTGGTTTTACAACAGCACAAGTGCTCCTGAAGTGGGAAAGCATGTCCTGTTTCCAAGGCAACTCAATACACAGACACATGCCAACACGTGCGTGCTATTAATGTTCCTTCTGGGAGGGGGAATATCTTCATTTATCAATGAAACCCTCAACAGCTTCTGTAGGAGTGAAAGACTCAGACAAACTCCTCACAGAGGAATTCACAGCAGGAAAGCATTCAAGAGACTCTTCCCTTTGACTGCAGGCTTAGTCCACGTGTTTTGGGAAGTTTTTGCCTCAAGATCTCCTCCAGCCACACGAGCACAGAGCCCTGAGCCCACCTTGTGCTCCAGTCAAGGTCTTCCAAAGAGAAGCACTAACCTGGGAGCTTGGCTGGCACATCCCCAGCCCTGGACTCGCTGCCACGAATGAGAAGCTGTTAGAACTGGTGGCACTTTGTGCTCAGGAGAGGCTCTGCAGCCTGGCCAGGGCTGAGCTGACCCCTGGCACGGCTCAACCTGTTCCACCCTTCCAAATGAAACTCATCTCAGAGCAAGAGAGGTCTGGGCACAGAAACGGTTTGTCACGCTCAGCACTCCGTGCTAAATCACATTTATACCTCTAATTCTCAATTGTAATCCTCTTTGGGATTCAATAATTGCTCTGCTTTTGAGAGCAGGGGGTGAGGTAGAGCTGAGAGCTGCAGAGCCTGTGTGTGCCTGGCTGTGCTGCTGCCCTGAGCAGGGACAGGGACGTGTGACAGGCAGGGAGGCAGCTGGAGGTGGCAGGAGCTGCTTCCAGAGGGACACCCTGGGCCCTGGTGGCTCATGGCTGCTGCCATCCATCTGACTGCTGCCCTGGCATTGCTGACACTGCCTGGGAGCTTGGGCTTGTCATTCCCACACTGCTCCAGAGCACATCAGACTCTGAAGCAGAAAGTAAATATTGCCTGTATAAATACCCTGTTAATGATGACAGAATCTGGTCTGTGGGACTCTTTGGGATTCTTTGTGTCGGGGTAGAGGGTGTGGGACAAAACTCAAATACTCTGTAAAGATAAATGTCTTGTAAATTGTAAATTGCAGTTTATTATAAAAGAGCCTGCTAGGGGCTGCCCAGCACAGCCACAGAGCAGGTTAAAGAGATAAAAGGGGGAGAGAGAGAGAGAAGAGGGAGGGTAAAGAGAGTAAAAAGAGAGAGAAGAAGTATTAGAGTTAAGAGGAGCAAGGGGAGGGAGAGAGAGAGTAATGGGATAAAAGGGTATTGGGGTAATAGAAGAGGGAGAGGAGAAGAGAAGGAAAGAAGAGAGCAATTTCCCATTTGCAACACAGTAAATCATCTTCCATGATGAATATTCTAATTTCCACTAACCAATCTAATACAAAATACAAATTTTACAGCATTTACATGCAGCCTATAGGAATCCTTATATTAGCACAGTGTGTTACATTCTAAACTCTAAGATCTGATCTTTGGACCCTGGCAAGTCTTTTGTGCCCTTTGGAGTTGCTCTCTGGGCATTGTTTAATCAAGAGGGGATTTCCTTCAGGGCCATCCCATTGTTTCCTGGTTATTCAATAACTAAGACTTTCCTGCTTTACCTTCCCCAGCACTGGTCTGTCCTTAGGGGTCAGTGCCATGCCCAAAACAAAACCCAGCTGCCCAGCACAGCTCAGGGTGTGTGCAATATCACCAAACCCCAGGGCAAGGCAAAGGGTCTCACTCAGGTCTCCTTATACCAGGTTTGGATTTGAAGGGACATAAATGTGATTTACCTCCAAGCTTAACAGCCAGCAATTGTGCTAAAATGCTGCTTATACTGAATTCAGTTCAGTTTGAGGGTTGATTTAGGAACAGCTGGCTGGGATTTATGGTGTAGGCAATGCAGCAGAATTCCATTAACACCTTTGCATTTCACTGGGAAGCCTGGCCCTCTTTTCCTTGTGTGAATACAGGATGTTCCTCCTCCTCCTTTGCATAAGCATTTGAAGCTGTGCTTTACACAGCTCTACTCTGTAAAAAAGACTTGGGTTTTATGTCATCTCTTGTTTGTAAATAAATTCTTAAAAAGAGGAAAATCTTCAGTGGATGCTATGAGAAGTCCCTGACTTCAATGGGAGCTCCACCATCCTTATTAAGAGAACAGTTTATGAACCCAATTCCCTTAATTCATGCACTCCCTAACTTTTCACTTTTGCTCCTATTAACTTGCACAACCTGCAGCCTCAATGATTTCAGGTTACATTTACACTACATGCTTCTATTTCTAAATGGTTTATAAGGGAGACTAATCAATATTTAATAGACATTTGAAGTGTGCAGCAGACACGAGCAGCATGTGTTAGAGAAGGTCAAAGGCACATCAATAGCAGGGTTAGAAACACCCCTGAGCTCTGGCTGCCAAATATCCCCCTGGGCCAGCAGGATCCTCCAACAATATTAGGAGCAATTATCCAATTAGTAAGGCTTTCATTAATAACTGAGTCTTTGTAAACTATTTTAAATGCAATGCAGTCACACAAGGAGGGATTCCTGTGTGTGAGGTGACCTGTTCCATGACATCAGGGAGGGTTTAAATGCCACTCTTCTCCCACTAATACTGAAACATTTCCAATGCAAACACCATCACAGTGTCATTTTGGGATCTGGGCATTTTATCACACATCCTTGGGTTAAACTCTGCCTTAAGACACATAAATTCAATTCTCATGGGGGCCTAGAGCTGCTTGCTGTGCATATCTGTGAGTGAAGGAGGCCACAACTTAACCCTTTTATTTACAGAGCCATTAATTAAATTACTGCCATTAAATATCAAATCTCATTGCATTAAATAACATTAAGCCCACAGGAATTCAGAATCAGGACTTGCATGGGGGTTCTGGAATGCACTCTCTGTGAGCACATCCCAAAGGATGCAGCTACAGACACAAAACAAACACTTTATGCAAACACCCTTTCACAATGTCCTACTTTTTGCACCATTTCCCATTGTTTGTGTGGGTTTCCTGCTATTTTCCTCCTCAGACAAGTCACCTGAAGCGAGATGGAAGAGCTTTATAAATGAACCACAAAATCCCCAACTCACAATTAGTCCTCAGGGCACAAACTCCAATAACAAATCCACCTGAAATTATGATTCTTCCACTTCCTTTTCAATCCCTTTTCTAATTAACTGTAACAGTAATAGAGATTTCTGAAAAAATAAGAAAAAAAAATTAGAAATCAAGGTAATCTAAATCCCTGTTTTCTTCATTATCACACTCAAAATTGAGCACCCAGCAGCCACATTCCCCAGGCAGGGGGGACATCCCTCACTGCATTGCCTGGGAAATGCAGGGAATCCCCCAGAAATGTTGATTTTTTTGCCACAGCAATGATGTGGGAGGATTCAGCTCTGCTCCCTGCAGCAAAATGACACCAAGTACAAGCACTGCCCTCCTCAAGGACCCAAAATCAGCACTAGAATAGAAATAGAAAATGAAATAGAAATAGAAAATGTTCCTGCAACAAGCTCCTTGTAAGTTCTTGCTGTGTTCTGAACTTAATGGTTTTCTTGAGGGTTTTACAGCAGAATTAAAATAATAATAATAAAAAAAATGATGTTTGCTTATGCACTGATCAAGCTAGCACAGAACTCTGTGTGCCTGCATTTTCAACTGGAGGGAAAACATTGAGAAGATTCAATATTTATGTAATGTTTTATGGAAGTTCAATAGCAAAATCCAATATAATTTCCCAATTAAAATCACCTGCTAGTTGACTTACATCCATTACTATTATCTCAAGCCATTGTATACTGAACCTATTCACACAACAGTGTTATGTGAACATGCATAGGTTAAAAATTAATAATTACTGTCTAGACAATTCACTGTTAGCTATAGTTGAGTGAATATAATGAATAATTTATTTGATTAATTTTGCATTCCTTTTTCTCTTTGTCAATTGATCATGACCATGGAAAACTTGAAAATGTACTCATTTATCAGAGTTATTTTCTGTGAATAATTCTTAGCCTGAACATTTTTTCCACAAAACAAACTATTCTTACTTGTGGGATGAAATTCACATTGTGGGACAAAAACCACTGGGATTGCTGTTCCTTTTTGCTCAGGCAGATCATCATGGAAACAGCAGCAGGGCTGAAGTGCTTTTCCAAAATGAGAACCCAAACAGCTTGATGCTCATTTTGCTATATGATACATAATTAAGAAAACTTATGCAAGTGATAAACAATTGCTAATCCTAATTTTAAACTACAGATGAAGTGGGAAGTCCATCATCTTTACTTTGTGTTTAAAAGCCACAAGGAAAGGGGGAAAATGAGAAATATCAGGACAGGAGCTTGACAGAAATTGCTGGGCCCTAGAAACCAGCTAATATTAGAGGGTAAATGTGATTTTATGGGCAGAGCTGGATTTGAGCTGGCAACTGGAGGCAAGAGACTCAACAACCATCACAGCTCTCTGCCCTGACATGGGATTTAACAGCGTTTTTCCCTTTGAAATTTGCTCTTCATTAGGAGCACCTGGAAATGGAGGCTGAAACAATGAGGGGCTGTGACTCTGCAGCAGATCAAATGCATTCTGACATCCACACACTCAGGAATAAATGGCACTCTAATGAGATACAGAGATCAAATGCTCTGTTTGCCACTTAAATCTCAGCAATATGAAGCACATCAGGGTTGTTAACCCATGCCTGGCACTCCAGGATGCTGCAGGCTCCAAATGGCCCCACATTTTATTTCTATCAATCTTAATTCTCCTCTTCTGCAGGGCCAACATTATAGGAATTATCTTGCTCCTGACCACAGGGAAACAGGAGGAGGAGGAAGGGGATGGGGATGAATGAAGTTTGATTTTGGGGTTGTGCTTTCTACCTTTTTCCTTCCACTTTTTACAACAGCCTTGCAAGGACACAGCACAGGCAGCAACAGCAAACACTGGCTGTGATCAGTGTGGAAAGCAGGGCAAGGAACTGAGGAGAGAAGGAATTGGGAGAGCAGGAATTGAGGAGAAAAGGGATTGTAGAGAGCAGAAATTAGGAGAGCAGGAATTAGGAGAACAGGAATGAGGAGAACAGGAATTGAGGAGAAAAAAGAAATGAGGAAAAAAGGAATTGAGGAGAAAAGAAATTGAGGAGAGCAGGAATTGAGGAGAACAGGAATTGAGGAGAGCAGGGATTGAATAAAACAGGAATTAGAAGAGCAGGAATTGAGGAGAACAGGAATTAGGAGAGCAGGAATTGAGTAGAGCAAGAATTAGGAGGGCAGGAATTGAGGAGAAAATGAATTGGGGAGAAAAAAGGAAATGAGGAAAAAAGGAATTGAGGAGAGCTGGAATTGAGGAGAACAGGAATTGAGGAGAATAGGAATTGAGGAGAACAGGAATTGAGGAGAGCAGGGATTGAATAAAACAGGAATTAAGAGAGAAGGAATTGAGGAGAGCAGGAATTGAGGAGAGCAGGAATTGAGGAGAGCAGGAATTAAGAGAGCAGGTCTGGGCTCTCTCCCAGGCACCAGCCCTGCTCTCATGGCACTGAGGTTTTGGGCAGTGATATTCCCAGCTGTGGGAAGCAGCTGGAACCTGGCAGTTGTTGCCACTCCACAGCATTCACCAGCCCAGAATTCCAGGATCCCAGAGATGATGCAGAACTCTGCCAGCTCCTCCCTGTGCATCCACATTTGTGAGATGCCAACACTGCACCCTTTAAACTCTCAGAGCAGTGGAGCAGCTGGAATCTGCAGTGCCTGCTCTCCCTGCTCTCCCACCCCACCAGTGAATCCTCTCTTCTGCCTCGGGTGGATCCTGAAAGAGCTCCCCAAAAAGTGCCAACCAGCTCAAAATAACAAAATACACCTTGGCCTGCCAGCCATGCAGGAGGCAGAGCTGGGAACTGCTCATTCCCAAACTTCAGGGCTGAGCAAGGCAGAATATTCCAAATATCTGTCCCAGAGCTCTGGGTTGGACCATCCTGATCATTTTAATAAAGCTGCAGCTTAGAATTTTCAGTAAAGCTGAGGCACTTTTGCAATAAATTTCTTCACACACAGCAGCTGCTTATACAACTTCTAAAGCTCTCAGAGTGCTGCTCTGCTCCATCTTTATGCTGCTATTTAAATTTAATTAAAAATACAGAAATTACATGAAAAATAATTCCTAAGCCTAACTATATTGGGACCATGTAAATCAGAAATAACTACACTGAGGTCAGGGGCAGCTTTGAACAGGAGTTGTACAGAACACAAATGACTGTTTAAAAAGGAAAACTTTCATTGCAGCATGTACATAAGAAATATTGTATTATATATACAGATATACACACAATACAAAGTTAATTTATGTAGAAAGGACTCATCTTGCTGTACATCTAATAAATGCAGGCTGACTACCAAATATTCCCAATAATGCTTCCTCCCCAGCTAGCAGAACAGCTCAAAAACAAACATCATTTTGTTCATGTGTGTCCATTAGATTCATTGCTGATTTAATTAACAGTAATTTCAATATCTCAGAGATTTCTTCTCTGTTTTACAAATGCTGCCCTTTTGATGAGAGCTTTGGTTGGAATTACTGGCCAATCAGCTGTGGACCAAGGCTAGAATGCTAATTGGCAATGAAATGCTGGAAAAGCTTAGAGATGAGCCAGATTATTGGGTAATTGTTAAGGAACATGGTTTTTAGGCAGGCAAAAAAAAAGGTTTGTGGGGTCCTGGTGATGCTGTGCCCTGCTGCCATCCCTCTGGGTCACTGTGCAGGAGCTGCCACAGCTCCTGATCCCCTGCCAAGGAATCCCTCCCAGCCTGAGCTCCCATCCCAGAACCTGTCACAAAAGGAAACAAACCCAATGGAGCAGAGGGATCCCCAGCTCAGCATCTCCCTCTGCACATTTATTATTGGAAACTCTCGTTTCTAAGGAGAATTTAGTGCCTGTGCATCCCTGGAGAGGATTTTCTAAGAATGGGAACTGTCCACGTGGATCAAAGAGACCTGAGATCATTCTGCAGGGATGGCTGGGTGTCCTCCTCCCCTTGGTGTCTGGTCAGCACTTTGCCTCTTCCAAACCCAGCTTTATCTAGAAACCCCTGACCAAAGCTGCTCCAGATGCTCCTCAATCAATCCCAAATCAGTTTCTTTTCCAAAGCAGGCCTGTGTGGTGCAGAATGGAGGCACCAGCAGCCAGGTTTTCCAAAGGAGCTGTGTCAGAGCCCTGCAGCTTTGGTGAGGAGGCAGGGCAGCAAGAACAGTGTTTGTACAAAGGGATTAATCCCAGGGGTGGGAGCAGGGGGGACAGAGAAATCCATGTTTACAGCCAGCAATGGGAACAGCAGAATTTTATATCAGAATTTTTTTTTTTATTTTTTTTTTTTTAATATCAGATTTTCCCCCTGATTTTCACAACAAACAGAGGAACCAAAAAGAGCCCTGGCTGTGCTTTCTTCACCTTCATCTGTTATTCTGGGGAATATTCACTTTGGGGGGATGGGAATTCCACGTGCTCATCTGGACAGATGTTGGGATAATCAATGAGCAGAGATGTTTATCAGCACCAAGAAGAGCAGAGGGGCTGATTTTGCACCTGGCAGTGACCCTGTTAAACCAACAGATGCTCAGGGGTGCTCAGGGCCATGTCTGTGCCCCAAGGAGGAAGGTGCAGCCAGAAACCTGCATGGATCTCCAAACTTCCCTCCCCAGCAGCTCCCACAGCTCAAATCTCTCAGCAGCTTTTTATCTCAAGAGGTTATGACAAAAAACTCAGATAAAATTAAATATTCCTTTCACTCTCCTCCACAGAAACCTCCAGGAGTCAAATATTCCAGCTTTTAGTAATCCTCCCAACCCTGCTTTTTCAGCTGAATTAAATCAGCCTAAACTAAACAAGACAAAACAGAATTTACATTCTTCAATCCCCTCTGCCTGTGCCCAGTCTTGCTTACCTGGCTGATCATGAATTAACTCCAAACCTGCATTTTACAGAAAGAGGAACAGCAAAGCCAGGCTTAGGCCACCTCAGGACACAAATTTGGGACATCATTTGTGAGAGCAGCCCAGGGTTCCCATGGCACAGCCAATCCTGCCCCATTCCTGGGCTGGGAAATGCTCTGAGGACAAACATGGCACAGGAAAATCCAGTTTGCAGTGCTGGAAATGCCCAACTGCAAACAACTGACAACATGTGGGCAAATCACTGTAATTTGGGGAGATCCAGAGTGGCTTCCAAGAGGAGGATTAGTGGGAAATGCTGCCTGGAGGACTCGATCCTAAAGGATCTGGAGCATTTGGCATCACCCCCTCTGCATGTTCATCAATATTTTGGGCTCTGTAATGAGCATCAGGAAGAGTGTGGAGGTTCATGAAAGCAAATTATTGGTTCAGAGTGGAATGACATGGTGCTTTACTCAAGCAGGCATAAAACATGAGGATGAAAACCTCACATAATCTCCAGCTATTGTCATTCAATGTTTATCATCCAACACAGCAGAATACAATTCTTATCTTTGATGGATGTGGCACACAATAGCTGTTTTCTTGAGTGCATCATAAATATTAATAGTATTCACACAGCTTCTTAAAATTTGTCATGTCACATTGCTTTCATGGAAACATTCAAAATGCCATTATTTTTGTCCCACCAATAGCAAATTTTCCTTTAGTTTCTTTCTTTTCCACTCTGGAAATTAAATGGGAGAGGATGTTTCACTGAGCAGAGGAAAAAAAAAGGGATAATGGTTCACATTGAGCCATTCCAAAACCTACTTCAGATGCCCAGAATTAGACTGAAAGGAAAAAAATGTGATATCCTTTGGAAAACACAGTCCAGTTAAAAATGAAACACTTGATGAAATTGAAGAGATTTGTCTGGAATTTCATTTTTGGAAGAAATGCTGACATCACCAAAATGTTCCTAGTCTGCCATATTCAGAATGGGACATTTTCACTTAAAAAAAAAAAAAAACAAAAAAACAAAAAAAAAAAACAAAAAGGCACTTTTTTCTCCCAAAACAATGGTAATAATCCCTGATATTTCTGGGATGGAGATCTACTCTAGATTGAATTTACATTTAATTTTTTTTTCTATGAAACTCTGAATGCTAGGAAGGACAAAATCCCATTCTGGGCAGGTTCCTTTGCATGCAAAGTACAACAGAAAGGCACTGCTAAAAAGGAGCTGCAAAGCCAAAGGCCAAAGTGATTTCAAGTAAGAAATATGCATTAAGTGCAATGGATAAACACATCAGGGACAATTTTGCACATAAATGCATTTAACCAACTTCTGAGAGATATGTAAATCAGCTGGGTTTGCTAGAAATGACTCACCCTATCCTGGTTTTTTTATATTAAGTGGGTTTGGTTTTTATACCCAACCCCAGAGCAAGCAAAGAAGAAGCTGTAAAACTTGACATTTCCCCTTTTAGTCTGAGGTGCAGGAAAGCTGCTTTTAAGGCTGGGTCAAGTCTAAGTCAGATTCTAAGTCTGGCTCAGCTTCCACCTGGGACTGAGTGTGCTCCTTTAATTGTGCCTGAATATAAATTCCATGAGAAAACCATGATTTCTGTGGGAAAAAGAAATTCTTTAAAGTTTATTTCTCAAACAAATCAGCCAAGTGTTGCTGTCTGCAATCCCATTTCAGCCTGATGGGCACCTTTAAGGACAATTTTTCTGGGTGTTCTTGTCTGGCAACAACCAGAAATGCAATTTTCCAACCTCCCATTTAAAGGAAAGCTCAGCAGAGCAAGCCCAGCCCTCTGTGTAAGTGGTTGACAACATCAGGAAACCATCATTCCACCAACAGCTCCCATTTTTGGGGGAGGAAACAAAATTCCTCAAGACAGAATTCCAAGATTTGTAGGAACTAGAGAAATGTTTGAGGCTGAGGGGTACAGAGTCCTGGGGAATATTGATTATTTTGGAATGCTGACAGTCTGGGAGAGGATCTGCAGCACAGACATCTGAGACAGCAGGGCTGCCACTCAAACCATCACTTCCCCAGATAAAAAGACAATGCCAGGTGTTTTTCTATTATTAAATCTATTGTTCCTCAAGCCTTCAGCCTCAGCTGGAGCCTTCCTATAAAAACCAGTTAAATGCATCTCTTCAATGTCTTATTCTTTACCTAACTTCTTGGTTGCCTAGAAACTCCCTAAAAGACCTGGATTTTAATTTTTTTTTCTTTATATTTTTGCCAACTGTTAGTTAGATAACAGATTAATGAAATCACAGTTGTTTGTGACAGAAACCTGGATGACAGACTCAAAGCTGGGGAAGTGTTTGTTTCTGGCACCCCAGGAGTGTCAGACTCCACTGACCTTGTTACCAGCAACTTTCCACAGCCCTGGAAATTGCAGATTATGTCTGCTGAGATCAAGGGCAATAACTGAGAATTACAGAGTTCTATCATCACTGGACACAACAGATTTTTCTGTGCTCTCAGTTTCTGTAATTAGCAGGACATCCACTTCCACTTTGCAAGATTATTATATCACATTTTTGCATTAAGACAAATCAAGCTGTCTACTTTAGATCCAACTTTAGAATGTTCTGCTGGACCTTCTGTCTGCCTGAAACACACCTTCTGCTTCACCAGACATCAACCAGATTCACAACTCCCATCCTGTTTCAATGGCATAAACCTTATTTTAAAATAATCACCTGCTGTGTTTACAGTCAGCAGTGGGAACAGCAGAAGACAGAAGAATATCAGATTTTCCCCCTGATTTTCACAACAAACAGAGGAACCAAAAAGAGCCCTGGCTGTGCTTTCCTCACCTTCATCTGTTATTCTGGGATGGATCACCTTTGGGGGGATGGGAATTCCACGTGCTCATCTGGACAGATGTTGGGATAATCAATGAGCAGAGATGTTTATCAGCACCAAGAAGAGCAGAGGGGCTGATTTTGCACCTGGCAGTGACCCTGTTAAACCAACAGATGCTCAGGGGTGCTCAGGGCCATGTCTGTGCCCCAAGGAGGAAGGTGCAGCCAGAAACCTGCATGGATCTCCAAACTTCCCTCCCCAGCAGCTCCCACAGCTCAAATCTCTCAGCAGCTTTTTATCTCAAGAGGTTATGACAAAAAAAAAAAACAAAAAAACCACAAACTTACTCAAATTTTATAAAAAACTCAGATAAAATTAAATATTCCTTTCACTCTCCTCCACAGAAACCTCCAGGAGTCAAATATTCCAGCTTTTAGTAATCCTCCCAACCCTGCTTTTTTAGCTGAATTAAATCAGCCTAAACTAAACAAGAATTTACCAAAACAGAATTTACATTCTTCAAAGCCACTCATCCCTGATGTCACTTGCTCTTAAAGGTAGAAATTCTACCTCTTTTCTAAGCAAAATAATTTTTAGAGATAATAAGCAAGAGCAGTGTAAGATTAAGTGTTTAAAGTACCTTTAAGAATATAAAAAGGGACTTAGAAGACATTCAGAAACAGGTAAAACTAAATAAGAGTGACTCCATTTCCATTTAATTTTCTATTCTCATCAGTTTATTCGGGTCTGATTAATTAATGTCTGCAAAGAGTTCCAAAAAAATAAAACACTACATAAATACTAAATAATAATAGAGTACTTTAGGAAAAGCTCATTTGTTAATTTGCAATTTGTTAATTTTAGGAATTAGCATTTATTTATTTCCCCTGTGCAAGGCCCATCCAATCCCTTTTTAGTTTTTTTAGTAGAAAATACTTTGGCAGCTGCAGGACAATGGATCTTTATGTATTTTATGTGTTCCAGGTCACAGAAAATTGCTGAGACTGGATGTTTCAATTGCTGGGAGAGATCTGTGAGTGGTGCAGAAAGCAGGTTCTCCTTCAATATGAAATTTTGGTTTAGTTTCTCTCATTATTGCAAAAGCTCTATTTATTTACAGGTCATAAATCCACCAAAAAGAAACTTTTTTTCCTTTACTGCACAGTTTACAATGATGAAGTGTCAGAGAATAGATCAGAAAAAAAGAAAAAAAGAAAAAAAGAAAAAAAAAAAAAAAGAAAAAAAAGAAAAAAAGAAAAAAAGAAAAAAAGAAAAAAAAAAAAGAAAAAAAAAGAAAAAAAGAGCACAGGCATGGCAGTGCCATTCACCCAGGGCTCCCACAAACAGGAAACGATTTTCACAAAAGACCCAAATGGTTTCCAAGGAGCCATTACAGAACATCAGGTAAATAAAATATTATTGAAATGTATTTTTTGCATTTAAATCACTTGCAGCAGGTGCATAGGAAGCAGCTTATAATAAAAAGGCTCCCATTCCCTGGAATACTAATGAGGATCAATGGAAATATTCAGGAAAAGGGAGCAGCAGCAGGTTCTTACCATGGCAAAAGGAATGATTCCCATAAAAATATTCAGGAAAAGGAAGCAGGTTCTTAGCATGGCAAGAGGAATGATTCCATAAAATTATTGAGGAAAATGGAGCAGAGCAGGTTCTAACCATGGCAAAAGGAATGATTCCATAAAATTATTGAGGAAAAGGGATCAGCAGCAGGTCCTTACCATGGCCAGGGGAACAAATCCATAAAATCATTGAGGAAAATGGAGCTGGATCAGGTTCTTACCATGGCAAAAGGAACAATTCCCATAAAATCATTGGGGAAATGGGATCAGGATCAGGTCATTACCATGGCCAGAGGAACAATCCCACAAAAACACTCAGGAAAAAGGGATGAGGATTAGGTCCTTACCATGGCCAGGGGTACAATTCCATAAAAACATTCAGGAAAATGGAGCAGGTTCTTACCATGGCCAGGGGAACAATTCCATAAAAACACTGAGGAAAAGGGATGAGGATCAAGTCCTTACCATGGCCAGGGGAACAATTCCATGAAAACACTCAGGAAAAGGGATGAGGATCAGGTCCTTACCATGGCCAGAGGTACAATCCCACAAAAACCCTCAGAAAAGGGATGAGGATCAGGTCCTTATCATGGCCAGAGGTACAATCCCATAAAAAGACTCAGGAAATGGGATCAGGATCAGGTCCTTACCATGGCCAGAGGAACAATTCCATAAAATCCTTGGGAAATGGGATGAGGATCAGGTCCTTACCATGGCCAGAGGTACAATCCCACAAAAACCCTCAGGAAAAGGGATGAGGATCAGGTCCTTACCATGGCCAGAGGAACAATTCCATGAAAACACTCAGGAAAAAGGGATGAGGATTAGGTCCTTACCATGGCCAGGGGAACAATTCCCACAAAAACCCTCAGGAAAAGGGATGAGGATTAGGTCCTTACCATGGCCAGGGGTACAATTCCATAAAAACATTCAGGAAATGGGATCAGGATCAGGTCCTTACCATGGCCAGAGGAACAATTCCATAAAATCGTTGGGAAAAGGGAGCAGGATCAGGTCCTTACCATGGCAATGGGAACAATTCCCATAAAATCACTGGGGAAATGGGATGAACATCAGGTCCTTATCATGGCCAGAGGTACAATCCCACAAAAACACTCAGGAAATGGGATCAGGATCAGGCTCTTACCATGGCCAGGGGAACAATTCCATAAAAACACTCAGGAAATGGGATGAGGATCAGGTCCTTACCATGGCCAGGGGCACAATTCCCACAAGAACCCTCAGGAAATGGGATGAGGATCAGGTCCTTACCATGGCCAGAGGAACAATTCCCACAAAAACCCTCAGGAAATGGGATGAGGATCAGGTCCTTACCATGGCCAGGGGCACAATCCCCACGAACAGGGTCCTGCTGACGAAGATCTCGGACACCAGCAGCTCGCTGACCGAGTCGTCCCGGGGATATTCCACCTGCCAGGTGATCTGCTGGGCCCCTGCCAGGCTGCTGCCATTGTCAATCTCAAAATCCATCTGCAGGATCTCGTAGGAGGTCATGTTAGCTCTGGAAAACAAGGCAGAGTTCCCCACAGCGTCACTGGGGTGTTGAGAACAATTTGGGTTTTCGTTTCTATTCCCTACTCAGCACAATTTGAATTTATTTTGCCATTAAATTCAATGTGTAGACTTGAGGCACTGACAGAAACCTAAATAAAACTGCACAGGGCAGCTGCAGAAATTTCCAGGTTAGGTGAAGCTGTATCTTTTAGGAATTTTTCCCATTAAACTGAGACATTCATTCACCATAATCACAATGAACTTACAGTACAAGCCACAAACCCTTGGAAAAGCATTGCACAGATGTTGCTAAATTATTTAATATAACATTATTATAATTGTGATGCTGCAAAACAACAGAATACTTGGCCCTTCCTCATGTTCTACCAGAAATGAGGGGAAAAAAAGTCCTTCAAACCCAAACTGGTCTTTATCTCAGTGAAAAAATGGGTTTGCAGAAATTATACATGACAATAAATGAGGGGTAGATTATCCCTATTTTCAATTCATGACAACATTCTCCTCGTCAGTGGTGCAGACTTGTAATTATATGGCAATCACATATTTCTCATCTGGAAATAAAAGTTTAAAAGTAAAAAAAAGGATGCAAATGCACATCATTCAGAACTGAGTTTAAGGATTACTTCTGCTTCCTTTCTCAACAACAACTCTTATCACTTTCCTCAAGTCCAAAGCTATGTAAATATTAATAATTAATCCTCAGGTTAGAAAAACAAATCTTGTTTTCGTGTTACAGAGAAGCAAACAGACACCAAGATTTAACCAAGTGCACTTGGTGCATCCACAGCAGGGACCTGTTTAGAAAACAGACTTTTGCTCATCTCAGCTCCCCCAAAAATTGAGCTGTTGAACAGATTATACAAAGTTTACACACAAATATTTACAAGTTCCTGCCCCAGAGTCCCAGCCAGAGCTGCTGGAGGTCACAGGCATGGGAGGGGATGGGGAGGCTCTGACTGCAGAGCTGGAGAAACCTGATTTTATCAACACTGCTGCAGTTGTGGGGTCAAATCTGGATTTTCTGTCATTATCTGTGTGTCCTTCCCCAAAGCAGCATCCCAAGAGCTCTCAGCTGCTGCTGCAGACAGCAGAGATTCAAAACATCCTTTTCCTCTTCCCAAATGCACAGAGGCAGAATCTGGCTTTGCCATATGTTTCTGAAGGAGAATTGTAAAGGGGGAAAGAAATCTGAGCAGGAATTATTGATTTTCATGTTTTCTTTCTGACAACAAACAACCTAAACATATGCTTCAATGCCTGGAGGATAAATATTTTCCATGCTGACAGAAGATAATATCCACCTCCAGGCAAAACTAGAAGCTATTAAGACATCTTTTGTGTGGCCAAGCAGGCAACCAGCAAAAACCTTTTAAGATAAATTTTATTACATAATAGGGATGTAATTAAACCATTTCTGTTAAAAACATAAACTCCAGGTCATTTTTTTTTTTTGTGTATCACCTCCAGCAGTTTGTTTTATCTAAATTGCATAAAATTAATTTGCTCACAACACAGAACTAAAATTTAGATATGAGCTTTACACTGACTATGGATTTAGATATTGGGCCTGTCAAGGTGTGTTCAGGTCTGCAACTTCACTTCAGTCTGTTCAGGACAATAGTTGCCACTCACAAAAACACCCAGGAGTGATTTCAAATTGAAAATAAAACATCCAGTGGAGGATCTGGGTGCAGAAACAGCAATTAAATAATAGGTCAGGTTAGTCTGCAGTGACAAATCCATTTCATGGGTGGCACTTCTTGGAGTTCAGTCCACCACAACTTCAAATTTTCCTTTTTACACATCCAGAAAGAAACCACATAAACCTAGCTCAGCTGCATTACATTCATCAGTGAATTAAAACAAAGCTGTCCTCCCAGCTCTCCATCCTGCCTCCAAAGAGAATCCTCACCACCACTTGGAAAAACAACACCAAAAGTTTGTCAGGGGTTTCCTGCTTTGTCTCAGCAGCCAATTTTACAGCCTGACACATTAATGTTAATTAAAGAAGGCTCCACTTCTCCCTTGGGTTTCTGCTGGTGGCCTTGGCCCATCTCCCACCTGCAGAGCCCAGCTTTGGCAAACTCAGCTTTCTGCACTCCTGTTCCCCAGCAGGTGAGTGGATTCTCTCTAAAATTCAATTTTCTTTTGTCCTCTTTGGAGACTCAGCCTGGGAGCAAATCAGCTGCTGTGGTATCTGGGACACAGAGTGCCCCATGGATGAATTCATCCTCTTTGTTCTCAGCCTCTGCCCAGGTTACAACTGTAACAAACTGGATAAAACCTGAAAAGTGAATTTATTTCATGTTCAGACTAGTGCTCACCTACTGGCTGCTGCATCTCTTATCCTACAGAGGTTTCCTGGTAGAAAGACTGGAATTACATCCATAATTCTTGCAATTTATTAACCATCCTCTGGAATACCATGTGGGAGACCACTGCCTTTTCTACAGAAATGGATGGAGGTTGCTAAAGCAAAACCAGAGATAAATTAAACCATAATCAAGACCTCAAATGTCAGCATTTACTTATGTCAGCTCCATTAGCTGATAAATTCCCAACCCAACACCTGCATTTAAATTTCTCTCCAGGCTGTGCAGCATATCACTGCAACTCTTTTTAAAAGCACCTGCCATGGAAAACCTTCAGCTTTTGGTCTGATTTGTACCTGGGGGTCAGAATTTTGGTCTTGGAGAAGACAAAATGCCACCAGTGGGAGAATCCACCAGCAGAGCAGACAAGGACTGTAACTCATGCTGTTATCAGCCATTAAATCCTGCTAAACCAAACTTTATCCTATCAAGATTTTTCAGCTTTTCCTGGAGACTTGTTTCATTTTTCTCTTAAATAAGTTTGCACTCGTGGGGAGAGTCTGATGGAATCCAGGGACTATAAATCACTTCTCCCTTCCATATCTTTCCTCTCTTTTTAGTTCTATATTTCTATTGTCCAGGAAAGTTTTTACCCAGTTTAGGATTTTGCCAAACTCTAGTTTAGAGAAGCAATAAAAAAAAATAAAAAGTCAAAATTACTTTTATAAAAAAAGATTATTTCCTGCAAGCACAAGGAAAAGACCTTATAATTTTAGGCAGCTGGCATGCTTGCTAATAAGTCCATTTCTATGGAAATGAGTTCATAACTATTAATTTTGCCTGCTCCTGATCTATTCTTGATGAGCCTTTCAAATTTAGAAAAGCGCTTCATGATTCTCTCAATTTGGTAATTACTAACTCCCTTTGATGAATCCAGCCCAGTGTTTCAGACATGAGACATTCATTACACATTTTTCTCTCTGGTGAGAGCAGGAAAAAAAGAACCCCATGGGTCCTTTTGGATTTATTTCCTCTCACAAACTCCTGTAAGTAGGTCCTCTTCTTCAAATGGTGATTTATAATCCTATTTGTGTACCTTCACAATGCTGCCTCTGCTGGGGGCTGGGAGAACCCCCAAATCCTTGAGATTTCTGCACAATCTCTTATTTCTGTCTGATTTCCAGCAGGTCCCAAGCTCTGCAGCACCCAGTCCTCATCCCACTCTCAGCTGGGAGCTGTGCTTGGAGGGGAGCTCGAGCACAGGATGGCACATCCATCCAAAAGAAAGCCAATTTTAGCCCAAACCAACAGGAATAAAGGAGTTCAATAAAGTTCACTCTTTCTGAGTGCCAGAGCTTTCCCAACACACACCCAGGTGGGCAGCAGGAAATGGTTCCATGGAGCTGCAGGTCATTTTTACAGAATAATGGATCACTGTGAGGGTCCAGCACAGCTCTGGTGTGAGAGGTTTTAACCAGCACCACGAAATCACCTGGCACTGAAATCACAAAGAATTGAATTTGTCTGAGCCCAAGATGGAATTATTGAATTAATGGAATGATTCTCAGTGACTGATGTTATGGCAGCAGCAGCACAACTGGGTGGTATTTACTTAAATAAACAAAATTATTCACTATTGAGAAATATCAGTATTGCTGCCCAAGCTGAAGGGGGAGAGGAGGAGAGATGCAGGGTGGCATTTCAGGGCATTTCAGGGCATTTCAGGGCATTTCAGGGCATTTCAGTGCCACCCCAAGGCTCTGCTGGCTCCCACTCACAGGTCAGCAACAGCTGAGCTGATAAAAGTCAGAGCCTTCCATTACTGCACTTGGCTATTATGGGAAATCATGAGTTCCATTCACTCATAAAATAATGTTTTCAGTAAATGGCAATTTGTTTAGAGGCCACAGAAGTGTAAACAATGCCCTCAAAAATGGAGCAGACATGAGGTGTTGGAAAATAATAAATGTGGGTGTCATGCTGCTTGAGAGTCTTTTCCAGGTTGATAATGGCCAATTCTTGCTCTGACAAATTGTAACCAGATTCAATAAGAATTCAGTGACCTTACATTATTACCAAGGTACATTAGTTTATAAAATACTTCAGTAAAAAAGGGTCTCACTCCTTGGATCTCAAGAGGATTCATTCTGTAAATATGGTTTTTACTGAAGAGCAAACACTCACAAGAGGAGGTTTTTCAAACACTGACTGGAAATGCTCAGGACCCTGATTTCCTGCTGGAGTCAAATGAAGCAGCAGATGGGCAGGACCTCCCAGGAAAACCCAGACAAAGGTGCTGACCTGCTCTGTGAATGATGATTTGCATTATTTGAGTTATTTATGAGGAACTTCTGCCTTCCCTCCAAGCCCTGGGTTCTCCCCACAGCCCCAGCACCTCTCTGAGCTGAAGCACCAGCTTTGACTTGACAAAGGATGTCAAAACCTAAATAAATAAATAAATAAATAAACCCTTTTCTCCCAGCATGAATAATTGGCTGTGAGGACACAAAGCTGCTCTCTTACAGAGAACTTGCTTTGTTGTCTATATTTTCCCAAATTTTTTTTTTTTTTTGGTGCCTGATCTCAGTTTTCTTTCACTGCCATAAAAATTCATGGATGTACAGGCAAAGAAAATGGCTACAGAGGATAAACCCAAGCTGCTAAATCCATTAAGAATGTATGGATTGACACAGCATGTTCTAATAATCCAGTAAAAGCCATAAAAACAACAAGAAAATATTTTTGTTCCAAACACACCATCAAGACCAGGTATTATGATGTTATTTTGCTTAGCCAACGTTTTCCCACAACTGAAAACAATAAATCTAGATAATGAGCAAACCTTTTAAGCTCTTCAGCTCCTCCACTGCCAATTCACAACTGTGCTGCTCACTAACAATGTGCAATAACTTCCACTTTATTTGATTTTATCAACATCATCATGACAACCCTGGAGACAACCGAGACAATTGCTTCAATTATTTTTATTTGCTTGCACCCTTGTGACAGTGCACAGAAATGCTTCTGGTAAAAGAGCCCTCAGACACTCTTTAAGCCAACCTTTAACAAAACAACTTTTAGGGCAGAACTCGGGATGGGGGAATTGGTGAGCTCTGGTTTGTACCTTTGTCATGACTCTCCCCTTTTGGAACAGCCTGCAGCCTTTTGAGGCTTAAAAAAGCATTTTGATTGCACTGGAATATTTTTCTGACTACTATTTAGAACTTCTTTATTGCTGTGTTGTGTATTTCTTAAAATAAAGATTCTCAGTCAGGAGGAAGTATCTTGTTGGGAAACAACAAACACATCCAGTGAGAAACTGGGGCCAGGCTTGATGCTGGATGCAAATAGAGAGGGAGCCATTGTTGTTCAAAAAATAAGAATGATTTTATGATGAAAGACTTATGCTGAAACCTATCCAGTTAATAAATATCAACAGCCCAAATGGTGCTTGTAATTTTTCTTTAACTGTTGAGAAGTTCTTGCATTTTTACATGCCATAATCACATGGTCTATTTTCAACATTGCTGTGAAAGCAGCTGAAATATATTGTAAAGATGAATTGTTGAATAATCAGTGACTGAAAATTAAAGATAATTAATTCAGTGGCATAAAGAAGTTTTTTTTGCAGGGCAGGAACTCACACACAAAATCTCTGCAGACTCTCCAAAGGGCTTTAAAAGAACCAGAGTCAGCTCAGGGAGCCTGGATGAGCCAACTGCAGCCCAGCTGAGTGTAAAAAGTGCAGCAAACATTTCACCTCAGGGAGGGACAGGGGCATCCACCAGACAGGAAATATTCCCTGGAAATCCCTGCTGGCACTGGGCTGTCCACATAGGCAAACACCTGAGTTTTCTGCAGGTAATGAAGCAGAAAAAAAAAAAAAAAGTCCACTCTTAGAGGTTCCTTCAGAGCCTTGCTCTCCCCCAGCAGCAGTGAAATTAATTTTTCTGTGCCTCTTCCAGATTTGTGTGAGTCTCAGCAGGGGTGAATGTATGAGCACACCACAGGAGGCTCTGGAGTTTTTTATTTCCCAACCCTCCACAGCCTCCTCACCTTCCCAGGCAGAGCTGGGACCTGGGGAAGGACCTGACTCCAGCAAGATTCCTCAAGGTTTGAAGCATTTTATTATTTTCCTGTGATATTAGCACGAGGGGATCAATCCCAGGAGAAAAGAAAATCCCTGCTAGAACTAGGAGGAAGCTCCTTGCAATCCAGCTGCTGCTTTGATTCCAGAATTACAACTGAAATCTGAAATTACAACTGGAATTACAACTGACAGCTGAATCTCCTTGGGGAGGAGAATCAACCAGGGGGATGTGGAGATGCAAATTCCCAGGCAGGGAATTTCTGAATGAGAGCAGAAGGGAGCCAGGCTGCAGCCTGTGACACCAAACAGACACGTGGGGCTCTTCTGAGCACCCAAAAACTCTCATTCAACACCCTGAACTTCATCCTTTGCTCAATGGGCAGCCTGGGTCAATGACTGGATAACAGAATGCCAAGCAGAAAAACAATGGGAAATTAAAACCAGCCCATATTTTTGTTTTTACAGCTTGCTGAGAACTCACAGATCTGCTGGAGAAGCTGCTGTGATGCCACATGCATTAAATAATTATAGAAAAAAATCAAACTAGGGGCATGGCAAGAATTATTTTATTCCTCTACTGTTTTCAGCTCCAAACAAGTTTAATTACCTAAGGAACTAGACTTGTAGTGTTAGATGGAGAGGGAATGTGCAGGGTGTCCTGTGGCTAATCCACACTTGTGCTGAGAAATAAATGTCCATGGTGACATCCTGAAAGCAGTGAGGGCAGGGAGCAGGGCAGCCCAACAAAATCAACAATCAACCTCCTCCCTCCCCACTGCCCTGGCAGACACATGGTGTGCCCAAAATTGTTCTCTTTTAAAGGATGATAATTATGTTTTCCAAAAGAGTTAAGCTCTTCCTCTCAACAGACAGCAAAAACATGAAAGTGAAACTGGCACAGAAACATCAGTTTCCTGTGTTTTAATTAATAAACAAGATTAATTTATGCAGCTGAGCAGACACAGGGTGGCTCAGGGTCCACATGCAGTGGATGAACAGAAGGAGCATCTGCAGTAATTCCCTGCACCTCCACCCTTTGCTAAGTTGGGCTTAAAGTCCTGATCTTCACACCAGAACTAAAGGCAGGAGATAAACAGAGTTCCCCATTAAAAAGCTATTTTTGTCCTAAAAATGAGTCTGAATTTTCCTAGACATGCAAAGGTAACTCCAAATAACAAAATGCAGAGGGGTGGGTTTAATATTTCTCTTGTTAGAAATCACCCCACAATTATTTTTAAGGGCATGAAAGTAAGGTCAGCAGCACATAACATCTGCAGGTCACCTTTCCAAGGGCAGCCAGGACCTTGGCACACTCCAGGACAATGATTTCCCAGCACAGTGACAGCTCAGGGGGAGCTGCTCAAAGCCAAGGTCATCCCCTGAGCAAATGAGTGCAGGCACAAGGGAGGAACAATTCATTCATTTCTGAAAAAGGAATAATTAGAAATGAAATGGGGAGAAGTGGTGTTCCACCCAGCCTGTCCCACCCATGGTTTATATGGTAAAAGCCAAAAATGATCCCAAAACCTCATTTGAAGGAATTTCCTCAGCAGTGAAGCTTTACCAGCCTGGGCTGGAGAGGGCTGAGTGTGCAAAGTGACACCTTGGGAAGGATCACACCCAGCACATCCCATCCCACCCCTGCTCAGGAGTCTGAGCAAGGACCCAAAATGGCAAAATGACCCAAAATCATTAGTGACAAAAATCCTGTGGGGTCACACTGACTCCCTCACTGCCCACTGGAACAGGCACACAATTTAGGCATGGCTTTGCTTTTTCATCTTCCTTGCTACCATCAAAAATTTCACCCAAGCAAAAACACCAGCTTGCCACAAAGAACAAAGAGACAGAAAAAAAGGATTTCTGAAAAAGAAGGCACTGCAAACCATGTTAAACTACACAAAATATCCCCAACATCAGGGGTTAATGCAAAGCAGAATGTACAAAATCATCCTTCTGTTCCTCCCTTTCCTGAATCTCCTCAGGATTTCATCATCTCTTCCCTTCTCCCACCCCCCTCCCAACTCCCTTCCTCCCCATACAGGAATATGCTCAGCCCTGGGAAGTTGTTTTGCTGCAATCCTTGGATTTTGTGGAGCCTGGCATTCTTTGGCCAGCTGTATTTACACCCGTGGCTGCTGGGTAGTCATGCTGGAAGCAATTAGCTTTCATGCTTTTTCAATATTGCCTTTCAAAAACTTTGAGATCCCTCATCTCCATGGATTTAGATGGAGAGAAGCACAGGAAAAAAATTATAAAAAATTTTAGAAAGAGAGTTCATCCATATGCTGAGCTCCTTTAGTCTAATTCAAATGCAGCAACTTCAGCTCCCCATCACCTAATGAATGCCACGTTCCCAGCCCATGGGGGAGATGCTCAAAGGCCTTGAAATCATCACCACAACCCTCAAACCAGCACTGCTGGTCCAGGGAAGGCTCAGCAGCCAGCAGCCATCTCTCATGGAGTGGGACAGGTCACCTTTGAGCACCTCTGTGGAGTTCAACAACACTTTCAAGTGTGTCCTTTATAATTTTTCTAAGAGGAAAATCTCTCACTGCTGGGCTATTTAAAAAAAAAAAAAAAAAAAAAAAAAAAAAAAAAAAAAAAAAAAAAAAAGAGGAAAAAAAGGACTGGAAAGAAAAACATAAGAGCGTGGCTAAATGTATACTGATTGCAGTAATTGCATCCATTCCTCTGCTGGAAAGTCTTGTATTGTATTTCTAATATGTGCTGATAAGTGCATTCACAACATGATTAACTGCCTCCAGACAAGAATGGCTATTATGTTTAACAGACTGATTAGCAAGTGACAGAGCTGCAAACTGTACTCCCTGTAAATTGGCTGCTTTTAAATTACAGCAACTTTTTTATGGTTCCATTTTTAAAATGCAATGGCTTGTTACACATATGCAATGTAAATTCCTGTCTGGCAGTAAGGGATGGAGGATACTGAGCTCTTAACTTTTAATCTTCAGATCCCAATGAAAGCATTGCTCATTTTCTTTTTAATCACACCAAAATCTGCACTGTCTCATCAGCCATCATCTCATTTTCAATATATTGGTCTCTCAAAGCCTACCCTGAAACACAGGACAGTGATTTCAGCCCATCTCTTGCAGAAGTTCTGCCTTATTTTTGCTGGTTCTGCCAGCAGAGAGCTAAGATGGGATTTAGTGTGTTCTTGCCAGGATTTGATTAATTCCCCCTGTCACAGCTCCAGGCACCTTTCCCATGGACTCTGACAGAAGCCCCAGTGCCCCCAGAGCAAGGCAAGGGAAGAAGTGCAGGGTCTGTCCCTGCTCAGCTCCTGGAATGAAACCACAAATCTCAAATCCTCCTCAGCTCAGACTGGCCACGCTCCTGCTTCAAGTGGAATGAGCTCCTCACTCCTTCCCTGTTTTATCCCAGCAAAGGGCAGGATTTGGGCACCCAGCTCCCTGCAGTGCTCCTGGCAATCCTGCCATCCAATGCATGGCTCTGGTTTTTTTGTATTGCTCTTGTTTTTATCTCTGGAATGTATAAGAGCACCAGCCCTGTTTGGGCCCCTGTGTATTTCATACAAACACAGCTATTGGGGCAGTCATGACCCCAGAGAGTTTGCACTCCACAAGACAGAGAGAGAAAGGAGATTTAACAATCTGCACCAATTTAAATTCATACAGAAGGCACAAACCCTTTAAGCACAAATTTATCTAGAGACTTTCAAGCTCAATGACATCATGTACTTCAAACCAACTTATTTATAACATAAAGCTTAGTATAACTTGTAAGGAGATAGAATAAATCAATTTGCTCTATCACAGAACTTCATCAGATACAATACAGATGGCTCTGCTACCATGGTTAAAAATAACCCACACATTTTAAAATCAGCTCAAGGCATTTATCAAACCAGGAAACTGGTGGAGGAGGATGTTGTCTGGCTTGTACACAGTAATGGGAATATCCACCCAGCACTTGGGGGCTTTTATTAATCTTACCTCACATGTTTATAATTTTATTCTGAACTGGGAGAATTCCATTTATCTTTGCTAAATACCAGGACAGAGCAACTTGAAGTTGTCTATTGAATGTAGATTAAGAGGGTAGAGAATAATCCAAAGGGCAGCCTGATAGCAGAAGGGGAAAGAAAACACTTGAGTAACAAACCCACTCTGAAGCAACCCTGGCTGAGCATCCAACACTTCCTGCTGGATAAAAAAGGGTGATGGGAATTAGCAGACCCTGAGGGAAGCCCTACAGTGAGTGAATGGCCAGGGAGGCTGCACCGTGGAAGATCTGGCATCCTCCTGCAGGCTGCTCAGGGGACTCCCAGATAACCTGCACCAGGCAGGAGACAGTGCACAAACCCTGCAAACAATGCTGTTGGAAGAATGAAATTCATTTGTTTCTCAGCTTTCATCGCTCCTGTTCTCACATTCCACCCACAGAGGGGAAATTAGGTGTTGATGTTTGCTCAGGATTTATTTATTAAAGGTTTTACTGGGAGGTTTCCCAAGGAGAGCTGTTCAGCTCTTCCCACTGGAAGGAAACCACGATGTCCCAGCACCTCTGGAGAGAGGGGAAAAGTCACCAGGAACAAAGGGCTGCCCAAAGACACAGGATCATTCCCTGTGCTGGGGGAAATTCCAGCTCCTGTGCAAAACGAGGAGGGACAGCTCATGCTGTCACCACTTTTTACTCTCCTTTAAACCAGGTATAATAAACTCCTGGGTCAGCCAGAGCTTTGACATCCACTGCCTAAGATTTTTCTTCATAATGAGCTCCCTTAAGAAGACCAGAAGCCTTGGTAGCTCAAATAAAGGCAGTTTTCATCACAATAAACCTGGAATATGCAACATTAAACAGGGAAAACTCCAAGCAGCTGGATCAAAGAGAAGGGAAATGAAAAGCTGTGCACACAGCCCTCCCCCAGCCTGGTGTCACTGCACAAGCTCTCCACACTTGTTCCCAGACCTGGAGACTTCCTGGGCTGCAGCAGAGCCTGCCCCTCACCTGGTGCTGCCAGGGGGATCCCTCCATGTGCCACAGCCACTGCTCCTGATCCCTGGGCATCCCAAATCCTGGTCCCTGAGCATCCCTGATCCCTGTGCATCCCAAATCCTGGTCCCTGTGCATCAATCCCTGAGCATCCCAAACCCTGCTCCCTGAGCATCCCTGATCCCTGTGCATCCCAAATCCTGCTCCCTGAGCATCAATCCCTGTGCATCCCAAATCCTGCTCCCTGTGCATCCCAAATCCTGCTCCTGTGCATCCCAAATCCTGATCCCTGTGCATCCCAAATCCTGCTCCCTGAGCATCCCTGCTCCCTGTGCATCCCAATCCTGATCCCTGAGCATCCCAAATCCTGATCCCTGTGCATCCCAAATCCTGCTCCCTGAGCATCCCTGATCCCTGTGCATCCCAAATCCTGGTCCCTGTGCATCCCAAATCCTGCTCCCTGTGCATCCCAAATCCTGATCCCTGAGCATCCCAAACCCTGATCCCTGTGCATCCCAAATCCTGGTCCCTGTGCATCCCAAATCCTGCTCCCTGTGCATCCCAAATCCTGATCCCTGAGCATCCCTGATCCCTGAGCATCCCAAATCCTGATCCCTGTGCATCCCAAATCCTGCTCCCTGTGCATCCCTGATCCCTGAGCATCCCAAATCCTGATCCCTGAGCATCCCTGATCCCTGTGCATCCCAAATCCTGATCCCTGAGCATCCCTGATCCCTGTGCATCCCAAATCCTGGTCCCTGTGCATCAATCCCTGTGCATCCCAAATCCTGGAGCATCCCAAATCCTGCTCCCTGTGCATCCCAAATCCTGCTCCCTGAGCATCCCTGCTCCCTGTGCATCCCAAATCCTGCTCCCTGAGCACCCCAAACCCTGCTCCCTGAGCATCCCTGATCCTTGTGCATCCCAAATCCTGATCCCTGTGCATCCCAAATCCTGCTCCCTGAGCATCCCTGCTCCCTGTGCATCCCAAATCTTGTTCCCTGAGCATCCCTGATCCCTGTGCATCCCAAATCCTGCTCCCTGTGCATCCCACCCCTGCACAGACATCAGGCAATAAACTAAACATCAAGTTGCTCTGGGAGTTGTTTCCATAAAACAAAATACAGATAATGAGGTATCCCTCAAAACTCTTCCCTTTCTCAAAATTTTAATTTAAAACTGAGAGGAGCACGTGAATAAAAGGGAAGGTGTCTGGAGAGAAAGGACAGCTGGTTCTGCTTCCAGAGAGGTGCACAAAGCTGAGTTTATTACCAGCCTTTTATTTACTCTCCTTTCTCCCTTCACTCACCTATTCATCTCCCCCTGAAAACTCCAGCTCCTGTTCTTCTGATTCAAATTCAAATTCAAACACACACAAGCACAGCACCGCTTTCAGCACAGAAGTTTGAAGGGTTTTGTTGCAGATTTTGGTTTTGGTTTTTTTGGTTTGTTTTTTTTTTTAAAGTGTCTAACAAGCCAATTACAGTGGCTGAATCAGTGCCTTTGAGATGAATAGCCAGGAAATGAGAGGAACATGGCAGTGGTGACACATCTTGCAGCCTGAGCCCCTGGAACATGCAGCGTGTGCTGTTATTTCATGGGTAATGAGTAACTGCTGCTGTGTTTATCTCATCAAGGAAAAACACTTTTCCCCTTTGCTTCTGCATTCCCTGGGTGCTCAGTGATGGAGGTAAAGGCACAAAGAATCTCCTCAGGGCTCTGTGGAGGAACTCCCATCCTGGCTGCCCAAAAATTCAGCTCCAGAGCTGCTGCAGGGGCTGTGCATAGAACAGAGTGCTCCTCTCATTCCTGAAGATGTGCATAAAGTTATTTCCTTTATATTAAGTCCCTGCTCAGCTAAACCCTCTGAGATGAGAATGTTTAATGGGTTCATGGACTGGGTTTCAACTGTTCCAGTCCCATAAAATGAAATGCTGCAGTTCAGAGCAGATTTCCCTGGAATGCACGAGCTGTCCTGGATTTCCTGTTGGAAATCCTCTTGTTGAGCAGCTCAGGTTACCCTGGGAATGTTGCTGAGGTGGGTCCTTCCTTCCTGTACCTTCACTTTTGGTCTTTAAATTCAGGGGGGAAAAATTATGTGCATTATAATTAATAAGGAAAAAAATAATTTAAAGCTAACAGTTCTTGCAATCACCATAATAAATTTATAGGAAATACATTTAACTATTGCCATGGCAATCAGGAAACTGTTTTGTTATAATTAAAAGGATAATTACCTTTCTCTATTTTAACAAACTCATGAATTAAAAATTTAGGGCAGCTTTGCCAGAGTAAATTTATCTGCATACCTTGCAAGTCACACATTCTCATGGCATTTTCTTCTTTAACTCATCATGGTTTTTATATATATATATTCTTTTTTAATATATTTGTGCCATTTTGTAGAATTCAAGGTCAGGCTGGATGGGGCTTGGAGCAACCTGGGATAGTGGAAGGGGGTTGGACAAAATCACCTTTAAAGTCCTTTTAACCCAAACCATTCTGTGGTTCCAAGCAGTAAGAAAACTCTGAGTATTTTATTTACCCACGAATCTACAGAAGAAAGGAATCTGTGGAAGTAACTTGGCAAATAATCCCAAATTACCCCAACGTGGTCAAATCCCACAGAGCCTGAGGACAAAGCAGAAGCAAAGCAAAGCAGCTCAAGAAATCAGGTTGAATAATTCACAATTTTTCCAATCCTTGCTGAGGAATGGATGTAACCTATTTAGAGCTCCTTTCAGCAATGATTTTCTGTTGTTTGCAGGTGGAGGTCACAGGTGAGATATAGACCATGATCCCTTTTGTTTGAAATATAGATCTCTCTAAACTGTCTGGGAAACTGCCTCTGCCTTCTGTTTTTCTGTTTGGAATAGAAAAAATGGACATTTGCTTGTTACTCAGTTGAAATAAAGTTGATTCTGAAGACTGTAAAGTGAAAAAAGAAATTGAAATTACAAGAAAAGATGAGCTGTAAGGATATTTAGTATGTAATTATTTAAGTTGAAGACCTTTAATAAACTGGATACTCAACCTCAGTTTATAAACTCAGTATTTAAAGACCAGCTCCACTTCTGGGGAAAAACAAACCAGGACTGGTGGTAGATCAGTAATATATTTTAGCATGGCTTTTTCTTTTCTACTGTAAAAATGCCTAATATTTAATGTAAAGTATTAAATTGGAAGGGAAAGCAAACATTAGCCAGGGCAAAGAATCAGAAAAAAGCACCAAGAGAGAAAATGCACATGGACTATAGAGAGTCACGTGGAAAAATGGAAATAAAGGTGGTGGATTTCTGCTGCAAGAAAGTCAAGAGGTGCAGGGAAAAAAGGGAATTTTAATATTATTGCACAGATTTTTCTCTTGCAAAGATGCCCCCCTCTCCTTTCCTTTACAAACCCACAAAAACTTTTATAATCCCCACCATCCCCTGGCACAGACTCCCCAGCTGGTGAAGCAGCACCTCCTTTCATTTTCAATCTGCCAGTTTCAAGTGATACCTCCAATTCTTTTTTGGAAAAGACAGTAATTTCCCTGTTCACCTGCCACACTGGGAATTCCTGCTCGTTCTCACTGAGATGGGCATCCTCATGCCAGGGGAAATATTCCCTTTCCTGCAGAAGAACACAGATGTTGCCTTCCTAGCTGCTAATTTTTATCTTTTCTCTTAATTGAAATTACCTTCTGCATCCCTAATTTTATAACTAAATGTCCCATATGTTGATTATGGTGCAGCTTGCATAAATTCAGTTGGAGAAAGTTGGTAGATTTCTTTAAATAATGATTATTAGAAAAATCTCCATTAAGCTAAATCCAAATTACATTAGCTGGAAATGAAATTTTTAAAATTTATACTTTCTCCCACTCACCTGCTTTGTCCCCTCACACTCTGCCTCACACCAAGTTCACTAAAGCCTAGCAGGGATAATGTTTTTGTTCCTACAGCACTTGTCATTTATAATTCCTCACCTCTCCAAGGGTTTGGAAGCACTACCTGCTGTAAATACCCATTTCAACAACATTTATTTTTTGGTATCATTACAGTTCTCCTCTGTGACTCCTTTTTCTTTTTTTTTTAAATTTTTCTTTCCAACCTCTTAAATTTCATATATTTTTTTAGCTGTAGTATATTTTCAACAAAAAAAAAAATGTGTATATTCTTTCAGATTAAGCCAGTCTTCTGCAGGACAAACAGTAATTATTTCATGTAATACACACACCAGCACACACATATTACTTGTCACCAAGTACCTGACAGCATTTCAAATGGCTGGGAGAAGTTTTTGCATTTAATAAATGGAAAAAAAACCTGCCACAGTTGATTTTATAGAACTTATCTGTATAAGTTTAATAAAAGAATCCCATCCCACACCTCAACCAAGAGGTTTAAATTAAATGCCCAGTGGAGCTTTCTAACTGCAAAGCAGCAGCAGATTTACTGAAAGCAGTAATGGTCAGACAGCTTGAGTGGGAACTTTTAATTGAGACTTATTGGAATTGGAGATTGAGGAAATGGAGGCCTGTGGATAATTTAGAAACAATTTAAAGTGCAGAGCTGCAGGTTTTAGTGGCACATGTCACAGCCCATCAAGGGCTGGTGTCACCAGAGCTCCACCTGCACTGGGAACTGCAGCACTGAAAATGGGAATACCCCAAATACCTTTCTCTGACTTTTGGGATAGCCAATAAATTCATTTTTCTGTTCACTCAGAGAGAAGCAAACCAGCAGGTCAAACACCAAGGCAAGGCACATGTTCTGCTTTCTCTGTTTTTGGGATGTGCTGAGCCCTAAAATGGGTGGGAAGTGAAAAGTCAGTGCCTAAACCAGCAGAGCCACCCCAGGCTTGCTCCTCCATCCCCATCCCTGTTTCCTCTGGCACCTGCTTTCCAACAAAAACCATACTGGAGGTCCCCTCCTAGCCCAGCCTAGAGCTGGGCTCTTTAAAGATTCAACTCCACCAACCCTGAGTGCCAGGGAAATAAATATATGGCATTTTAGAGGCACGGGACATAAATCCTGCCTTGCTTTAGAAGCCTGTGGGCAGTAAAGTGCTCTGCCCATTAAAACATAAATTATCATCTGAGTGTAGCTGATGAGAGGCTGGGACTAATAGGAAGTGGTGCTAAATAAGAATTATAGGATTGCTTTTTCCAGGCTGACTGCAGGAATTTACTCTCCTCCTCAAGATGGCAGATGAAAATTAAGGCTGGTGTGTATGGGAGCTCAGAAGGAAATTGTTACCCTTCCAACACATCCCTATCAATCAAGCATCTCCTTAATCCCATCAGTTGTGATTGGAGAACACCTCTTATCCCCAAACTTCCAAATCTTTATGACAAGGAAACGTTCAGTCTCATGATCATGCCCTGAACAGGGAGCAGCAGCTCTGGTGGGTGCACCAGGAAATGGAGCCTGAATCTCAAACAAATCACTCAGAGGGTGGCTCTGAATTTCCTCTGGAATCTGAGCCTGAGACACAGCTCAGAAACCCAGCAGGACTCAGCATTAAAGACCACAACACACTCAGCAATTTAATCCAGATCATTTCAACTTTTCCCTGGTTCCAGCCCAGCCCAATCCTGAACTCCTCTGGTGGGAATTAAAGAGTGAGTGTAACGAGCCTGAAGTGCTCCATGAGCTCCAAACTGCCCAGCTTGTTTATGTTCTACAGATAAATCAATACACTCAGATCAACTTTCTGATTGCCACCAATATTTTCTTTGGCTCCTGAATTTACCCTTTTCTCCAGAAATACTAACTCCCTCTCCTATTTATGTCCCCCTGTGCCATTTTCTCTCTCCCCCTCCTGCTGGACAATTCCAGCTGGTGGCAGTGCCACCAAGCAGGGTGGCACCAGGTCCCACTGCTGGGCATTACTGACAAAACAGGAATCCTGGCACACATATCTATTTCTGAAATGAAGATTGAAAGCCCAAATAAATGGAATGTCAGTGTTTAGGAACAGGCAGCAGCTCTGGGTTCCCTGCACCCACAGCTGCTCTGATTGACTGGGGAGGAATCCTTTTAACTCCAGCTTTGGCCTCTTGCACCACATAACTGAAATTATTTAACTCTGTTGCAGACCTATAAAGAGCAGAAGAGGCACAAGATAAAGCAGATTACAATGGCTGCTTGTTTTTCCCCTACCAACACAGTGATGGGCTATTGTCCATTACAAATAAAGTGGAAAATCAGCCCTGCATTGGAACACAGCCTCTGCACCAAGCAGCACAATTGGGCTCTGTTTCCATCCCATCTCAGCTAAACAGGACTGGAATTGTTGCACAAGTCCCAAGGTGCCCACTGATGTGAGATGTGGGTTTTATTTATTGGAGAAGACACTTGCATGCTCTGGGAAAAAAAGTTATTTGCTGGCCTTAAATCATCCATGCAGGAACAAGTACAGAAAGTCTGGAAATATATCAAGAAAGGATTTAGGATTGAATAGGGCAAGACAGGACTGAGGAGCCCAAAGAGCAAGGGAGAAGAGAGGTTTGAAGAAAGGCACATATTTTGGGATGGAGGAGCAATCCTTTCTTGATGTATTTGCAGAATTTCTGTTGTTGTGGCTGTTTCCTGTGGGGAAGTGGCAACCCATATGTATCTCAAGTTAGGAAGATATTTAATGTATGCCCTTGGCAAAGAACAGGCTATGGAGCATCTGAATTAAACAGAACCATCACCCAAAGATGAGACATATTTATATTAAAATGTAAAAAAAAAAAAAAAATTGTTTCTTAAAAAAAATTATTTCTTAAAAAAAAAAAAAAAAAGCAGCTATTTACAGTAAATTAAAAAGATATCTATCAAATCTCACTTATGGTAATATAAAACTATTTCTGAACTTTAATTATTATGACAAACTGGTCTCCTGTGGCTTGTTCATTTCACGCAGCTAAAAAAAAAAATTGTTAACAGTCTTCTAATTATATCAGTTTTCTGTGTTAAAAAAAAACTGGCTCACACTTATTACTCTATCTAGAGAAGCCATGGATCATCTTGCTATTCACTTAATGCTTTTAATTTACATATCAGAAATACTAATAAGTGTGGTGTTATTAGATCACATTCCCTTTTGCTTCCAACCCCAGAAAATGGTTCATTTTGTTTGGCTGCCACAATTAAATTAATTTATTTTCCTATGGCATGGTTTTTGATAAGGGCCTTTATCATAAGTTTGACTGTATTAAGCTTAATAGGACATCTCTCATTAAAATAAAATACATTTCATTAAAATCAAACAATGGCTTTGCCCCCCCACCCCCATTTTGGCTTCATTAGCATATTTAATAGAGGAGATAATTGTGCTTTTCACTGAACAAGAGCCTCAATCTGAAGGATTTGTTTAAAATCCAGCAGATTGTTTCAGTCTCACGTGATGGGTGCAGTGCTTTGCCTGGAGGTGGCCAAGGCAGGAATCTGACAAAAAATTCAGATTGGGCAGTCCTGGGTGTGTCCTCAGCAAATTTGCCCTTAAATTCCTATAATATTTACAATACATCCAAAGGATATCAATTAAATTATGTCCTTTAGCCCCCTGCAGGCACTCCTGGAAGACACAGAAGAGTTTTTGAAAAGGAATTAATCCATAACCCAGAAATTCAACCTCTAAACACTCTGCACTGGCAGAGCTGCTCCTGCTCCCAGCAGAAACAATCTCTGATCATCCCTGGCATCAGTAATGGTTAGGCCTCCAAAAGGAACAGAAAAATACAAGTATTTTTTCAAAATAAAAAAATTTCCTACCTGGGAAAAACCTCAACTTTCAGAATGAGAGAGAGACACTGAGGTTTTGACCTCGTGCTGTTTCATCAGCTGTTTGTGGGGGGCACAGCACCCCTGCCATGGCTCTGCAGTGCTCTGTGCCTTTGGAAATCCCATTCCCCTCATCAGGGACTGGAGACTCACCCCAGCTGCAGCACATGCTGACACCTGACAGAGGGAGGGACAGCATCCCCTGGCTTGGGCTGCAGAGGAAAGGAAAAGCAGCTTAACAGAGATCTTGTTGTGAGCCAGACAGAGAGCCCTGCACAAGGAAAAATGTCTCATTGCAGTGGAGTTTGTGCCTCTCCCAGTCTCATTTTCAGTGGAGTTTGTGCCCCACAAAGAAGCAGAGCCTGCTCAGGAGCCCAGCAGGAGATGCTGTGCTGGAACACACTTCCCATCCATCACCCCCTGGATGGGCCCAGGGAGGGATTTTATCCCAATAAAACAACGTCACTTCAGACCATCCTTCTGCTCCTCTGGCACCTACTCCTCTTCTTTTGTTCCTCTGGCACCTATCCCATTCTTCTTAAGAATTTTCTGAGGTGGAAACTTTTGTCTAGCCAGCTCCATTCCTGCCTCAGACAGATTTCTGCTCACAGTTGAACAGACATTAGCTGCTGAAACAAAGCAGCAGCCCATATGCAAAGTTTGTTTATTTGCACCATAGTGTCCTGTGCTTCCACTCAAAGCCAAAATGCCCATATGGCCACTGGAAAAAAAAAAAAAAAAAAAAAAAAAAAAAGAAGTGGGAAAGCAAAAACAAAAAAAGGAGAGTAAAATATTGAGTTGTTTCTGCAGGAAGGAAAGGGGAGCTGTCAATACAGAAAGTGGGTTAACACCTCAGCAGTGTAAACACAGAGAGAGTGATTCTCAGTGAGAGGAGAGGAGCTGAGCACACACAGAGCAGCAATTCCTTCTTGCTCCTTCCTCTGCCCTCCTGCACTGGGCCTGGGTCCTGCTGGGACCAGAGTGCCCCTGGCCCAGCTGAGCAGCCCCTGGCAGCTCCTCAAGGCCAAACTGCACCCTGGCTTTGTGCAGGGCAGGATTTTTCATCACTCTGCTACCAAAGGGCACTGCTCACAAACTGCTCAGATCCCACCCAGTGCTGCTGAGTGAGCAGGGCTGTCTTCAGCAGCAAGATCAGTTTTAGGGGAGAACTCAGGGTTTAAGCTGAACCAGAGCTAGGCTGGATTTTTACTCAAACAGTAAGATAAGATACACCCTTGAAATTCTAGCCCAAAATCATAAAAACACACCCCAAACCTTTCTGGGTTCTCTGAGCACCTTTTAGGGCTGTCCCCAAAATTACCCCAGTTTAATGTGGAGTCCCTGAGAGTGCCAGCACCAGGAATACACCTCAAATACACTCCAATATACTTCAAATGCTGTGCTGGAGAACACAAATGACTGCAGCAATCTGCCAGCCCCCGTGGACAGAACCTGCAGCATATGTTCAGTGCAGCATGCAAACATCTCTGATGGTCCCAGGGCTCTGCCCACACCTCCTGAGCAGTGGGAGCAGGAGGTGAGGCTTCCCTGGCTCTGCTGCTGCTGTCTGGGGTTATTCCATTTATCCATTTCCAGCTCTGCAGCTGGGTGGGTGTGCAGGGGGTTTGGGGACACACAAGGGAAGGAAGGAAATAGAAAAATTTTATATAATTTTGAAACAACAGATGAAATAGAGATGTTGGCATCCTTAAGACATAGATGCTGAAAACAGCCATGTGAAGGTTTGAGGCCTCTCCCTTTGTTCAGGTGATACCAAATGCCACAAATCCCAAAGAACCAACAGACATCCTGTCCCAAGGCTGGCAGGAAAGGTCTGAAGATAAGGGTTACAGATAAGAAAGCCATAAAACATGGTAATTTGGTAGTTCCTATAGGTTGCATGCAAATATTAGGAAATATTGTATTAGATTGGTTATTGGAAATTAGAATATTCATCATAGAAGAATACAACTACAGAGAATTGTGCAAAGAATTTTTTTTAATGTGATTGAATCTGAAAAAGACAAAAGTTGCAGCATTTCTTCAGATCAGCCCAGCCAAAATTAAAAATTTTGTATCGTTCTTTCAAGGTCAGAACCCTCACATTTTAGAAAGCCAGAGTAAAAATATTTTAAAAGAAAGTAACAGCTTCAAAAGAGGATATTAAGAAGAAAATAAATGAACAAAACAAAAACCAACCCATCTGGTTTTTCCAAGGTCTAGAGAAAACACAGGTCAAAAGTTGTTCCTTATTTATAGTTTAAATGCTCTAAATATATAATGACTTTTGGTTGACACAACAATTCACTTTTTTCAGTGAATAGATAAATTTTTCTGCACTCCCACAAATAACTACAGACAACTGAGAACTGATGAGACTGTTTCAAAACAAAGCAAGCAAACCAAAAAAAGCAAGGAAATGAGAGAGAACTTCTGTCTTCTCTCCAGCTCCCTCTCCACCACAGCAGCTCCTGCCATGCTCTCTCCATGCCAAATTTGGCAACCACAATAGCAGGAACATAAAGATATTTAGTGTCATTCACTTGCATTTTGAAATGAAAATTAACTTCTAAGCATCCATCAATAGCTCCAGATAATTGAAACAACAATGGAAATGTTGATTTACAGAATGTGATTCCCCAAACTGGGCCAGGGGCTGGGCACTTCCAGCCACATTTCTGAGAAGGAAATGACAAACTTCTCTTGTCTCTCTAAGTATTACTGTCTTACTTTTACCTCTGACAGGAAAAATTAGCACTAAACCTGTGTTTTATTTCCTTTTCTTCCCAAGAGGAAATGCCAGAGCTTTTCCTGGTGCACACAGCATCCCCCTTTTTAGCACTTACTGCATTGATTTTCTGAATCTTGGCAAGACACTAACCTAGTCTGTATAACCACAGGCTACAGTACTTCAACTGCCAGACACTAATACATCTGTTTTAGTCACTCATCCACCCCCAAAATTGACAGTTTGAAAAATTTCAGCTCCTGATACATGAAACTTAACTAAGCCTGGACAGCTGAATCAGTGCAAAGCCAGATTTCCATGTTAATACCACCCTGCTCGACACAAAGCACTTGAGGTGTTTTATCAGTTTGTCTGTGAAAAGCATTCAATCTTTTCAGAGGATGAAGCATTTTGCTAAATGTGAATTCACCATGCATTGCTGAGATGCACAGTGAGGGGAAATGAGGTGCCAGGTGTGGATTGCAGGCACTGACCACACTCCCTTCTCTCTCCAAATGCTCTGAGTCCACTCATGTAACACCTGTGAGAAATACAGAATGCTCCTCTGGGAGGAAATCCTACAGAAATAAATATAAAAATCTGCAAAAAATGAGAGCAAGGAACAGCCTCAGCTGCCACTGCTCCATCCCCAAGCTGGGGGGGAAATGCAGAGTCCATCCCTGCTCTCCACAGCCAGCCTCTGCTCCAGGCACCATCCCCACCCCACACTGGAATTGCCTCAAGGTCTGGTGAGGGTGGGAAAAACAGAGAGTGGGACACAGCTACAGAAATGGAGAAACTGCTCCAAATGGAGAATCAGCTCCCAGCTCAACCCAAATCTCCTCCACCACACAGAACATCAAAAATGCAGCTTCTCAGCAAAGATTGTGTTCAACCACTGGTCAAGGCTGCAGCAGAACAGGGAGGCTCTGGGATCATAAGATTTTCATTTGATAATAATGAAAATAAAAACTTGAGTGAAGAGGGCAAAGAAAACCAAACCAGCCACGTTTTCCAGAAATCTCTTACAGGATGGTGAACTGATGCAGGGCAATCTGTAGGAGCAGAGAACAAGAGACAAGCAGAGCTTCCAGTGTAAGAAGTCAGAGAGGCTTTAAAGTAAAACCACAGAGCTGCAGATTGTTGCAGAATGGGGAAAAGACACAAATAACTGAACAGCCACAGGGGGACAGCAGGGCAATGGGGTGTGTGGCATCTTCCAGCACTGAAGGTCATTATTGAAATGGGATCTCTGGGGCTTCAGAGGGATGCCAGCAGCTCAGGAAGTGGAATTGTGGAGAGAAAGATCATCCTAAGGGAGGATGGATGAGCTGGAGAGGCTGGAAAAGAGGAGGGCTCAGTGACAATGGAGATGGGATCTATTTTCTGGGGCACTACACAGCTATGAGCAACATTATTCTTGTTCAGTTGAAGGAGCTGGGACATTGACTTCAATAAAAATAAAATTTGGCCTTAAAGTTGCAATGAACTGTTTATTAATTAGTATGCCCTAAATGTTCAGAAAAGTCTCTTATTTAAAGTGCATTATTCCCCTCTCCAATCTTCTTTAAATGCAAGTTGATTGAGATGATGATAGGATTGAGAAACACAGACTCTTGCCATCTGAAGATGCTCTATTACATCCTTTTTGCTTAAATTTCATCAGAAGCCAGCACAAAAGGGATGTCAATGGCACAAGAGCAGAGCCAAGTGCATCTGGCTTTACTGAGTATAATTGTAGTATCAAGTGCCTTGTTGGGTTGTGTCTTTTAGAAACAAAAACAGCCCATTGTGATACTTTGGAAAAGTTCCTTCTCATCTGCACGGGGCTCATTTTAAAAAGGGTGATTTAAAACAAAAGAAACATTATCCAGTATTAGAAGTAAGGGATAGCAAGGCTCATTAATGCAGTGCACTGAAGCCTCAGTCTCTGCCATTCCATGGCACAGCTAAACTGGTGTAATTAAACCCCAGCTCCTCTGTGTTATTTAGCAAAGTAAATAATTACACCGTGCCCCTGAGCTTTATTGTTCATTTGGAGCATCAGGCAGAAGCCCTTGCTGTGGTTCCTGAGCCTCCATTCCATGGGGCCGTGTCCCTGCTGAGCACCAGAGGCATTTCTGGGTATTTTGGGGCATTTTTGGGCATTTCTGGGCATCTCTGACATTCCCTGCTGGAGCTGGAGCTCACAGCCACCAACCCCTCAGCCTCTCATACTCTGTGTGGGTTTGTTCCACAGGGTGGGAAAGGCACCCTAAGCACCAGAAAGGGTTAATTCACTTGCTGAAATTTAATTTTTTTTGTCCAGAAACATGAATGTCACCACAGCAGGACCACAGGCACTTCCAGCATCACTCGTCCTTTGGGGAGTGTGTCTCTTCCTGCAATCCTGTTATCTCCCAGGCATCACCCCACTGGACAATACCCAGTTTGCTACAACCTGCTTGTGGCTCATTTAACTAAAGACTGGGAAAAGAGAGACAGGTAATGACAGCTTTTTAAAGAATAAATTCTCTGTTCAACACCCCATCTACCCCTGAAGATTTTAGGTCATGCTGGGGGCACATATCTGCTCTGGAAGTCTCAGAATTCGAGCAGGGCTGGCAGGATTAGAGCTGTGAAAGGGCTGGGACTGCACAAGGTGACAGCCAGTCCATTTTTAATGGCACACTTAAAAACACCCAACATCCCATGCACTCTGTGAGGCTGGAGAGGGAAATCAGAAGCACAGTGCCCCAATAACCACAGCATTCAACACAAAATAATCATATTCACCAACATCCCAACAGAGGAGACCAGTAATTCCCACATATCAGCAGGAAAATTAATCCAGGTGTCAACCTCAGTCCTTCCAGCCTGGCAGCTGCAGTGTTTGCTCTGAGGAGGAAGATTTGGTTTCCCTTGTTTTCCTGCTCCTCCCAGTGGCTGAAAGGAAAGGTCTGACTGCTGGCAGCAGAGCACAGACATCCCTTCCCCTCTCACTGGCCATTCCCTTTTAGCCAAAATCCAGCAAGGGCTCATCATGATGCTCTACATGCCCAGCATCAATCAGGAAAAAGCTCTTACATGACCATGAATTAATATTCCACTGCCTTGAAAAGCCTGTGACTACATGTCAAATATAGTGATGGCAGAGCTGATGAAATAAAGGCATCAAAGATAGGGAAAACTATAAATAGATTCAAAAAAGAAAGTATAAAAACCTTTCCACAGGATATTGGTTTTGTCTGAGAGGCTCCTCATGGCTGCTAGCACCTAAATCAGCAATTTGTATCTGCTGGTGCAGGACAAGAGATCCCATCTCACCCCTCCCAACAGAGGTTTGTGAGGGAAGTTGTTCTGTGGGGGTGATAAAGAACAAAGCACTGCCTTTAACCTGCTGCAGTGACACCTGGAGAGGCTCCTGGAACTGGGGCTGGGCAGAGTTAAAGAATAAAGTAAAATTTATTAAAAGGTTTTCAAAGGATTCACCTTGGGCAGGCAAGAGCCCAAATGTGGTTATACCCAGGATGGACCCAGGGTGGATTCAGAGTCAGGAGTTTCCCACTTTTATCAGATTTGGTCCATTCCCACCTTGGGGTTCACTGCCCAACCCCAGCTCCAGGCTCTGCAGTCCCACCCTCCCAGATTCTCTCTCCATTCTCTCATTTGCACTTTTTGGGGCTGGAGCTGCAGCCTGTCCTTGGTTCTGGGCTGGACAAGGATTGGTTTGTGTGGCTGAGCTGGGAGGAGAACTTGGGACACTGTGTGGAGCTCAGAGTGCACACTAAGGCAGAGCAGAGTCTGGAAATATGAATTTTTTTTTTAATTAAATCTTAAGGTATCAGCCCAGGTGGGTTGGGAGGCCACCTAAAAATTCAAATCTTAAACAAAAATAGATTTCCTGCGCAACATAACATTGACAAGAGAAAGACATCACAGCAAATCTCTACCTTTCTACAACTGCTATTAATCTTGGTGGATCCCTGCAGCTCTGCAGAGCTAATTAGCAACATACCTGAATTTTGAGCTCAGAGATTCCAATACACCAAAATTTTGCCTCTGCAGGTAGGGTGTTACTTTTAATATCTTTATTTAAGCTGAAAAATGCTGTCCCTCTCCAATCAGTCCAAAGTTTGCCACTCATGAGCTTTTCCCTCACTGCTCTCAGTGTATACTTCTCTGTATTCCCCAAGAAAAGGGAAATAACAGAATATGGGATGGGGAAAGACCACGTATAAGCTGTTATTTGTTTTATAGTAATAGGTTGTTAGAGTCCTTCTTTCAAGGTTGGCATTTACTTTAATGAATCACCTTTCTTCACACTTATTTTTAATGTACTGTGCCATGTTTCTCATGGAGCTTCACTCTCTTCTGCTTAAATGCCCTGTTGGCATTTAATTTACTGAAACAAAAGGATTATCACCATATCTTACAGTTAGATTGGGATGATTAAATGCCTACCACCATACTATTTTTAAGCAGCAGCTCATTTAGCCTCAGTGAACTGCCACATGTACAATCCAACTTCATTGTGTGTTGTCACTGGAGAAGTAAAATATTGTCACTCCCAGCATAGCTGAGGACACTCTAAATTGAGTCAGAGATTTCCTCATGACCAAGCAAGGACAAAGCAGGAGTGGAGGTGACCTGAGGGATCATCTGGGCCATTTGCTGCCATGCTGCATTGGTGAGCTGGGTTTTGGCAGTGGTGCTGTGCCTGTTCTGCAGGGCAGGGAATGTTCCAGAGCCTCACTGCCAGCAGGCACAGGGCTCTTGGACCCAAGTGGCTTCAGCTCTGCTGCCAAAATACAACACAGCTCCCCCCAGAATGGCTTTCCAGTGTAAAACTGCTTGTGAATCCTAAAAAGGCTGACATTTCAACCTGCAAGTGAATTTGTTCACTTTGAGCTGCAGAAAGTGCATTTCTCACAAGATGCATCCCCAACAAATGCCAGCCCCAGCTCTGTCTCACCTCAGGCAAAACCAGGGGCTGTTGGAGACCCTGTCTGCATGCTGCTGGTAGCACACAAAAACAATAAAAACAAACATTGCCTTGGATTTTGTTCAGGGAGCTTCATAAGCACTGGGCCCTGATGCTGATGGTGACTGCAAGCCTGCAGTTAAACCTGGCTGGGAGTTTTCCTCACAATTCCAATTCCTTTCCACCTGGCCCTGTCCTGTACCAGAGTGTGACTCCACATTTCAACCACCATAAGCCTGATCCAAAAAAAGAAGAACTCAGGGAAGCTTTCCCACCAGCTTGCCTGGAGGTTGGATTAGGACCTTTAAAAAAGATCCAAACACATCAGGTTGGGATAAATGAACCACTTACTCTTGGCAATCTATATCCAGTCTCCAAAGACCACAGCACTCCTTTCCAAACTGCAGGATGGACTCTCCTCTCTTTCTCTGCCTTTCCTCTCCCTTGCCATTGTGTTTTTTAGCAGAAACAAAGGCTGGAGAGTGGAGAACACTGGTCATTCACACAGCTGTCCTGCACCTGCCCCACTGACCTTGCACACAGATGAGCACAGAGCTCTGCTGTCCCTGGGCATTCCCACTGCATTCCCTGCTCCAACAAGCCTCCAGCTCCACCAGTCACACACTTAACACAGCCTTTGCCTTGCTGCTCTTGATAAATCAGATTATCTCATTAGTGCAGACATTTCACTTTTCCTGTCAGCTCCTGATTTCGTTTCAGTAAGTGAAAGAAAGCCAAGGAGTTACATAAGGAAGGATTTGTCTTAAGGAGCTTTGCAGACAGCAATCCCTCATCTTGATAATTTTTAACAGGTAGTTGCTTTCTTCTTTTTTCCCCCCCCCTCCTCCTATCAGCTTCTCTTTTTATCAAAGTACAATCAAGCAGGCTGACTGGCTTGCAGAGTTTTTATAAGAAAAACCCCAATTCTCTTGCCATTTTGGTTGATCTTTTCAAGCTTGTCTTTAAACAATGCTTTTAAATGTTGTTGCTATTATGGAAAAAAAAAAAAAAAAAGAGAGAAAGGAGAAAAAAGGCCTTGATAGGTTGCAGACACAGTCCTTGGAGGTTTATTCCTTACCTCCATCTCTTCAGAACTCAGCCCAACAATTCCTTCACAGCCAAGCTCCTTCCCCAAGGAACTGCAGTGTGCACGATATCTCTGCTTTCTCCCCCTTTGTTCCCATTTCTGTTTTCCACTTAAGCCCTGTGGACAGGCACCAGCAGCAGGAGGCAAGGCAGCAGAAGTTCACACACCCTGCTCCATTTGGGAAAGAGCAGCATTCCCATGGCTGATGTGCCCCACAGCAACAATAGGCCAGGGCATAAAATTCTCATTCTACAACAAAAATTGAGTGTTCTCCCTCTCAGCCCTTAAAAAAAAAAAAAAAAAAAAAAAAAAAAAATCCTTAATATGAAGCTTCCTCCTGGAGTCTGGCAGAATACCTCCTTGCCTTTTACACCCTCCCTGTCTTTGCCAAGTGCCCAAATCCATTACCTTGACAACACAGTGCATCACAGTAATAGCATGAGTCAGCCTGGCAGTTTTTGTGACCACAACAAAAGCAGATTCCCATCGATTGGCGTGGAGCTCCCTGTTCCAAACTATAATTTCAGAAGGATACTTGCTTTAAATCTCATCTCTCTGGGCTTTGAGTCTTGCCAAACTTGTCCACAGACCAAAACCAGTGGCTTGTTTTATGGTCTCATTTTAATGGCTTTGTCTGTATTCCAAGCCCCAGCAAACAAAAACAGATCAAACCCCTCCAGTTGGGATTCTCACTCCCAGCTTCTCCCTCATCTCCATGTACCCAATCTCCCCCAGCTGGGCTCACTGTCTGCACCACCTCCCAGGGCTTGCAAGGGATGCTCACACTGCTCTGCTCCACACTAAAATCCAAGCTTGCAGATATTTCACTCAAAACCTTTGGCATCTGAGCTGAACCCAAGGCTTAGAGCAGTGAGGACTGTACAACAGGTTTTCCATCAGAGAAACCACAGCAGCTATTGATCCAAAGGCAGGGCTGTCTGCTGGCCAGCACACCTGTGGCTGACGAGCCAAGAAAGCAAACAGGTGACAGTATTGTCCAAAATAAGTGTCACCACGAGCACACAGCAGTACATCTTCTTTTACAACAGCCAGGAGAAAAGGGCTCTGATTTCTTGTGTTTTGGTTTCCCTTCCTTGTCAACATCCCCTTTGTTTATGGGCACAGGGACACCTGCACTCTCCTGCTTTGTGCTGCAGGAGGATATCCACAGCCAGGCAGAAAGTGTCTCACTGGAAACACTGCATGGCAATGCACAGCCCACCCTGCTGGTGAGAAATCTGGTGACCATGGGATGTCCTGAGCTCCTCCATGTGCTTCATTGGAGCGTTCACCCAGAAATGCAGAGGTTTTCTTCAGAATTCTCATCACAAAGATGTGGTTCTGCTAAGCCAAAATCCACTTTAAATCAACAATCCTTGCAGGGAAGATGGGCAGGTCACCTCAGCAGGTGCAGGAGCAGGAGATGGGAAGAGTGCAGAGCCATGAAAGCCTGCAACAGAGCACACACTGCCCTGGAACCCTCTGTGGGCATCCCTGCTTTGGGAAGGGATGCAGGACTCCCCCTCAGGTGTCCCAGGAGATCCCAAGTATTTCACAGCCCTGAGCCTCCCATCTGTTCCTGAGAACGGGAGGAAGGATCTAATTAAGGGGAGATTAACATGACAGGCTGGAGGCAGCAGAGTCTCTGCTGGAGGAAACTCAGTTACCTGCTGGAGCTCTCTCAACAGCTTAATGCAATAGTAGAGAATGGGGAAAGGCAACATCATTTCCTACAAGTTTTCAATAATACTCCATGTAATAGAGCAAAGGCCCTGTCCTGTCCTTAGGGGAAACAATGCTACAGTTCAGAGAAAAAAAAAATGAAAGAGGAAAAAGATAAATCAAAGAAGACACAAATCACCTCCCAGCCCAGCACTTTGGGCTCCTTAGTGATAGACAAGCACAGACAAAGCATCGAGGCCCATCCTAAGGAAGGAAGGTCCTGGCAGGACTTCAGTGACCCAACCTGCACAGCCCATGTTCCATCTCCAGAGCACCAGGCCCAGTGAGCAGGCTGTGCTGACAAACCAGCCCTGCCAGGAAGGGGGAGAAGCTCTCCAGTCAAGGGTGACTAATGTTGGTACAAATGGGATCATGAGGCAACACTGCAAGGGAATAAACAGCCCTTCAGTAAAGATGAAAAGAGAGGCATGAGTGACCAGATGAGAGAATTATGAAGGCTTGCAGAACTTTCTGTCATACTGCTGCAAACTTCACCCAGAGTTAGGTACAAACATTTCTAAAATTCCCCAGGAAGTTTAAGTTCATTGTTAGGCAGAGGAAGTGTCCATTTCACAGAATTCCCTTGGTTGCTTCTCTTTCTGTGCTATCAAAGACTTCAGGTTCAGCTGGAGCTTTGCTGGGGAACTGCAGCCAGCACTTGGAACTGGTGCTTTAGATTCCCCCACCTGAGGCCACGCTCCAAGCCTGACTCAGACTCATGGGTGCTGCTCCCTGCCTGCCTGAGGAACACGGACCATTCCAAACATCTCTGAGCGTTCAGCTCCCTCTGATCTCTGCTCCTAAGTCTCTTGTGGGAGAAGCAGATGTTAATATTCCCATTTTATGACTAGAAACTGAGGCCCAGAGAGTCTGAGTGCCTTGGCCAGAGGCACAGAGGGAGCATCTGGTTTAGCAGGGAGCTGGAGCCCAGCTCCACAGCGCCAGGCGAGCAGCCAAACTCCTGGAACAGCTTCTGTCAGGAACAATTCCCATATGGAAACATGCCACCAACACAAGGACAGCCTAATTACAATTAAAAAGGAATCTTCCCATACACAAATAGGGCAGCAGTGCACAACGTATATTTAACCCCTTCCTGCCCTGAGCAGGAAGGCTCTCGTCATCCAGAAGGGCTCTGGAGGGCACCTGCTGCTAGTGGCACAGGAGGAGGCCTGGTTTGCTGCTCAGGATGCCAGGGCAGCCCTGATTTTCCCTTTGCCTTGAGTCACACACCAGCCCTGGCAGAAAACTCTGTCCCAGCTCATCCAGAGTCTCCTCCTGCCCCGCTGCCATTTCCCTGCAAACGCTCTTTGCTCGCTGTAGTTAAATCCCCTCTGTGCTTTCCTTCGGAAGGGAGGATTTCAAAATCTGATTTGTTTTAGTTGCTAAGTGCTCTGTGGCATTCCCAGCAGATCCTTTAGCTGACAAGGTCTGTGCTTGTCGCCGTGTGCTGTGGTTTATGAGCAGGCCCAGCACTGCTCAGCTCACCCTGCGGAGGGGATCGCTCTCGGTGGCACTCACAGAACGCTCCTGCAGGCACAGGATGCTAACTCAGCCCTGTCACTGGATACTGCTGGAACCAGGGAAAAGCAGCCTGGAAGCCTTGGGTTTCTCAGCCTTCACAAGGATAAGAAATAGAACAATGATTTTTGTGTGTGAGAGCCTGTGAGTGTCTGGTGGTGTTTGCACAAAGCATGATTTCAAAGAGGTGTTGCCTTCTCAGACCAATGACTCTTTTCCATTCTGTTTTGCACAAACTGCCCTATATAAGTGCAGTGTATATTTAAATAAAGCTCTCTTCTGCTTCTCCATTACCCAAAGAACTTGTTGCATTATCATTTTCCCTGCTCTCCTATAGCCTCAAGCACAACACACCCCAGCAGAGCGTGTGATACAAATGCTGGCGGTTCAAAGCATGGTTGATAAAATATTTGTGCAGATCAGGGAGATGCTGACCTGGTTCATGCCACACATGGGGTGCCCTGGGATGACACAGGGTGTGTCACCTCTCCACTGCTGCTTCTTCCCAAGTCCCAGGCTGGACTGCCCTCCATGGGAGGCTTTAAGGTTCCTGTTTCCTGAATGTTCTGTGCCCTCTCCTCACCTCACCCCACTGCTGGTTAAAGCACGTGATGAGCCACACAAGGTTTGCTAAAATCCCTTTTAATTGTTTCCTCCTTGACTAAAGGCACAACCGGGCAGTCCTTATCTGCCACCAGGAGTCAAAAAGTGTTCAACCAGCACAGCAATGGGATGGAAAACCTGCAGCCACCAGATCAGCCACAGTGCTGAGGGACAGAGCAGCCCACAGGGAAGGTGCTGCCCCAGCAATGCACGAAAAGTTCATCCCAGAGATGATCCCCCATTGCAGGCAACTGGAGATGGCAAACAGCAAAGGAACACAAAGAACAGAAACTGGGGATTTGGGGCAGTGTTCACCCAGCACATGAACCCATCTCCTACAGAGGCATCAATGAGAGCCCTGCACCAGGAATTACAGGATCACTGTAGCACACTCTCCATCCTCACACTTCCATGGGACAATACTTCACCCACAGAACGCTGCACTCAAGGCTGGCAGCACAACCAGCAGTTGGATTCCTTGCCCAAAGTCCTTAACAAAGTTTGCTGTCTCTGAGAGTGCGTTTTGTAAATTCTGTTCCACTGTTCAAAGGGAAGGCAGGGTGTCTGACAAACTCCAGCACTCCTGACCTTACAATCCTCCAGCTCCTTCTGTTACAGCCTCAAATCCAGACAAAGCCACCCCTGCTGCTGCCTTGCTCTGAGAAAATGGAACTGGGCGAGAGCATTGCAGGTTACTCCAGTTCCCAGAGAAATTAGCAGGAGTTTTTTCACTCACCTCCTCAGGAACAAAACCTCTCTGAATAATTCCTGCCTCCCACCAGTCTGCTGCTCAAAAATCTTTTTGGCTGGGATTCATCAAAGCAAGCCATAAATTTCAGTGAATTTAATTTAGGCTTAGGGTCAAGTGTACGTCACCTTAAACCCCTCCGAATTTTACTTTATTTTCTACAAAATTAATTTTTCAAAGCATGTAATAAGGTGAAAGTAAGACCTTTCCAAGTATCTCTGCCTTTAAAATTAGTGTTGTAGCATCTTCATTAGCATCTGTCACATTCCACCCAGAGACAGAGTTTACTGTGAGTGACAGAACACGGCAAGTCAGGACATGCAGGTGTGTGACAAACAAAATCAGTGTAATCACGAGGCTCACAAAATTGCTTTTAATGTTATGTTTATAGATGTAATTCTGTAAAATTACCTGGGCAGGATATAGAAGGATTTTGCTTTACACAACTGCCTGGAAATCCTAAAATTGCAGGTAGAGGGATGGGACTTCACTCACGTTTTACTGCAAGGATATAATGCAGAATGTAAAGATATGTCGAGAAACAAAGTGATATTTCAAATATATATTATGGCAAATAAAATGGCATTCAATTCTTTCCAGTCAATGGTGGGAAAAGGTTTTAAATACAAGTAAAGAGTTGAGGAGGGAACAGAACCTTCCAGCCCATCCCATAGTCTACAGCAGATAAAAACATTGCATTTGTAACTAAAAATAAAGTGCCACTTCATTTGGTGGCTGTGCAATAGTGATTTTTACACAGTGCCATTAAAAGTAAAATTCAAACAGGAGGAAATGCTGAGTGCTGCTAAACTGCAGAATTTTTAAGTTCTTTTGAGGCAAGAACATGTCAATCTTTTATATGTCTGCAAAATGCCACGAACATCTACAGCAGTCTATAAATCATAAAGGGAATGATACAAGCAAACAGGAATTATGAGATCTTATCTCTCTGGCAGATTTTGCCCTATGGATAAAGTAGCTTACAAAGCAATAATGGAATATTATCAGCAAAATAAAGTTTTAGTGGCATTTTTATCCTTAGCAGCATTTTCCCAGCACCATGTCAATGGAAGGGAAGCTTCATCTGGGACCAAAAAGTTCTGATTTGCATATGTTATCATGCAAAATGAGATTTTATTCTGCCCTTGCCTTCAGAAACACTGAGCCATGCATAAGATCAGATCACAAAATTAAAACAATTTATTGTACTGGAAGTCTCTTCTGTTAGTCTTGGCCAAGTTCCCAGTTCAAGTGATTAGTGAAAGCACAGAAATACTAATTAGCAGGGCAGGCTCCTCAGAACCCACCCCCTTTGTGTTCATGGGGCATTAACAGGTAGACTAACCATGCTCATATTAAAATTACTGTCTGCTCCATCATTAATCACCAAGACAGGAAATTCAATGAGCATTTTCAGCAGACAGATAATTTATGCCTGGAGTTTAATCCCTCCCTACCACTGTGCAAGGCCCCAGGAGCATCCCCAGCACAGACACCAACATCACACCTGCACAGCCAGAGCCATCCCAAGGATTCCTGAAGCTCCAACTGCTCTTCCTTTCCCCTTTCAACTCTCATGAAATTTTCAAGACTTTTCATCAGTCAAAACAAGCAGAATCTTATTTTTTCCATTCAAATGCAAGAGCAATGCTTCTTCAAAATACTTGACTCCAGAAGTCTGGGATTTTGAATGTAAATATTTGAAAAGACAGGATAAAAAAAAGTGATTTGTCAATATGCATCACCATCACTGCTGAATAAAACTCCAGTACCAGCACTGGCCTGGTGTTTATGGCAAATAGGTGGAACCAAAGCTGAAATAACAACCAAATAAAGCTTTGATAAGCAGGACACCAAACTAGATTAGCTATGAGGAGTAATGGTCTTTCATGTCATCAGATAAAGAGTTGCTGCCTGATTTTGGTCAAACATCAGCTGCTGGGAGGAATTCAGAATTTCCCTCTTGATCTCCCAAAATCAAATGGTCCCATGACCTTTAATAGCATGAGACCTCCAAAAAACCAAAAAACTTTTCCACTTGCAGCAAGCACTCAGGAAATAACAGCAGGATTGGCTGCATTATAGAAAATATCCAAAAAGCAATTAAAGGCTCCTCCTGGACTGGGCCCTGACCCTGCCACATCCCAACTGCAACACACACTTCACATGCCAGAAGGCAGCTCCCACAGAATGGTTCAGCAACCTACACTGCTGCCAGGAATAGAAAAGTACATCAGACTTCAGCAATTAAGTTTTTTCTGTGCTGCATAAGCCGGGGAAGAACCATAGAAAGAAAATAGCAGCACAGAAAATGAACAGGATGAATTACAGGCATCAGCAGCAACAGATAAAAGAATAGCTGCTTTCTTTCATTCAATAATGTGTTTGGAGGAATAAAGCTTGTGCTGACAATGAAAAATGTAACAAGCGGGACTACAAATAAATGTGCAGTTAGCATTCATTTCGTCAGAGAGAGTCCAAAATTCAGCTTAAGAGTCACATTTCATGGAAAATTTCTACCTAGGTCAAAGACTTATCCTACAATTTAAGGCCACAATAGACCTTGGAATTGAATTTTATTTGGAGTGGGAGGACAGATTGGGTTAAGGAAGGTCAGGCTTGCCAAAAAATATTTTAGTTTTGTATTTAAGCACGAGTTATGAGTGGGGGAGGAGGAAAAATAGTAAAATATAATAAATAGGGGTTTTTGTGTGTTACTATGCTTTGTTAAAAAAAAAAATCCTTATCTACAGTCTAAAAGGTACTGGAATCTAATCAACTGCTCCCAGCAGGAGGGCAGGAGCAGCACTTAGAGACTGACACATAATCATGGCTGGAGCAGAATTACAGCTCACAGAACCTCAGCACTCCTGCTGATCTCTGCTGGAGCCTGGGCTGGGGGAAGAGCTGGAGGGAAGAAGTCCAGCAGACATCCCAAAAAAAGGGAAAGCAAAGGATGAGCTGGTCCAGCCCCAAAGCTTCCCCAATTCACTGCATCACAAGAGACAAAACCACAAATTGTCCCACTGCAGGTCATCAACTTCTTGTTCCATTCAGCTGCTCCCCTCAGTTCCTGCTCCCACCCACCCAGTTCTCCAGCTCTTTACACTATTTATTGCTATATATAAATATATTTTGTAAAAAGATCAGAGGGTTTGTTCTGTAAAACATCAAGAAAGGAGCCCTACAGTGGCTTTCAACACTCATGCAAAGAATAAAGGTACAAATGCTTGGACAGCTCCAAATCAATAGACATCTGTTGGTATTTTCAGCTTCTATGAAAACATTTGACACCTTTTTTTCCCCTCCACCAGAGTCTTTTCAGAACATGTCTGTGTTCCTCTGGCTTGGGGCTGCCATATATGTAAAAGATGAGTAACCACAGAAACCACTTTATCAAATATTCTTCAGGTTTCCTGCCAAACTGGATTTATGGGTGTTTTTATTTTTTAATATTTTTTTTAAACTTTTTTTTTTGTTGTTGTTTTGCTTTTTGGTTTTTTTTTTTCCTGACAGTCTCTAAAGCAATCCTGAAATGTTTAACAGTCACTCTTCCACAGTTTAATTGTTTGTCAACATTTTAATGTCACTAAACTCTCTGGCTGATACCCACTCTGCAGAGGGCCTCCCATTTAAATAAAAACCAAAATAAAGGCATGAAAAACAGAGAATTGCTGCTCTCAGGTAATGAACTCCCAAAAGTCTGTCCTGAAACAAGCCCTGGGGACAGTGTCCTGCATGAGACTCCAACCAGCACAGGCACCAGAGGAGCCCTGAGGAACAAATAAACAGCTCCTAGCAATAACAGGATGACAATTGGCAATCAAATGAAAATATTCAGTATGAAATAAGTTATTTTCTCCTACAAGCAGCAGTCACAAGGTGTTGTTGACTGAATAAATAATTGTTTTCATTATTAAGGCATTCATAGTCAGCATGTTTCATACTCATCATTACCATTTTTATTTAAAAAAAAAAAAATCAAAAAACTGCTTTTCCTTTATGGTAAGGCTTGGGAATGACAGATGATCCATCAGCTTATCTGCTGATTTTTAATTACAGAATTTTGCATTCATTATTCCCTACTTAAATCACTCATTTTAAAAGAAGAATAACTTATTTCTTCCTCTTGTCACCGGAGAAATTAACTGGTACACCATTAAGAAGTGCTTGTCTAACAAAAAGATACACCAGTCACAGACTTAGAAAACCAGCATGGACATAAATTGTCCAAGAGGGAGAGTGAAAACAGGAACCCATATATCCAAAAACCTCCACCATCCCCTCACTGCCAAGGTCAATACTTCCAGATTTAAATCTCTGCACTGAAAACTCCCAAGAGAAAAGACAAAATAATTCTTTTTGCTGTGCAGGGCTGATCCCTCCCTCAGCTGAGGACCTGTACAATACACAACCAAAAAACCCAAAAATGCAGCACCCAGCCCACGTGTGCAGAAGAGCAGCCCCAACAACAAAACACTTCAAATTTTGAGCCCAAGAACTCCAGAAGAACAAACCAGTTCATTAACCATACCAACAAAACCAAAAAAGGCATTTTTGCAAGATCAAGTTATTGGCAGTTGGTTTAAGGAAAGTTTTTTTGCTAAAGCTGCAGTGATTTGCCTTAATGGCTGCAATATTTCACAGCAAACCCCTGAACAAAATCCACAGAGACCAGCCTGTACAGAAAGAATAAATCCAGATTCCAAGTGTGAGTTCCCAAATACAGGAGGTCCAAGTTTATCATAAAATGTTATTTTCAGCCAAGGGGAGATTCTCCTGTTACAGCCCAGAGAGATGAGCTGGGATCAGCCCTGGTACAAAGTGTTCAACTCCCATTTAATGTTCTTCTCAAATAAACACTGGGGTTTGCAAGAAACAAACAAAAATCACCTGCTGACACTGACAAAAGCATCAGCCAGATTTCATTTTGGCATTTTACAAGTTTATAACTTCTTAAGTTAACCATAAAAACAGAAACATAAAAAGTTTGTAACTTTTTAAAGTTGTAAACACAGGTGAGGCATATTAATGGCAAAATGAGTGAAAAAATCTAACTGAAGCAAAAAATAATTTATGCAAAGTTGATGCTGGGTTGTTTTATAATGTATTTGGCACAGATGATTCAAATAAATCAATGTAACAAACTTAATATTTGCCTGTCTAGCAACAGCACCTCCTAACAATAAAATGAGTTTAAGTTTTGGCTAAGTGCCTAATAAATGAGTTGTTAGCTTTTGTACTTTAATGCACTGGCTATTAAGTAAGCAAGTCAACACATCACAAATGGAATCCAAATGTGTGCAGTAGGCTTTGCTACAAGCCAAACTCATAAACTGGCAAAAGAGAGAATTAAGCACACCTCAAACAGCAGCTCCCTGATTTCACATTCATTCAATAATCTTTTCCAGTCTATTATATCAAAGAACAATCCAATTATGGTACTTAAATCCCTATGTACAGTTGCCAAAAATAAATTCCTTAGCAACACTTGAAATATCCCCAGAAATGTTCCTGTGCTAGAGAAAATTCCAGTTTCTGATTTCCACAGTATTTCAGGTGTGACACACTAATGCCTGTCATTATGCAGAACCTGGCTCACCATCAAGACTTATATTTTCACAAATCTAGAGATTGCTGTCTCTAATTGCAGGCTCCTTTATCTTTCCACCTGCCAGGCACAGAAACCAGGCAGGTACTCAAAGCAAGTGGGTGCTTGAGTGGCTCCCTACTAAAGCAGTGGAATAGGTTTGCAAGCTGGGATTACACAAAAAATGTAAAATATTTACAGAACAATCAGGTCATGAAGGGTTTGGATCAGGGCTCCTCCCTCCCTCTGGGATTTGCCATCAGGGAGGGGATGGGAGGAATCCCAAGGTGCTGCACACACACCTGAGCTGTGCAGACACAACATTCATTAGATAAATTGTGCTAAATTGTTTGTCCTGGGAGCTCACCCCAGCAAACACCAAGGAAAAAGCTGCTTCAGGCCAGCAAGGGAAAAAGGTGATTAAATTATGGAAACAACCCCTCAAAATCCAACACAACCTTTTGTTCCTGCAGTCAGGACGTGTCCTGGCAGAGATGGGCTCAGCATCACTCACACCCAGGCACCAGCACAGCTCCAAAGTGCCCACAGAGCTCTGCAGAGCTTCAGGAATTCCCTCCATTTCCATCACCCCCGTGGCCATCAACAACAGCCACTGCTCAGGGGAGCAGGCAGAGCAGCAGAGGCTTGGAGAAGCCCTGGACTGTGAATATGTCATCATTCCCTTTGGCATCCAGGGTGGAAAAAGCACAGAGCTCCACTGGATGAATAATGATTTCATCTGCATGCATTGGAAATTGGCTCCCAGCCTCCCTGCCACGTTCTTGCAGCCCTAATTATACAGACCACCCTACCCTGAAATTAAACTTTCCCAACTGTTACATCAATATTAAGCTTCACATCGAGGAATGATATGCCCAAAACTGAGGTAATTAGGTCAAATTAAAAAAACAGGGCTAATTTCAGAACGATTTGGTTTGCTCTTCTGCTGCTCTGAATGGGGTTTGGATCAGGTTCTATGGACTGCACTCATGGAGAGTTCATTTAAATCACTCCTTTGCCTGTTCACCTCTGCACCAAGAGACCAAAGGGTCTGGAGTTCCAATGTTTGGGTTCTGCTGCTTTACTTTTTCCTAATATTTTTTCTAATTCACTATAGTCCAAATAAACAAATGCTGCTAGAAGATATTTCCTGCATTTTTCTCTGGATTTGCACAAAGCTTTCTACTGGTTTGGCAAATCCAGATTCTCTAATTTCCATGCTTCTGTTTGTATTGAGTTCTTCCAACAAGATGTTCCTTATTTTCCAAAATTCCCAGACAACAGAACATTGGCTTTTCTGCACTGCACACCAAAGATGCATTTGTTCAAAAATATTCTTTTGGGTCATAACACAGGATGGAGTAAGAGGGAAGAAGAAGAGTGGCTGAGCCATCACCCTCCTGGGCTGTGAGCTGGGCCAGCAGCAATTACCTGCTCCTGCAGCCCCTGCTCCCTCTGACCCAGCTCTGCTGGAGGTTCTGCCAGAGCAGCTCTGAGTCCAGCTGAGACAGAGGCACCAACACCACCCCAAAGAGCCAGGAGGAAATTCATGTGGCTTCCAGGATATTGGGCTCCCTACAGGAGATGGAGACAATGTCAAAAAGGAAAAAATGAAAGAGGAAAAAAGACCCTCCAGAAATGATGTTTGATCCTCTCACCACAGTTTTCTACAATAAGCTGTCCCTCCTACTGCTGTTAATTTGGCTATTATTTTTATGTCCTCCCCAAGGTACTGTGAGGTGGCAGTGCTTTCATCTAACAGGAACATTGCCAAGCTGGCCTGGGTTCTTTCAAACAAAAAGGCAGAGATGTAAAGAATAAAGGTTAGTTAAAATTCTTCTAACTCAGGTTTTCTTTGTGCCTCAGTGTGTGGATGCTTCTCCCTGGAACTCTTTACACAAAGCAGAACAGACTCCATCACTCACAATAGAGGTCACAGCCTGAAAACTGCTGCATTACAGATAAAATCCTCTTCATCAATGGCTCAGGAGGCAGAGCTGCACTGGGGGTGGCCAAAGGCCAGGAAGGAACTCCTGCAGGATCTGAAGGCCATGGGCATCCTACACCCACAGCACATCTCTGCCCAGAACTCTGACCTAGGGAAGGCAGAAGTGCCTGAGAGGAGGAGGAAACACCCAGCACACAGCACCTCAGCAATTCTGCCTTCTTCCCACACCTGCAGCACCCCGAATCTTGAATTCAAAGCTTTCCTCTCCAAACAGCTGAAGTCTGCTTCATGAAGTACAGCTTTCATGGTGGGAAGAGTTCCTGAGGAACTCCAGTGTCCTCACCCACACCAGTCTGGCAGGGGTGGCAGCAGTGGCTTTCCCTCCCCAACTCCCTGGATTTTCTTTGCCATCTCCATCTCCCTGGCTTTTTCCTTCCCCTTCCCATCTCCCTGGCTTTTTCCCTCTTTCCCATCTCCCTATCTTTTTCCCTCCTCATCTCCCTGGATTTTTTCCTTTCCCATCTCCCTATCTTTTCCCCTCCCCATCTCTCTGACTTTTTCCCTCATCTCCCTGACTTTTCCCCTCACTCTTCTCAATTCTTTCCTGCCTCCTTTACACCTCCTAGTGTTTCTTTTCTCCCTCTGCTCCTCTTTCTCACTCACTCCCTAGCACTCTGTGAATTCCATGGCATCCAGCCCACTGCCTTTGCATGGCCTAAAATAAGACCAAGCAAGGCTGGGTGTCTGCAGCAGTCACTGCTCTTTTGTGCACAGCATCACATGCAATTGATCTTCTGTCAGACAACTGCTGCTGCTGCTGGCACTTTACACACTGGGTGTCCAGGGGCCAAGCGAGTTCCTGTGGCAATAAACACTTCAGGAAGTGTTTGAGTGCATGGCCTGATGCTTCCCCAGTGTGGGAGCAGCACTCAGTGGCTGCAGCCCATCATTCTGGGCTGATTTATGTGCCAGGAGCACCCAAGTCCTCACTTTGGCATCAGCCTGCCCTGAGCTGAGCTGCCACTGGGGACAAATCCCTGCAGGAAACCAGCTCAGCAAAGCCCAGCTCAGCCTGGGAGATGCTGATTTGGAATCTCTGCCCCACTGTCCCTTCCCTGATGGCAGCATCAGACCCCAGCAGGTTCTGCAGCAGAGGGGAGGGGAATTCAGCACAGAAACACCTCCAAGTGAAACACTAAAATTAGGATTTTAGTTGCCTTGTTGAAAATAATTAAAAGTTAGAAGTTGGAAGGGAGTGGTTATCTGAAACTTAAATAATTGATTGTCTGTCATTTGATGTTTGCTCAGCTGGGCTTACAGTGGGAAAAGACAAAACTGGTGAGCAGAGACAATGCAGCCAGAAAAATTCTGTGAAAAACTGGACTGTCCCCAGAAATCATTGGTATTATCAGTGATAGAAAAGGTCAAGAGCTCAGGGTGAGGAAGACTCACCTTACTTCCTCCTTTTGAGACCCCTCCCCACAAAAACGACCCCAGACTGAATTTAAGAAGCCAATCAATGCTTAACAGCCATTCAAGCTGATTACCATAGGAAGGGAGGATGGGAGGGGCTGTTATTATAAACATGTATTTGTTTGATTCCTTTGTCAATAAACAGACTCTGTGATCACCTGTGATTTGGCAGTGTGCATTAGAGGGTTACCTCACAAAAACACACACTTCCTAACTCTGAATTGTTACAGAGACTTTTGTCCCTCACAGCTGAGTGTTGGTATTAGACCAATACTCTTATTTTGGTAAATCACAAGGAGCTGTGAGAAGGAATTTCCACCTGGCAGAGAGGGGCTGAGCAGCCCAGGGAGCCTCAGTCCCAGGTGGGATGTTTGCTCAGCCCAGGTCTCGTTTTCAAGGCACCCAAACCTTGAAAACAAAACCAAATGATGCATCTTTGCTCAGCTGATCATCCATTCCAGCAACACATATTTATTATAAATACATATAATAAATACATGCAGAAATCTTAACTGGCAGCAAATGTTGCATCTTTCTCTTGGCTGATATTCCTGGTTCAAAGGGTATTCACAAGCACAGGAAAAGAAGTGAATTATTTTACAACAGGAGGATGTATTTGCATGCCTATAAATACATAAAATAACTGCTTTTCCTGTTTTAAAGATGCATAACAAATACAGTTTTATAAAATAATAGCTTGAATTCTGTAAACACCTCCTAAAATAGTAAAGAAATTGAACAATCAGAATCCTAATTTTTCATTCAAGTTTAGAGACAGAGGATGTCAAATGTTAGAGCTGAGGTGGACTGCATCAATTTAAAAAATATATAAATTTCCAGGTAACAGAATAAATACTTCTGAGTATGGAAAAAAACCTGCTGAAGGTTTCACTCTTTCTACTTCTGCATGCTGAGTGCCCCTCATGCAGGTTTAATTTATGCTGTGATGGATATCCTGAGAGACAGATGCTGTATTATAGACATGAAGTTAAATAATCCCTGGGTGAGAAGAGCCAGTCTGGTCTCAATAACTCTCCACTCAGCACTGCAGGTTAAATCCATTTTATGAACTTTGCTAGTTAGCATAAATATAAGCTCCCTGATTAAAATACTAGTTTGTCAAGGATCAGACTCTCTTACCTGGTAATAATCCAATACAATTTAATGACTGTTCCTGAGGAAGGAAAATCATCTCTCAGTGTATTTATATTTCCTTTCAGAGCTGTTGCAACTCTCTGTCCTGAACCAAAGGCTGGGGCACATCAAGTGTTTGTTCTTCAGCTTTCCAGCAAGGAGAGCACTCAGCACCATGAAATATGTTCTGTTCTTTCAAATGAGCCCATGGAAACTCAGCTCCTGCTCAGCACTGGTTTGAAATAACCTAATCCTATAAATGCTAAATCACCCTGAAGTCCTGTTCCTCAGGTACAGCCCTGAGTTATGGGGCACCCCAGCTTGCCAAGGTGCTCCAGGCTCTCAGGGCATTTATTTCAAGCCCTCTTGCCCTGGTCACTGCAGGCTAATTTGGGGCATGTTCCTGAAATGCTTCCAGAGAACTCTCAGGAGTAAAGGACACGAGAATTGCAGGGCTCCATCCATCTTTTGGGAACAAAACCTGCCTGGTCTTTACAAAGTGGGATCTGTTTGCAGGAAACCACCAAGGACTCGTGTCTGGTAGACTCCCAGATTTTGGCAGTGCATTTCAAAAGCACTTTTTGCACTAACTCATCACTGACAGCACTGGGTGAGATCCCAGCCCTTCAGCAGCTCAGCTCTTGTGCACAGGGGGCTGAAAACACCTGATTTTCACCAGTCTGACTTCCCTGCAAGCAGAAATCCACACACATCCCTTCCCATGGAGTCCCAGCTGCAGCCACAGAGCAAAACTATTTGTGCTGGAAGAATAAATTGTGTCTTTGTGAGCCAAACCACTGCTGCTTCAACTATCCCCACCAAAATGAGATGCTCAGAGTTCTGCCCCAAGGAGAGAGCTGGAGGGAGAAGAGATGCAACAACCAATCTCCTCACTCAAAAATGTCCTTTGAGATAATAAAATAAGGGCAAAGCAAGCTCCACACAGATCAGAAAAGATGGGGGCAATTATACTGGTGTGTGTATATTTAAATAAATCTCTTCTTTTTAGGCTCTGTTCAACCACATTATCAAAAAAGAGGTTTTAAATACAAGCTTATGGGGTGACTAAAGAGGTGAATTTATGAATGTATTCCTAACAAAACACACTCTGCAAGGCTTTAATCTATGAATTGTGACAACCTTGGACAGAATGGATTTTTAATAGAATATAATGTAAACTGCCTGAAACATTGTGATAAGGAATTTTTTTTTTAAGTAATGCACAAAAAAGGCAACGATGCATTCTGCATGAAAGGAGGGAAGGTCTTAATTTAAAGCATTTTAATGGACACTCCATTTGCTTAGGGAAATGTGAGAAATGAAGATGAAAAACTCACGATAGCAGCAACACTGCAGAGGGGAGAGGCAGACAGATTAGGAAAGTAAGCAAATTTGAAAATGCTCCAGCTGATAAGAGGGGCTGGAAGGCAAGCAGGCAGGATTAGGAGATGTCAGAGCTCTGCCCTTATCAGAGCCCAGCACTGGCAGAGCCCAGCCCAAGTGCCAGCTCAGCCCTGGGCTGAAGGACAGGACCCACCAGGGGGTTTGGTGTCCCCAGGGCTGTGCCAGGGGCTGACAGGGATTTCCACCTGCACAAAGCCCGAGGGAGGCTCAGACCCACCTCAGAAATGAGCTAAGCTCAGCCCAGAGGCTCAGCCCTCCACCAGCTGGGCCAGTCAGCAGAAGTGAAATTAATTCCAAGAGAGAAAAAAGCATCTCCCCCTCTGTTCTCTGACAGCTCCTGCTCTGCCACAAAATCACAAACTGCCCTTCCTGAAGCTCCTTGGGCTGCTAAAATGAGGAACACCTGAGCCAGGCCTAGTGACAATTGTGCCATGTTGACTTTAATAGAAGCAAGTTCAGGGCTCTGATCATTTAAATGAAACAGCAGAACTTCTAAACAAACACTTGACACTCTTCAAAAGAAACAGGAGGGCCACCATTATGACCAAAAAGACAAATTAAAGGAAAGATCAAAGTTAAATATTTACTCTAAGCACTACAATATTTGCAAATCTGGAAGTGATCTTTCAGCAGTTTCTATTTGCATACTTTAATTAATCCAAAAATATTAAACTAATCTCATAAAGAAAAGGGTCAAAGTATTAATTAACTCGAGATGCATTTCTTTTGTGCAATTTAACAGCTCAACACAAAGCAAAACTCAGTTTTAATAAAAACTAAGTTACTGTGACAGGTATAATTTCATGGATTAGTGAAACCCCATACAAGGCAATAAGTTTCAGTGTTACGGCTATTATTATTTTTTTTTTTTTTTTGGTCCAACTTTAAAAATAGATCCTTCATTTTGATTTCAGTTACATCAGATGACCTTAAGCTCAGTATTTCAGTTTCCCACTGATGGTTTTGCACCTTGCTCCAAAGGGAGCAGAGGTCATGGTTGTTAGAGGGCAGAAGCTGATGGGGTTCACAGGGAGCAGACCCAGCCACCTGCTGCCCTTGGGCACACCTAAAAACAGAATTAAGGGAAGAAAAAGCAGTTCTATTTATCAAAGGGCCTTCAGGTACATTTGGGGCAGACAAAGCTCCAGAGGGGCTGCACCCAAAAATGGACAATGGGTTTTCAACTTTGGAAAGTTTGGTCCATTCACATATTGGGGTTAATCTCCCAATTTCAGCTCCAGGTAAGGAGGTCATTTACCCCAATTTTGCTCCCCCCAGTCACTTTTGTTTCCATCTCTGGCCCTGAGGCAGTGAGGTGTCCTTGATTCCAGCCTGGGATTGTTGTGTCTGCCCAGAATGGGAGAGCAGCAGTGACACTGGACATGGAGTCTGGAGTTACTAAAGAGCTGCAGGATTACAAATACATAAAATCCAAAAGCTGAAATCCTGAGGCAGCTCACAGATTAATGAAAGGCTTGCCTGAAATTCATGCCTCCAGGTTCTGTAGCACCTCAGCAGAGACTGTGAGAGGGGAATCACCTCCCTTCACCTCACAGCTGCCCCAGGCAAATGTCTGCACCCCTCTCAGCCTCCTCCTGCTCAGACACCCAGGCACTTTTCCCTCCTGCTGCATCAGGTCTGCTCCACACAGCCAGAACTCTCCTCAGCAGTGCCTGTTGCTAAAAAAGTAATTAAATCTCTTCCCATCAAATATTAAATAACTTTATTATTCCCTTCAACACTTCTATGGCAGGTACCCAGGGCTGGATGGGATTCATTTGCTCCTCCAATGCAGCTTCAAAAACTAAACAGAGAAGAAACTCTCTTTGTACTCCAAACCTCTGACAATAACCTTCCTAGGTCTAAGCAATTATCAGCAGCCCTTTCCCTCCCTTACAGGAGTTTTCAGGGAAAAAAAAAAAGATGGATGGAAAAGATTTTAGGTGTGGTATGTCTTTTCTTTCTTCTTCTTCTTCATGCCATCCATGTTAAGTGCCAGGCTGGCATTACTGGATTGGTCTGGGACAGAGTTGGGCAGTGTAATAAAATTGTCATCTATTGGAAAGTAATTGTAAATATCAGGTAGTATAAAAGATAAGTCCTGCCCCAAGGGCAGGTGGTGTGCCTGAACAGACCACTGTTAGCTAGAGAAAGAATTTCTTAGATAAGAAACAATAAACAACCTCAGAAAACATCCTCATGAATCTTCTTCGGTGACCAGCTGGGAAAACCTGAACTTTAAACCACCAGCATGTCCTGCTGTGGGGATCTCAGGCTGAGGACACCCCACATCAGTGACACAAAACTCACAAATTGTTTGTTGACCAGCAGAGCGTGGTACTTGGAGCGGGGCTCACCTGTCCTGGGCGCCGGGGTCGTTGTGCACGCAGGTGAGCGTGGCCGAGCTCCTGGCGCTGTCTGTCTCCTCCTGCACGCCCCACTGGTCAGCATCACTCACCCTGATGTCCGAGATCTTCACTCCTGGCCCCGTCCTGATCCTGTGGGGGAAGCACAAGGATTGGTTTAGATCTCCAGGTGAAGCCAGCCAGGGGAGCGGGGGAAACGCTAATCGTAGAAAATTAGGATTGTAGTTACCTTGCTGAAAGTAATTAAAAGGTAGAAGGGAGTGGTTATCTGAAACTTAAATAATTGGTTGTCTGTCATTTGATGTTTGCTCAGCTGGGCTTACAGTGGGAAAAGACAAAACCAGTGAGCAGATCCAAAGGAACATGGACAGTGCAACCAGAAACCCTTTCTGAGAAAAACTGGACTGTCCCCAGAAATCATTGGTATTGTCAGTGATAGAAAAGGTCAAGAGCTCAGGGTGAGGAAGACTCACCTTACTTCCTCCTTTTAAGACCCCTCCCCACAAAAACAACCCCAGACTGAATTTAAGAAGCCAATCAATGTTTAACAGCCATTCAAGCTGATTACCATAGGAAGGGGGGATGGTAGGGGCTGTTATTATAAATATGTATTTGTTTGATTCCTTTGTCAATAAACAGACTCTGTGATCACCTGTGATTTGGCAGTGTGTATTAGAGGATTACCTCACAAAAACACACACTTCCTAACTCTAAATTGTTACAGAGACTTTTGTCCCTCACATTGAGTATCAGTATGAGACAAACACTCTTATTTTGGTAGTTCACAAGGAGGGTGAAAGGAAATTCTCCCTCTCCCATCAATCACAGGTCACAAATGAGTCACTCTGCTTTAAAAACATAAAACTGATCCAATAGTTTTAAAGAAGTGAGGTATAAGTTTCATTATGTGCAAAGCCAGTCAACTTCAGCTTGAGCAATGTGGAGAGAATGAGAATGGTTTCTGCTTCTGAGGCATCTGATCCAAATGAAACAGATGTGATGAAGCATAAGTTGATTTAATTTGTTGTGTCTGTCCTGCAGTTTAAGGTGGAGAATAAGAGCAATATGATATAAAACACATCCTACTGCCTGTAAACCTTGGGAGTGAGGTATCTTCTAGTATTAGGGCCAGCTGCATGGAAAAAAAATGAGTTTCATTGCTCAAAAACCATAATGCAGGAGGGAGAGAAAAGGAGTAAATCATCCTGGACTGAGGGAGGAAAATAATTATGTCATTGCACCAGGATCTATCAAACTGGGCACATCAGACTGCTGCTGCTGAAAATAATATGATGCTGACGTGGAAAACTTTGACTTCCAGAGCATGGCTAGAGTCTGAGAGCAGTAGCTGCTAAATGCCATTGCTTTTTGGCTTAAAGAAAAAAAAACTTGCCAAAAATAAAAAGTCCATGCTCCAGCGAGGCTCAGCGTCGGGAACAGATTGCCAAGGAATAGGAAACAAACTGCTTTTAATAGCAGGAACTTCATTTGTGCAGCTTGACTCCTGAAAGGAGTCTGGGATTCCAACAGGAGTGCTGCAAACACGCCTGGAGAACAATTAGGGAGAGAGAAACTGCTGCAGCGCCCGCTCGCCACCGCTGGGACTTTATTAATTAAAAGCAGAGCCAAGAGGGACCTTTTAGTTGTATGGTGGAGTGAAACAGCTCTGCTGGGACCTGGAGCTTTATTTAACTGAGGATTGGGCTGGGTTTGCCCCATGGCCAGCTGGTGCTCGTGTCTCACCATTAAAAACTTCCTTGGAGCCCTGGCTGGGTCATGGGCTTGGATCAAAGTGGGTTCACGACTCCAGGGCTGGTTTTTCCCTCTGAGAATGAATTAATTCATCCTGCTTTTATGATATCCTTGTTTTTGCCTGTAAGGCTTTACTGACTTGGTTGGTTAAGTCCATGCCTGGCAAAACCAATCTGATGAAAAATATTCTGTGTATAACAGAGTTTTACTTGATGTTGCTCTAATTGTCTCCTTCCTGCTTTTCCAAAGGCATTCCTGTCTCCAAGCAGCATTCCTCAAAGCTGATGTGCCCTTTCCTATCACCTCCTTTCTTCCAGAGGGACATTCACTTATTCTGTAGTGATTACACTGGACCAAATAATTCCTGCAAGACCCCTGCATGGCTTCATTTCAGACTGACTTGTAATTCACAGGCCCTCAGCAATGGATTCAACATTTTCTTTCATTAGGCTTAGTTGAAAAAAAAAAAACATTAGGGCCTGCAAAAAAAACCCCCAAAAAACCAAAAAACCCCAAACAAATCAAAGGACCACTTTTTTAAATCTCCTCTTTCCCACCCAAAATTGTATTTTTTTAAGAAATTCACACCACCATTCTCTCAAGTTCTCATGACAACGTGTCTGAAAACTTCTACCCTGACTTTTCAGCCAGGTCAAATGCTGGTTAATCCAAGGTGAATTGCAGGGCAGGAGATGCTGGGGGGACACACACACACCAGGCCAGTTGGACCCATCCACGGTTTCAGGATTCATCAGCCTCTCCCATCTGCCAGGAGCTCGTTACCTCCTCCCACACAGCTTCTACCCTGCAGAGATCTGCACTTGCAGCAGCTACTTTTGTCTGTTCTGAACCAAATCTGGGGAGGAGGAGGATGAGGAGGATGAGGAGCTACAACGAGGAGGAAGAGATACAATGAGGATGAAGAGATAGAGTGAAGATAAGGAGCTACAAAAAGGATGAGGAGCTGCAGTGAGGATGAAGAGCTACAGTGAGGATGAGGAGCTACAATGAGGATGAGGAGGTACAACAAGGATGAAGAGCTGCAGTGAGGATGAGGAGCTGCAGTGAGGATGAAGAGCTGCAGTGAGGATGAGGAGCTACAACGAGGATGAGAAGAGAGTGAGGATGAGGAGCTACAATGAAGATGAAGAGCTACAACAAGGATGAGGAGCTACAGTGAGGATGAGGAGCTACAAGGAGGATGAAGAGCTGCAGTGAGGATGAGGAGCTGCATTGAGGATGAGGAGCTGCAGTGAGGATGAGGAGCTGCATTGAGGATGAAGAGCTGCATTGAGGATGAAGAGCTGCAGTGAGGATGAGGAGCTACACAAGGATGAGGAGCTGCAGGACACAGTTCCTGCACACCTGGGCAGGATCCAGGCTCCCATCAGTGATGCTCACCCAGAGCACAGGGATGAAGAGCTCCAGCATCCCCCTCTGTGCACATCCAGCTGTTCCAGCCTCTCTCAGACCCTGCACCCCAAAACAACAACCTCCTCCTGGCCCAGCCCTCACCAGGAGCTTTGCTGTTCCTCCTCTCCTGCCTGAGATGGTTTCTGCCACCAGTGAGACCCTCCTGCTGGCCCCAGCTGGTTTCCCCTGTGGATTCTGGCTGTGCCCCTGCCCTTGCTGTGCCCCCCTGCCTCTCTGGGTGAGCAGCAAGTGAACAGCTCGCTGCTCCCCAGCTCCTGCTCCAAAAGTGTCTCAGAATTCTGCATTTTAGGAAAAATTCCAGTCTAATCCCTTGCATTGCATCTGCTCTGGTGGGCTGAGACAAGATGTCATTTTGCATTTTTTGGATATCAGTAGAGCCAGGAAGGGTTGAAAGAAGGAAGAAACTACGTTCAGCTTCTCACTTAGGAAAAGTCAAGAAATTCAAATGAAACCAGCCTACAGATGGGAGGTTTGAGCCTACTGTGCCTCAGATAAGTGATTCACATCTTTAAATCTTCCCCCAAACTCCACAGGCACAAAAACTGGTGTAAGTGCTGGGGACTGAGGCTTCAGAAAAGTGTAAGAAATTCCTCCCAGGGCTGAGATGAGCTGCAGAGAGGATGGTGAATGGCACGTGTGGGCCCTACTCTGTGCCAGGCTTCAATTAGAAGCTTGGGTGGATCATTTAGTTTTCTTCTACCTCCCTTCCCCACGTATAAAACACTGGGAAGTGTTGCTCTGCCAACTCACAGGGAGCTGTAAGGATAAATGGGATTGCCTGAAAAAAAAATCTGATGTCCTTTAAATCTGCCAGCTGACATAAATTCTGCCATCTCCATGCCTGAAACTGTGGGAAGGAGCTGCTGAAATATTTCATAGGACTGTGACCCAATAAACAACTGTTACCACTAAGATGGCTTAATTACTTTTTCATAAAGATAATTTTGAAATGAGAGGGGAAAAAAAGGAAAAAAAAGAGCAAAACATGACAGCCAATGGGAAATTTGGCAAAACCATTCAATTCCCATGAAATTCTTGCTTTCTGCAAGGCAGAATTGTCAGAGAGAAAAGTGTTTTGTTTTACAAAAACCTTTAAAACAGTGGCATTGGAAACTGCAGCCAGCAGGGATGTGAGGCAGGGGTGCTGAGGGAGCTGGGCTGGAATCACCCTGCAGCAGGGTCTGTTTATTTGGGATATCTCTGCCTTAGGGCTGAGAGGGGTCCCACAGAAATGTGACCCCTCCAGCACTGCCTTTGCTGCCTCTGTCCCTGTAAGACCTGCAGGGAGGCAGAACTGCTTCAGGTGAGCCCAAAAACAGCCCCAAAGTCCCAGTGAGAAGCTTGAAATGCAAATTTTGGAGCACATTTGGCAGCCCTGGCAGGACTTTCCCCTGAACAATGTGCCCCCATTTATTGCAGAATATAAATGTAAATATGATGGGCTGGATGGAGCAGCATCCCCAACCTGGAGCACAGAAACTCTTTAAAGTGCAATCCCAGCCCAAAAAGTGTGTTTGACACCAAAAATTGAGCCAGTCTGGACCTCTTCTCTCAGTTGTCACAACACAAGGAAGGAAGGGAGCAGTCACCAGCAGGGCTGGAAGAACCTGAAGAGGATTTAAGCACCAAGCACTTGTAGTGGGGAGTTCCACAGCTCCCAGGCCATTAAGTGTAAAATCTGAAAGGAAAACCCTTGTTTGTCACAGCCCCCACCCCAATCCTGGCAGTGGGAAAAGTCTTGGCAAAAGGAACTTTAAAATAGAAACAGAAGGAAAAGATATTTAGGAAATAAAACAGAGATGTGCTCGCAGCAGATGGGAAATGCTCAAAATGATGAGAAAAACGACTTTTTCAGAGCTATTTTAGAAATCTTCTTATTCCCTCCCCACTCCATCATGGGGGAAAGCAATATCTGAGCTAAATTCACTCTCAATGACGTACTAATAATAACAGTTATGATAAATTTCATCTGTAACTTCCACCCATTTCTGCAGTCAGCCCTTCCACACGCATTTTTAGCCCAATTAAAAATAAAGCCATTATCCTTTCCCCACAGGAAATCCAAGCTGTAACCAGTTTAGTCAACTTGCCCAAAATTATACTGTGTCTGCAGAGCCAGAATAAGGATTGATCCATCCCAATTCCCAGCTAGACACCCCTCCCCATCTTTAAAACCAAAGCAGAGCTGAGTAATTCCAAGCCCTCACAGAGCATTTAACACATTTGAAGAATTGCACAAACAGCAAGCAATTAGTTCTGAACAAGGTCCCTGGGGAGTTTCTAGTTAAAATACATGTGGTTTAGGAGACATTAAACCAAGCATTGGAAATTAAACTCATCACTGAACTCAGAGATAACATGTGGGGGTGTGGGTGAGATGGGCAGTGCTTCCATAAAGGAAGGGATTCAAGGATTCCTGAGGAGGTGGAGGAAGGAGAGGGAGCTGCTGGGACAGGGAAGCAGGGGTGTAATTCACAATTCTCACACCCAGAGCACTCCTGGCACTTGGGAGGGGGGCAGGAGTTCATCCCTGGGAGTGTGGGATTGCAAAACCTCTTGGGAAATGCACTCAGAGCAGAGCAGCTCCCCCAGGACAGGCACCATCCCTCTCCTCTTCCTCCTGGACAAAACCCTTCATGGCCAATCCAGAAACATGAGGAAGATGAGGTGATGAAGTCACCCAGGAAACACATGGCACAAGCAGGAGTCAGACCCAAGGAGTATTTTGGCATCTCCCCCCTGATAACAGTCCCTTTCTGCTGCTCTGGGCTTGGAGTGAGAATCAGGAATCCTGCCCTGCCCCACCTCTCCTGGAATTTACAGCTCCTAAATCTTCACCAGCTAAGCAAGTGTTTATTTTTCAAAATATTTCCCCAAGAACTTTAGTTCTTTGTTTTTTCATGTTTTACAAGACCTGTCACAGATTTGTGTTCAAATTACTTCCCCATCAAATTCTCCTTAAAATAGCAGCACTGGGCCAGCTGTGTTTGCTTCTGCAATTCCATATTAATGTCACCATAAGCAAAGTCATTTTTTCTAAATGTGTAAAATACACTTCAAAACACACAGAGATCCTGCACAGACCTGAGCCCTCTCTGAAAGGTCACTGGAGTAGGAACACAGAGTGAAACAATGGTTGAAAATTCAGAATTATTCAATTACCACTCTTCTACCCAAAAGGTGAAGCTATCAACCTTTTTTTTTTTTCCCCCCCCTCCAGCCCATCAAATGTTTCAAATTATGTAAAACATCAAGCTCACTAGCATATTGGATTTTGAATAATGAAAAGAGTAAACAGGATTTTAATTTGGATTCTGACAGTAAGGCTCTTTCCATGTGATAAATTAACTATTAGGGAAGACAAATTAACACAACCACCCCTTGAGTATGATGGCTTATGATTTTGAGGAAGCTTTTACAGAAGCATGATAAAAATAAGGCAGGATGAAAAACAGGATATGATGATAGCAGGAGTATTTTACCAAAAATTCTTCCTCCTTCTTTTCACCAAAATGTGCATATAACTTCTCTTAAAAAAAAAATAAAAATGCAGCAGTTTCTCTCTAGAGCCCCTCATTTCTCCTGAGAATGCCTCAACATTTTAGGAGAGTTCCTCAGCTGCTCTAGATGACCAGATTGATGAATTTTAAAGTGCTTGTTTAACACTGAGATGTTAAATTTGACATCTGTGAAGCAAGGTCAGAAGAAGAGGTGTCACCCCTCCTTAGGAATTTTTTGAAAGGGAAAGTGTCTGAGGAACATTTTCTAGGCATAAGACTGTGCTCATAAAATCAGCCAAGAGGATGTGATCAACTTCAAAGCAGCCAAGCATCATGTTATATTTCCATATCCAAAGGAAAACTCCCAAATTTTGTCATTTTTCTAAAGGAGAGAAGACATTTTAAGATTTCACCTTCACATTTCAGCAGCAACTCCATTTTTCAATCTGCTCTCTCTCTCTCAGGTAAGCAAGTACAGCCTAGAAAAACAGCAGAAAGGCACCCTAATTGGCTTGAAATTAAAGCTATTAATTTTTATTCTTATTTATTCCTGTCACAAAGCAAACCTGTTTTCTATGGATTTCCAACACTGCTATGGAAACCTGAGAGGTTCTGAGGGTTTATGTAACACCAGATGAAAATGCTGTCTCCCACAGTGAGGACTGCTTCCTTTGAAATATGTCAACAGTGGAATTTTGTCCCTCTGGGAGAAAAAGGGTTGCCAGGCACTGAGGCAGGAGACATCAGGTCCAAATCCATTGACTCAAGACATACTATTAACCATTTAACTCTCTGGGCAACTTCAAAATAAGGATGTTTACTCACCTTTGCTTGGAAATTCATGCAAGGAGAAAAAAAAACTCTACTATTTCTATGGAGACACCATGTACTGGCATGCCTAAAAATTGTACAGATCCTGAATTTCAATATGTTCCTGTAATTTTCCAGTGGTACTTCAAACTGCAGGTCAAAAAGTTCTCTAAAAATTGGCATTTTCCTTAACAAAACTAAGTGTCACAATTTCATGGAGTCCACCTGAAAAGATTGCTGTGCCTTTGACATCCAAATTACTTTCATCAAAATATAAGCAGGTGTGGGTGAAAGCTCCTAAACTATGGAATGGAATTAACCATTCCTATTGCAAATCAGGAGATTTACAGAACTTATCCAAGCCAAATGATTCTGGCACTACGAACATCCCTTTCCCCTGCAAGAAGAGATGTTTTCCTTTATTTCCTTTGGTGTCTCAGGGGGGTTCACTGAGCTGGGATGTGAGGATTTGGTGTGGGGTTGTTTCTCCAAGAGCTGGCACGTGCCCTCAGACATCTCCAGGGCTGAACTCTGTGCCCTCTTCCCTCCAACACAGCAATTTGTGCTAAATTGCTAATTTGTGCTTCTCTGCAGAGAGGAGAGGTGAAAAGCTGGAGTGGTTTTCTGAAGCACAGCTACAGAGCAAAAAAATCAAAGCTCCTTCAGTCTCTTCAACCTTTCTCTGAAAGATCTGAAATGCTCAGACCATGTCCTTTGCCTTGAAACCAATGCACTGCTCTAAGAAATGAAACTTTCCTTAAAACCTGGAAGTTTTAAGGGAGAATATGCATTACCAGCCTGAAGGAGATCACTGGATTTGAACTTGGAGTTCTTGCAATCATGTAGAAACACACATAATGAAAAAATCAAAGTAAGGCAGAAGTTTCCTCCTGCAAAGACAAAGCTACTTCCAGGTTTCTTTTTATTGAAAGGTTCCTTTCAGAAATCAGCACTGCAAAAACGTTTGCAGCCTGGATAGAGTTCAGGCCTCCTGGGAGACAAAGAATTGTTATAAAAGGGTCATTTTTCTGTCTCTACAAATATAAAGAAAAAAAAGAAAAAAAAGCTCTGAAGGTCACAGATTCTGGAAGCACCTGAACAACAACAAAATAAAAACTTTCTATGCCTCTCCTTGCAAAAGGAGATAACAAGCTCCATGGCATTGTCCTGGTCAGCACTGGACTGGGGTTTGCAGAATTTAAAATACTCCATCACTGCAGCTGAATTTGCTCTGGAGTCTCAGCTATTTCCTTTTGAAAGTTTATGAAATAAAATAATATATTATTATAATTCATTCTCTTTTACCAGACATCAATATATATCACTTAGGGCCAAAAGAATCTTCCTGGGTTGCTTCAAGCTGCACCAGCAGAAAAAAAAAAAAACTAAAAATGATCATTCAAAAGAGCAGATCTTTGAAAACCACAGACACTTCTAATTCCACTGAACTCATCCCAAGCCTTGGCACTTCCAGCAGTTGTTTCACAGCATGGAGTGGTCTTTAAGGGATCTATCCCACATGATCCCATGCTTGCTCACACTCTGAATTCAAGAGCAGCACAGAGCAGGTTCCCACCAAACCTCCACCAGGCTGTGGCAAGGAGACTCTGACCTGAGCACAAGGGATGGAGTTTGAGGGAAGTGAAAAAAAAAAAAAAACAACACAGCAATGAAAATCCTCCCAGAATTAAAAAGGCCACAAGAACTTTGCCTGAACTAGTAGTTGTTGTTTTTATTGGAGTATTTTATGGGGTTTTATGTTGTTTAATCGAAGAAAGAAAATGGATGCCATAAAATATGCAGAGCTAACTGGGGCTGCAGAGTACATAGCTGAATACTGCTAGTAATGCCATTTCCCCTTCACTGTCAAAAAATAAAAATATCCTTCTTTATATCCCTGTCACATGGAGCAGCAGCTTGCCAATCAATCATCCTGGAGTGCACCTTTACCTTGAGCAGAATGTGCCAGGACGGTGAATAAGGAAACCTCAGGAAATAATCTCCCTTTCCACAAGATAGAATTCAATTTCCAGCACAGCTCAGGCCAGTACTTTTCTTCAAAAGGTGGCACCATATATTACAGCAGAAAAGCATTTTTCTGCTGGTAGTGAAAACTTTAGTGAGCATTATGATTATGTGGTTTGTACTCCAGGCACCAATGACCACTGAGCAGGCTAATAATGAGTGAGTTCTGATGAGAACAGCCCTCCAGCTGGGATAAAACATCAAAGACTTTTTCACCCTGGCTTTTTTCCCTCCATTCTCCTTTCTTCAATATAGCTTTTTTTTTTTTTTCCCCTAACCTGCAGACCATTTTCAAAGATCCTCCTCCTTCACTGTGGTGCTCAGGTAGCCCCAGTCAGCCCTTTGGCCATGGTGCCAGCAGCTTTTAAACAAACAGCTTTTAAAGAGCTTTTATCTTTCCAGCCCCATTTGGGTCCTTCAGCTGGTGCTTCTCAGCTTCTTGAACACTTTCTGCATGTACATTGAGCCTTCACTATTGACTGTTTGAATCCCCTTGCAGTTTTGGGAGGGATTTTGCAAGTCCCAAGCTTTGTCTCCCACCTGAGCCCAGCTGTGCAGCAGAGGCTGCCTGGGCCCAGAATCCAGTGCAGTGAAATGCAGGGAAAGCCCCACAGCTGGATGGTGCCAAGCCCTGTCTGCCTGGCCCTGCCTGCAATGTTTCCAGATATGAAGATGAACAGACAGTTTTTTGCTTCTGGATGCCCTGAAGCTCCAAGCTTTTGCTCTTCAGATCTGGCCAAAATCTCATTCTGCAAGCTGATGCATGACAGACAGAGCCCAGCAGCCCCAAGAGCCAAAGATGGGCAAAGGGTTCAGGAGGATTCAGCCCTCCAAGGTGTGTTGCTCACAGTGCTGCCACAGCTCAGAAAGCTTACCCAGCCTTGCAAAGCTGTCAGGAAAATTTACCAGCCACCACACAAAAATTACTTGCCATTTACCAGAGTGATTGATGGTAATGCAAGAAACTTATGGCATTTTACTTGCCTGTCAGCATAAATTACTCACCCTGGACCAGCTGGACTGGGGAAGGATTCTTTAATCCTTACAGCAATTTTTAAATTAAACTCTGGTGTTCATAGGGCTGAAGATCAGTCACAGACAGGAGCTGGCTTCAGGATGGATTCCAACATGATATAGTTTGGACAGACAGGTCTGGCACAGCAACAAGCAGGGTGACAGGCACACTCTGCTTCTGACTTCTTTTTACATTTGCAGGTTTCAGGAGGCCAAATCCATTTCCAGATCGTTAATCTCTAACACAGACCTGAGTCCTGGTACCGTGCATGTAATAAAAAGTTGGGGACATAACAGGACAAACCAAAAATGAGGCTTCAGTGGCAGAGGAATGGGCTCCCATTTGTCTCTGTGTTCCAGGATTGGGGATTAATTCACTTCCTGAACCAGTAGAGAGATGGGACCATTCCCTCTGTAACCTTCCCTTTCCTTCCTATCACCATCCAAAACCTCCTTTATCTTTCAGCATTTCCCCTCACCACTGCAGCTGTTGCCAGCAGGATTTCTCTGTTTGGTTTCCCCTGCAGAAGCAGCACTCCCCTGGAAGGACCTGATCCTCCACCACAGCTCAGTCACAATTCCCTTGTGAAAGGAGCTGCTTCTCCAGTTTGGGGGCAAACTTCATTCATTCAGGAGGGGAATGTTGAGGGGGAAGGACTGAATAAAGGTCCTTGAGCAGCAGCTGTAAGAATTCTTCCAAGAATTTACAAGCAGAAGCACAGGCAGCTCCAACACTCAGCACTGCCCTGGAGAACTTCTGCAAGACAAAAAGCAAAGGAAAGCCCAACTAAGATAAGAATGAGCCACTCTCACAGGTTTTATTTTGGATGGCCTCTTTTTTTGACCAGTCTCTATGATTCCAGCTCCTTACACGTCCTCACACACCAGATGAAAAACCATCTCTGCCAAAAGTCACAATCAAAACAGGGGGAAGAGGAGCAGTTCATGTTTTATGGAGACTGCTCAGGCCTAGTGCTGATACCAAGAAGCCTCTTAAACTTTCAGATGTCAAAGAAAACACTGTGCTTGCAATAACATCCCAAAACCAGGCTTTCCCACTGAGGGGGGGTGTGGGGCACAGAATCAGCTCCCTCCAAACCCAGCCACAATCCTTGATAAACATTCAGTGATTTTCAGAGGAAAACACACAGTGAGACACTCTCTCCAACTGAGCATTAAGCACTTCCCACCCCTGTTCTGCTTTCCCAATTCTACTAGTCCCTAACCAGGGTTCTGTTAGTCATGAATTCTTGATTAATGAGCCTTGTTCAGAGGATGTGAATACTGAAATTGCTCTGATATGCAGGCTCTAACCACAGAAAGACAATCTAATTCAGTGAGGGAATCTGCTGTGCTTGGGGGGGACTCCAAAGCTTGCAGAAAGGAGCTCAGCTGTTAAGTCATGCTAACAAGGGGCAGCACGCTGTGCTCTCAGCTCTGTGATGGTCTCACAGCTTGGCATCTGGGGGCAAAATCATCTCCATGTGTTAAGGATGTTAAACATCTGCTTGTAAAGCTGGGGCTGGTCAAAAAGAGGCTGTGAGTGCAGCGAGGGTGATGCCAGTGTGGTTTTACAGCAGAATGCTTCACTGGGAGCACACACACATCTCCTGAGCTGGTACAGCAAGGACCAATAACCCAGGGCTAAACTAATTATGGCTCGTTATGCTTGAGCAGGAAAACAGCAGCAGCTCCTCTCCTGCTTCAGGGGGATGTGTAAAACAAGTGTCTGTGTGGCTCTTCCTCCCTGTGCCTGCAAGGCAAGGATTCTCTCTGGGGAGTCTCCAGCTCCCAGTCCAGAGGAGCAGATTTCCCCAGAGCTGGGGACAGGCAGGACAGCTCTGCTCCCCAGGGCTGGACAAGGCTCTCAGCAGGCCAGCCTTCTTCTAGACTCTAATAGAAAAATGTATTTCTCAGGACACAAAAAATCTGATCTAGCAAAAAGATGGTATTTGTCATTAAATAATACCACTCATCACGTGCCCATGAATATTCAGAACAATTGGAGGGGGTGGAGGGAGGGGACCTTAATTATACTTGAAATGGTTTCTAAAATGCACCAAGGTGGAAGAAATGTTCCTTGTGCTCCTACAGCAGGCACAGTCAGATGTGCTTCAGGAGCCCAGTCCTGGAGACCAGGGGATTCAATGCTGAACACAAGCCTTTTCCCCCCTGAGCTCCTCCCCAGCTCTTCTCAGAAAATGACCTTTTCTGATCTTAAAACATCTTGAAAGAGACAGAAAGATTAATTATGCTCCTCCCCACTTCATCTTCACGGGGCACCTCAGTGGTTTCTACAGCTGCAAAACCTTTATGTCCACGGTGCTTTGGACTGCACTGCTGAGATATTCAAAGAGCCATTAAACCAGAGGGGAAGACCCACTCACTGAGACTTGGATGGAAGGAGGTGGGGAGGGAGGGAGGCTTAAAATAATCTTCTACTTAAGTTAGACAGAGACAGCTGGAGAAGATTTATTCATAAATCAAGCTCTCTCCTTTCAAAGTGTCACCTACAAAGATCCAGGGGATGGAGAAGCAGAAGCAAAGCAATCTTTCCTGTAGTTTTATGGACACAATTTTGCACCTGCAAGTCACAATCATTTTCCCATTGCAGCTTTAACACCGAGCTGGAGCTCACCTCTCAGAGCACTTTCCTGCACGGGTGGGGTGTGTTGATTCCTGCCTGATTGTGGCTGTAATTTTTTTCCTCCAGCAATTATTGCCACTGTATCAGAGCTTATCCTAGAGTCAAGTGCTGGGGCATTAAGGGACAGTGTCTTCCCAGCAAGTAATTGCTGATACAAAGCCTTATTCTCAATTAGCAGTGTCAGTAACTTGTGGATATTAAAAGTGAAGACAGGGTGTTACTGGGCTGAGATTTCTAATCTGATATCTGGGCTATAAATGATCTGATGAAGAGCTGAAATTACAAAACCACCATTCCAAAAATCCCTAAATTTAAGGCTGACATCTTTTGATGTCAGTGGAGTTGAGAGCACCCCATCCTGCCTGGTGGTGTTGTCTCCTGACTTGAATCTTCACTGTCAAGACACTGTCCTCAATTCACTCCAGGCACAACTATTCTCAGTTTTAACACTCTGCCCACCAGACTAGCAGTGGGTTTCAAAAGTGGGTCTGCAAGCTGTAATCTCAAACTCATCTACCAGAAATACCAATATTATCCATCTTTTCTACTTTTTGCAGCAGTGAAACCTCAGAAGTTATCATTACATTCAAGTTTTGGCTTAGTCCTGGGAACATTTTATCTCATTTTCACTTGGGGAATGCCTTTCTTTACTGAATATTCCTGCAGTTAAGAGCTCTCTGCAGCTTTATGTGAAATTAAGTGGCCAATGTCATACACATGGTGCTGCAAAGACTAAATCTTGATATTAAGCACAGTCAGGGTTTAATTTCCCTGCACACAGCGGGTGAGATGGGGAAAGGCTGGATTTGGAGAATGTAATAAGCAGTCACAGGTGAGCATAAAATATAAATTCAAAATGCATTTCCTCATATTTATTGCATTTTTTACATCTAAATCAGGCAGATTTCATTCCACAGATTGAGACTGATCTGAAGTAATTTAGTGGGAGGCTGGTAGTTGAAACACATAATCACATTTCTAGAACAATGTAATTACATTGAATTTAATGTGATTCCCTGCCACAGGTTTAAAAGTGCAGCCTCCTCCACATTCTCAATTTATGCTGAACATGACACTTGATGTAAGACTACTTTTACACAGCCAGGCAGAGCATTGCATAAGGGGAGAAAGTATTTTGTGACCACCTGAATTCCCCAGGACCACCAGATAAAGATGCCAGTCATGAAGTACCAGTAATTCAAATTTCTGGGAAGATGTTGTTTCAGCAGATGACCATTGATTTTAGATTTCATTTTCATTAAATGTCTCACAAGGAACAATTATGCCCACCTTAACAACCTGTGCACAAGACAGCTCTGCTCTGTGGAGCAAAGAAATGTGATTGGAAATTCATAGCAGAGGAGTTTTGAGGATTTTGTGGGTTGTAGGTGTTTCAGAGAGTGCTATGATAAAGATTTTTTATAAAGAGCAGGCTAATAAACTGATAGAGCAGGTCATACCCATTAAGACCTGCTAGGAAATACTGGAGGAAAAACTAATTGCAACATGAATGCTGACCAAGAGCTTGAATACTAAAATAAACACAAGGACAGAGGGCTGGAAATGTATCAAAGCTAGGAATAAAACAGCACAGTCATTGGTGTTCATTTAACTATTTAATTAGTTAAAAGTTGATCTAGAGAAAGTGCAAGGCCATGCATCAGGACAGCCCATGCTGCCAAAACACTGCAAAAACAGGAGGGTTACTTTTAAAAATAAATAACAGTAAGTTACAGCTGATCAGATGAAATTCTCCCTGCCATGAGACAACTCAAGTAATCTCTTGGCAGAATAATTCCAAAGTTGTACAAATGGAGGCATATTTACAAGCAATTTGCAAACAGAGAGAAAAATGAATAAATTGATCAAAAATGCTATTTACTGCTGGCAGTTCATTTGACTTTCTGCAGAATGCTTCAACATTTATATTCCTTCATTGCAATAAATAAGTATTGAAATACAATGGATAATGAAGCAGATTCTAAAAGGCAAAGTGCACAGGATTTTTTTTTCCCCAAGACCAATATAAATCTGAATGAAATAAAAGTTGAAAAGTGGGTTTTAAAGTTGGGGACTTTTATGAAAAGGAAACAAACAATGGACTTAAAGCAGATTAATTACTGATGAATCACAACATTATGGAAATAGCCTTGGAGAACTCCAAATGCTTTATGCTCTATGGAGGGGGAACAAGGGAGGGAAAAATCCCCTAAAATGAGACAACACTGGGCCCCCACTCAGCTCAACCACTATTGATGTCACAAAGTCAGCTGCATTCAGGTTATAAAGCCAAATTTTAGGATCACCCCATGCATGGAAGTTTTCTTTGGCTTGAACAAGAAACATCTCAAGGTGTGCAGGCTTGGAACAAACCAAGGAGAGACCTCAATGTCTTTGAGAGGCTTTTTCACAGCTCTGAGCTGTGACATCTCCCTGTGCTCAGGTGACAAATGCAGACCTGTGACAAAACCAGAGCTTTGCCTGGGAGATGACAACGTGTGTTATGGATGGCTCAGCCACCTGCAGACTGGAGAGGATGATGGCTCTGTCCCAGGAAGGTCCTGGGAGGGGTGAGGGCAGTGTGAGTGCCACAGGGCTCAGCAGGACCAGCAGCCACCACATCCACCCACTGCTGACCCCAGCACCCAGCTCAGCTCTTCTCCTGAGCCTGACAAGCTTCCCAACAGCTGCAGCCATCCCAGGCTTCAAACCCTCCAGCAGGGTTTCTTCAAGGAGCAAATGCATTTGCTGAAATTAATTTTGGGCTGCAGCTTCTTAAAAGGTGCCCATTTCTACATCAGGCAGATTAGCAGCTGGAAGCTGCAGCCCCAATCAAAACCAAAAACGTGCTAAGCAGATTTCCCCTTTTGTTTACTGGAAAGCTGCTTTCTTCAAGGTGACTCAAGACAAGAGGCAGTTTGCTTAAACAGTAAGAGATTTGCCAGAGGTCCCCCTTTTCATCCCTGATCACTTCCTGCAGCTCAGGGAGAGAATTCTGCAGAGTCAGAACCTGCACTAATATCAGTCATTCAGCTGCAAACCAGAACCAACCAGACACAAACAAACTTGGATTCAAAAATGGTTAGAAATGAGAAACAGTTTGGCTACAGCAGGATTACCACTGCATTAACTGGGAGGTCAACCCAACTCTTCAGAACTTCCATCATGAAGCAAAAGGAATGCAAATCTCTGCTTACCCATCACCACTCCAATGTTACATATTCAGATTTCTTTCTGGAATAAGTGCAAATTTGCTTTGATTCTATGACATTTCATCACTTAATACATTTAAAGCATGTCAAGAGAAAACTTGACTGAATTCACAATGCTCTACTGATTGAGTTCCTAATAGAAACAGCTGTCAGAAGGAGAAATTTCAAAATCACATTTCCTAGTTGGCAGAGGATTTTCTGCACTTTCTGCACCTATGTACAGAACTTTCTAGGACACAGAGATGGACAGCCACACCAGTGCCTGCCAAAAATGCACAAAACTTCTTCTCCAGAGTCCTGCACTTGAGTCTCTCAGTTGTGGAGTCAGAAGAATGAGAGACCAATTAGGGGAACCCACCAAAAGCTTCCCCAGGTACAAACCACCCAAGCACAGAGCTCAGGTGTGAGCAGAGAGCACAGGAAAAAGGGGAAAGATGACACAGAAAATCAAGTCAATTCAAGTTTGAGCCCATGGCCAGTGCCCCAACCTCAGAGCTCCCTGCCCCTCTCAATCTCTACCTATGAATGGAAAAACATCTGGGGAGTTTTGCTCTGCTCCTGATCCCTCCTCAAAATCTTCACATTTGTATAGAAAAGTCTTCAAAATACAGCTTCCAAGGGACCCTGAGCATTTCCAAATTCCTCTCTTCCAAGGGACCCTGAGCATTTCCAAATTCCTCTCCCTCTTTGCAGAGACTTGGAAGTGACCTACCTTGTCACTCATGACCCTGTTTTAATTAGGAGGCAAAGAGGGGGAAAATATAGTTCTTTCCAATACTTGAAACCATCCAGTTCCAAATAAATACTTCAAGTTGTCCTGATTGTTAGATAAGCAGCTTCTGCAGAGATTGCAAACGTTGCAATTGTTTTGCCATACGGTTGCCAGCAGCTGGAAGCTCTGAGATGCCCATTTCAATCAGAAATTTTCCATTTCAAATACATTTGGCTGTTTGTTCCTAGTGAGAAATGCTTCCCATTACAAGAGCTTTCAGAAGACCACAAGGAGTGGCTTTTCTAAAAGTGGGGGCAAAGCACAGCTTTCTGTAAACACTCCTTTTGATCAGTAAATAAGTAAGAAAAGGTGCTGTGCCACATTTTCTGCACTGCTATTAGGCAGCTGAGAGGCTCCTGCTAGACCAGAAAAAGCCTTCAGTCAATCCCACAGAATATTCCCAAACAAATGAAAAGAACGGTGGGAGGAATTCACTTTAAAGTGCATTCATTGTACTTTCCTTTTCATTAAATACAATAATATGCAACAGCTCCTTGGACAATGCTCTTCACTCTTTTTTTCATGCCAGCACTTCAACCACTTGTACTTACATTCTTCCACCTAATCACTACCTCGCTGTTGTTAAAATCCATCATGCACTAGGGGCCAAATCTTGAGGTCCCCACTCAAGCCCTCTCTTAAATGAGCTCTTAGGAGGATTTTTGCATGATTAAGCATCACAGGTTTTTTTTCCCCTAACTGATATTTGAATAAAGAACACAAGAATTGGCCTTGATCATTACCATAATGCTTTCATGTTTTCCACAATGCCATTCAAAAGCCTAAAAATATGGCATAGAAGCCCTGCAGGGAATTAATGCAAAGTGTCTGTATTTGCACCAGGAACCAATTGCTGAAAGAGAAAAAAAAAAGATATCTGAAATAAACCTGGAGGATGCATTAGCAGAAGCACTTGTGAGCAACTTGCCCTTTAAAGCACGCATGGGACAAATTCATCTCGAGAGTCACTTCAAAGGGAATGGTCTGTAATCAAAATTAATCACAATTAATTTGGCCCTAGGTTTCTGCCACAGAGAGCAGCTCCTGCAGCGAGTGGATGGCAGGGATCACATCCACAGCCTCCACCTCTGCTGATATTGCCAATTCTGCTCTGCTGGTGCCATCATCAAATGCTGCAACAGGATTCAGGCCAAATTTGCTTATCAGCTCTGAACCATGAGGCCAGCCAGCAATATGTGCTGAATGGCTCTCTTCTGGAGGATGTCATCTTTCTATTTATATTACCTAATTCTTCTCCTCCAGCTCCCTGTGGCAAACCAACAGTTGAAAGCAGCCAGCAGGAGCTAATAGGGTTATGTAAGTGTCCATTTGCTGTGCATATGCTCTCCCCCCTAAGGCAGGCAATCACATGAGAGAGGTGCACCTTCCATTTTTGATGTCTAAGCACATCAGAGCTTTGGAGATGCTTCAGTGTCTCCACCCTTGCTGGAGGAGCACGTGTGGGGAGCTGAGCAATGAAGCAAGCAGCAGGGAACTGGCAAGGGGCAGACTCAGAGCCACAGCAGAGATGGTTCTGGGCTGGACATGGATCCTCATCTGTCCCTCTGCCCTGGTTTGAAGGACAGGTGTCTGCCAATAAAGACAGAAACTTCTCTCTGAAATGGAGAATGGAAACTCCTTTCGTCTAAATTATTATTATAATTTTGAAATTGAGGGGCTTCTCAGGCAAAGGTATGGGAATTAGGAATAACAGTTCTTTACTAGGAACATTAAAATAGAAATGCAGTATTACACAGAACAATCCCAACCCTGCCAGAGTCAGAATCCAAGCTGACACCCGTCAGTCAGTCAGGGTGTTGGCACAGTCCCATTCAATGGTGGCTGCATCCTCCTGCAGGGGCAGATGTGGTTCAGCTGGAGCAGTGCTCCTGGAGAAGGTGCAGTTTCCTCTGAAGCTCCAGGGATGATGTGCAAAGGTCTGGCTTTCCTCTGGAATCCAGTGGAAAGAAGGTGCCTTGGTGTCCCAAATGTCAGTTTTTATCTGGGTAGGAAAGGCTTGGCTCCTCCCCTGGCTGGAGCATCTCCCAGTGGGATGATGGAATTTTATCAGTCATGCCCTGGGACTCACTGGCCATGAACAGGAGATATCTCCTGGAGGGAGGATGGGCTGTGGGAAGATAAAGATGATTGCCCCAGCTGGTTTTTAACACATGGCCCATTAACAGGAGATATCTCCTGGAGGGAGGATGGGCTGTGGAAAGATAAAGATGATTGCCCCACCTTGATATGGAAAGATGCAGCTTCCCTGTCTCTTGATCTATCTCAGTCTCTACCATCTGTTCCAAAGTAAACTGGGTTTATGGACCTGGATAATTCTTTTGTTTCAAAAATATTTAACTTACACTTTAAAGAAACAATATTAATTCTATAATCCATTAATTATTGTACCACTTCACCCCAAGGTATGTAAAAATGGCACAGGCCCTATAATGTGAGGGACTGCTGGCACCAAATCCTTTGCTCTCTGGAAATGTGCAGGGTTTAAAACCTCAGGAAAAATGTCTAGGAAAGCTGAACTCCTTAACACCAATTGAGTGTTAAGAATATGACATGAAGTTTAAAGCAGGCATTTTAATTATGCATATTCCTTTTTTATTTGTTTGTTTGTTCTTCTACCTTGAAACTTCATCCAAATAGAGCTCACCAATATACAGCACTAAGGTTTTATTCACAATCAAAGGTTTTATTCAATCAAATTCAGTTCCTCCAAGTGTTCAGTCATGTGAAGACAAAACTGATTCCTGCTGCCCCTTCTACTGTCTTGAAAGTGTATTTTGGGAGGTGCATCTTCCCAGAATATAGTAGCATCACTTCAAAAACACCCCAAGTTTTTGCATGTAAATTCCTGTGACATATATCCAAGCCACTTGAAATTCAACAACAGCAGCTGGAGATGCTGGGTTCTTTTCCAGAGAGCCCTTGCTCCCTCCTGCCAGCAGATGGGCTCTGCTGAACCCAAAGAGGATGATCTGAGCTGTGTCAGGCTTCAACACGGCAGGAAAAGAAGGAGCCATCACAGCAAATGAGGAATGTGTCATTTTCCCCACCTTTCCTTGGATGGGGAAACAGAAGCACAAGGAAAGTATCAAATCACTCACGACCACAGCAAGAATAGCACCAAAGTCCCCAAGCACAGGACACGCTACATACTTGTAGTAACAAAAAATATATCAGTCACTGCATGTCACACGAGCTCATTCAAACTAAAAATTTATCACTTGCTTCGGACTCCAGCCAGGTGACAGCAAATATATCATGGAGCTGTCAACAATCTGCTAATCTGGGCTGTGAAGTGTAGGAATACAAGAAGCTTAAAAATATACTGCTCCTTCAGAACCCATAAATTCTGCTGGCTCCTTCTCACACAGCACTGGGGGATAGGTCTGCTCCAGCTCCTTCTCTCCCACCTCCTGCAGTTAAGCAGTTTCATTTTGCATTTCTGTTTAGAGTGACAATCACCCCTGGGTACAGCCACAGAGCAGCACAGACCCTCCCTGGCTCTGTGGCTGAGAATTACCAGTGGCAGATTTAACTGCAGAGCTGCTACAGAAATCCCAGCACAGACTCAACTAGATTTTCAGAGACAGCTGGAATAACATCCCTGCCCATCTGGAAACCTGAGCTGTTGTGCTCTTTGGAACAGAGAAGAATGCAAAAAGAAGAGAAGGAACCTTTCCTCATCCATCTGAAACCAAACCACGTGTCTGGGCTGCTCCTTTTTGGAGCCAGTGCAGGGGATGGCACATCCCATGAGTGAGCACTCAAGGACTTCAGCTTCTCCTAGCTCATCTATTGGACAAAAATTCAAAACAAGGTGGGGGAAGGAGCTTTGGTTATAAACACAGGAGAAGTTTCAAAGAATAACTTGTGGCATTGCACACTGGGGGCATTTCTGGAAGGCTACAAACAAAAGCAAACTTCCTTGTGGTCCAAGCTGTGATGCTTTATGGGCAGCACCTCTCCAAGGACTGTGTTATCCTGCTTGGCCTCACCACTCCTGCCCCTCCAGTCCACTTTGACTCACAGTTTTTTGTGAATATTCAGCTCTTTAACTGCATTGCTCTCATGCCAAACACCTTGGTGTACCTGCCATTCTTCATTTCCCCCTCTGGCCACAAACTTCAATTTTCTCTCCTCAGCCCTTAAACAGCGCATAATTGCAACTAATTATCGATCACTGAGGGATTACTAGTTGACAAATCCAATTTCCACACTGCTATCAAGCATGACTGGCTGGGGCCTGGAGAGGATAAGAGGTACCTGTAGAAACCTGCAGGTGTCTGAGCTGGGTGGGAGCTGCCTTGTCACTGTCACAGCACCAAACCCACTGGGCTGATGTGTTCAGGGACCTGTTACACCAAACTATCCATCTACACCCAGAGAGATTCACAGCCCTGCAAAAAGCTGAGCCTTTTACATCTGTAAATGCATTCAATTTGTACCACTTCTGCATCCCTCTTCTGCAAATATCCTCACAAGCAAGGAGCTGGCAGCGATGCTCAGAGGATCAGAAAAAAATGCCACTCGGTTTTTTCCTCAAAGCAAATCTTAGATTTGCATGCTTTGGTGCACCTGCTGATCCAAACAAATTGGATGAAGAGGGGAAGGGGAGCTCTGTGCAGCCCTGGACTGCAGCTCATTAATGGCATTAGTGACTGCAGCAGCCCAGCTCCCCAGAAATCAGAATTTGCTGCCACGTGCTCTGGGTGTTGTACAATAGAGGCACTGTGCACACAGAGCATTTAAGGAAAGAAGAGTTAAACAGAGAAATCTGAGAGAAAAATACATGGGGCTGCTCAAACATCATTGATGGGAGTAGAAAAGCAATGTTTTAATAAGAAATCACGTGATGAATTTTTTCCCAGTTGTACTTCAATGGAGTTATTCACATAATTCAAGCAGACACAAATCCCAGTGTGAAAATATCTGTGCTCCTGTAGCCCAGTGGCAGCCCTTCCAGCATGACTTACAACAAAAGGCTGGAAAAGTCCACTCCCCTGGTACACACAAATTGCTTTATTATTAGAGCTCATCCAGCACCATTATTTTCTGACAGTAAATGTGTTTTTAACAGAACTGAAATTGCCGTGAAGAACATTTTTCTTGCAAATGTTTAATATTCATTGGGGAAAAACCACATTTTTGTTTCACGTCTCTTTAACATTAAGATACATTTCCCTTTCCATTCTGTTCTAAAGGAAGCACGACACAATTTAGAAAATGCTGCACTAAATCTTCCTGGCTCCTAAAAGGAAAAAAAACTGAGAATAAACCTTACATAAAGAAAGACTGCAAGGACCTTACTAAGGACTTTATTCATTAAAAAAGACTCAAGTCTATTCTGCTTCTTGTCTATGGAAGTGAAATATGATTTTATTAAATTAAGCCCTTAATATGTTTGCTGAGACTCTGTCAGGCTGAACATTAACTACATTCCCATTGTTTTTCAAGTCCAAAGAAGAAAGTTGTTCTGCAAAGAGAGAACCTCACTTAAAGCTCCTTAACCTTCAGAGCAGCAGGGAAATTTGCTTTATGAAGTGCATTTGCAATATCAGCTCACACATGGACACAGTACATTCATAAAGAGAAAATGCAAGACTTCAGAAATTGTTTAAGGAAGCGGGGGGGGAGGAAAAAAAAAGAAAAATTAACAAACCACAGCACAAGCCTTTCAATTTGGGGTAGGAAATTGCAGCCATGAGCCCCAAGCCTGGATGCCAGCCCTGCACAGACCTGCCCCTCCTCACTACAGAACAATCCCTGGGCAGCCCTGCAGGCTCTGCCCTTTGCAGGGGCTTGCACAGATGGATCAGTTCCTAAATGTCCCTCCTTGGAGGCATTTTAGGGGAGGTGATGCTTTGAGTCCTTTCTGGGGGATCAGATCCGAGCTCAGCTCCCCCTGAGTCAACAGCAAGGCTCATTATTCCCAAAATGCTTCTCCTCTATCCATCCCTCCATTCCTGCATCATTCCATCCTCCATCTCTGCCTCCATCCATCCCTCCATCCCTTCATCACTCCATCCCTCCATCACTCCAGCATCCATCCATCCCTCCAGCATCCATTTCCATCCCTCCATCCATCCATCCCTCCATTCCTGCATCACTCCATCCCTCCATCCCTGCCTCCAATCATCTCTCCATCCATCCATCCATTCATCCCTCCATCCATCTCTCCATCCCTTTCTTTATCCATCCATCCCTCCATCCCTGCCTCTATCCAATCATCCCTCCATCCATCCCTGCCTCCATCCATCCCTCCATCCATCCTTTCATCCCTTTCTCTATCCATTCCTCCATCCCTGCCTCCCTCCCTCCCTCCCTCTGGTGGCTTTCGTGGTTTCCTGCAGCACACACGAGTCTGCTCTGCCCTCTCCTGGCCTGAGCACGGATCCAAGTTCCTGTGCCAGGATAAAGGGCTGGGAGCAGCCTGGGCATCACCAGCCCTTGGGATGGCACCTGCAGCTCCCAGCCCTGGGTACCTCTGGGCCATCCCAAATCCATCTGCCCTGCAGCAGACCCAAGGACAAAGCAGGAGATTCCATCAACCTCACTAAAAACAACAGGTTGAGGGCAGGAGAGGCAGTGCCTCCCTCCTTTAGGAAAGCATCTGCTCTTTGAGGTGTATCACTGGAACATGAGCAATAAAAACAGTGATTTGTAAAATGAAAGCAATGACAGACGTTTCTTGTACAAACACTGTGAGACATTGCAGATAAAGTAACATTACATAAATAGGCAAAGCATTAGAACTATTATCACCACCAGCAGCACAGGGGACACAGCAGTTTAGCAAAGGAAGTGAAAAATAGCGGATGTGATTTAAGAGGCAGAGAAAATCTGAGCTGGCAAGTTGTAATTACTGCAGCTGAAAGCCAGCCAGGATCCTGGTTGACTGCCTCCAGGCTTAGGAAATGCAACCCAGAATCTTTAAATGACCAAATAATTGGGGCCTGGGTTTCCTGTCCCCATTGAGACAGAATCATTGGTGTGGCCACACCAAGGAGAGTTCCAGGAGAGCCACAAACACCATCCTGCCTGGCACTGCTCATCCTACAACCAAACACTGACCTGAACCACATCTGCTCTCAAGGTCATTTTTCTTCCCACAGTGGTACAGCTGCAGGGCTTTTTCAACCTTATTCTTCAGCTTCAGCAGCCTGTAAGCATCTAATGTCTAGTCAAAGGACATCATTCATCCATTTTATGGTTCCCAGAATGCAAAGATATCTACCCAATTTCCTAAGAAACATTAATATTAAAGGATGGCTTTCTCAGCCCAAATCATGCAAGCTGAACAAAGTTCTCCTGACGTTTCATGACAAGGTGATTAATAATACCAAGAAGAAGAATGAAATGATACCAGATTATAAACTATTGTAAATCTTTCAGTCATCCCAGGAATAATGAATGTAGATTTCTTAGGAGAGCAGTACAGATTTAAGCAGAATCATTTTAGTTTCCTTGTCAATCAAGAAGCTATTTATGTAATACCAGAAAGAGACAACGAACTCATGTAATCTTAAAAGGAGACTGTAGCACATTCCTTTAAAAACAAAGGAATCCAAAGACCATCCTAAGCTAGAATTCCCAAAATTGTTAAAGAAAATGTTGCACCTTAACCATTGTTGTTGATCACTGACCTTCCCTTCTCCAAGCAAGAGACACAATGACTGACAATGTCTGAGCTGACATGACCAACCTTCTTCAAACATTTAATTTAAGGGAATGACCAAAATATTCCAGACTTGCTTGGCATGGGTTTTGGAATCAAGCAAAATACAAATGCAAACTCTCACAAGTTGTTCCACAAATGCTGTTAAATTTCCAACCCCCAACTCAAGACAAAGTTTATGGCTTTACTCTGCTTTTGGCTGCATGGGGAACCCAGTGCCCTCTGACCCCTGGAGGCAGTTCTGTCCTAGACATTACCTCAACCCAATAATTAATAAGTAATAATACTGAATCTGAGCTTGTGGAATTCGCACAGGCTAAATGTTCCAAAGAAAAATGAATAATGCATGCAGAAGAGATTCATTTGGGGGGAAAAAAAAATGTAACTTCAGTTAGAAATAAAGCCCTGGTTGCCTTGGCAAAGAGGATTTAATTGCTGTAGTCGCTACATCTCACATAAGGTCGCTGTTTGAGGGAGTCCACAGTGCTGCTATTCATTCTGTGGCTGCTCTATGGCAAATAAAGGACTACTGGTCCCAAGAGCATCAGGGGAATAACTCTGAAAAGGTTTAAATTATTTTCAAAGGGTTATTAGCTTTGGCAAATGAGTCAAAATCATCTTAGCTGAGATAGGTACTTTCAGCCTGTTATGGAGATGAGAGCAGGAAATGCCACAATTCAGAGTGTGCTGCTGTGTGCCATTAAATCAGAGCTCCTTCCCTCTCCATCTGTGTCCTGCCACCACCCACTCGTGGCTGGACTGTCCCTAACAAACTTCCCAGAGAAACACGAGCCAGGGCACACACACATGTGCCTTCACACAACCAAATTCCAATGGTTCTGCTGGCACAAACCCTCAGCAACTGTAAGGAAGTCAATTAAACCACCCTTCTTTTCTGGGTAGGGCTGGGAAGACTCTGGCCAGGCAAATTAAATTAGAGATGGGCCAGAGCCAAACTCCCAGATCCACAACAACCCAAAACTCACAATGCATTTGGATCCAGGTCCAGGTTCTCACAGTCTGCTACTGCTTCTCCCTCACCCTCTGCTGCCTCCCAGGACAGGACAAACTTTTCAGACTGTCCCCCAAGCATGTCTTGGTGCATTTCATCACCATCCTCCACCAGGGATCTGCATCAAAGTGCTCATCCATGTGCTCCCTGTGGCTGCTTGGCACATTTCTTGCCCAGACCCTCATTAACTTGAGAGATGCTTAGAAAGCTCATGAACAAGGCACTGCCTATCCCACACTTCTGCTTCTCTGCCTTTCCCACTCACTGTCCTCCAGGACCAGCACAATTAGAGATGGGGATTTAGTGAAAATGCATTTGAGGACTCCTTCATGAATGCCACAAATGGTTGGGCCACACAATGAGGGGAAAAAAAGGAATTGAGAAAGTTTGCTTGGCAGGAAAATTTCCTAAAGGATGTAGTGGGGAGACAGGAAGGTACATTTTGGTCTTAGTGAGCCATTTAAAGGAAAGCATGGTGGGGGCAGAGGGTGGGTGAACAAACATGGGGCTGCCTGAGCATGGCTCTCCCAAGAGACACCCTGGAAATCCTGCTGACCAGAACAACCCTCCTCTGCTGGGAATACCCACAGCATCTCCCTGGGGATCCTGAGGAGGACAGATCTGAAAGACATTCCCTTTTATTTAGCTGTATGCAACCCCAACACAGGGTGAAGCAGTGACACCCAGCACTGCTGAGGGGCAGAGCAGAGGCAGAGCACTCAGGAGCTCCCTGGGCTCTGCAAAGCTCAGTGCCATGGTGCCCCTGTGTCACTCAGAACGGGGCAGGCAGTGGAACAGCTTTAACTGCAAGCACCATTTCCTGTGCCTCAGAATGGCAGACTCATTTGTCACTGTTTTCTTCTCCTGCAGCTCTTTAGATTCATCTGGGATCCAATAACTTTGTTAATATGATTTCTTTCATAACCTGGCCGAGTACAGCATCCAAGGCAGACATTTGAAGCATTAAATACCTCACACACAGCACAGCTCCCTGCTCTGCCTTGTCCAAACCCATTTCTTACCAGTCCTTTATTGACATACATTGCATGGGGAGCAGGAGCAGCACCCAAAACAAGAAGATATGTTGACAATTTTCTTGCAATATTTGGTTTCCTGCTCTTTCTGAGAGTTCTTTCTCCCCAGCAATCACATTGGGCTTCTTCTTTCAGACCATGCAAAAACTCCTGGGTAAACACAAGGACAAAAGCAACTCTCTGTTGCATCAGGGGGAAAAAAAGAAATTGAGATCAATGTGCTCTCTCAAAGCAATACTTTATCAGCTTCACAGGAGAGTAGTCTGGTTTTTACCAGGATAAAATGACAGCAATGCACGGCCTAAAACATCTCAGGAAAAAAGGAAATTTCAAAGTACTTGCATTTTTCTGCTTTTAATACTATTCATTACTGTGGATGCAATGAATAGAAGGAGAAGTAACTGCATCAAGGACCGAATCACTGTTGTGTCTGACTTGTTTAAACAAGACTGTGATTTACTGCACTGCCAGCTAATGAAGAGCTGTACAAGAAGCTGATCAATGCCATCATTGTCTGGCAGCACAAAGCAGGGACTACTCAGCATATTGTCCAAAACAAAGGCTCCCCCCAAGCTCCCCACCAGGGACTCGTTGACGAGGACACACAATTTGCAGAGAGCCACAGTGTGCCCCAAACTTGAAATGGTCACTCAAAGACAGGAGCCTTTGCTGACCTGTGTTTCCAACCTGAGTACAAGGTAAAAAAATAAAAGAAATGAATGAAGAAAATGTTTGTCTTACAGCTGTCTTCCTTAAATTGCCCTTTGTGATGCTGTGAGTTTAAGCAGTTTTGTCACCCCAGGGCAGCTCTGTGTTCATTAACGGCGGTAACTGAGCTCAGAGCCGGGTGCTCACAGGCAGAGCTCAGCTTCTAATTCCATCTGTGCTTTCCCTTCCCATTTCAGAGCTGCAGCAGCATTAATCACAGCTAAGGTAAGACAGGAGAGCCCCCAGAAAAAGCAGCTTCTCAAGAGCAGTGGCAATGCCCTGAGCTGGCTGGAGAGGCTGAACCTTTGGGACCCCTCTGATGCAGCTCTCATCCAAAGGGACCCCACCCCAGCCCACACACCCTCCCACTGCCAGAGGAGTCTGAGCAGGTGCCCCAAACCAAGAGTTGGTGATGTTGGCCCCAAATCCCCAGCAGGCAGGCTCAGCAGCCCGTGCCTTGCTCTCAGTGCTCACAGAGCTCTGCAGACCCACACCTGCCCCAGGGCAAGCACCAGCTCTGCACCAGCTGCTGCAGTTCATTAGCAGGAGCTGTCATGTCAAAGTTCTTGGAAATGGGGTCCAGCTTAGAACAAGCTGGTAGAACCCAAACCATTCAGAAATGTAAAATCTCTCCCCACTACCATCTGCAAGGCAAAGTTTGTGTCAAGTCACGTGCGCTGTTGGATTCTGCTGGAACCAGGGAAAAGCAGCCTTGAAGCCTTGGGTTTCTCAGGCTGCTCAAGGACAAGAAATTATAACAATGATTAAACACTGCTGGAGATGTGCTGTTTTGCATAAAGCATGATTTCAAAGAGGTGTTGCCTCCTTGGACCTCCTTGAGCCTTTCTATTCTGTTTTGCACAAACCACCCCATATAAGTGCAGTGTTTCTTTAAATAAAGCTCTCTTTTTGCTTCTCCATTGCACAAAGAACTATGTTGCATTATCCTTTCTGCCACTCTCCTATAGCCTCAAATGCAGCACACATGGAGAACTGGCACCTTCCAGATCTATGGGGAATCCTTTTCACCTGCTCTCCCTTCTCAGAGCACAGCAGTGCCTGCTAACACTGGCACACAAGAGCTTGTCAGGGCTGCTGTCACAATCCTGGTTTGCCAAACAGGGTGCAGAGGCACCAGGGACACACAGCACCACTCGTGGAGCAGCCATGAGACTCTCTAATCAGCACAGCTACCCCTGTGTTTTCCTGCTTTGTGGTTCTGGATGTGAGACACAGCAAATTCATTTACATGACATTGCCACATCCCTGCTGCTCACAGGTGCAGGTGGGCAGATGAATGAGAGGTGCTGGCAGGGCTTGAATGGAAGGAGAAGAAGGGTTTCAAGGTAAAGCAAGCACCTTCTCCAGTGGGAAGTGAATCTTTGTTTCAATCCAGATGTACTCAGTGTTGCAGCACACAACATGAAATATTCCCAAACCACCAAAATTAAAAGCAACTTGCAAACCTTTCACACCTTCTCAGTGAAAAACACTGGTGGAACACACACACTGGCTAAATATTTGTAATTAATCTAATTCTGCATTTTGATCCACCCTCCCTTCCAACTCTTACAAACATTTCCCCACTCCCCTGAGAGAACAGAACATCCCTGAGGCCAAGGGAAGGAGCAGACAGTGGGAATATCTGCCACAGCCACCAGGACCCTGGCCCCATCCTCCTGCCCTCCCCAGCACCTTCATAGCAGCACAGGGACTTGGTTTGTGCACAAAGCAGCACGGCCAGGAGCCCTTCTGCAGGGCAGCAGAGATTTCCATCAGGAAACATCTCAATTAAAGCCCCTGTTTTATCACCACGAGGCTGCAATCCCGTCTGGAAGCGCTTCCAAGCCAATATCCAGCAATTCCCAGGGCTTCTCTCTGTCACTGGAGCTGCTCTGCCTGGGCAGTGATCATGGACAGCTGATTATTGCAGCACATAGTTGACCTTTATCTAAAATTCCATTAGAAAGCTTTATTGACTGTAGTCTTGCAGGGTCTTTCAGGATTCACTGGGCCGTTCATTCCCTGTCGGAGATCCATCTCTTTCTAAGCTTTTAGAATTGCTCCAGCTCTAAGGAGAAGGTTGTTTTTTAGGTTTTTTTGGTCATTTTAAACTGGTTTTAAGATTGTATAGAGAGTGGTTTATTTTCTTCTCCCTCTCCAGTGTGGCTAGGGCAGAGGAGTTTATCTTGGGGCACGTGAGAAGGAGAGAAGCTGCCAATTATTTCAGGATGGTTCATGGATATGGATGCAGCAGAGCCATGGACTGCCAGCAGCTCCCAGGGAAGAAACTTCTTCCCTTCATCCTTATGAAATTTATAATTCCATCCCATCATGTCAGGTTTTCATCAGCTACAGCCAATTTTTCTGGGCCACAAGCTGGTCTCAAACAGAAATAAGAAAAATAAAAAATGGTTCAACCTTTCCTGAAAGAGAATTTATAGAAACGGTTCATTCAAGCCAAAACAAACATTCCCTCAGGCTTCATAGGAGTGTCCTGAAAAGATGTTACTCCTTTTCCCATTCAGTAACAAAAAGAAAATAAAATAGTGGGAGGAAAACAATATAGGCATCAAATGAAGCAGGAGATCTGGGGAAAAAATAATGTGAATGTGTCTTGGAGGAATATAAAATAGTGCCTAAGTACTGGGGGACTGAAGGAAGGTTGCACAGACACATCTGGCATTTCCAGACTTAGCAGTGCTTGGTATTTTTATTAATATTACAAATCACTACTTCATATTTATATTTAGTTCCATGTACTTCCAGAGAGAAAAGAGGAACCAAAAATTTCAACATTAAATTTTGGACTAAAAACCAAATTATTCCCAAGCCACCAGTACTGGTTTATTTCTGTGATTATTTCTAAATCTTAACCAGCATTTCTGATTACGGATTATTTTTTTCTCTTCCTCAACACTTTGATTTCTGCTGAATGTTCATCCTGAAATGTTCCAGGGAATCATTTCTTTGTCTCCCCAGTAACAACCCCAGGGGCAGTGCTTCCCCATTCCCACCAGCTTGCTTAGGAGCAAGGAAGGCCATGTGGAGCCTCCTCCTCACAGGCAGCCAGGCTGCACTCCCCACAGTCTGTACTCTCATTTTCTATGCATTTCCAGATCCAAAACCTTCTGCTTTCTTTCCCTTGTTTGCTCTTGGCAGCTATTGGCAGGAGACATCCTCTTAATGATCTTTTTCTGGCCTTCTAGACGACTGCTCAGACTTCTCCAGATCTTTCATTATTAACACAGAAGCCTTGTAAGTCACTTTTAATGGTCTGTGCAATTTTTATTCCTTAGCAGGAGACATCACCTCCTCCATATGGATATATGTTTATTAATATAAATCCTTAATATCATTTTGCCTAGTGAGAATAATCAGGCAGGGTCTCCTGGCATGTATCACACCTTGTCCTGGTTCATCCCCCAGTCCCAGGGCAGGGAGGAGTGGATGGAAAATCCTTCTCCTGAGGCTGCCAAGGCACTGAGTGACAGCCAGGACCCTGAGCAGGTCCTGGCAGGCCCCTGCAGCCACAGCTCCAGGTCCTGAGCCACTGCTGCTGCCACTCCCTGCCCAGGCATTCACTACCTGCTCTCAGCCCCTCGCTGCAATTCCTGCAATTCCTGCAATTCCTGCAATTCCTGCAATTTCTATTCTGACTGGGCACAGAAGAAGGATGGGTGGTGGCTGCTGGGGACATGTAAGGAATGCCAACAGACCCACATTGGTGTGTGACAATTTGCTGTTAATGCTCAGCACATCCTCACTGACACTTCAGATAGGGAAACTTGGAAAATACCCATTGTTTACTCCTAAAGAGACTGCCCTCATTTCTTTCCTATAACCAAGGGGCAATTGTCCATTTATTTCATTAAATGTTCTCCTGCTGTACAAATTGACTCCCATTTTTCTTTTAAATACATCCTCTGAGTCTCAAGATGGAGTTAAATAATAACAAACACCATGGAAGAAATAGAAGCCATTCCCAGTGCTATTAGATGAGATTTCTGTTCTTCCAGTTGAGCAGGAATTGTTTTCTCCTGTCTCTTTTATAACTCCTCCGTGTATCAGGAGACTTCTTCTGTTCAGCAATTAGCACTTAAGTTGCTGTTACCCCTTCTGTAGTCATGATTTCCATCTTTTCTTTCCTCATTTGCTGCATTTCATCTATGTTTGTCAGTGAAGAAGGAAACAGAGATACTCCAGCACATTAAAGGACAAAAAGTGCCTGAAAATTTGTGACAATGAAGTATGCACAAGTCCTGCTAGAATCTCAAAGCTGTCCTTCATTTTTACCCTTTTTTAATTTTTTTTTTTTAACATGGGGGCCCATAAAAGAGTTTAATCATGGCAACATAGCCCATTTCACCTACCTTTACAGTTAAACTGTGCTTAGTGACAAGCCACCAAACATAATGGGCAAAATTTATCTTCCCAGATGGTGAATTCTGCAGTACAGATCAAACCAGCAAGGCCACAAATTAATCTCCAGTGTCATAAGTATTTCATTGCACACATGTATAGATCATCTGTCAACAGAGCCAGAGCAGGAGTGGCAGGCACTGAATGCACACTTAGTCCCCAAATTCTGCCCCTTGACACAGCTGTGTCCTTCCAGCAGGGAAAGAAACAGATGCTTTTTATTTAAAACACAGCCCACCAGAGCTCCCACTCCATCTGAAATTCAAGGTGTTGAATGAAAACCAACCAGGACTTAGCTCAAGGTAAGCAAAACCAGTTTGGACTGATGGAAGGGACTGGGAGGGATAACTGGAGCTTCACCACAAGCTGCAGTGTCCCCTGTGAGTGACATGGCTGGGGCACAGGGACCTCACATTTCTGAACCAAGGAACTGCTTCCAGCTGCTTCTCAGTTTCCAAGCTTGGTTAAGAATCCCAGATTTCACCAAAATAATAAAAAAAAAAAGAATCAGCTCCCACATGAGAATTGAAGTCGGTTCTGCTAGGAAAAATCCAGCATAAAATAAAATACTATGCAACACAGCATGAAATAGTAAAGAGGTGAATAAAATTGAGCATATCTGCTCCTTTGCATCCTGTCAGAGCTCAGGGTTGGCATCAAATGCTGTGCTGAGAATGACTTGGTTTTGATCTATCCTCTCATATGAGCCAGACCCTGCTACACTTACAACAGATATGATTAAAAACTATCAGTTATATTAAGCAAAAATATATTTCCCAAGGCAAACATTCACTTCAATGTATTTTTCTCTGGCTATAACACAGAAATTCTATGTATGTAAGAACCTTCTGGGTTTTCACAGACATTAACATTGAGCAGAAAAACAGGGAAAGCTGGTGAGGGAAACTGCATAAATTAGATGTAGGGCTTGTATTTCCCCCTGCTTTCCATGTCAACTTCAGCTAGAAAATCTCTCCATGGACCCAACATATATCATTCAAAATAATCATAGCAACAGCTGCAGGTACTTTTTCCATTCTAAAGGACAGGTGAACCAGCAGCAAAATTGCATCCTGCCTCTCACTTTCAGCATTCAACTGAAGGGTAAATAAAAATACTTTCAAGTTTCTCTGATGAAAAGCACAGTGCAAGCAAAGCCAAATAAAAGCCCAGACAGGCTAGACTACAGAGAGCCAACAGTGAATTTTCCAAGGAAATATTTCTGGGCACGTAAAACATGCTGATTTATTGTAACAGAAACATTTCCTGGAGATGAACAGATTCCACAGACTTTGCAGAGAAGGAAATCCCCATGGAAACCTGACTGCCATCCCACTGAGATGGACGTTCCACATGTTGGGAGAACAGCTGGCAGCTGGAGCCACGCAGATCCCGTGGGCTGTGGGGCCAGGGGAGCTCCTGTGGATCATCCTGGGGCTGCTCAATCTGGAATCTGTCTGCTCCCTCATTTTCTGCTCCCCTGAAAACCCAGGTTAGCCACTTGCTCACTGCTTCCAAAGCCTATTGTGCTTTTGAAAGACAGCATTTCAAAAGTGTGTCTGCAAAAAGTTTTTTGGTTATTTCCTGGCCAGCAGAAACATCAAAACTCTACCTACCCTTGCACCAATTGTCACGAGGTATTTTAGAAATTCCAGTGGGAAGAAAACATCCTCGTCTTAGGTTGCCTCTAATACCTTGGGAATTTTATCTGTGGTGTGGGGAAGAGAACAAAACCTTGAGAATTAAGAGCTGATGTCAAATCCTTGCAGAGCCTTAGGCAAATTCTATAATCTCTGTGCTATAGCAGCGAGGATCAATGCACGCCTGGCGAAACCCGCTGCTCGTGAGGCCAGTCCCTCTAGTGACAGGGGATGCTGGCCAAATCCATATTTAACAAATTAAAAACTCTAAATCCACGGAAAAGCACGAATAAGTTGTGTTTAAAGGCAGACCCTTCCTGACCCAAGCCTTTGAAAGTTTGCTTAAACCCCGTTCTGTTTCTCACTCCTCCCCTCGCCAGCGCTGCGAGCACTTGTCCCCGTGCAGGCAGCAATCTGCAAGTTTATTAATATGCATGTGCTATTTCACAAATGCTGAATGGCTTGAAAGTGCTGCATAAGGTTTGCTGTCTGTTTTCTCCACATCTGTTCCCAAAGCACTTCTGTCACGTTCTGCTCCCGTTGGAAGCAAGGCACGAATCTGCTCTGAGGTTTCCTTGCACGGGCTGCAGCTCCTTCTTCCCCAGGAGTTTCACATCCTTACAGCAGGTGACACTTTCCAATTACCTTTTGGCCCTTTTGTTCCCCCAGTTTGGCTCCCATTTCTCTCTGAATTTCAGAGTCTGACAGCTAAGGACATAACAAGTAGGCAGCACTAACCCTCAGGGTGGTTTCTCTTTCTGAATTCTCCAATTACAGGCAGATTCACAAGGAAAGGTCAACAGAGAGTGCCCAAACTTAAAAGAAAAATGGGCCACCAAACAAGCAGTCAAAAGCTTGAAGAAGCAGGATGAGCTGATCTTATAGGAAAACTGAAGACAACTTGCAAAGTTTGGCCCCAAATCCTGGCTCTGCCAAAGGATCCCTACACAGGCTGATCTCATTTTCTCACCTCTCAGCTCCCCTCTGTACAATGCAACAAAAGAGTTCTCACCACATTTGACCTGTGTAAGATGTAGCCCGTGCATTTTGGAAAGATGATGATAATAAAATTGATAAAAACAGAGGAAACTTCACCAAAGAAAACACAAAACCCTCCTGCAAACTCCTTAGCAAAGCACATCACAGCAGTTACCTTGGCTGACTTACAGAGGCAGAAATTAAGAGGCAGAATTATGACTAGAAGCAAACAGAATTAAAACAAAAACCAATCAAACAAACATTTACATCCATACTTTAAAATCAATGCCCATGTTCCAAAACGTGCCATCCACACAGATAATTCAAGTCTATTTATAGTTTTCCCCTATTGAAGAGGAAATGCAGAAGTTCTCTCATGAAAACACTAAACATAACCAAATATTTACACCCAGCATTGGTATGCCCCAATTTATTTTGCATACCACACTTAAAAAATTCTCTTACCTTAATACAAACTGGTCTGCTAGTGAGTAGTCAGCCAGGAAAACATGGAAGGTCACAATGTCACCCTCTCTGACTGGGCTGACTGGTAAGTGAATAATGAGATTTTCATCCACTCTCAGTGAAGACTGCTTTAATTTGTCTTGATTTGGGTAAACAACAATGCTACCAATCCTCTCCATAGCTGACAAAGCTTGGTGTTCCTCCTCTTCCCCTGCATGGATATTGTTTTCCCATTTTGCATCCTCTGGAGAACATTCCCCATCCACTGTATAAATCTTATAGAAGAGCTCCACGGTAATCCCTTCCAGGGAGGCTGTTTCCTCTGAAACCAGGGGTGGAGGGGAGCTGAACCAGCTGGGAGACAATTCCAGCTCCACAACACATAATCCCAGGTGGCCTGCCAATCTACAGCTGGCCACCACCTCTCTGGACTCCAGGAAAGCAAACATCTTCACACAAGGCAGCATCTCCTCCGAGTCGTAGTCATCCCAGTCCTTCCCTGCTATGTAGAACAAGGTTTGGATTTTGGGTTTGTTGGAATAGATTGAGCTGTTGATTATGTGGGATTTTAATTTCCAATTAAAGGTGAATTTATTTGTGAAACCAAAAGAAGCAGAAGTCAGCATGAGGTCCAAGGGAATGGGCTGCTCAACAGAAAAGGGTCCGTACGTGGCATTGAGGACAGGTGGCTGGCTGGCTTTGTATATAAAGAATGAATCCACCCTAGACTGCAAACTGGAGTTCCTCATGATATCCTGGTTGGCTTCTTTGAGGAAGAAGAAAATATCAGCATTGGAGATGTGAGGGCTGGCAGGGAGATAGGTTGGCAGGTTGGAGAATCTCTGGATGCTGTCCATGATCCCTCCTCGGCTCTCCACCACTGCGGGCCAAAGAGAAAAGGAAACAGAAAAAGAAACTCAAATGTTTGCTTAGCATGGCCCTGAGTTTCTGACAAAACTGAGGATTTCAGACAAAAGCAATGGGTTACAGGAGATCAATACTGCTGGCCACAGTTAAGGAACAATCTGATGCAGGTATCATGGAATAACACTTTTGTTCCAAGCTCAGGCTGCAAACATTGCATCAGCTCCCTTTCCACCTTCCCCAATCCTTTATCTGCTTGAGAGCCATTAATCAAGTACTGGGAACCACAAAGAGAGGATTGATTGGCCAGATCCCAAACTAACTTCCAAAACTTTTTACTGACAGTCTATTTCTTTTTTCTTTTATTATCAGATCAAACTTTCAGCTTCTCCTCACCCATGTTTCAATGTGCCTAAGAAACTGGCATATTGAATATTAGTAACAGTAAAACAGAACAGTTTAAGCAGTAAAAACTGAACATTTTCTTTGTTGGAAAGAAACATCAGCTTGGAAGTTAGTGAGAACCTGATAAAAGCTTCATGTTCTTGAAACCAAAACCTTTCACTCTAAAATATATGGAGTTTGATAGAGGTCTCAGTGGGATGGATTTAGAGGCAAGAGTGAACTTGAGAGAAGGAGAAATCCTTTACACACAGAAGGTTCTCAGACACTTAGAAGGATTTTTTGGTTTAATTCCTGAGGAGAATGAAACACATTTGGAAACCACAGAAGTTTCTCTACAGCACAATGGTCAATCCTCCAGCCAGCAGGAAAGAAAAGATTCCAGAGGGAGGCAGGGAGGGATCAAACAGACATCTTTGGTTTGGGCTGATCTCTAATTAAGAGTGAGATATATTCAGTCTGGGCTGTGATTCCACCAGAAACAGTGGCTCTTTCAGACTGTCAATTGGTACAGCAAATCTGAGCTCCTGGGACTGCCTCAGAGGAAACAAACAGAAACCCAAGGAATGCAAATGCAGCAGTTCCATAATGCACAGAGATAACAAAGGCACAGGGACAGAGCTGAGGTCAAAGCTCTGGTGGTGCCTCTGGAGCTGAGTGGTGATTTCAGTGTTTGTCAGGGCTGGGCAGGGCAGATACACAACACACAAACAATTACACCTGTTCCAGCCAGATGACTCAGATACTTGCAGCCACAATTTAGCAGAGATAAAAGCTCTAATATTTAAGCTATTTTATTCAGGTTGTGTGTTTTTAAAGCCTACATTTATCAAAGACAGATTCTAGGGCAAATCCCATCCATTTGACTTTGCCCACTCTTGTTCTCAGTTGAAATTCTGGTCGTTTGTTTTTCTGTAGTTTGATATTATCTACCTTTGTTTAAATGCCTCTCATTTCACCACAATACTTTTGCTGTATATTTACTTGTGTCAAGGGAGTTTTTTTCAGCCACTGGAATATTCTTTGTGGGAATGAGTAAACATACAAAAATATACAGAAGCAGCCAAAAAATTTCCTCTCTCACCACTGCACGTGGGGATCAGGCCAGGGTCTCCTCTCAGCTCCACAAGAAAATGCAAATGCAGCCTCACCTGGGTGTCTCCTCTCACCATAAACATCAGCCCAGCTCTGGAACACACCAGCACAACCCACAGTGAAATGCAGATGATGATGATCAACACAGATGATGAGAAACTGGCAGTGGCATCACACATGGGACAACAAATATTCCAGTTGGGAAAAGTGACCTTGGTCCTTCCCCTCCACATCTTTCACCCACATGTGGATGATGGGCAGTGGGTGCTCCCCCTCCCCAGCAGACAGTCACCAAGGGATGTTTTAGCAGCCCCATTTCTGTGATTTATTTACAGACATGTCCTGCCACTGTGCAACTTCCCAACTCAGGAGCACAAAGGGAACTTTGATCCTGGGAAAGCTGAGGCAGCCAGGGAAGGAAAGGGTAATTTTGCTTTGCTAAAAATTCAGATGCAGACAAGCCCCTTTCTGGATTAATTGTAAATAAACTGAACTACATTTGAAAGCAATACTTTTGAGAAAATGCATTTATCATAACAACTTTGCAGTTTCACAGATAAGCAACCAAGCAGATAAGCAAAGAGCCTGAGCAGCAAGAGTACCCTCTGATTTCTGGAGCAAGAGCTAAAATCTCCTTCTCCCAAGGCACAGCAGGTTGCAGAGGAGATTTAAACTGACAGAGTTGCAAACCAGAAACAAAACAAGGCTTAAATGCATTTGTGTTTACATTACAGGACTCCCACACACACTTTATGCAGATATTTAATCTCTCTCAAGCAGGGATGTACAGGAAGTTTAAAAGGGATGTTTTCCCTTTCCTCCATTTCATTTTAGTGGCAACTTTTCAGTGCTTCTGCTCAGAACTGGCACGAGGACTAGGATACCATCCCACTGTAACTCAAACAAAATGAGATACAAATTTTGCCTGAAGGCTTCTATGGGAAGCCATAAACATCAGCAGACAGGGCTGGGCTTTGTCCTAGAACCAGCCTGCAACAAAATATGATATCTGAATTTAGCAGTATTTTATGATGCTGTAGGAAGATCAAAAAAGAAATACTTCACACCATGGCAGGCCAACACCCCACCTTTTAAACTCAGCACATCAGCACACAGCACCAAGCTCCTTAGAGCAAGAATCAGAAAGCAGACACATTTGGAGTTGTTTGTGCAATAACACGATGAAAAAATCACCTGCTCCTTTAATAAGCAATCCAGCAAGATCAAAGAGGGCAGAACATTAGACCAGAACGTGGGTTAGCTCTAATTAGGTACCAAAAGAGAGCAAGAGCTGAGGAAAAGTAAATGGAGGGAAAAAGAGCATCCCCAGAGCCCAGTGCTTTCTGAGACAGAACAGTCTGGTTTGCTCTGGGCACTGGGGGTGTTGGGGGAGATGTGTGGAAATAGCACACTGCTGGATGTGAATTGAGATTTTTAGTTGGAAATTTGAGATATTTATTATGGAAAAACTTGTATCTTGTAACAGGTTCTCTGCTTTGCCCCTGTTCAGACACACATTTGAATTAACCAGCTACTGACCCTCAGAGCAACAGGCCAGCTTGTAAAACATCATCACTTAAAATCCTTCCCTCCAGTGTGGGGCAATATCCTCATAGCCCAGCTCATCCTGCAAACTCAGAGCACGGATGGAAAGAAAATTGTGATATTTCTGAGGTGCAGAGAGGGAGGAAAGTACCAGGACAGGACTGAGCAATGCTGAGCATCAGCGATTCCCTTCCTGCTCCTCACCCTGCCCAGCTCAGGCCTCAAATGTTCTCTTGATAATTTTTAATCTAACCATCGAATTATCCATCATTTTTGGTTTTAATCTCAATTGATCCTCGACTGCCACCATCAAAATTGGCACAAGGCTAAAAGAGATACAAAGCCAGGTCAAACTGCAACAAAAATCTGCCATCCATGGAACTCCAGATTTCATCAAAGCTACATTTCTTAGATTTCATACTTTTTAATAAGAAACAATAAAAGCATCCTGCTGCAAGATAGTGATGGTTAAAAACAATGCATCTATTTTAAGTTGTAGTAAGAGGAAAGTCTTTTAAAAGCATCATTTTGCAGCTAAAAAGGAAAATAGCTCCTGATGGAACATAAATCCAAATTTCACATCTAAATCTTCTCTCTACTTTAGCAAACTACTTAACAGGAGCCAAGTCTTCCATAAGCCATCAGTAATTCTGAAGCTGGAGGTGCAAGGAACAGCAACTGTTTAAAACTGCAACTCTTTCCATATCCTTTTTCTCTGAAAACAAACAAGAAGCCAATCCTGCACCTGTGGAAAAACTGGGAAAATGTTAAAATTCATCTTTCCTGCAGCATCATCAGAACTGTAGAGCAAGCTCATACAGACACTCCTCTTTGTAAAAGAGGAATAATTTGAAGTAATGTGGTGCCAGTAAGTGCTATGATGTTATCCATGACTCACAGAGGCAATCAATGGCTTGTCTGTACAGGAGAAAAATCACCAGCCCCTCCCACCAGCCCTCGCTGAAACACCATAAAGATCAAACTACACATGTACATTATTCCACTATAAAAATGGCTCTATTCACAATAATTCTTTTGTTCTGGATTTACAGGCATTAGCCTTGAATAAAAACACACTGTATCCCAGAATGGGGTGTCTACACAAGGAATGCTATTCTGGAACTCATAAATTATAGGAAGATAATGAATTCTGGAGCAGCTGTGTGGGTCACTCTCTCACACAGCCAAGGGATGCTGTTCTGGGTGATTTGGCCTGGCTGCAGCTGGGGAAACTCTGGCTGCTGAGCCTGGCAGGAGGAGGAGGAGGAGGAGGAGGATACAGGAATCTACTTGGAGTTTATTCACCATTTGAGGACCATGAGCAGGCCAAGCCTGTGTGAGGGTTTGGGATGAACACCAGCCTCGTGCTCTCCCTGACTCACTGAGAGTGTGATGAAATCCCCAGGAAAGGAGGATGGCACTGTTTACTTCCTCCATTCAGAGCCCATCCTGTGACTCATCTCCTCAGTTTTACATTCATAAGGAAAATGAGGAGAACCCTTCACAGACCCCCGGGGTAAAATTCCATCACCCAACTAAAGCAGGAAAAATTCCATCACCTTCCTTTCACAAACAAGCCTTTCTCCTTTACTGCTTGACTTTGTTATCTAGAGAACCTCCCTGGCACAGAAAAACAGCCACAATGACAATTAGTGTTTTCAGCTGTGACAGAGGAATTTGAAAATACAAATGATACTGCAAGGAAGAGTTCAGAAGTGCTCCCAGTACATTTTTAACATTAAAGTCAGAACAGAAGCTGTCAAGATATAAAAAATAATAGTGTGAGGAGAGATGATAAAATCCCTTCAAGCTTTTCTCATTCTCTCTTCTTCTTATCCTAATTTGATGTAAGGATAGAACTTGATGTAGGACTTGCAACCAATTCACAGTCCTTACATTCAATCTTGATTACACATTTGTGGAGACAGGGATTTGCTTTGCAAAACATTGCTGGACCAGCAGCTTGTTTGGAAAGACAAGAAAAAAGATGCAATTTAAAAAAAAAAAAAAAATCAACTTACTCCAAACATCTAAAACTGAAGAGAGGTTAATTAACTTTTGTTGGTTTGGGACAATGTCTCACATCATTATCTCCAAATGTCTGAGTCAAACTTGTGCTGCCCAGACTCCTCTGCAGCTGCACGTTCTGGCCACTCTGTTGGAGCTGGCCCTTCTCATTCCTGAAGAGATCAAAGCCACTCCAGCCTCCCTTCAGCAAATCAGGGGATGCCCAGAGTTGATTCTCCCTCTCCTGGGCAGGATTCCTGCAGGTGAGATCAGCCTGGCAGGAGCACTGGGGGTGGCCAGTGCAGAGCCGAGTGTGGCAGCTCCGTGGGCAGAGCAGTCCTGACACACTGGATGCTGCTGGGAACCAGGGAAAAGCAGCCTGGAAGCCTTGGGTTCCTCAGGCTGGACAAGGACAAGAAATTATAACAATGATTAAACACCTGCAGGCTGTGTGAGAGATGTGAGTGTCTGGTGATGTTTTGCACAAAGCATGATTTCAAAGAGGTGTTGCTCTCTTGGACCAATGAGCCTTTCTATTCTGTTTTGCACAAACTACCCATATAAGTGCAGTGTTTCTTTAAATAAAGCTCTCTTCTGCTTCTCCATTGCATGAGGGAAACATAACTATGTTGAGAAACATAACTAAGGCACCGGCTTTTATGGGCTGGAGTAACAGAGGAGCCACGTGCCTATGTTTACCCTGCACTCTGCTTCCAAAAAAGCTTTAAAGCAACATCTCTGGCCTCATAAATCTTTTGTCTACTAAAATACATTTTTAAGTGCAAAATTAAACCATGCATATGAATGAAATCCCTGATCAGGCCACACATTCAGCCATAAATTGTGTGATTGTGTTGCAAAGCAAGGAGAGTGCTTTGCCTGCTTGCCACTGCCAGCAGATTAAGTTGGGTGGTGAAGTTTCTGAGCTGGTGCTTTCTAGAGTTTTTAGCTTGCCTGCTTTTTGCACAGTCACCCATACTGAAAGACATATGTGCAGCAAGGCCACCTACAGATAGTAATAAAACCGTGCTGTCTGAAAGGCTGCCTATAAATCTTATTAAAGTAATCCCTTCCCTGAACCCAGATTATTACATTCACCTTTATGGTAGAATAAAAATTAATTTTCTCAGCTATAATAAGTGTATGATAAGAAGGCATCGCTTGGGACTAAATAAAGATTATAATTAACTCCAACTGAATAAATCTAAATTTAGCTTGGACTAGCAATTTGCTTTCATGCATTTTCCTCTACGACTGAGTGAATAGGTACAGAAGGATTAGCATCCCATGCCAGTTCCAGCCCTGCTGCCACAGAAAGGACTGGGACAGAGTGTAATCCAATACCCAAAAGGCCTCAAGATTAATTCAGGGCTCTCTATCAGCAAAAGTTTGGACGACTGGAGAAAAACAAAAAGGCTCAAAATTGCCATTAGCCTGGCAGGGAAAACTTGGAAGTGTTGGACTCCAGAGGGAATATTCCTCCCTAAATCAGAGCTGGGCAAAGGCAGGAGCTCTGCCCAGGCTGCTGAGAGCACATTTAGGGGACACCATTTGTGATTGCTGCATCTTGCTCTTTCCTTCCTTTTCCTTTCTTTCAAGATGCCACAACAATAAACAAGGACATTCCAGCAAACTAAATAGGGTGAAGTAAATGCATCAGACAAATGTGCAAAGTTTATCCTGAGTTTTTACTTAGTGGAAAATAAAAACCCTCAGATCAGCGCTGTACCCAGCAGATCAGATTTATCCTTCTGAAGGAAACAAGGCTCTATTTATAAAGGGCTGAGGAACTGCCTTGTTAAACAACCAGCTCATTATTTGTGTTGTCTGGGATGATTGTTAACAATGTTATTACTGGGAAGGAGGAGGTCCAGCTTGTTCATCAAAATGTATTTATCCTAACCAGCAAAGCTCCTGTGCCACCGCCTCAGAATTCCCTCCAAGCCATTCCCCCAGGTGTAGAACAGTTTTTCCCCATTACCCCAGGTGTAGAACAGAGTTTTTCCCCATTCCCCCAGGTGTAGAACAGTTTGTCCCCATTTCCTGAGGTGTAGAACACAGATTTTCCCCATTACCCCATGTGTAGAACAGAGATTTCCCCCATTCCCTGAGGTGTAGAACACAGATTTTCCACATTCCCCCATGTGTAGAACAGGGATTTTCCCCATTCCCCAGGTTAGAACAGAGTTTTCCCCCATTCCCTGAGGTGTAGAACAGGGATTTTCCCCATTCCCCAGGTTAGAACAGAGTTTTTCCCCATTCCCTGAGGTGTAGAACAGAGATTTTCCTCATTCCCCCAGGTGTAGAAGAGATTTCCCCCATTCCCCAGGTGTAGAACAGAGTTTTTCCCCATAGCCCATCAGCTGCTTTGTCTGCCCACACCTCAGAGCAGGGAGGGTGCTGAGGAAAGGAAATCCCCCATGAGTTTTCCCATGTGTTGTGCTGTTGCAGTTGCTCAGTTGCCCTGCTGGGCTGGTCACTGGCCTACCTTGCCTTCTGAGTTTCAACCAGGGCTGTTAATAAGTGGTTAAAAGTCACAGGCTGCTCTTGGCAAGTTTCTCTGCATCTCTTACACAACAGCAACAGGGAAATTGTCCTGCCACTTACAATTAGAGGCACTAGTGCAGCTGCTAAAGGTCACAAATGCATCAGTTGAAAGAACTGAAGGAAAGAGCTACTAGTGCAAGTTAAACTAAAGTTGAAAAAACACCTGATTAACCATGGAGGGGTTTTGTTCTGGTTACCTGGAGAGGAGAAACAACTGCTAATGCAGCTGCCAGCACTGACAACCCCTGGGCACCCCTTCTGGCACCTGATAAATAAGGTTTGTCACGGCCACTGGAGGTTCTCATTGCTAAAAGGAAGGTTAGGAGAGGGCTCCCAACCATTATCCGAAGCAAAACTCATTTTCCCTCAGAGATATTTCATAAACAACAGAAAATGAATACATGTATGGGTGTGTGTGGATATATCCTCCAAATAACAGAGAGGCTTTACAAGGCAAACACATCCACTAAAGGCACCAGGTGATTGCAAAAGTAAATCTTTTAAATATATGCTCTAAACCATTAGCCAACTGTGAAATATTTGTATTCTGTGTCAAAACACCTACACGTCACACAAAGCCAAGAGAGTGACAGGAGAAAGGGCAGGATTTATGTTAGCTGAGGTCTATCTGTCATGGAGATAGGAAAGCTCAGAGAGAGTCCTTTTATTAAAATCACTCTCTGGCTGCAGATATTGATCTGAGCAGCTGAGGTTGGACAGCAAAGTGCGTCCCCATTTCTCACAAAGTTCCTCTCTGGCACAGCAGGAAAGGACTGGGGTAAATGCCTTCAGCCCCCAGCAAATGGCACCCCAAAAGTCCCTCTCAACTCCTCTCCCCAGATTTTCAGGAAGCCTGTTTTGCTCCCCAAATCACTAAGGCAGGTTGCTGTTATTCCCAGGTTGAGTTCAGCATTAAAACAATGCAAAGAAAAACACTGCATTCCCATTTTAAGGAGCAAATGTCATTTCAAAGGGATCCTTCCCTAAATCTGCTTCAGCATTTTCCATTTTTCCTCTGAGCAATAATTTCTCCCCCTCAGCCTCTGGAGGACACAGATTTTTATTTTTTTTTTTGGCTTCTCTTTACAAACCCCAGCTTGTGACTGTAATCAGTGGCCTTGAATATTACACCTAAACCCAAAATGAAGGAAAGGAACTGGAAGTTCCACATCCTACAGACTTCCTACATTCCTGCATCCACCTGTTACACAGGTATATCATTTTGGGGCACTTCTGAATCTCCCCATGTATTTTGGAGACATTGGGAAATTCCTTGCATGAGCTGAAAATTACAGGATATTAAAATACTGATTCTCCAGAGGCACTGTCAGAAAGCAGGCAGGTTGGTCCAAAGCCTTTCTCCAGAACAATGGGCTTTCACTGGATTGTCCCTCCTGTTGACTCAAAGCTCCTGGAGGCAGAGAGCTCTGAACTGATGGGCCCAAAGAGCTGCATGAAAGCACTAAAGCAGCTTACAATAAACCCCCTGTAAAGTTATTAAGAACACAGATATGTCTTGAATGCAGAGCAAATCCTGTGTCTCAGCAGCACACATCCATATCCCACTGAGACTGTGATCCCAGGGGGAGGCTGTGCCAGGATAAAACAGAGCAGAGACACCCACAGCAAAATCCCACAGCAATTCTCCTCTCACTGCCCCTTCCTGCTGCATCACTCACACCCTGACTGCCCAGGCTGCTTTGGGGCACTGTGAATCCCTGGGTGAACCTTTGCACTGCTCAGTCTGGGGAAAGAAGGCAGCTCTCACTTCTGAGCTCCAGAGGTGCAGGACTTGCCTCCAGCCAGATTTGTGTCCCCACCCTACAAACACACTCTCAGAGTGTGCAGCCTCCCTACACCAGGGAGTTTTCCCACTGGGAAATTGAAGCACAAGCTACAAAGTTCCAGGACAGGGACCTGTGAGGTCATGCAGCCTTTTAGTGCTTCAAAAAAAAGCTCCATGGCTTCACAGATTCCCCACTATTAGTTCAGTGATGTCTGGGCCTTTTTTCTCTGAACCCAGGCTTCAACCTGCACTTAGCATTGCTCTCAGCAGCAACCAACACCACTCTAAGCAATACCCAGAGCAATGTGTGCTCTGACTCCCCCAGGAGCAGCCACACAGCTCTAATTCTGCAGTTCAGACATCACTGAGTTATCAATTCTTGTCTGCCTCTCAAGGAACAGCACATGAAACAGATCCTTCCTTTCTAATGACAGCCTGCTTCTTTTCCCCTGCCCAAAACACCCAGAACAAAAGTTTCTGTTTTGTCTCCGATTTCTTTACTTAATTCAACGTTTTATTTTTGGAATGACAACAGCCTCAAGCAACTCCATTAATTTGTTAGAGAGTGAGAGAGCTTTGCATTCCAAGTGTGATTGCTGACCTGCTCCCCTGCTTCTTGAAACAGCCCTGCTCAAGCACATCCCAGAACCAGAACAAAGCATCATTTCTCATGCTTGAATGCATTATTTTACTTTATGAATACACATTTGACATATTTTACAAGTTCATGGCAGATGCTGTCAGAGAGGACAAACTAAGCCTCCCCCAGCAGCACTTTTCTCTTCCTGCAGCTTGTCATTCACAGGTGGGGAGGGGCTCCTCTGGGGGCAAGCACAAGGAGCCTCACCCAGCACTTCTTGGGTGTTTGTTTCTCTCTCTGTTGCCAATTCACAATTTAGAGTTTGATTTTCTAAGCACAATGAAAATTCCCAATAGTTTTGGAGGAGGCAGTTCAAGGAGATCTTGTGAAAATATTTGTGTAAAGAGAATGAAACCTTATTGTGACTTTCATGCTGTGAGGCACCAAGTACAGTTACCTTGCTCACAGACAATTATTAACTTACAGGCAAAGAATAAAAACTCTTGAGCAAAACCCAAATCTGGATGAGGTCATACTTGCTGTGTGGTTCACTCATGTCAATGTATTAATGCAATAAAAGATAATGAGCATTAGCTGACAGCATTTTCAAACTCTCCAAGAGTCAAGAGGAGTAAATTAGACCAGATTTGAGATTGCCTGAGAAGGCAAAAAGCTGGATCTAATTCTTTTCTCAGTGACAGGGGAATTATAAAATTGAATAAGAGTCACAGGACATCACTATCACAGCCCAACGTGCCTGGGCAGAGCATTGGGTGTGCAGAGAATGCAGCTCCTCAGAGCTCAGCATCAGCATCTGCCCATTTGAAAATGCCATCATGGGCAGTGACAGGGACAGCAGGAGAGCCGTGTCCACCTTCTGCTTGGTGGCATCACCTCTGAACCTCTGTGTGGAAACAACACAACTGCAGCTCCAGCCTGAGCCAATTCAAGTTCAAGTCAGATCTTATTACATCCAGTACTGCTCACCTACCCACAGCCTAGAGAATGAAATTCTGCACAAATTCAGCATCCAGGTCACTTCAGCACTCTGCTTTGTCTGGCATTTCTATCTAGAGCCAAGCACATAATTCTCACTGCATAATTTATCCATGGGATTTTGCCCATGGAACAGCCGAAGCAGATAACAATTTCTTCATACTTATTTATTTTTTAGAAAATTCAGTCAACTCCTCCTCTGCTTCTGAACTCTGCAAAAAGATTATAAACCTCTGGTTTTACTCTTCCAGAGCCTGAGCTCTCAGCTAGCTGTGATCAGACAGATTAATTCACCTCTTGTTCAGTCTTCTGCCTTTAGCAATTCTTGTTTCATGAGTGGAGGGAAATGTGTACAAGCACTAAATCTCAAACATGCTATTCTAACATTTGGATTCCATTATCCTAGAGATAACATATAATCCTATAATGATATGTAATAAATTAACATTTAATCTCATATCAGAGAGTTCAAAGGGATCAGAGCCAGCTGGTGCTAAAATAAGCATTTGCTGGAGGCTGCAGGACTGGGAGCTGAGGATGAGATGTGAGATCTGAGCTGCTCTGGGGTTTGGCTGGGCAAGGAAAGGATGGGATAAACCTGGACATGAGGGGAGCATGTCTGGAACCACCCAGCTGTGCCCATTCCCTGTCAGTGAAGTCCTTGCAGGCTTCCAGCAGCAGGAGGGGAAGATTCCCCCTGAGAGCTGACAGGGGAAGGTGATCAGTGCTGCTCAGGGGATTTCATTCAGAGCTCCACTCATTCCTGGTTTGTCAAGGTGCCTGGAGATGTGACAAGGCCGAGAACAAGCACCCAAGACAGGGCTGAGCTCTCTCCAGCTGCAGAGAACCACAAAAACCCAATTCCTCCCCCTGGCCCTCCCTTCTGCACATGCAGAACTGATGGAGGATGTAGAGTTTCAACACAGAGAAGGCAAAAATAATTTTTCATTTTGTTTCCCTCTCATGTGCTACACACACAGAGCTAATACACCAACTGCTGCACAATCTTCATTAATAATGACAGCTGTTAATAAAGTTTTATCCATAGAGACTTCCTTATTGAATGCACAGTGAGTCTGGTGTGAGGGATTTGCTTCTCTGGAGACAGGCACAATGAAACCCCTGGGAGAAGACACAGCCAAGATGATTTCCAAGGGCTGCTGGCCCAAAAAGGAGCAGAGAGGAAGCTCTGCCTGCATTCCAGAGCCCCTCCAACTTCCCCCAAGCCCAGATGTCACTGCTAGGGGAAGGGAATAAAGAATTGTCTCTATCTTCCCAGGTGCTCCATGTGCCACCTCCCTTGTCCCAGGCATGTCCATGGCTTGGGACACTTTTCTGGAAAACTGAAGATCTTAATCTTTGTTCGTGGGCAGCAGCAGCAGCAAAAAAAATAAAAAATAAAAAAACTGGCGTCAGTCAGATTCAGCTTTTGTCTCTGAATCCAAAGACACACTTCACTGCTCCATCTCAGATTGGAACACAGTGTAAAAAGAAGACTCTCAGATAGCCAAGAGAGGCAAGAATCCATCAGACACAACAGTATTTTTTAAAATCTTGTCAGTTCTCTCTGTTAGTTTTTAGTGAAGACACATCAACTTCACTGCCAAATTAACTTGAAAGCAAAGGCAGCTAAAAAAAGGGGAAAAAAAAAAGTAAATTAGACAGGACAGCCAATAAAAATATACAGTGAGAGGAGTTTCACAACTTGACAGTGACCACAGTTCTGTATCTGAAGAAAACTTAATAAATAAAAATAACACAAAAATGTGAAGTGTTACAGAGTTATCTTTGCTCTGGCATTTAACACACATTTCTATTACCCTTTCTCGATTAGCCAAATGAAGATCAATGTATCTATAAAACTCAATGACATGTTAATGCAAACCTTAAAAAAGATAAAATGCCTTTTATCTCAGTCTTAGGAAAACCTAATAAAGAATTAACAGTCCATGAAGCTGTGGAATTTCACTCAAGGCTTTACTCTATGCCAGGACTTCCTACTCCATTATTTTTTAATGGACAGGTTTCCCCAGGCTTTGGGACATGTCAGTACAATTGTACATTGTCATTAAAATTGGTCCCATATTTTCCTTCAGAGCTGGGATAGGAGCATTGTGGTATGTGAATTTAAAATACAGATAGCACCCACAATGGATCAGAAGTGCAAATCTACAGCAAATCTACAGGTGATGCTGTGCCCTGCCAGGGAAGGGACCCCTCCTTTGGGACACCCAGGGGTGATGCTGTGCCCTGCAGGGAAGGGACCCCTCCTTTGGGACACCCAGGGGTGATGCTGTGCCCTGCCAGGGAAGGGACCCCTCCTTTGGGACACCCAGGGGTGATGCTGTGCCCTGCCAGGGAAGGGACCCCTCCTTTGGGACACCCAGGGGTGATGCTGTGCCCTGCCAGGGAAGGGACCCCTCCTTTGGGCCACCAGGGGTGATGCTGTGCCCTGCTGCTGCTGCAGGATGCTCCTGACAGGGGAACTTGCCAGAGTAGGCAGAACAGGGAGCCTGAGCTCAGGCACTCCTCAAGGCTGACTGGTTTGGCCTTGTGAATCAGCACAGGGAGAAAGGAGACAGCAGCAGGCAGGAAAAAGACTCCCAAGGAAAAGCAGGAGGCAACAGTCCAGGAGGGAGTGCTGGGGATGAGCAAAGAGGAGCTGGCAGAGGGGGAGTGAAGCTTCACTCTGCACAGACTGACAACTCACTATTTCCATTAACAAACCCCAAGCCATCAATGACTGGTCCAAAAAGCTAAAAGCCACTTTGAAACCTTCCTTTCTCCTCTGGGGGAGGATGACTTGCCCTAAACCCAGCTGGGTCAGGTAGAAAAGCTTTCCTGCCTCCAAGCTCCCTGCAGCCCAGCATTCTCCCCAGGAGCTGCACTACTGGTCCCAGTTTACCTGGGACCCTCCCCACCTCCCTTCCACCCCTGCTTCTCCCCCTGCATGGGGAGAACAGCTGCTTCTCTGAGATTAATTATTCCTGGCTCTTCTGCACAGTGCCTTGATCTGGAAAATTTATTTAGATATCTTCTCAGGCAGCATATTTATCTGCTGGCCTCAACATCTGCCTGAGCATAAAAGTCAACATCTGACTGATAAGGGATGTCATGCCAGTTAGGTAGAGACTGTCCTCTGCCAACCTCACCAGCCCTGTCCTGGTGGATTTGGGTCTCGTGGAGCCTGAGTGTGTCCCCTCCTTCCTCCCTGAGGAACAAGCACAGGTGTGGGAGTTTTCGGGAGTCTTTGTGTCGGGCAGAGGGTGGGGGACAAAACTCCAGAGCTCTGTTGAAGCCAAAGGTTACAGTGGCAGTTTGTTATAAAAGAGCCTGCTGGGGGCTGCCCAGCACAGCCACAGAGCAGGATAAAGAGATAAAAGTGGGGAGAGAGAGAGAGAGAGAGAGAGAGAGAGAGAGAGAGAGAGGAGGGAGAAGAGAGCAAGAAGAAGAGCAAGAGAAAGGGTAAAGGGAGAAAGGAGAAGAGAGGAAGAGGAGTAAGAGACCGATTTCCCATTTACAACACAATAAATCTTCCATGATGAATATTCTAATCTCTACTAACCAATGTACTACAAGATACAAATTCTATAGCATTTACATACAGCCTATAGGAATCCTTATATTAGCACAGTGTGTTATATTTTAAACTCTAAGATCTGATCTTTGGACCCTGGCAAGTCTTTTGTGCCCTTTGGAGTTGCTCTCTGGCCGAGGGCATTGTTTAATCAAGAGGGGATTACCTTCAGGGGCCATCCCATTGTTTCGTGGTTATTCAGGAACTAAGGCTTGGCATCTCCAACGTGGCTTTCATTTCAATCTCCTTCATGGTTTCTCTATTCCCAGAATCTGAGCATTGATATTTGCAAGATTCCTCTGTTCCATCTTTCCCAACACACAGGTCTCAGCCAGAGTGAGAAATCAGGCACAGGACAAGAGGAGGGTGCACCTTGTCCCATCATGGACAAAGCTGCATTCACCCTCAGGAACAGCAGCACTGCTCTGTCAGTCAGGGGCAAAGAGATGAGACCCAACAAGAAGGAAGAGCCCAAACACACCAGGCAGGGACACCCACACCAGCCCATCTCTGCAGTGCACTGAGGACACTCACACTGTCCCACCACCACATCCCAGCCCAGGGTCAGGAGTTCTCCTGCTGGGAGAGGGTGGGAACAAGGACTGGGCCACAGGCATTGCTGCCTCTCCATGCAGGGATATGGGATAACAGCCCTGGATGCATCTCACACTGCAAATTCAATTGCTGGCAAAAAGTCTTATTTTGCCATCTTTACTCACCCATCCTCTCATACACAACAAGTACACTTGGATCACCAAGGTGGGATGTTAAATTAATCAACAGGAAGCACTGCCTCCCAAGGCAGCCCATTCCAGATCTATTCCTGGCCAGTCTTCAAGGAATGTTCTTCTACTCATACAGAAAATGTGTAAGAACTGCAAACACAAGGAAACACTGCTCTGTGCAGCGGGGTTCAGACCAATATCCTTTGTTGCCTGACGTGGAAAATTCCATCCCCAGACCCCATCTGACAAAAGTCCCTCCCATGAGCAACAATTTTCAATGATTCTTATAGCTTGGAAAGCTTGGAAAAACCCAACAAACAGTAGAGAAATAAAGACTTACTTAATAAAAAGCAAAAAATCCTAGCTCTTCCCTTTTAAACACACTCTTTGAACCTCACCATGGATAAAATTTAGAGCCAAATATTTATAGGCAGCCAAGTGTAAATGGCCTTTCCTTTTGATGTCACCCTCCTGCCCTCAGTGCCAGGCTGGGCAGACAGAAACATGAAGATGGAGAGTGAATGAGTTCAGGAGGGGGAACTTGTCAATCAAAGTTGCTAATGCAAGACCACAGCAAAACTTGGGTTTAACCTCAGCAGTGCCCACCTGTCACTTTGTCAGTGACCTGCTTTCCAAAGGATGCTGCACAAGTGTTCTTCAAACTCAGCAAGGAAAATGCACCTGGGCAGCCAGCAAGGCTTCCCAAAGGCTGCAAGCAAATGGATTCTCAAGTTCTGAGGAGGTTACAGAGAAGAAAAAGCTGCAGTATAAAGGGTTCATACAGATAGGGGCTCCACAAAGCTCCCCTGTGCTCCTGGAAAATCAGAGCACTTCTTGTACAACCACACCTGAGTGGGTTGCACATGAAGAGACCATGTGTGCTGCTCACATTTACCATCGAATTTAAAGCACTTCCAGGCAGGGGGGCAGGGGCCACACTCCAGGGATCTCCCAGCACATGTGCAGAGAAACTGGGGGTGTCTGTCAGGAATGGAGGAAGGCCCTGCCTCCTCTTCCTCTTGGCTCATTGCTGAATTTTGGGGGTTTGTTTCTGTACCAGGAGCAGTGCAGAAGTTGACTGGGCACCTGACATGCAAGCAGGTTTTGTCTCCACCACTTTATTTACACCAGTTTCCCTGTAACACTCCTGCCTTAGAGCCCCGTTGCCTGAACATCCATAACACCAGGATTCACCAGAGATTATAATATTTTAAACAGAACATGTTTGAGGTTTTTTCAGGAGTATTAGTTTTCAGAAATGCTGTATATGTTTATTCATGCATTTAATTACATAGACCAGAATAAAAACAAAAAATGTCTTTTTTTTTTTTTCCTTCTAAGTGAGGAGTAAAAGGAAAAAGTTCAATTCTAACTAATCAACAGCCTTATCTTATTCTTTCCTCAGTGTTTAATCAAAATGTTTGCAGCGTATACAGCCAGCAACAAAGACCCAAACAAGTTAATTTTCCTTAAGCAAGGAGGAAATAAGCCAAGCTTCACCTCCTGAATAAAAGATATCCCACACCAGCAGGGAGCTGAGTTGCAGGAATTTGGGCTGCTGGCAGCACCAGGGCCCAGGATGAGCATGGGGGTGCTGCTTGAGAAATTCCCCCCTGCACAACCCAGGGATAAAACCATGTTAGTAAAAAGCAAGGGGAATTGAAAAATAAAGCAAGGGGAGTTCTAGTAAAGGTTGAAAAACATACTGATGTTTTCAGTGGAGCTTCAGGAACATAGTGCTTAGACATGATAGAGCTATAGTAAGAATATTGCTTACATTTTTCAAATAGAACTAAATAGATCGTATGAGTAGTTTATAAGTAAGCTGGTGTGTTGAGAAACTGGAATTCTAATAGGTTAAGGAGTGGTGGGCCCAGTTTGTGTCTGAGCTTGTTGGGAAGGCTCTACACAAGAGCATGCATGGGGAGAGCTGCTGCTTTTGCTTTTTGCCATCACTTTCTGCCATCTACTTTTGCTTTGCTATTTTGCCATCATCATCAACACCCAAGAAGAAGATGAAATCTGCCACACCAGCATCAGCTTCCCAGGACCTTGACAAGGGCAACTTCTGCTTCTATTCAGGACTCTGTGCCAAAACCTAGCGTGGGCTTTAATGTCTGTGACTGTGCCTTTGCAATAAACAGCTTTAGCAGCTCCTAGTTCATTACTCAAGATAACCCAACTAAATGAGTGCCTAGAGCAGGGGAGCAGCAGTGGGAAGGGTGGGTGGGATCCCTGCCCTGCCACAGCCCCTGCAATTCCAGCTCTGGGGCTGAGCTGTGCTGCCTCCCACAGCTCAGCCCACACCAGCTTCAGCTGCTGTCACTTTATCAATGAGAGGCAGGAGTTTGTGAAGACCAGCTTTCACTGCACTTCATTATGTTTTTAGCATAAACCAGAAATCGATTGTGTCTCGTTAATAAAATTCCACCACAAGGAGCTAATTAGGGAGCCTCATTAATTTTGTGTGCACGTTACCCCTGTGCACGGAGCTGCTGCCCTTTCAGTGGCTGCTGTGGCATTCATTACACACTCCATGTTTCCTGCCTGCTTTTCTGTGATTTACAGCAGTTGCAGTTTTGTTTTGTTTTTTTGGTTTTTTTTTTCAGTGTAGCTCAGAGCTGGCTTCTCCCTCCTGCCAGGTAATTCCTGGTCACATCTGCTTAGTGCTGCATGGCCAAAGGACCAGGGAAGCAGAAAAACCTCTGAGCCACTTCCACCTGCAGGACAGATGCAGGCAAAGCCTGGCACACCTGAGGTACAGGAAACACAGGGATTCAGTGAGCACAAATCCCATCTCTGCAGTGACTGAGATGTGCAGTCCCTGACTGCTCCATCCCACTCAGCCTGGAGGTTTCATAAGGAGCAGCACAAAGGTCACTCAGCCCTCCCAGAGCTGTCCCCTTCACTGCCCAAACCTCAGCATGCACCACTGCCAGCTGCAAGTGGCCATGAAATCCATAAAGCAGAAGTAAAAGAATTTAGGAATAAAATGAAATCTCTGCTTGGGTAAGGTGTCCTGGATCAGGCATTAAATCTGCCTGCTCTCTCTTTCCTGTGTCATTGCACACCTATTTTCTCCTTGTAAAGCACACTATTGATTTTTACATGTTTTCATTCACACTTAGAAGCTTTCCAAGATTGGACTTTATTCTTCAATATTATCTGCTGAACAGTGAAACACTGGAATAGATTGCCTGGGAGCACCACAAGGTCTTCATCACGGGGAGGCCACAAGGACAGGCTGGCTGTAAGGAATTTCACAGGCACAGCTGAGCTCTCCTTGGAACAAGATGATCCTTTGTGTTCCCTCCCTGTTTCTCTACCAACACTCAAGCACAATCTGCACCTGAAACAACCAAGGGAGCTCACCTGCCCTTTGGGACAGCAGCATGCCTCAGCAGAGGGGGAGAACACAGGTTATCCTCTTTTATATCATCCCTGGAAAATGCAGCTATCTCAGAGCTTATCTGTAAGCCATACTCTGAATTTCTCAGATCTCCCCAGTCACCATTTATTGAACAAAAAGAGCAGCCACTTCTCACAACTGAACCCCCATTTCCAACAGTATTTCCTGAGCCCAGTATAGGCTCATCCTGATACTGGCCCATGGTCATGGGCATCAGTCATGTTTGGAGGGTTAATTTGTTAAAATGCAGAAAGTGGCAAGTACTAAGAAGCATTATCCAAGTGACAAGTGCTTATGCATATTTTATGAAGCATCTTCAACCTCAGTTCAATGTATCCAAGAATACTTCTGAAAAATGGCAGATTCTGGAGGGGATTTGGAGAGGAAATGACATATAGAATAGGAGGACAGATGTTGCTAATTTATGATGCAAAGGCCTTCACTGAAAAGTGCACATTTTGCTTAAGATTCTCTACAAATGCTATTTTAATGCTGATTTCCTCCTCTTTAGAATTTCACGAACTCTTGTCTGTAAGAACTTCAGCTTGGCTCAGAAGTTTAGCTTGGATCAAAAGCAGCATCTGTAACCAGCAATTAAACTGAGGCTTCAGTACTGTGAATGTTTTTAAAGCATACCCACTTTTGAACAGCACCACTTGAAAAAACAGGGCTAAGCTGTACTTTGGGAATGTGAGAGTGAATTCTGCCTGCCTGTCTTCCACTCTTGCCAGGATTATTGGGACTTTTTGACCCAGGACTAAACTCAGAACAGCAGTGGAGTAGGAACCAGTGAGATGGATGGATCCTAATACCCAAAGAGGTCAGAAAGCAGAAGTTAGATCATCTGTTAAAGAAAGAAAAGTGGGATATATTGTCAGGCCCAAGTGCTTCATCAGTCTTCCCCAATGCCTCATGCAACAATCTTGTTTTCCCATCAACACTGAAGAGCATTTTGAACATGAGGCAGTTGGTTCTCCTCTCCTCTCTTTCTGTTCTACCCTAAAGGTTTGCACTGCAAGCAGGGAAGACATCATGTCCCACATGCAGATCCTTTTCTGCCTGCCAAGTGGATGTGTGGCTTCATGGCTCTTCTGCAGCTCTGCACACACAGCAGAGGATTTTCTGCAAGGCTGAGAGAGGGGTCTGTGAAATCCTCCTTGTGTGTGAATATCAGTTAAAAATAAAAAAGGGGAGCTGTGCACTGACTTCTCCTTCTGGCATTCATGTCAGACACTGCTGGATGGTGCCAAAGTGCAAATAAAAGGCAGACACGCTCGTGTGCAGACACTGCACTGAAAAACCAACATCAACCCAGGGCTTTCACTAACACAGGGCAATGTTTGCCCCTCAGTTAAGGCAGCATAATTATTTCACATAAGGTGACATTTAAGAATCAAACACACATCAAAAACCCCCACAACCTGACACTTACATAAGTCAGCAATCAAAGAATTTCAAGAATTGGGGTGCCCTGTACAACCACATTGGGGATGGGAGCAACTCCAGAGCTGGGATAAGACAAAAGCCTAGAATTCCACCCAGCAGCCCAGCTGAATGATTTGGGGTGCCTCAAGCCCAGCTCTTAGCTTGCACTGCACAAATCACAGCCCAGCATTTCCCTCCCAGGGGAGCCCCTTGGCTCTGCTGCAAACCAGGAGCGCTGAGGGGGGACCCCAGGGACAAGGCAGGGCAGCAGAGATGACCAAGGCAGCGTGGGCTGCACCTATTTCCTTGGCACCACACTCCAAATCTGCAGTGAAGGATTCACAATCCATAATTCAGTGGCAGCCTCCACGCCCATGGATGCTCACAGCCCAAACAATTAATGACGGTCAGCGCTGAGCTGGTGACAGCCAGAGCCTGGGGGAGGCAGTGCTAATTATACCAGAGCTGAGAGCTGGCCTTCCCAAAATCCAGGGACTCAGCTCCCCCAGCAGTGCTGCACCCACCCCCAGGGACACCATCACAGCCCTGGGCAGGAGGATCTGGGGGTGCCAACACCCCACCAGCACCAGGCAGCTGCTGCTGCTCTGCTCCCTGTGCTGGCAGCAGTGTCCCCAGGGGCAGCAGTATCCCCAGGGGCAGGGCAGTGTCCCCAGGGGCAGGGGTGTCCCCAGGGGCAGGGGTGTCCCCAAGGGCAGCAGTGTCCCCAGGGGCAGCAGTGTCCCCAGGGGCAGGGGGCTCTGGGGGGTGTGGGGATCTTTCTGACCCCTCTATGGCACCAAACTCCAGAGCTCTTTGCTCCTACTTGTCAGGTTATCTCCAATCAGCCAAGCAGCTAACAGTTAAAGAGGTTATTCATTACACAGCACATCAGGCTCAAAGGCAATAGCAAAAGCAATGGCAAAAGCAGCAGCAATAAGCAGTGGCAGAAGCCAGAATGCCTAAAAGCTGAATGGCTAAAAGCACCAACTCTCCCAGTCCATACTGTTATACAGGACTTTTCCAACAAGCTCAGATGCAAACTCAGAGCACCACTCCTTAACCCATTAGAATTCCAGTTTTCTAGCACACCAGGTTACATATAACACTATGCATACACTCTATCTTGTTCTATCTGAGAAATGTCAGCAATATTCTCACTATAACTCTGTTATGTCTCAGTCCTGTCTACACTGTGGTTCTGGAGCCTCTACTGAAGATCTCAGTGTGTTTGAACCTTCATTAGAACACTCACTGCTGCTGTGGCATTTGAGACCTTTCACTTACTAAAACCATCAGAACTCACCCTAAAACTTACTCAATCCCTGCACTCTGATTTCTCTCTGAAGAATTCAGACCCCTGACTCCTGACTGCACCAGGGGGTCCCCAGGCTGCTCTCAGGGTCCTGGCCAGAGCCCCTCAGCCCTTGGCACTCAGGGCTCTGCCTCAGGCTCACACACACCCACTGCTGCAGGAGAGTGATTACCCTGCACAGCACTATCTCTCCCACCCCAAGCAGAATTTATTTACCTTTTTTTTTTGTTTTAATCTGATAAGTTGAAATTTCAGTGCACTTGTCTGCAGAAACACTGCATTACAAAGACATACAACAAACCCTGACTGTTTATAGACTCTGTTATTTATTCCCACTGTATCTTCCTACCTTTTACTGGCCACGTCTTTTATCAGCAATAACCAAGTACCTCTCAAGTTGACAACCTGTTTGGTTTATGGCTGGAAAATGTATCCAAGTGTCTTCCAAGCCTGCTGTGGCTGCACAGAATTCAAATAGCTCAGTGAATGTCGTTTTTGCAAAGTTTAGTATAGGTATTATTCACATTTTGCTTCTGGGTTGTTTGGGTGTTTTGTTTTTTTTTTGTTTAATCAGCTTTGTCTTAGGATGGGCTTCTTAAGCCCATGCAGACTTTTCAAAACTGACAGTGTCAGTGCCAGAACCAGGGCTCCCAGTCTACATATCTCCCAAAATGATAGTGCCTGAAAAGAAGGATAATCATAATGAAGGTCCAGGCAATTTTGAGATGATAGACCATTTCTAGTCAGCATTAAAGGGAGCTGGCTACAAGGATATAGGAAGAAAATCAGCTAATGAAGAGTGACAAAAGAAAACAGTTAGAAAGTGACTTTGTGGCAGCTTGCAGGGACAGCCAGATTGTGCAAGGCTACAGGATTCAGGGCAGGAGGAGGAAGCCCCAAAATCCAGAAACCACCCGTGTGTTCTGCCTGGACAGTCAGGCATGGGCTCCAGCCATGCCCTGAGGGTGGTTTCACTGTACATATGACAAAACCAGCACTGGGGTGAAGGCAGAGGCTCCTGGGGAAGTGTGGCCACTGCCAGAGCTGCTCCTCCCACACCCAGGTACCAGCTGGGTACCCTGCCCTCCTCCTCCTCCTGCCAGCCCTCATCTCCTCACCAAGGGCTTCCTTCACGCCACGATTTCCCTCTGAAAATGCTGTTTCTCAAGCAATAATCATGCTTTTGTGTGTTAATGTTTTGATTGTACTCAGTCTCCTGCTCTCCCCTAAGCCCCCTCCAGGTTTATGGCAGTGACACCTTTCCCTTCAGATTCCCTCTCCAAGAGCCATCATTTCTCTCCCTAAGTGAATTGTTGTCATGGAAATCATTCCTCCTCTCCATCTTCCTGAAAGGCTTTAAAAAACCACCAGCCCCCTGCTCCAGCACCTCTCCAGCTCTGAGCCACCCTAGCTCCTCTCCCAGCACATCCCAACCCCAGCAGCTCTGGGAAACCTCCCACTGCCCCACCCAAGCAGGGAATATCTGGGTCCCAACACAAGGGATCCTTTCCAGAGCCCCTTGGGGTGGTTGCCAAGTTTGCCACAGCACCCTGGTTCTCAGCCCTGTCCCAGGCATTAGCTCAGAAATGCAGGGTGCAGCCACAGCCACCTGCTCCCTGCCTGTATTTACAGATAGAGATGTGAAGTGCTTGGGGATTTTGTGTAAAAATGGTTCTGCTTACATAACAGGCAGAAATTCTGCAGTCAAGAAATTCTGTTTTTCCAAGCTGGAAAGTTAATTACTGAAAATCACCTTTGATGAACTTCCAAGGCTGCTGGCTCCAGAAGTGGAGCATGGCTGAGCTGGCTCCAAAGAGAGAGGAAGAAACACCTGTGCCCAAAATAAAACCCCAAATGAAACTGCTGCACTGGGCACCCATGCCCAGGAGCTGGGAGCCACTGTGAGGAGTCACCTCCTTCATCTTCACTGGGGTGACACAAAGGCAGAGGTGAGTGTGAGGCCAAGGACAGCTCTGGCACTTCCTAACAGGCACAGAGAACCAGGATTTAAACACCCTAAATCCCAGCTAGGAAGACACAAACAGGCATTCAGCCATGACTAATACCCAAATATTCTCAAGATGGAAAACAAGAAATCTCTTCCATGATCATTCACTGACAGAGTCCCATAAAGCTACTAATTAGAATGGTGTTTACAGTCTATATTTCATTTCATCTGATGTTTTTACTCTGATTAGTTATTCTATCACCTGCAGAGAGCTAGTTAGCTGAATGCAAAGATGTCATTGGACTTAATCAAGTAAAGTAGCATTTCATAGAGGGAATTCAGCTAGCTCCATCCTGCTCAGTGCTGTTACCCTGTTAATAACTTCTTTTAAAATTAAAGTTGAGTGAAAGCTAGGAAGAGTCAAGTTAGGCCAGTGCTCAGAAAAGTGATGATAAAAAATGGGTGAGCTGCAAAATAAAAGTGCATTACTGATTCTTTCTTCTGCATAAACACCTCAGCCAGGCAGCAGAGCTCCTGGAGGAATTACCAAACAGGGTGCAGTGGCTCTGACTTCCCAGTTATCCAGTTCATCTCCCAGTCTCCCACACTGTCCTGCTGAGCCCTCCAGAATGGCTTTTTGTCCCCAGGACCTGATGTGTGTGCTGCTGAGAGCCCCTGGAAGCCCAGTCCCTTCCCTGAAGTGCTGCTCTGCTGCAGTCCTGGCCCCACGCTATCACTTGGCCCTTCCATCCCTTGATCACCATTTCAACCTGGCCAGATTATTTTAAGGAAAACACTCTGGTTCTTCTTCCCCAAGCATCTGCAGTCTCTCCTGACTTTACATCACCTGTCAGTTTAACAAACCTGCTCTCCATTCCATTACCCAGATTGATAATGAAAATATTGAACAGAGATGGACAGGAGCCAGCCCTGCAGAGCCTCACAGATTTTTCTGGGAATTCAAGATAAATGGGCTGTTCCATAAAGCCCTCCCTCTGTTTTCACCCCCAGCACCACTCCCATCACTATCTGTCCTCCAGGCAGCTCCCACCTGCACACACACCTGACACATGTCCCTCCACTGCATCTCTGGGGCACCCAAAGCTGCCCAAACCCTCAAATCCCTCAAATCCCAGAGGATGGGGAGCTCTCCCCTTGCTGAGGGATGCTGCCACCCCTGGCCTTTCCCTGCTGGGGAACCAGCACCCTGGCTGGTGCAAGACTCAAAAAAGCTTTGGCTTTAGAACAAAAATTGTTGCTTTTTTCCCTCCATTTAGCTTCCTAATTACAGTTAGCCAAGCTTGAAAATGCTATCGTGCATTATGCAATAATCCACCGAGGGCAGGGGATTTTTGCATAAACTGTGTGCTCTGATGAAAAGCATTCCCCCCTCTGCCAAGGGGCAAAAAACCCCAACCCACACAAAACAAACAAAACCTCTGTCCTCCAAGAGACTTTTACCAGTTCTTTGTTCCATTTGAGTCATACATCTACTGGCAATGCCCCTGACAAAAGCAGAGCAGGAAAAGCTCAATTTGCAAAGAGCTGGGCTGTGTGCACCTCTACAAAAGCCATACACTGATTTGCCCCAAATCCCACTAAAAAAAAACCTAATAAAGGTTGTTTCTCCAATGGAGGGGCTGGGGTTTCTTTTTTGAAGGGAAAAAAAACCCCATTATTTAGTGATTAGAATGGACCAAAATGTTCTAAAATTAATATACTGCTCTACTTGGTGCATTTTAAAATTGGATTTCTTTTTTCAGAGAACCTGGATGCAAAGTTGCATCCTGATGCAAATAGAAACAGTAATAAACACTTCAAAACCACGTTTATAATAGAAATGCTAACAAATCCTTAACTATAATGATAATGGCTTGCTAGGCAGCCCTATAATGTAAAATTAATCCTTAACATGTCTTAATTTTTTTTCCACTGGGTCATTTAATAATGTGATAACTCATTTCTTTCCTCTGCCTTCATCTCTCACATTGCCATGGAGACAATTGTGAATCAGATATAAATAAAAATACTCTAACACTGTGGCACCACATGTTCTTTTGATCTGTTGCCAACACAATTTTAAAATTACAGGAATTTACAGGAGCTCAATAATTAACAATTCATTTGCTAAGAAATCACTTCTTTTTAGCCAGTTTCCTGGTGATTTGCTAACTCAGGAATGCTCACAAACATGAGCAAGAAATTAAAAGTTCTGTATTTCCTTTGAAATATCTACCTTGCATTTCAATCAGCAGCTCAGAGGAAAACAACAGCTGCAGGCCAGAGCCCAAAACACAACCCTGCCCTTCCTTTGGTGGCCTAATTCCTAATGGGAATCATTTTTAAGGTAATTTTTAATTGTTTGAACTCGGAATTTACTTACAAGGAAAACCAGAAGTAGCCTCTATTATCTGAAGTGTCCAAACAAGGACATGGATCCCTGCTTCTGTATTAGTAAAGTACATACAGCATAGAAAGATTAAGATTAATTATTCATTAATGATTTTGACACCCCTTAATGGCTACCCACTGATAGAGGCCACAATCCCTGATATTATCCATGTTCTGGTGCAGAACTCTCCTCTGCCATGGGTTTCCTCTGGGGCAGAGGCTGCTGAGGAGCCTCTAGCACTCACACACTGCTCACTGTCCCTGTGTCACCTGGAACAACATGTGGGACTTGAGGGAATTAGGGTATTTGGCTTCTCAAAGAACTCAGCTCTGTTTAAACCTTTTAATTCAGGGAAGGACTCACAGTCTCAGGTTTTCCAAAGGTTTTCACTGTTACCTGCAGCTCCATCAACCCCTCAGTTCAGCAGCTTTATTTCACTTTTTGTCTGGCTGTTCTGTCCAGGTCCCCCAGCCCAGCATTCCCACAGGAACTGAGTTTCTCTGCAGAGCATTTTCCATCCTCTGCTGCCTTTGGAATGGAAGGGCCAGCACGGGCTGCCCGAGTTATTAATCACTGCCATGTCTCTCCCACTAAAATGTATCAGCTACAACTCTACAAAAACCTCTGTGCATCACAGGGAAACCTCACGTACACAAGGTCTTGTAAAAAACCCCCCAGCTCCAATAACTGTTTTGTCCAAAAGGATTCAGGGTGATTTAAGAGCTCAAGTCTGACTCTCAAGAGCAACATAAGCACCTAAAGAGTTTAAATAATAGTGAGGACTCAGTGGCTCAGGGCTTGCCTTCCCAATATAATTCCTGCTAATTATAATTAGTGATACACTTGATACACCCCATCCTTTTGGAGACTTACAATGACCTGCTTCTAGAACAGGGAGAAAAAGAAAGAAAAAGGAAAAAAAAAGAAAAAAAAATAGGAAAGAGAGGAAAAAAGGCCACTCCTTATGACAGCTGCTCAGAGCTGGTCCATGGGGAAATAACACATGTCAGCCAGCCCCACCAGCTGTCTGCAGCCAGAGAACTCCACCAGCAGCTGCTCCAGCTTCAGCTCTGCCCTCTCTCCTCTGCCCTGGCTCTCAGGTGGACACTTCCACCAGCCAGTGTTCCCAGAAATGGGACAGCAGAGCACCTGGGGCTGCCATCCTTCTTCTGTCAGAGCAAAGACATCAAAACTCTGCTCCCAATCCAAACCTGAAAGTGCAAGAGATAATAATTGGATAAAAACTAGTGGGAACCTGTGGCTGGCAACCAGCATGGAAATATAAACACAGAGCACTGATTTTGTATAAGGTGAAATCAGTGTTTTGTGCCTCCCTGCCACTAGATCTTGGTATTTTATCAGCTGGAATATTAGTGAGGGATAAAAATAACCCCAAAGTGCAGGAAAAGTGCCTGGAGTTGAGCTCTGCCCAGTGGGTAACCCCAGCCCATCACACAGGGACACACAGGCTGCTGCCCATGGACACACCACCCTCAGCTCCCTGGGAAATGCAAACAGCTTGGGAGAGCAGGAAAATGGAACTCAACTGAGAAGGCAAAAAGCAGGGGCAGAGGGGGCTCTTCTCCACTTTTTGCACAACTTGATGTAAATTACTGCTCGCTCTAAGCAGCCAGGAGTGGATTTGGGGGAAAATGAGTTACCACAGGGCTTTAGCCTCCTGCCCAGCCCTGCTGCAGAAAAGCTGCACGGCTTCCATATCTCTTAATGGGCAGCTTTTGCCTACTGCCTGTGTGCAATTTCTCACTTTGATCTGGCCCAGTAGTCTAAAAATAAAGTTAAATATAAACATCGACATCCATACCACAGTGTCAAGGCAGGAGGGAATTTTTAGTTGAGGGAGAGGGTTTAATGCACAAAATAACTTTGACATTTGGTTGTACTCGCTGAAAAACTCTTCAACACCTACAGCCTGGCTAAGACATTTGAAAACACAGATGATCTTCCAATCAATACCCAGCCTATCCTTGGGAGGAGAGCAAGGCAAAACAGTGCCATGTTGTATATCAACTATCCCAGCCAGACTAATCAATAATTCAGGATTTTTCCAAAGGCCAGGCCACACCACAAACTTCTTCCTCCTTACTGGTGCACAGGACTCTCAATTAGCCTGGAAATATTTCCACACCAAAATGCACCAGTTTGGTGACCTGGCTCAGCTGGGGTGTTTGCTGTGAAATTTCACAGTTAACCCCAGCTTCAACAGCAGGGACTTGGAATAAAGGCACCCCCTGAGGAAGCTCCCACTGATGGGCAAGGCTGGCATTACTTGCTCTGAAATCCCATCAGCTCCAACTGCTGAGCCTGGAAAAGAGAAAACCTAATGGAAAAATGTACCAAGAGTTTTGGGGAGACACAAGAAGGGAGAAATCTCAGTCCTCAGAGATGGGAGGGCTGGAGTAAAAGCTAAGTCAATAGGGAAGACAGATGTGCACAGAAGTTTTCCACCATCCCAACCATCTCTTCTCCCATTATTCCTTGTTCCTACAGTTTGCTTTGAAAACAGCTGCACAAAATCAGCTCCAAGTGGGAGCTGCCATACCCAGATGCAACTACAGGAAAGAAGAGAGAAATAATGAGATATTCCCCTCCCAGAGCCCCTGTGTCACCACACCCATGGGACAGCAGGGCCAGCTCAGGGCTGGGACTGGCACAGACCCAGAGACAAACAGAGCACAGGGCAGAGAAACCCTGAGAACTGAGACATGCAGAGGAGAAACATTGCTGAAATTCAAAGCCCAGCCACTGTTTAGAACTGAACACACCTCTCTTGATCACAGTCTAACAACTTAAAACACAAGAGTATCTCCTGCTCCCCTCTGCCCAAATAACCCAGTAACCATAAAACATTCAAAAGGGAGCAGCAAAGCCTACACACCAATTAAATCATGTTAAATACCATGGGTGTACTGATGCTCTGCCATATCCTGTGTGCTCCTTCTGTAGGGCTCTGCTTTCCACCAGCTGCTGGACCATGGGGTTTGTAACACACAAATTCTCACTCTTGTTAGGATTCTGCTGCCTGTGTTCTCTCACAACAGCTCCCCATATTTATTAGCAGTTTGATAACAGAGTGAAGCACTTGTGAAACTGGCCCCAAGCTCTGCTCACTGAACTGTGAATTAACTGTAAATATAATTAGAGCTGTACCTCACACTCGGGACTGGGAGGAACAGGAGGTCTGCCCCAGAGCTGTTACTACAGCAGTATGCAAGTCCAGGGCTGATAAATATAGCAAACCCCCAGCTAAAAGAGCAGAATTAATTACATCAACTGTTAAAACAAGCCACACTAAGTGCTTGTTCCTCTGCTTCAAAATTAAGAGGAAATTCCTTCCTGCATTGTTTGGGGAATGAGCAGTGGTTTGGGCAGCCACAGTCCCTTCCCAGTGCACAGTGGATTTCCAGGTCTGACTCCATAAAGCACTGCTCAGTCATGGAGAAAAATTAAACCTAAATTTTCTTCGACAGATAACCATGGGTTTTCAAAAGTACCCATGTGCAGCCTTTTAGAAAAATCCATCCTTCTGGTGAGATGATGAGCACAGGGATGGTGAGCACCCCCAGGAGGGAGCACTGCTCTCCTAGGACAGGCAGTAAGAGATGAGCAGGGCTGCAATGGAAGGGCAGAGACAGATGTGAGCTGTGAGAGCTGAAAACCCAAGATATTTTCAGGAAATGATGCCCTGCTGACCCTGTTGGACTGGGGGAGCCTCAGCAGGCAGGAGGGAAGGTGGTAACAGGGCAGCCAGGACCAGAGGGAGCAGAATCAGCTCAATTTGAGTGCAGTAAATCACAGAGAGATCCCAAAAGGGAATCTGTCAGGAAAACTTGAATGGCTTGAGTTACAGTTTGGAAAACTTAATCTAGGGGTCAGGAAGGTTTTTCCTCAGAGAGAACAGGAACAGGCCCCAGGGAGGGATGAATCCCAGTCCCAGGGGAGGAGGATTTGCCATTGATTCAGCAAAACCACTGCTCAAGTGGACACCTGTCCTGCCCCAGCTGGAGGCTGGAACCCTCCAGAAGATCCTCCCAGCTGGTTTTTCTACAGTGGCATGGGACAGCCTGTGTGGGGTTAAATGAGCTGCAGGAAAGCACAGGCCAGCAAGGAGAGGGAAGGCCAGAGGAGGAGATGCCTTTCTACCAAAACTGCTTTTCTGTGCCAACAGCCTGATCTTGTGCAGGGCATCAGGCTGATGATGGGGAAGCACCCCAGGGAATGCAAACAAAGCCAGGACACTGCACCCATCACCACAACCCTGACCTGAACCTGTGCCAGCACAGGGCCATCAATTGAAAAAGGCCTGTAACATAATGTCTCCTTGTGCTGCCTTCCTCCATAAACAAGCAAGATTTATGCATTCCTGGGGCTATTAACAAGAGCCATTTGTCTTTATTTCTGCATGTAAGTAATGGAGACACCAGCAACATTGATGAGCCACGTGGGATTAATTAATAAAGCTGTTTTCAAGGGGGTATCTGTGGACTTGGTTTCTCTCATACTAAAGGAAAAATCAAAGCATTTTTTCAAAGCATAGGATGAAATTTCATTTAAGAGACCAATAGCCCATGTGAGCACAATCATTACCCAGCCTAGCAAAAAATTATCAGTGTCCAAAAGGCTGATGACTTTCTCAAGTTTTCCTTAATTATTGTGTTTTGCAGTTATTAAAGCAGCACAGAAAATCAAATCCAACAGGGCCACAAAAGGTTAAAAAAAAAAAAAAATTTAAAAAAAAATCACACTCTTAACTTGCTGATGGTCAGAACCAAGATCATTCTCTTAGATACCCATTTCAAACCAGTCAGGATGAACCTGGAATTCAGGAATCTCCTTTTCCCCAGGAATCAGAATAAATGAAAAAAGCTAAAAACCTTCATGGTTCCACAGTACATCAAAGGTTGAGCATGGCTTAGTGTCCTGTATTCTCATGTTTCACACAGATTTATCTTCCAATTGAGTGAGCACGTTGGGATAGGGAATAACCAAATGAGGGGTGGAAGGACAGGACTGACAGGAAATATTGGAGACAGTTTCAACTTTGTAAATATGAACTTCCACCAAGAGGACACAAACAAATTTGACTCATTAACTTAATTCATTTTATGAAAAAGTTGAATAAAGGTTAATAGGAAATTAGTCATCTTTCCTTAGGTTTTTTCCTATCCATCCTACGTAATTTAATTAAAAACGTGCTGTGGAGTTCCAGAGGATGATTAAAAATAACTCTCCTTTTCTATTAAACTCCTTAGGTTTGTACAGGAATTCCTATAGAATCTTATTAAATTTCTGTTTACCTCTGCTGCATTTAATTTCTCTTCTGCACATTTTTTCCTTAAGTCCAACGGGATTTCATGATGGTGGTGGCTTATTAAATAAATATTCTTTCCTATAGCTGGCAGTCCAAACTTTAGGTCAGTGCTGAACACCACTGTAAAAACTCTTTAAAAAGCAACAATAGTAGATTTGCTTTTTTGAATGGAACATAGGAGGCTTGAAAAGAACTTTTCTACCTTTCACTGCTGTAACTTTGCAAAAGAAGACCCATAGCAACTCAGTCACTGCAGGCTTGCTGAAAACAAAAAAATGGTTTTTTCCCAGTTTTCTGTTCCTGTGGAGTTACAGCACAGAGCTCTGCATTAAAACAAGCCTAGATTGCTTTACAACAGGTAGGATATATTCAAGAAAAGCAAAAATTCAGAGCTTGCAGGCTTTCTAAACCTATTAAAAATAGTAGAACACCTCTGATTTCCATACTCAAGCACATCCCTCTTGCTGTTTTTTTTTTTTTTTTTTCAGTCTCCTTGAAAATTTGATCCAGCTAAATTCACTCAGCTGTTCCTGTGTCCAGTCCATCCAGACAAGTCAGAGGCCCAGAAAGGTTTGCACAAATTCCACAGAGCTACTCCAGCTTTTAAGGAGTGAATGAACAGCAAACCTCACACCCTGCTGCACATCCAATGGTGTGAGGAACTGGCTTTGGGCTGGAAAACCCAAGTTTGGTACCAACAGACTTGTGTGCAACTCTGGTCAAATATTAGAAGTTTGGCTTCACCAAAACAGGTTTGCTAAAGATCATAGCAGGGCTTAGGTGCTTAAATATTTTATTGGAGCTTAATTTTTTTCATGCTGCTGCTTCCATCCTCACTTCCCAGGGTAGTTGAGCGGTTTAAAATCACCTGGGAGCAGCCAGGCACAAATTTTCACAGGGGTGGGAGGCAGACCTGGCCCATGGCACATCCTCACCTCCAAGGCTTCCAAAAACCCCCCAGCAGCAGTGCCAAGGTCTTTGCTGGCCTCCCCAGCACCCCTGGGCCAATGTGCCTTTTTGAAACTAATTGCACAACAAGAAAAGATTCTTTAATATCATGCAGCCAATCCTAAGGGGAATGATTACTAGGAGATAAAAAGAACAGAGTGGAAAAAAAATTACAAAAAGACAGATTTACAGTTTGTGCATTTCATCAGGAAAGGCTGTGGATCTGACAGTCACCTTGAGCAGCATTTGGGAGGAGCCAGTAAACATCCAGAGGCTGTAACTGCAGCTCTGCCCTCAGGTAACTGCACTGCCATTAGAGACCAAATCTAATAAGAGCCTGTTCTGCCTTGCAGGGAACAAACCCTCAATAATCAATTAAAGTGAGATAAGGCTGCAGCTGGTCCCAAGCACACCGACCACTCCAGCCCGTCCCTCAGCAGTTTTCTGAGATCAATATTCAGCAGTGCAGGTGTCAGGCACACACCCACCATCCCCAAGGGGGGCACACAGCAGGAACAGCCCTGGCCTTTCACTGCACAGCCAAGCCAAGGGTTGAAGCACTTTGTTCCCCAGGAATGGCAGGGAAGAACTGAAGAGAAACCTTCTTGTTTAGAAGGAACATCAAATAATCTGGAAGGGATCTGCATTCTTTAAGAGCCAGAATGAGAGTCCCTGCCACAGTCAGTATACAGCAGGTGTACCTGCCATGGACCCAGCTCCCTCATGGTTTTATTGCCACTGAGCCTTGCCCAGCTTCCCATCCTAACACAGGATTTTCTCTTCTGAATAAAACAGAGTAATTCCTAATTTGAATTCCACTGCACAACAGAAACAGCCTGTAAAACCTTAAAAAGAAGGCAGTTCCCTCTAGCAGAATAGAAAATATATTAGGCTTCAGGACTGTATAGAGCAGAACATAAAATTAAAATAACAGACATCATAGAGTTTGATAGCATCTTCCAGTCTCAAAGATCTCAAAATACATTACTAAGTGCAACAGCCATTGCTGTGCTAGACAGCTGCACCTCTCCAAAGTGAATCACACATTCAAGAGAGGAGCTGGAAAGCCTTTATGTAAATGGAAAGTGCTTTGTTGATCCACAAAATGCTCCCAGCTCTGGGAGGGAGCACAGCAGCACAACACACAGGTCATAACATTCACCATAGGTGTGCCTGTTACTCCAGCTCAGTTTGGACAGCAAAAGTAAATTAGCATTTACTATCTCACCAGCAGAGAAAGATCATCCCATAAATGTATTTTCATCAGCTTTATGTAATTCAGGATCTTCATTTTCTTTGCTCTCCTCAGTATTTAGTGCATAAAGAACAGATTCTGTGGTTAAAAATTGGTATTGCTATAAAGCAGTGTAATAATAATATCCTTCTTCAAGCCAACTCCCACAGGCTCCTCACTAAAGGGTTTAATCAAAAATGATAGTTAACAGTTGACTCAGTGTTTTCATTTGTGGCTACTTTTTCCTCTCTTTTTAAGTTTTAGTTTTTACAGAAATAAAAAGATAGCAAGCACAATCTGTTCTGAAAAGTTTCAGAAGTTCCCAGTTCACTGTTGTTGATTCAAAGCAGTCTAATAGACTTTTTAAAAAAACTCTTATTTCTTTTTTTATTATGTGCCTTTTAAGAATAAGCTTAGTTTATCTTTTATCCTCTTTCTGCAGACACAGGAGAGTCAGATCTATACTCAATATCCAACTTCCCCAAAGAGAAACTCATTCTAACAGATTTTTTTTTTTTAAATGCAAAACCTAGAATTCAATTTTTTGGTCTCTCAAATACCTTCCAATGCTGATAAACAGGAACATAATCCAAGCAAAATAAGTGTCTCAAATCCTCACAGCTAAATTCCAATTTCTGTGCAAATTTTAAATGTTGCCCTGCAGTTCCAAGGAGTTACATGTTGCACAAGCAGATAGTAAAGGCACTGACCTGATTTGTTATGCCAAGTTTATAAAGTGCCATCAAATACTGCAGAGGAAAGCTCCAAATTCCAGCACCTTCATAATCAATGGAAAAAACCACAAGACTCTCCTGAGCCACCGAGCAGGTCTCCAAACTCTGACATTTTCATTATGAAAGCTTGTTTTTTTCCAAGTCATTAATTTGTCAGCATTTCTACAGAATTTCATAACTCCACAAGAGCAGCAAGATAAAGCATCTCAGAGTGAAATGCCCAAAGATTTCCCACCCACAGGAAACAGCTGGGTGCCACCTCAATATCCACCAGAGCAGGAAATAACAGCCCTAAAACCAAAATTTGGGCACACTCTGCCTCCCCACTCAGCTCCAAGCAGCCTCTCCTTTCCCACAGTGAGAGCAAAAAATACCAGCCTGAAAAATTCTGGTTGAAGTTGGACTCACTGAGCATTCATGATGATATTGCAAGGATGCTCTGGTAGCAAAGCAAAAAAAAAAAAAAAAAAAAAAAAAAATCAGGATCCTGCAGGACTGAGCTTGACTCCCAGAGCTAGACAAGCTCTCATGCTGAGAAATGTCAGCAGCTAAACTTGGCCATATTTGAGTGCAGGGAAGGAAGACTTTGCTGAGCAGAGCCTGGCAGATTTATTATTTTCTCTGCTTCCCATAAAATTTTCCATCAGAAAATCCAAATTTTTATATGATTTTTTTTTTTTTTTTTAAAGGAAGCTAACTCTTAAAGCTCCCAATATAGCCATTAATCCCTAACCAATCCCAGAAATCAATCCCTGCCCAATGCTCATTTACACTGGAGAGACACAGCTCTGCATTTTCTTCCTCAAACTCCTGCTCACTGGGACTAAACTGGGCAGCACAAGGAATGTACAGGTGGCAGACCAGACCAAGTCAGGCTGGAAGCACAACGTGGAAAATCCTGCCTGTGGGAAAAGCACCAACCCCATTATTTATTGTGAGTGACATCACAAAATAACCCAGGATATACAAGATACACCCAGGAAACCCCTCCTGCCAGGAGTGGGTACCAAGGAGTGACATTTCCTACCTGAGCATAAATAAATACCCAACTGGAATTATATATTTGATGCCCTTTATATATTATATGCATTTAGTTATACAATTATATATATATATACACGCACACAATTATATTATATATATGCATATATTGTATTTGTTTAATTCCACAATTATAATTATATACATTTTGTGATGTCCTTTGCCATTCACGTGCTGTAAACATTTTTTATTTAACTTGGTGCAGCACTAGAAATAGAACTGGAACCTTCAAAACCATCACTGAATGGGTCCCATTGGAACAGGTGTGACAGCACCACCTGAGACAGCTCTAAATTGCCCAGCTGACATGGCAATTGCCTCTGCTGGGAGAGGGGAACTGTCTTGACAGGAAGAAAAATTGATTTGGGTCAGGATTTCAAACCTTTCAGCTTCATTTAGTCCCCATACCCACCAAGGTAAATCCAGTTTATCAAGCCCCCATCCCTCCATTCAGGGCCTGGCTCCACAAATTGATGGGAGGAAAAAGTTGTGCATTTTTTGCTGGAACAAAGTATTAAAACTATGAGATGTGGCAATTGAGAGCATCTTTCAAAAGACTGTCCAAAAGCAGGAAAATAATTGGGATTTCCAAGTCATCCATTCCTTCCACTGCCTGCACAGCAGAGACTTGAGCACAAATCACCTCAGAGAGGTTTTTTCCTTGACACAGAGGACAGAGGAAGGAAAATACAATTGCCACATGCCACAACAGCTGCTAGCTGTCCACTGAAATAAAAGGGAAAATGCCAATTCTGCTCCTACAGCACAACTGTTGCCCCCAAAGCAGAGCACAGCCCTCACAGGAAATTCTGGCAGTGCCACACAAACACCACCCTGTGACAACACGAGTCAGCAAATTACTTCTAAGGAGTTTACAGCCTTGAGAAGAGCAGAAGGAAAAAGCAAAAAAAAGAAATACTCCTAATTTCACCTGCATAGACATGCTCCAGTACTCTGCACATTTGTCATATTAGTGTGTGCATGTTATTATCCAGGGATGCATCAGAAACTGCTACCAAGGTAACAGGGATGGCAATAAACAGCACACACCAGGAGCACAGTGCATTTCCTCAGGTTGGATTTACAGCCTCTTCACTTATTAACATATCAAATATTGGGTTTGTACAGTTTGACGCCTTTTGTGGCTTTTTTAGAATTAAGATCAGAGTCTTGAATAGCTCTGCTAGAAGAAAAATTCTCATTGAGGACTGAAGATGGAGTGCTCTGAGATTTCTCACACGAGGGACTCTCCAGAGGAGACATATTTGTGTGAGTCAACAGCATATGTCACTCTTGGAAAATAACACATTTGAATGTGACCTTTTCCCTACTAGTTTGATTTAATGAACAAACAGAACAAGTCTTCAGCACTTCATTTCAGCAGGGTGCATGGCAAGGCACGGGTTAAGTTGATTTCCAAACTTCACCATGATGGGCAGAGAACTTCACAGTTCTGGCACAGATCTGGGGAGAATGGCAGCACAGGGAAAACAAAAGGATTTATTTCCCTTTTTATGGTAAGATGACAATTCAGGAGCAAATCCTTAAAAAGAAGTCTCTAGTGGATGGATGCAAACAGAAATGAGCCCAGGCACCTCTGCTGCTGCTTTGCCCATCACATTTATATACCTGGCCCAGAGCAGCAGAGGGAAAATTGAGCTCTTTCAGGGGGCCAGATGGGCTCTCAGTCTCAGGTGTTGACAGTTTTCATTTCTTAACTGTTTTACAAATGAATGTGGATGTTTGGGGACGAATTTCCATTTTTATTCAGTGTATGAGAATGGGTTTCTAGATATAACTGTCTCACAAAAGAAGTCACTGCTTGATCATGGCCCCAGCTCATCCAAAAAAAGGCTGAGGGCTGTAAAGACTTGGCAGGGGAGCACCTGGGAAGTGCTGCTGCTTCCCCAGCCTCTCTTGCCTGTGTGCATTGAGTCAGATTCCCTGGCTTTCGTGGCAGCCCTTTTATTATTCTTATTATTACTACTACTACTGTTATTACTATTCCCAAGACAGCACCAAAAGCTGATACAATAGGAGGGAGGCGAGCTGGGCTCTGCTTTGCCCTGCTGAACACTAACATAATTACCCACATCCCAAGTGCACTATGGTGCCTTTGTGACTGGAAGTGATTCATGAGTCCAAAGGACCTCAACTGGAATTTAAATTCCCAGGGGAAGGCCATTGGGTATACAGACAAAAAAAAAAAAAAAAAAAAAAAAGGAAAAAACACAGAAGTCTCAAAATGGATACATTTGATCTAAATGTCTTGAAGAGACAGATATTGAACTCCACAGCACTATATTTAGAGTCACTTTTCAAAGGATAAATGCACTTCAAATCTCTTCATTAGTTCCATTGTTCAGCAGAGGTTTGTTCTGCCAAGAGCAGACCTGTGGTGCTTTGCAGAGGAGTGTGGTGGCCACTGCTCCACAGCACAGCTTGGGGGTCCTGCCCCACCTGAGGGGCATGGCAGGGGAGGAGGGTTTTCCTCTGCTCCAGGGCTGGGTGGGGGCACACAGGGGCTGGAATCCCTGTGCAGAGCAGCCAGGGCAGTGCCCAGGGGATCCCCTCTCCCTGTGCACTCACACCAGGGTCAAAGCAGCACAAACTGCCCCTGGAGGAGCAGCCCACTCCCTGCAGCGATTAAACAGAACCAAAGCACCTCTTCAGGGTGACTAATTGTTGGACAAGATCCATCCCAAGTGTGGCACACTCCTCCTCAGCATCACCAGCCCAAATTCCATATGTAAGGGTGTGAGGTTCTCAGACCTCCAGTGCTCTATGGCACCAAACTCAGGAGCTCTTGGCTCCTACTCTGTCAGGTTATCTTAAATAAGCAAAGCAGCTAACAGTTAAAAAGGTGATTTATTACAAAGCACATCAGTCTCAAAGGCAATAGCAAAAAGGCAAAGCAATGGCAAATGCAGTGGCAATAAGCAAAAGGCTAAAAGCTGAATGGCTAAAAGCACCAACTCTCCCCAATAAATACTCTTATATAGGATTTTTCCAACAGGTTAAGATGCAAACTCAGCACTGCTGTCTTTTGGCTGCCTGTGGAGCACCCTGGGGTGCTGATCCAGGGGTGGGTGCTCTGTGCAGAGCCAAGCCAAGCTGCCCCTGGAGTCCTGTCCCCACAGCACAGCCACTGAGTGTCCCCCTGGAGCCTGGTGGCCCTGGGGACAGGGTGTGCAGGACCAGTGCTGGCTCTGAATGCAGCTCAGCTCCTCTCTCTGCACAAACAGCCCCCAGCAGGGTGAGCTGTGACCCATGACCAGACCCCGTGTGCCACAGGTCACCACAGCCCAAGGTGCTCCCAGCTGCCACAGGAGCCTCTGCTAATGAAGATTTTATCAAATTTCAGCCCGGAGAGCTGGTCAGCTGCAAGGAGAGCATCCAGTTGGAACAGGTCAGGCATTACCTGGAGGAGCCAACACACCAGGCTCTCCTCCAACAGCTGCAATAATGCATTTTACAGAGATTTGAGAAGCTGCATACTTCAAATGTCTCTGAAGAATAGTAAAGTGAAAACTCGGTCACACTGCACTGTGACTACTGAGGAGCACTATTAAAGAGAAGCTAACATTTGTTTTCAATTACCCAGTGTATATCTGAAAGACTAAAGCTGTCTCCAAAGTATTAGATAAATGTGTGTTTACTGTGCACTTGTGCATAGAAAATGGAAGTTATCTGACAATCATTTCCAAATATCAATATTTTACCAATATCATTATATCAACATCTAACGAGTCTCCCTGGGCTCCACACCATGTTAAAAGGCAAAATTAGAAAGCAGAGGTTGCTGAGCACTGCTCTTCAAGGCATAGAATAAATGCAAATTAAAAAGCTAGGATCTTATTCCCATAGCTCCATTTGTTCAGATTTGTTGCCTTTTTTTTTTTTTTCAAACTCTCCTGATAAAAATGACAGAAAGCAGGAAAGTTTGTGGCAAATGCAGAATGACATCCATAAATTTATGAACTAACTAGACTGACATTCAGTGCAATGCAAAGTGCTTTTCAATCAATAGCCATGAGCATCAATTCCCAGCAAAGAGCTGTCCTGTGCCACCACCTCCACCAGCAACAGGCTGCTGAATTTCTGAATTTTCTGCTGAATTTCCTGACTGCAGACTCCCCAGTGGATGGCATGGAGAGATCAGAAGGGGACAGAGGGGGGTGGGTGTGACAGGGACATGCAGGGCACTGGGTTCTGAGCAATAATCCCTGAGTGCCCATCCCTGCACTGATCACCCAGAGCAGGGAAATCCCAACAGCAACCAGCAGCACTTGAAGCTAGAAGTTGTTTTTTGGTTTTCTTGCAGTGGAAAATGTTCTATCTTGGTTTGCTTGTGTCTTGGAGGCAAAGTAACTTTTCTAATCAGTTTTCCAAGCTGTCAATTATTAAATCAACTTCTGATTGGTCCCAATCAACTCACAGATAAGTTCTCATAGAGAAAAAAAACCTCTGTGTGTGTGCCTTCTTCTTAAGTGACTTCCATGTAAAACCAGCACAACTTGCAACATGGCATTTTTGTTTGTGAAAATCTTTTTGCTTGGTAAAAACATCTTTTGTTTGGGGTGGATTTATCCTTTGCTCAGAGTCATAAAAGCTTTTTTTAATTTATTTGCTTTTTTAGTTACCTACTAAGACTGGCTCAGCAATTTTTTTTCTTTTATATCAAAACCTGCTATCATTTCTATTCCTTCTTCAGATTGTACATTCAAAGATCTTTTTGTTATACATATCTGGGAGACAAGGAAAGCTGTGCTTAGCATCCTTTTCCTGCAGCTTGCAGAGTGCTTTTTAAAAATAAACAGGTGTGGAGAACTGCTGGTAGAAAGTACCATTAAAAAGCCCCTCTAGATAAAAATATGAAGTAGAGCAAAAATTACTAAAATAGGATGCAGCCTTGTAGCTACAGCAACTCTGTAGCTTCTTCTCTCCCCTGAAGTTAAATTGAGGCAATTTTCATGAATATGATAAATTGGCATGAAAAACAAAGAACAGTTTGTTTCTGCTTTGGAAATCTCTCTCTCCTGGTCTCTTTAGTTTTCTTGTCCATATCCAGCATCTTCTTCACTTTCTATTGTGTTATCACACACACATTCTATGGTTTCTCATGGAAAAGAAAAACACCATCAGAAACAATTCAGCCTTGCTTTCAGGGTCACTTAAAGGACATTTCAGTTGCCCAACATGATGCAGCTGAGCACTCCAGATTATTCACCTGTTGCTCCTGCAGGTGTTGCTTTATAAAATTAAGTGCCTGTCTAATGGAAGTGTTTCCAAGAAAGAGCTGGAGAGATCTTGTACTGCATGGTAGAGAGTGCATAAAGTAAAATGACATCATCCTAAGGGAAAACAAATAAAAATAAAACCAAGGAGGATCTGGAACCACCTCCTTTCAAAGCAAGGCAGAATTCTGCTGTACTGAAAATACCAACTGGCTGCTTTCCCAGGTAAAATGCCATTGCTTGAAGGAAAGAGTCAATTACTGCCTCAAGGAACCTCCCTGTTGAGGCAAAAAAAAAAAAAAAAGCTTTGAGACAATGTGTTGAACCCTCTTCATGGTTAGAAAAAGAGGAGAGAGCTGCCTGTGTGTCAAGGCAGCAGACAGGAAATGCAGGGAGGTGTGGGCACACTTTTCACCAGAGGGTGCAAAGGGGAGACACATCCTCTGCTCTGCTCCACTCCCAAGCAGAGCAGCAAGGGCCAGCCCAGTACCCAGCATTTACAGACAGATACAGAATACCTGGAGGGGATCAGCCCCAGGTCTCCCCCAAGGGTTTGGTGAACCTACCCACACACCCAGTGACCAAAATCCCAGTCAGGGGTGCAGGGGAGCAGTGCCCTCACCCTGGCATCAATCCCAGCTGTGAGCCCATCGAGGGACCCTGGTGAGAATTTTATCTTCCATCAACTAACAACACTCAGTTTTGGTTAAAAAGATGAGAAAGGCCTATTTTATCAGAGAGAGAGAGAACCCTGTGTGTACACACATGTATCTCTGTATAGTGTGTGCCTGAGTATATAGAATATGCATTCACATGCACACACTTCACAGCTTTCAGACAGGATGACAGCATGTTTTCATATAATACATCTGAAGAAAAGGTCTTGTATCAGTGCTACAGCAGAGAAAATTTCATCTTGAAAATAGAGAATGAAGGGAGAAAAAAATAAAAAAAGAGAGGGAGAATGTTCTTCCTTCTTATCATGTCTGAGGAACTTAACTACAGTGGTGGGAAGATCTAAAACCCCAGCCAGCAAAGCACTGCTCTGGAGACCATGATATGCATAAAAATTCCAACAAACCCTTGGTAAATGTTCCTACCCCTCCTACCCTGCAGCCCATACCTCCAGGGTGCAATTTTCAGGAGCCAGGAAGATTTGATGTGCTTTGGTTAAAACAATCCCCTGGATTCTCGCTGCAGACTGTCGTGCAGTGTGTTCCTCTGGTTTATTATATTCATAACAGAGTCACTCAGCACTCAACAAGATGTGGCTCTCTGACTTGCACATGACTGTGTCCCCAGGCTGCAGCAGTGCAGAGGCCTCCCCCAACTCCTGCTTGCACAAAAGGTTTGTTATTTTGAGGCAGAACAGCCCCAGCTGCATAGAAAGATGCACATGCAGCAGGTTTGGAGTGTGCACAGGCAGCAGCTGAGCTCACCCCAGTCACCTCCAGGTTCCTCCCTGCTCCCTGCCAGGCCCTTGGGATGCTGGTGGTGTCCCCCACTCCCAAACCCTCCATCCCACTCCCAAGTCCATCTCATTGATTTTCCACTACTTAGAACCAAATAAGAATAAAAAATAAAGTTAATAAAACAATAAAAAAATCTCTAACCCATGAGCAAAGCTCCTCTTCCTCTGCCTGGCTTGAAAACCCTGCTGTCCTGGAATCCATGAACTGCCCCATACCCTCTCACCACTGCTCCCTGCCTTTATTTCCCAGCTGGGAGGGGCAAGTTTTGTTTCTGCAGCACTGGCTTGGCTCTGGAGATGCCCCATGTGCAGCTCTGTTATCACCACCTTTTCCTGGGGGGTTTGGTGCAGGAAGGAGACTGCACCACTGCTGTTATCCACATGCACTCAATCCATGAGAAGCCCAGCTGATTTTCTGCTCCCCTTCCCATAAAGGTTTTCTATTTTCCCCCTAGGATGCAGCCTCAGGAATCTGCTGTGTAGCAGAGGTTTTATACCACATAAATGATGGATATTGTTTATGTACTGATTATGTCGAACCCAGCTGTTTACCTTTGCTAGGACTGCAATTATTTTAACAGTAATTGTAAAAATAAATTGGGGAGAGAAATAGCAGGAACTTTCTAGTTTGGTTTTTTGAAACTAGAGCACTGCCAAGAGTGACCTGACCTCAGACAAGTCACATGCCGCCACTTATTTTAAATATCAACTGAGCTCATCCATGCATGGAAAATAAGAGTGCTCTGTAGGGTTCTGGGCACAAATGGCTCCCCAAAGGTTCAGAATTCAGCCCAGTCACATCTTCCTCATTTATCACCACCTGCTTAAGCTGCCACAGCACCCAGACCTTCCCAACAGCCAACCAACCACATAACAGTGACACCAAACCTGCAGAACACAGACTGCCCACAGGACAAGCACATTGACCTCTCTCCTTTCCAACAGGCTCACTCTCCTCCACACAAAAATTCCTGTTTATACTAAATATTTTTGAAGGTACCCATTTTGCAACTGGAGGAACATTTCCCAGCCCTGCATCTCGTGCTCTCCCTGGATGGCAGACAGATGCCAAGCCATGGAAGTTATTCTTTCATTTCCAGCATCTGGTTCCTTGGCAGGCTCCTGGGGTAATTATGTTCATAGCTTTAAAGCTGTCTCTAGCTCTGCTCCATGGGTTTGCTGCTTTTGGCTTGTAGCAGTCTCCTCTCATCTTCCCTGTCCATCACACAGGCTGAATGCTGCTCTCAAAATGCAGGAATTAGACCACTTGCATCTCCCCTCTAACCAGAGCACAAATAAACAACACCCCACGTTGTTCTTTGAGCACAAGCACTTGTTTTACTGGATGCTGCTCCTCTGCCTCTGGAGAAACCACAAACCCTCATCCAGATCCCTCCCAGGCCCAGCTGGCTCACACCTGTCCAAAGCTGGAGAATGTGTGGCTACAGCTACAGCCACGATGGGAAAACCCCCCAAGAGACCTTTGCCTTTAGCCTAAACCTGTGCAAGTGCAGAGTTCTCACTGAGAGGAGCAGAGGGACAGACTGCACTGACTGCCAGACAGACTGACACAAGGGGTGCAGCAGCTCTGCTCATTTAACAGGGTTTGTGTGAATGGTGCTGGAGCTGGGCAGGTCAGAGGAGCAGGGCTGCTCTGCCCTGGGCAGGAGGGAAGCTGGGAGTCTCTCAAGGCCCCATCTGGAGCAGACAGACCAAAAATCCCTCAGCACAAACCTCCCCTGTACCCTCTGTGCTGCACAGGTGCCACAGCCCCAGCACAGGGCTCATGGAAATAAATCATGGAGGGACCCTGGGCATGGTTATGCTTTTGAAAGAATAAACCCATAAAGAGAAAAGTACAACAGATTTAAGCATTTAAATGCATTTCCATAACTGTTTGTGATGATTCCCAGACAGCAGCCTTCATTAAGCTGGAGCTGAGGCTGAGAGCACCAATTAGCAGGATTTAAAAACAAAAAAAGGAGAGATGCAGTTATTCCCAAATAAAGAGTACAGGCCCAGGCTAATCTTTTCTGCCTGGCTTTGCTGGAAAGGATGGGAGGTTCGTGCTCCAGGAAGGTTTTTGGCTGCTAGGGGAGGGAATATGTGACATACAGCAGTTCATCCTCACATGCACTGCCATACAGGCAAGGAAAGAAAAGAAGAGAAATCCTGGCAGAGCTCTGGTGGACACCTCTGTCTGTTCATGGAGCCCCAGGCAGCTGGAGCAGGAACACACTGAACTGCCCAGCAGGTCCCAGCACTCACTCACACTTTAGGAATTGCTTTAAAACCACATGGCAAATTAAAGTTATGCTTTTTCCCCATTCATTCTGTGTTCTGTCAGGTTCTTTAACTTTGTGCTGTGCAAAAAGTGGACCTTGACAGCAAGGCCCTGCTTCATCCCCCTGCTCATCTCCCACCATGGGAGCTGCTTCCCAAAGTGGTGCAATTACTTATCCAGTTTTCCATCCCACAGACTCAGTCTGCAAAGCCTGCACATCAGCTTTGTCCAGTTTAGTCTCACTGGCAGCAAAGACACTCAATAGTTCAAAACACAAACCAACAGGAAAGATCAAATCATCTATTTAAAGGGTGAGTGTTATGGATTTTCATTTTTTCTGTAAAAGCCATGAGCAATTATTTTAGAGCACAGAGATCTTAACCATTCATTTATCCTGAGAATAAAAGTGGGAGAAGGGGAAATTATTGCTTTTTCATTATTTGTTGCACTGCCAGTACTGAATCAAAGTCAGAGGACTGCCAAAAGATCTCTTTTGATCCAAATAACTATCATCTTCATAAACATTTCTGCAGGGAGAAAACCCAAAACCCCAGTCCAGTCTTTCCACCATGATTCTAAAGATAAATATATAAACAACAAAAAAACCCTCTTCCTCTATAAGTCTTTGCCATTCAAGCTAGGCACAAAAGCTTTTAAAAAGATGCTGTGGGGGGGATCCAGAAAAATCCAAGTTTGAAGATTCCCACTCACAGTGACTTAGAGAGATAAAAAAAAAAAAATAACACACATATATAAAAGAAGATTTTACATCAGGAACCAATTTACTTTTGCTGCTTCACAGAGCAATCATGCCTCAGGACCCACAGCTAAATGGCTGGAGCTCACATAACTGGAAGAGCAAAGAAAGCAGCAGAGAACTTTAATGGCTTATGAAATTCAATTGAAATTGATGGTTGGAAAAGTGAAACATTTAACACCCCACCAACTTAAACCAGAGCAGCCAGGTGCACAGGCAGGAGCATGAACAGACAAGGTGGGAACTCATTTTCCACTCTGCCCCCACAGTGCCCAGGGAAGGAGATGGCACCTCACCCAGGAACTTAAAGATGGAAATATTTTGACTCCTCCAGACCTTTCCCCACTGGAAGCTTTCATAGAAAACCCATCTTTTGTGAAAATGGCAATGCATTATTATGACCTGCACCTTTCATGTTGCTGAAATATTAGAAGCTGCATTTTGCATTTCAACTGGAGCAGGAACTCAGAAACTCTCTCTGTTATTTGAGATGACTTTGAATAAACTGTTTGCAGCTGATGTACTTTTCCTGCACAGATCTTTTCTGTTATGAAGCCTGTCTCTGATGAACAATAGAAAAATATTGTTGACAGGGGTGTACTTTTCCATCTACTCAAAAAATATCATTTTGCAGAATATTTTCACAGCTCAGCAGAAGGTGGAAAGAAAGACAATATTATGACTAGATAAGAAAGAAAGAAGACATTCATTATAATTAGCTTATAGTAGTTTTCTTGTTGGGTTTGGCTTGCTTGAACAAAGTTCTTTACCAGTTAGAGCTCCACTCTGACTTACAAAGCCTTCAGGCAAAACTAATGCTAATCACAGATTAACCTGGTAAAAACAAACAGAGTTTGGCTGAAACACTTTAAAACAATGTTTAAAACAATGTTTAGTGTATTTTATATATTTTATGACTTTTAAGTGCTCCCAGCTGCATGGTCAGCTCTAGGATGCATCACCCCCAGCTTAGAGGCAAGGAAGGAGTGGCCACACTTAACAGAGAGCTCTCTGTTGATTCATGGGGAGGCCTTGATGTGCAAATTAATTATTACAACTTTTAACTGAGCTAATGTAAGCTTCATATGTCGCTAATTACACAATACAGGGTGAAAAAAAAAAATTTTTGCAAATTAATTTAAATGCTTCATCTAATCAGGATGGCAAATTTTAATTACACTTTGGTGTGTAGCAGCAAAGTATCTGCTGCCATTCAGCAGCTCTGGTGGCACAGCAAAGTCCTGCTGTGCCTCACTCGTGTGCTCAGGTGCAGCCCCAGCCACCCAAAAAGCCACAGGTGGCTGCAGCCTTGGCTGGGGACAGCAGGGACATCCCCCAGGGGCTGTGGGGATGTGCCACCCACACCTGGCATCACCTCAACATCTTTGTCCTGAAACACTAATCTTAGAAAAATTAGGATTTTAGTTAGAAGTTAGTTATTTACTAGAATTAATTAAAAAGCAAGTGGATAGATAGACCTTGCTGAAAATAATTAAAAGTTAGAAAGAAAACTGGACTTGAGGTAGTTATCTGAAACTTAAATAATTGATTGTCTGTTATTTTAGTTTTGCTCAGCTGGGCTTACAGTGGGAAAAGACAAAACCAGTGAGCAGACACAATGCAACCAGAAACCCATTCTGTGAAAAACTGGACTGTCCCCAGAAATCATTGGTATTATCAGTGACAGAAAAGGTCAAGAGCTCAGGGTGAGGAAGACTCACCTTACTTCCTCCTTTTAAGACCCCTCCCCACAAAAACGACCCCAGACTGAATTTAAGAAGCCAATCAATGCTTAACAGCCATTCAAGCTGATTACCATAGGAAGGGGGGATGGGAGGGGCTGTTATTATAAATATGTATTTGTTTGATTCCTTTGTCAATAAACAGACTCTGTGATCACCTGTGATTTTGCAGTGTATTAGAGGGTTACCTCACAAAAACACACACTTCCTAACTCTGAATTGTTACAGAGACTTTTGTCCCTCACATTGAGTATCAGTATGAGACAGACACTCTTATTTTGGTAAATCAGTCCAGTGATGTCTTGCAAGAAAGGCTCCTCATGGACACCTTCAAGCTTGGCATATTCAAACTCCCCTGTTTGGCACCTCTCCTTTAATCTGAATGAACATTTCCAGAGGCAGAGATCAGTGATCTTCAGCAGCTCAGTGCTTCTCAATTCACATAAGCAAGAACTATCTCTGGAGACTGTTTGCTCTGTGCCCTCACAGTTAAAGGAAAAGGAAGGATTAAAATGAGATTACAATAAATAAATAAACAAACACAAATTTTGTAGTGCCTGGAGCAGGTTTTTACAACCAAATTAAAATCCCTGAATATTGTGGCTTTTAATGGAGACACTGATCCAGCCAAGCAGCTTTAGCATCACCTTGGGAATGTTCCACTGCAGGATCAGTGATGGTGACCCTGCAGAAAAACCCCCACTAGTCAATAACTCTGCTGCTAGTTAACCAGAGAGGCTCAGTGAGGACAGAGATGTCTGAAATGCATGGCAAAAACAGTTACCTAAAAAAGCAAAGTGAGTCTATTGTTTCTTATGTAATTTTTAACTTGATACAACCCCTACTTGTCAAAAAGAGGGAAAAAAAAACGAAGCCCCACGGCCTCTGAGAACATTAATTTGCTTTGGAATTTACCAGTTACCCACAGTAAAGCAGAAACCTGCAGTATTTTTGGTTGGGTTTTTTTTTGAACACCAGGGGGCTGATTACTGTGAAATGATCTTAGGCTTCTCCCACTAAGTGGACAGATGGATTGCTACTTTTGCAACTTCTTTTTGCAGCCTGGAATTCGGTTGCTGGCGGGAGGCTCCAGCTCTCCCCAGCATCATTTCTCTCCTTGCACTTTCATCTCACTTGCCAGCCTGAGGAAAGGCTCTCTGCAAGCCCAGGGATGGGCACACAGCCCTGTGTGTGGCTGCCACACGGGCTCTGCCCCTCTCTGTGCCCACCCTGGGGACAGGGAATGGCACATTCAGCAGAGCCCCTGGGTTTTCATGCCATGGAATTTGGTAAGTGATGGAGACAAATACCACCAGTGCTAGACAGACCAAAATGAGGTGTCTCAACCTGCAGTGTGGAGGGTTCTGCAAGGTGAGAAAGAAACAAAAAGCACTGCTGGGCTAAAGTCACCTCCTTAACTCTTTTTTTTAAAGGCAGATTTTCCCAAGTGCAAATGAAACGCTGCCAGCTCCATCCCTGCTGCCCTTCAAAGGCACTCAGGAGCTGTCAGAACAATGTGGGTCCCTGGCCAGCAGCCTGTGCATTCACAAGCCACCAATCCCACTGGGAAAACACAGCTGGCCGGGAGAGGAGCTCGGGGGAGGGAACTGCCCATTCCAAAGGTGCTTTTTGGGAAGGATGCCCCGAGGGACACTGCCCGACCCGCTGGGCATCACCCCACGCAGGGACTCAGCCCCTTTAAGAGGAAGGCGAGGGACGGGAGGAGGAAACACTCAGTTTGATCCGAGGAAGTGAAAAACCTCGGGAAAAGCAAACTGCCAGCCCCAGGAATGACTAAGCACAGAGCCAGGCAGCCACACTGCACACACTCCCAGATCTGTGCCAGCTCTGGAGGTATGCTGCATGGAAAAACCATTTCTGGGGAGAGAAAGAGGAAAAGCCAAACCTAAAAACAAGGGCTCGATTCTTTAGCAAACCACATGAAGTGCCTGAGTGTGTTTATAAGCATCCCCATCTGTCTGTAGCTGCAGCTGATGCACAGATAGCAATGTATGGGTCAATAATGGTTTATCTAAAGATGTGTGTCAGCCCATCTCTCCTCTGCTCTCTGACAAACCTTTTACAAGAGCCACTTACTTTAACCCTGAATTATCTGCCTCTGCTCATCTTTAGGGAGAATCAGCACGGCAGAGAAAGAAGCAGGCAATTCCCTGTGATCTGAAAGCTCACTTTCTAAATCAAATCAATTTTTCTAACGTAATTTGCCTCATCTAAATCACTGACCCATGCATTTTCTCACCATCCTCTGACAAGAGCTGCACCAATTGAAGCAAAGCTACAACACTTCAACCAGACCAATTCATAGAAGTCTTTAGAGGAATTCTTTCATCACTGTAATTAATTCTTTAAGTACCACAGTGGGATGCTCTGAATTCAAACCCAATCCAAGGAGCAATGATTACACTAATGGGAGAAGCTGTGCAGTAAATAAATGCAAGGGCCCTGCTGAAAGAGATCATTTCCAATAGGAGACTGCCATTGAGGGAGATAACTCTGCTCTGGAGATAATAACTCACATGGAGAAGTCCCAGAGACTGACTGGAGTGAGATACAACTCCCATATCTAAGGGATGAGAATTTTGGCAGGTGTGTGTTAGAGCTGGGCTGCTCCAGCTCTCAGCCCTGGGAGGGCCTGGGGCACTTTGGGGAACCACCTGAGAGTTTGGTGGTTGGTGCAGGAACCACAGCAGTGACTGCCCTTTGGCCTTCCCCATGCAATAAAACCTTCTGACACATTTCATGTCTTGGGCTGCAGTGTGCTCAGAGAAAGGGAGGGACAGGCTTCAACTCTGGAGAAGACACAGCTGAAGCTGTACCCAGGAGCTGACACTTGTTCCCCAGGGCTTACACCAGACTCCAATAACCTCATTATGACACTTAATAAGTGAAATAAGGTGCACAACCTTATTTTAACCAATAATGGACATTTGGGGTTTAAAAGAAGAGCAGCTCCTCAGTGCAGTCCCTGGAAAGATGCTCCCAATCCCCACGGTCCAGTTTCATCACACCAAGGAGGTGATGAGATGGGCACCACCCTCTGGGCTGTCCTCTGTGTTTTAGCAATAAAGAACAACCATTCCATCTCCTCATTTCTGCTTACAGCTTCCCATAAAAATTGCAATGGGCTGGTGCAAATCCAACACAGCAGAAGAACCAAGAAGTGCCAACCCTGGGGCAGACAGAGCTCCCTTACAGAGAGCCCAGCACTGCCTGGGATGGATCCTGGGGGTGCCAAGGGGCTCAGGCACCAAAACAAGCCAGGGCTGAGATGTGGGGGAGGAGACAGTGCCCAGCACACCTGGGCTAACAAACCTCAGCAAGCAACCCCTGCCCAAGGTGAGCCCCACTCCCCAAAGAGCAGCAGCAAAAACCATCAGGATAATAACCCCAGGGCCCAGCTTCACCCAGCAGCTCTGCTCTCCCTGCCAGCAGAGGGATGATGGAGAGGACAGACAATGGCTTTGATGGAACCCACTTTTTTCCCTAAAGCCCTTTGAGATCTACAGGTGAGTTAATGATAAATGATTAATATTTGAAAAGAAAAAAAATGTCTCAACTGCAATAAAATTCATGCTATCTTCTGTTTATCTCTTGCTTGTTTCTCCTCTTTAATGGAGCTGAGCCTTCTTTGCACCAATATTCATGTTAATAACTTTCAGTGGGCTACTACTACACAAAAGACCCAAAATGAGTAACTGTGCTGCATTTAAAAAAAAAAAAAAAAAAAAAAGGAAGAAAACTTTGTATATTAATTCTCCTAGCTGTCAGAGATGAGGATTTAATAATGTTAGTATCTAAGCTACTCCATTATTTCCAAACACCTTGGAGCAGAATGTCTTAGTGGGAGATGAATTAGATAGTGTGACTGTAACTGCCTTCTGAGTGCTCTCAGAGCATAATCTATGGCTCATCACCATGTGTGCTTCAAGCCCTTGCCCTCTCTTCTCCAAATAACCTCCAGCTGTAAATGTATTTACATGCTGGCTATTTACACACCAGACCCAGCTCCTTTTTTTGAGCATCTCCCACTCACTGTTTAACCATTTGTCCCCATTTAATAGATTTGGCTTTGGATGGGTGCTAGGGTGGAAAGTTGGGAGCTCAGGTCATCCAAGAAATGATGGAATGAGGCGAAGAAGGAGAAGTGTAGGCGGAATGCAGGTCTGATGGGCTGCCAAGCTGTGTGCCAAGGAAGCAGCAGAAGTCCTGCTCTGAAAACCAGCCATGCTCAGAACAGGCTGTACCCAACCACCAGGGATGGCAAAGGCACTTTATCTGCCAGCTTCTCCAGCTCTAATTCCCGTGATTTGGAGAGGCTGAGCTTGCCCTGAGAGAGCTTTGCATCCTCTCTGGGTGCCTCTGACAGCCTTTTAAAGGCCTGTTTCACTCTGTTGTGCCCTCTCTGCACTCCAAGACAATCAGACCTGGGTTATTAGTCCCTGCTGCCCCCAGCTCTGAGTGCCCCCAGTGACATCTCAGGCTGCTGAAATGTCCCCACAGAGTCAGGGACAGAGGCACTGGGCTGGGTGGCTGCTGTCCTTCCCCACACAGACACCCAGACCAGCTCCTTCCAAAACTCATCTGGGATATTCTCCTTTTTCAACCAAAAACCTGGGCCCCAAGACCAGCCAGCAGCTACCAACTCTTTGTGAGTTTCTAATTACTGCTGGTTGCATGGAAACCTGCTCCATCTGCTCAAGGGCTCCCTTTCAGGGCACAGGGGCTCTGGCTTATTTTTAGTGTGTTTCTTCCTTTTTTTTTTGAAGCTGCAGCATAACTGTTTGTTTCAAGAGCTGCAGCATCCATTAGACAGCTCTCCTTGCCCATTGTGGAGAAAGTCTTGCTGCTAAGCAAGAGCTGTGGCTAATTGACAACAACTCCTAAACTGAGATATAAAGTAGCTGCATCTGTCACTCATGCAAACAGCAGCTCAGCTGCTAAATAATGGAAAATGGTTCATTTTTCTGACTCAGGAAGATCCTTTATTAAAGAAATGAACGTCTCCAGTGCTACAGAGCCATGCCCTGATCATTCCTGCATCTTAAAAATCTAACATTGCCCATAAAATTCCTAAGTAACATAAACCCTGTTCCTTTCACTACTCTCCCAATCAGAAAAACTGGATTTAAATCACCTGCTGGCAGGTTTATTGCAGGGCCCACAAGCAGATAAGGTCCTGTGCACCAGCCCTCTGCACTTAACAGGAAATAAATCTCTGCTTTGCCATCTGTTTTTGAAATGTTTCCATACAAGCTAAACAAAAAAACACCAAAGGTACGTGCACCTCTCATTTTACCTTCTGGAAGGTTTTATTTCTGGAGTAATGAGGATGACATTTCTCCCCTCTCTAGCAGAAATGCTTTTCCCCCCAGGGCTCCCTCAGCCCCCAAACTCTGCCAAGGTGGATAAATGGGCTGGCACAGGGGCAGCTGCCTGGCCAGAGGCACCATCTCCACACACACCTGTGGAAACCTTTCTGGAGCCTCCTGAGCTCCTTGGCTTGGCCAGGAGGAGGATTTTGATCCCTGTTCTCCATTTAGCCCCAGTTTGAATTTCCTCTGTGGAGTTTTTTTCCATTGTTTTTTTCCATCACCAATGCCAAGCTGGAGCTGCCCCACAGGTGGTTTCACACCATCCCCTCCCCAAAACCAGAATTATGGTCCTTGCACAGCCCTTTAGCAGATGGCAGCACCATCCCCAGGCAGGAGGACGTGGCAACAGCATCCCCCCAACCCCAGATTTAGTGACAAAGCTGCTGAAAGGCTTTCCTGCCACTGCATCTCCTGAGCTGGGGCAGAGCAGCTCCTGAGGCCAGCTGGTGCAGGCACGGTGAGATGAGCAGGGCTGGTTTACATGCAGTTTCCAATTAGTTTACTCAGCAGCCTGGTGGAAACCCCTCTGTTCCTGGCTATCCCTCACCCCTCAGGGCACCCCTTGGCTTCTCTCTACCACCACCACAAAAAAAAAAATCAGAGTTAAAAGCAAATGCTACACTTCATCTTCTCTCCTTGCCTGAAGTTGCAAGAGACAAGATTGGACATAATCACCACTTTTAAAATCATCTCCTGTGACAGGCAAATTGATCAAGTGGAGAGACTGGGCTGCTTTTGAACTTGAACAAACTGATTTTCCATGAGAGATGGTGTTTACATTGCCTCTCAATAGCCTGCTGAAATATGCATTCCTCCTGCCATTTCATCACCAAAATTTGGGAGGAAAGAGTGGTTTTAGAGGGAAAAAAAAAGAAGGAAAAAAAGAAAAGGGAAAAGGTACGCTTGAATCTGGAGCGCATCATAAATTCATGAAGCTTTCTGAACACTGTCAGAAACAAACATTTATGTAAACAAAAAAAAGCTCAAAGTGTGTTGCAAGAGAATTTTTGGGTAGTGTGGAAAAAGCATTAATATTTCCCTTGCACCTGAGACTACAGCAAGTTTTGTGAGGTACTGCCCAAAGAGCAAAGTCCTTCCACGAGGAGTTCGGGCACCACACACACTCCAGCAGCCTTTGCTTCACTTCCCATCACAGACTCTACATCAGAGGGCAGTGGGAATTCCCAGGGAAAGCCAGACTGAGCAATCCCCATCCTCCTCCTGTGGATTGTCTCCAGGGATCTCTTTGCTTGTAATTCCTGCCTGCCCATCCTCAGTGGGAACTGCTTCCTCTGAAATGCCAGCTGGGAAACTCCTGGCTGAGTGAACTCAAAGCATCTTCCACGACACCTAGAGCAGCACGTGGTAACTCACAGCCCACATGGCACCCAGTGTGAGGAGGTGACAGCCCTGGTGGGGAAAGCAGCACGTGCCAGCCCCTCAGTGAGCCAGGGCTGAGCTACAGCTGTGCCAGCAAACCAGTGCTGGCCACTGACCAGCATTAGTTACATTAGGCAAGGAGAATGGGGAAGCAAGTTCAGTGAATTAAATCTGTTGAGCTGACAGTGTTTATTTTGGTGGGATGGCTTTTCTTTCACTGGGAGGTTTATCAAGGCCAGGAGAGCTTGGTTCTGCTTGGTTTTCCTCTCCTTTGCTCCTCTGAGACAGGACAGGTCTGCAGCCACCTCCATGAGACATAGGGCTTGGTGAAGGCAGCCCACAAAGCAAAATTTCCATCACTGCAAAACCTGTTCTTCGTACCAGCATCATCCACCAAGGCCAGGACAAGCAGCACAAGTTGCCATAACCCAGCTGTATTAATAAGAATACCCCTTTCTCCACCTTTCAGCAAAGGGCCCCCTGAGCAGCAAAACACAATTCTGAGGAGCTGTGGTGAAGGGCAGGAGGAGCCCAACTCAGCCTGGGGTCAGCAGGGTGGAATCTCCATCCCACTGGCACCAGTGGGAAAACACTGCACAGCCTCAAGCCCTGTGCAACCCAAATCCTCCTCTCTCCAGGCACTTTGAAACAAGGGAGTGCTTGCCCAGGGACTGTGCCTTCCAAACTGCTGCCTGAGCTCAAACAGCAACCAAACCCATGATGGCAAACCCAGCACAGCAATTAAATAAATGGAGCCATCTTTGGCTCAGGAATGCATCCTTCTTCCAAAAAATCCTTCCTGAGGCACAAACCCTGTCCCAGTCTTGGCAACCCTCTGCTCTGACCTCCTGCAGCTGCTCCTTGCCTCAAACACAGAGATAATAGGGCTGGGAGTGACTAGCATTCCCAGCAATAAAATACAGCAAATTAATTGCACTTAATTGATTTTTTTTATATTTAAATGTAACTATTTTGGTATTCAAACCACAAGAGACAATTGATCAGCCAGAGTCAGGTGTTGGTGAACAGAGTTCTGTGACCCAGCCCCACAAACTGAAGAAAATATTCAAAACCCAAAACCAGTGAGACTTCTCCATTTCAAGTACACAAAGGAGGCTGCAGCACCAGTGACAGGAGATTTTGAAGTGAAAAATGCTGTGCAGGGCATTCCCAGAGAGCCCAATGCCAATGGCAGCAGCAATCCATAAATCCAGAGTAGCTCCACTGACTTCAGAGCAGCTGATGGGAAGTAAAATCAGGGTATCTAAAATACTCTAATGGATGCTGGAGCAAAAGGCACTATTATAATTTCAGACTTCTCTCCCCCAGCCCACTATCCCCCACTTCACATCACTTTGAACAGTAAAACTGCATAAAGTGTTGAGAGCTGGGAAAATAACCTGCATTTCAACAGTTTGTACGATCATGTTCTGCAAATCTATTGTGCAGTAGATAATACAAGTCTTTCATTTCTGTTCCTAAACAGCCTCTGAATAAAAAGTGTCTCCATATTAGGCAGAGTGATACAGGGACACACAATAAAATCGGCATAATGTCTCTCCACCCACGCCCCCCTGGAGTCTGAAAGCGAGCGCGGGTCCTTCCTCTCGCTCAGCCGATGCAGCCCGAGCGCATCCACCCATCCATCCATCCCTCCATCCCTCCATCCCTCCACCCATCCATCCATCCCTCCACCCATCCATCCATCCATCCATCCATCCCGCGGCTGCGGGAGCGCGCTCCGTGCGCCCTGCGGGGACACAGCAGCGGGCAGGAAAACAAAACCATGCAGGTAACTCCTCCAGCTCGCTCGCAGGACACCTATTCACATCACCTCGGAGACAGCTCCGCCGCCGCCAGCGGGGAAGGCGGCCAAACCCTGCCTGGATGCCAGCAACAACCGGGGGCTGCTGCCAGCCGGAGACATCCTCGGGCTCAGCGTGAGCGGCCCTGGGCTGCCAAACACGCACCGTGTGCGCCAGCAGCGAGAGCCGGGGCAGAGTGATCTCTTAATTGCACCTTCAGCAGGGCAGAGAGAACGCCACCCGCCCTGAGGAGGATGGAGAAACTCAGCCTGGCGCATCGCAGCCTGCCCAGAGCCAAGGGGGAAGGGAGGCAGCGAGGGCGAGTAAATAGAGAAAAATGGCAAGAGCCCAAGGCGGCCGTGTGTGCGGGCTGGGAGCTTTGCGGGGATGGCAGCAGGACTCACGCAGGTGTCCCTGCCGCCGCCACAGCCCAGAGATGCGGCTCCTTAACCCCTGTGGTCCAGAGGAGAAACCCCCCGGGATCACAGCGAGCCGCGGAGGGTCGGCACAGCCCCGGGGGGAGGCGGTCCCGGGCTCTGCCTCCCTCCAGAGAGCTTTTCCCTGATCCCAAATGATCCCAAAACCCCTGTGCACACACAGACATCGCTGCGGTCCGCGCCGGGGCGGGACGGGGCAGGGACAGCGCAAGGATGCTACTGCCAGGAGAAGAGAGGGGGAAAGGGGGAGAGAGGAGAAGGAGCGCGTTCTCTGCTCGCAGCTCGAGCTCAGAGAGCGCTGCGAGCTCCTGACGCGCGCACTGAGCGGGGATCCGCCGGTAGGGTTGCAGCCACAAACTGTTTCAAAGTGGGTTTCCATATGTTTAAGCGCTCAGAGCGCTGGAAGAATTACACCCACAGCCCAATCTCACCATGGTAGCTACCCACACAGGAGGAGACGGGAGGGGGGAAGATCAGGGAAAAGATTAGCATTAATATGTCAAAGCAATAAATAAAAAAGATTTTTTTTAAAAACCCAGAAACCTGCTCCTTTACTGCGCCTCTCTCCTCGATAGAAGAGCTGCACAGGGCATGGCAGTGCCACAGAATTCACCGTTCCGCGGGGCTCCTGTGCTCGCTGCCCCAGTCTCCACAAGCTGCACCCCACTTTCCACGCCCTGCACCCCAAACTCTGCACCCCGTGTCCGGCTCCAGAGGATTTCCAAGTGCCCACAGCCCAGCCGAGGAGGCGGATGGAGGGCAGGGGCACGCTCTGCTTTTTGGGGCGAGCAGAGCAAGGACCTGTCCGTGTTCCTTGTGTCCCCAAGGCTGACGCCTCCTTCCCAGCGAATCGCTCCTGCTCTTCTGCAGGAACCTTTCCTCGAACACTTCCTCACCACAACGCCTTCCCAAGAGCGACGGCTACTGCAATTACCCCGGCATGGATCACTCATTTTCCTAAAATCCTTGCATTCGGGCATATTCCTAAACCCCCGTGAAGTTTCCCCAGCAGCCCAAGCTTCACGCTACGGCCGAACGCGAGCACCGTCCCGAGAAGCACTAAACCCCAACAAATCCCCCAGCAACTTCAGCATGGATGCACCTTAATTAATTTGCTTTAACAGCCGCTGTTTATTAGGAACAGCATCTGCCGGGGAGCTCACGGGAGCGCACAGATGAGAACGTCCCCAGAGTGAAGTCCTGCTAAGGACTTTCCCAGGGGCAGCGCTCTGGGGTGAGCCCTTCCCCAGCAAACACCTGCACCTGGGAGCCGAAAAGCTCCCAAATGCAGCTGGAGGAAATTTAAAAAAATAATAAATAACAGAAGAAGAGCAGCTCCCAGGCTCACTCCCTGGCCGGGCGCGCTGCCTCGCAGCTGGCCGTGATGCGGGAATCCCACCTGAGCCCAATCTGGGGCCAGACCCCGCTCCCCTCCTGCCCACCGAAACCCGGAATTCAGCGCAAGAAAGGTTGCACAAGTATTCTGTGACAGAAAAGGTTTAAGTCCTGCACATTTTCCCCCCCACCCGCGCTCGTGGATATCCAGAAAGGGCGAGGAGCAAGGATCGGCCGCCCCGTGGGAAACCCCAAATCCCACGACCTCTGTCCATCCCCAGAGCTCCTGCAAACACAAAGTTTCCCTTTTTCCCCCCAGGTCGGCAGCAAGGCGCTGGCAGGGGGCGGGCAGGGGACACTCGGGGGGCAGCGGGGCCGAGCCGGGACTCTCGGAGCGCGTTCCACCGCAGCGCTGCGCGGGGCGCCGGGGGAGGAGGGCGGCAGGGGGGGAAACGGCCGTGAATAAAACCGGGGGAGCGGGCGGGTGTAAAATAAACACAAATGAAAACAAACACATAAATAAAAACTAAACGAAAGCAAACAGAAGCGCGGCGGCGGGGTCGCGGCGGCGGGACCCGGGTTACCTCGGCACAGGAGCAGCAGCGGCGCCAGGAGCAGCGCGGGGCCCCGGGAGAGCATCCTCTTTGTTCCATGCCCAGAAGTAGTCATGGTGCTGATTTATTTGGAGAGGGGCGGCTGTGCGGGGCGGGGGGGCCGGGGGTGTCGCGCCGGAGCCCGTAACCACTCCCCCCGCTCCCCGCCCGCTCCGCTCCGCTCCGTCCGGCGGAGGAGGGAACGGCAACGGCAACGGGAACGGGAACCGGGGGGAGCCCCCGCCGGCCCCGCGCTCACCGCCGCCCCCGCCGCATCGCGCCCCGCCCGCGGCAGCGCCGGCTCCCGGGGCAGCGGGGCTGGGCCGGGATTTGAGCCGGGATTTGAGCCGGATTTGGGCCGGGCCGGGCAGGGCGGCACCGCCGCGCTCACCTGAGCGGGAGCGGGGCCGGGCCCGCAGGTGCCTCTGGGCGCCGCCGCGGGGGGGGCGCGATGCCCGGCCCGGCGAGAGGGGAAGGGCAGCCCCGCCTGGCCCTGGCCCGGCCCGGTTCGGCCCGGTTGGCCTTGGCCCGGCCCGGTTGCCCTGGGCTCGGTGCCGGTGCCGGGCCCGGTCCCGGAATGGGGGGGGGGGGGCTCTGAGGGGGTGGGGGGGGCGCGCGGCGGCCGCGAGCGGCGGGAGAAGAGCGCGCGCGCGCCCTGGCGGCCGCCGGCGGAACTGCAGGGGGAGCAAAGGGCATCCAAAAACTGAGAGCGCCCCAAAAACTGACTGTGAGCATCCCAAAAACTGACCGAGAGCATCCCAAAAACTGACTGTGAGCATCCCAAAAACTGACCGAGAGCGCCCCAAAAACTGACTGTGAGCATCCCAAAAACTGACCGAGAGCGTCCCAAAAACTGACTGTGAACATCCCAAAAACTGACCGAGAGCGCCCCAAAAACTGACTGTGAGCATCCCAAAAACTGACTGTGAGCATCCCAAAAACTGACTGTGAACATCCCAAAAACTGACCGAGAGCGTCCCAAAAACTGACTGTGAGCATCCCAAAAACTGACTGAGAGCATCCCAAAAACTGACCGAGAGCGCCCCAAAAACTGACTGTGAACATCCCAAAAACTGACCGAGAGCATCCCAAAAACTGACCGAGAGCATCCCAAAAACTGACTGTGAGCATCCCAAAAACTGACTGAGAGCATCCCAAAAACTGACCGAGAGCGCCCCAAAAACTGACTGTGAACATCCCAAAAACTGACTGTGAGCATCCCAAAAACTGACTGTGAACATCCCAAAAACTGACTGTGAGCATCCCAAAAACTGACCGAGAGCGTCCCAAAAACTGACCGACAACATCCCAAAAACTGACTGTGAGCATCCCAAAAACTGACCGAGAGCGCCCCAAAAACTGACTGTGAGCATCCCAAAAACTGACTGTGAACATCCCAAAAACTGACCGAGAGCATCCCAAAAACTGACCGAGAGCGCCCCAAAAACTGACTGTGAGCATCCCAAAAACTGACTGTGAGCATCCCAAAAACTGACCGAGAGCATCCAAGAAAACTGACTGTGAGCATCCCAAAAACTGACTGTGAACATCCCAAAAACTGACCGAGAGCATCCCAAAAACTGACTGTGAACATCCCAAAAACTGACCGAGAGCGTCCCAAAAACTGACCGACAACATCCCAAAAACTGACTGTGAGCATCCCAAAAACTGACCGAGAGCGTCCCAAAAACTGACTGTGAACATCCCAAAAACTGACCGAGAGCGTCCCAAAAACTGCCTGTGAGCGTCCCAAAAACTGACCGACAACATCCCAAAAACTGACTGTGAGCATCCCAAAAACAGACCGAGAGCGTCCCAAAAACTGACTGACAACATCCCAAAAACTGACTGAGAGCGCCCCAAAAACTGACTGACAACATCCCAAAAACTAACAGAGAGTATCCCAAAACCTGACTGAGAACATCCCAAAAAATGAGAACACCCCAAAAACTGACTGAGAGAGCATCCCAAAAACTGACTGAGAGCATCACAGAAACTGACTGAGACCATCCCAAAAACTGACTGTGAGAACGTCCCAAAAACTGAGAGCATCCCCAAAAGTGACTGAGGGCATCCCAAAATCCGTGGCGCTTGGCCTCTGGAGCCAGGCACTGCCTGTGTCCCCTCCCCTGGAATGCCAGAGTCCCGCTGCTGCCCTGGAATTCCGCTCCAATCGCTGCCCTAATTCGGGAGCGATCGCAGGAAAAGCAGCGAGACGGGCAAACAAAAGGAGAGGGAGCACTAACCCCTCCCCCGGGCTCTCCCGCAGCTTTGCAAACACGTCTCCGAGTTTGATTTTTTTTTTATTTTCCCCTCCCTGCATAAACAAGCTTTTCTGTGGTACTTGCTGTAATCTTGTTTGCTCCATAACCACTCCTAGGAATGTCATAAAAAATTTAGCTCTAATATTTTACCACTCCGCACAAACATGAACGTGAATAAACGCTTATCTCCTGTGTAGGGAAAGGTACAGCACTGAGAGAGAACATGGGAATCAACCTCAGATGTGGGGAAAAAACAAAACCCAAAGATTTGGGTTCCTTGAAGAAGATAAAACTGATAAATAAGTATATAAAAGGAATAAAAGGCAGTAATGAAGAGCATCTTGCTGTCTGCCCTCAGTACTTGATCTAATAAAATACAGGAAGTTCAGCTGCTAGTGGAAATCCAGTGGTCCAAAATAAGGGAATCAGCTGCTTTAGACATCCCATTTCTTTCCTGGGGAGAGTGGGGGGATGTTGGGTTTTCCAGCTGGAGGTGCAGGGGCTGCCCCAGGCCCTGGCAGGGTCACTGTGGAAGAAATGTGCAAAGGTGTGAGCATCCAAAGCTGTGTGTGAGCCCAGCTGCATTCCCTGGGCACAGCAGCAGTGCTCAGGGGAGTTATGGGGCACACAGGGAAATAAGAAACAATTATTTTGTGCAGCTCAAGCCCAGCACTGACCCTCAGCTGGGGTACACCTGTCCCACTCATCAGCCCAAACCCTGCACACAGCAAGGGCCTCACCTCACCTTTAGGGCAGCACTGGGAAGCATTTCAACTTCAATCCATCACTGCTGCACTTTTTAAAGTGGGATTTTATATCCAACATGTGAAAGAAAATCCAAAGTGAGGAATCTTGCAGGCTGACAAAGATCCCACGTGCAGAGATCCAGGTGCATGGCTCAGAGGTGCTCACCCCCCACCCCATTCCTTCCATGCAGGACTAGTCTGGTTATTCCAAAAATTACTTCCCAAACTGGTGCTTGGGATGGATAGCAAAGCTGCAGTGATCCATTATCACCCAGCCTAATAAAGCTGTAAGGTCTTCTCCATCCCCTACAAAATGCTTTAATGCCTTTACTGCTTTTTAATGAAAGGTAATATTCTGTACAAATGAAGTGGAAACATGAATTAAGTGGTGTCTGCAGACTGTGGGAAGGTTGCTTGGCAGTGCCCTCTCTCCTTCCCACAGCTTTCCTCGTTTGTGTTGAGAGAAAACAAACCACAACAAAACCAAATACAAACAGCAATAAATTCCTTTGAGAGCTTTGGGCTGGACACGAGGGACTGTGCACAAACCAACAGGTAAAAGGGAAGATATCACGGGAAAAATGCACCAGAATTGGGGATTTTCCAGGTCAGAAAGTGCCTTGTGGCACAGCAGCTATGGCAGGGGCTACTGGGGGTGCTGAGGTGTTTTGGGGAGCAAACCCCTTGGAGACCCAGCTGATCACAAGAGCTCACTGAGGCTAAAAGAGGAGGCCTGAAAAAATACAAAAAGAGTAAAAATTGCAGGTAAAACAACAAAATAATAGAGAACCGACAGAGTGCAGCTTCCTGATGGAAGCAACAGGACGATGAGTGCTCCTTGACTGAATTTGCACAATTCGTGCTGGCGGTTTCTGCTTTCCATCTCGCTGCTGAGCCGTTTCCAAGCTCCTTAGCTGGCTTACAGCACGGCTTGTCACTCCCAGTTTCCTCCTGGTGCGAGAGCATCCAAAGCTCCGTGAGGAGACAACGCCCAGACAGCAGAGCCGCCCGCGGTGCCGTAATCTGGGGCTCCCATTTGTGATCCTCAAAATAATTCCTCTCCCAAAGGAGATTTTCTTTTTGAGTTATTCCGGTGGGATGTTGCCACACTTCCTTTGTGCTGGCGTGACTTTGCACTCAGAGGCAACCTGTGTTGGGAAAGGCTTGAAAGACTTTGCGGCGTTACAGAAAGCTGTTGATTTTCACATCGCTCACATGTCAAAGGATGGGAGGTTTCGGGAATGCCCCCAGGAGAACAGAAAGAATGAGAATTTTGAGGATGTCTTAAGGTACCAGGAGGTAAAACCCCAGCTGGGAGTTGGGGGAGGTGAGGATGGGGGCTGGATCCCGAGCTGTGTTTAAACCCTGATTTCCTGGAGGGAATAAGGAGCTCGAGTAACCCTGGAGCTCCGCACAGCACAAAAAAAATCAATCAGAGTTTGGCAAAAATGATATTTCCTTGTCCTATAAGTGAGGTGGAGATTGAGATTTAAACCTTGTGTGTGCAGAAACTCTGCCAGTGAGAAAACCCTGCCCCACTCAGAGCATCATAATCCACGCTGTCCCACTGATCACTGCCCACTGCTTGCTTGCAGGCTGCAAGAAAGCGCTAGAGAAAGCTCAGATTTCACCAAAAACTAATTGCATCCTCTCTGCAATGTGGAAAACCACGGGGGTAATGAATCCTTAGGCTGCTGGATGGGGGCTGGCACGGCGCTGGTGGATGCTGAGATGGAAGCTAGCGATACAAAAAATATAAATAATACAAAATCCTTAAAAAAAAAAAATCTAAATTCGGTACAAAAAATGAGGTCCTCCGGGGATGTGTCCCTGCCTGGTGCCCGGCATCCCCAGAGGGAGGAACCGAAGGAGGAGGAGCCGCTGTTGTGGCAGGCGGAGAATCCCAGTGAATCACAGGTGAGTGACTCACCCAGCCCGCGGCAGGCAGCGAACCTGCGAGCCGGGCAGGAACTGAATCACAGCGCCGCTTTGGTGAGGCTTCTCTTCCTTTTAATCACCTTCTATGAAGCAGATTATCCCTAAAGCCCGGAGGATGAGAGGGCTTCGCTCGCCAGAAGGGAGCGGGTTAATCACCCCCAGAGGAAAAGCGCAGAGCAGCGGGAATTGCGCTGCTCCTGCCGCCGAGCACCTGCAGGGACTAAAAGGTGATGAATTGCCGTCATTTCTGCTTCCTTCTTCACCTGTGTTTAATTAAATCGGTGTAAGACAGGCCTGAGAGGAGCCTGGCTGGTTTCTCCCTGTGCCATTTAAAACACGTGTATGGGGCGGGTGGGGGATGCCCGGCAGAATCCATGAGCTGGAATTGCTCAGGGCCTGGCACCTGCCCTGGCCAGCGACCCACGAGCCACCTGCAGAGGACAGGGGGGTTTTGTGCCCGCTCCTCACCCCTTTGGCGAGGTCTCCTCTCCTCCTCTGCTTGGGAAGCACCGCAGAGAGAAGATGTTGTTGGAGCCAGAGGAGTGGGTTGTGGCAGGAAAGGGCTGTGCTCCTGTGGCTCCGTGGGCTCAGGAGGGCTGTGCCAGGGACCAGGAGGGAGCTGGAGCGCACGCCCAGCACTGGGATGTGCTGGAGGAAGTGTGTCCATCCCAGACAGGCTCAAAGGATGGCGCATGAAAACCCCTCTTCCAGCGAATCAAACTCACACACAGAGAGCTCACGGGAGCTGCTCAGCCCTGGGGAAAAACACAACAAAACCCCTAAAACCCGAGCAGGAGGAGAACGTGCTTCTCCCAGCAAGCTGAGGCGCTCAGCCTCACTTCCCATCCTTCTGAAAGTGCCAAAAACCAGCGCTGCTGCTGCCCAGGGATGGAATGTGGGCATGGGGATGGGAGGGACACCCACGGGGACATCCCACGGGGATGGGAGTCCTGGAGGAGGAGGATGAAGCTCATCCCGCATCCTTTGGCACCGGCGGATGCTCAAGCAGGCGGGACCTGCTTTTCCATGGAAATCAGGATCGACCCAAAGCGTCGAGCGTTTCCCATGCCGGGAGACTTCCCAGGTAGCTGCTAAAAGCCGGAGTCACGCCGAGCTGCGTGCTCATTAAACCAGCCCGTGTGCTCCAGAAATGCTCGTGGGAGACGCGCACGGGCCCTGCCGCTCGCACCGATCCCTTCCCTCGTTCTCCGCTGAACTAAGAAATGCCTGCAGCCGTCAAAGGGCTGTGTCAAAGGCAGCCCGGAGACAGAAAGGGAGCGCTGGAAAGCCTCGCTAATCAAGGCAGAGGGATCTGCCTGCTTCCCTCCCTCCCTCCCCGAGCGCAGCCTTTGAAGACCTGTCATCTGTGACGCCGCTCCGCTTCAACATTTATAACATTTATACTGAGAAGAAATTTTGCCTGGAATATATGTGGGTTTTTTGGATTTTTTTTTTTTTTTTTTTTTTTTTTTTTAAGCCGTTCCGCCCACCCTTCGCCTCTCTGCGGAGCAGGAGCATTGCAGAATTTGCAGAGCCTCAAATAAAACGCAGGGGAGGTGGCCCCGCTGCCAGGACCGTCCCCACCCAGGCCATCGGCTGTAAACAAAGGGATTTTTTTCACAGCACGGATGCCGGGCAGGCTGGTCGAACACCGAGATCTTTAGAAATCCGGGTCTCTCTAATGAAAAGGAGGGACTTTTGCTCCTAGGAGCACTACAAAAATTAATGGATATTATGACTGTAACTACTGGAATCAGATGCAAAGCCATGTGTCCCGCAGCCCTTTTGCGATTTCCGCAGCTTATTACAAACCTGTTTACATCTGCCCTGCCTGATCTAAGCCCAGCAGGAGCAGAACTAACACCGAGTGAGCGGAGTGAAGGAGGAGCAGCGATGCTCTGAGCGCCACTCAGTCGAGTGCAGCCTCTCCTTTCCCGGGGCAGACGGGTGTCACAGGGTGCCCAGGCACATCCCAGCCCCTGGAATTGTTCCTTCGTGCCTGGTGTCACTGCCCCTCGAGGCAGGGCACATCCCACGGGTCCCCAGGTCAGGTCGGGGCGCGGAGGCTGGAGTGGAAACTGCATCAGGGATGCGCTGGAAGCGAAAACACCTCCTGCAGCATCTCCTGCTGCCGCAGGGAGCCTTCCTTAAACCCAGCAGTGCCTTTGGACGGCGTTTGAAGAGCTGACGGAGCTGTCTGCGACAAGCAGAGGTGCGAATTTTCTCCCGTCGTTGTCACCGCCGCTCCCAGCTGGCGACCAGGCTGGCAGGGAATTGTCACTCCTTCCTCCCCCCATTCCTGCAGGTGGAACAGAATGCCTGGCTGGAATTGTTAGAGGTTGGATTAACAGCTCACCAAACGCCTGTCCCGGGTGGGTTTGGTGTTTATTCTATTGCAAATAAACCCGGATTGGATTCAATAAACCCGGGGCTGGCACGTGGCTTGCCTTCACAGCAGTGTTTTATGAATTACTTACAGGTACTTGTAGTCTCTGTGCTGGTTTCATATTTTATCTGTTTCCATCCAGCTGCAGGACAAGAGCCCAGAGAAATGCAAACCTGGGGCTGAGTTAATGGCACCACTTCATTTTGCTCAGGAGCTGCCCCAGTGCTGCTCATCCCCGAGATCTGGATGTCCCTGGGATGCTCATGGTGTTCAGGAGGAATTATTCACACCAAATAGTCACACCTGCCCAAATCAGCTTCCAAAAAAGGTGGCTGTAAATCCACTGGACCATAAGAGCCAGGAGCTGCTGCTGAGCAGCTGCTTAACAGGAGACCTGAGTGCTGAGAGGCAAAATGGAAAGGTGGCAAAGAAAAGGCAACTCAGGGTTATCCAAAACTCCCAGCAAAACCTGCTGCTGGGCAGGGCTGGGCTTGGCCAACAGCATCAGAGTGGCTCAGACTCAGTTCCTGGGCTGCCCAAAGCCTCCCATGACCTCTCACCAGAAGAGGAAAGCTCAGCTCACCTGAGCTTCCCCCTCTCCAGAAGCAGAACAATTGATTTATTTTTTTCTATTCAAATAAATGAGTGGGAAATTTCCACTCCTTGGATCAGGAGATGCTCTGAATATTTATGTTATTGTTCACCAATTGGAAAAAAAAAAAAAAAAAAAAAAAAAAAAAAAAAGTGCTATAAACGAACATATTTGGTGACCCAGTTTGAGTGGCTCATTACAATTAGATCAAGCTAATTGCCAGCCTTGTATTTCATTTGGCAACTTGTTAAGCTAATTGAACAAAATAAAACTAATGAACAATTATAATGAAGTTTATAATTAGACCATTGGAAAAAACTCAGCATGAGAATATTTAAGGCATAATGAATGTGCAGGAGGTTTGGGAGGGGGGCAGTAAATTATGTCACCCCCAGCAAAATCCTTCTTCCCAGTTCTTGGTGCATTACCTGCTCCCAAACCATATCAACGTGGCATTTTCTTTATTACTAATTACCTTAATGCCTTTCCAGGGATCCTAAATCCAGGAATGGCTGTTAGTGAGGCAGCTCAGAGTGGCCATTCTGTGACACCCCCAACTCCACCTTTACAAACCAAGGACAGGTTTGTAATCCTGAAAGTGAGAGACAAGCATTGGGAGCAGGCAGAGTTCACCAACCCCAGCAAGCTGATCTGTCCTGTCAAAAGAAACCTGGTACAGGAGCCAGGGAGGCTGAAGGGAGAAAAAACAGAAAAATTCTCTCTGCCTGATTAGAGAAATTTTTTAAAATAGTTATTTTTGTCTCATATCTGAATAAACCCATTTGAGCCCCTTTTTCATCCCCTGCTGCTGAAGCACACAGAATTAAATACCATGAAGAGACACAGGGTGACTTTTTGGAGTTTCAGTTTACAAGTCAAGCAGGTGCCCACCAAAACTTAACAGAACTGTCACACCAGACTCTGCATTGCTTAAAAACTTCTCTTCCTCCTTGTTTGCACATGGAAGTAATCAGTTCATACAGAATAACATTCTTCTTCCCATCACAGAGCTGCTTTACTTTCACACAGATTAAGATAATACACTGAATCAGGAAAAAAAAAATCATTTTTATGAGCTATCAAAATCTCTATTCTTCTCCCCTGTTTTAATTTGAGCTGCATTAGGAGAAAACCTCTGTTTTTGCAGTCATGTCTCAATATTTTCATGCCATTAGAACCAGCTGTCCTCTTAATGTAATTACAGGTTTCACCAGGGGAGTGATCATATCCTGGCAGCAGTGGGAGGCTGGAGCTGTCTGATGCTCTCCATGTTCCATCACCTTTCCATCAGCCTTGGTTTGGGGTTTTTTTTTTTTTTTGGTTTTTTTGCAGGTGTTGGTTCACCTGCCAGCCTGGGGCTGCTCCCAGTTCAGCAGGGGCAGGAGGGAATTTTGGCAGGGAGGGTGCAGGGTTTAAAATGCCTTTCCCCAGCCCCCAAGCAGGGGCTGCCAGCCTGAGCTCTGCCCTGCTCCCTCCCTTGGTGACCTCCCCAAAATATCCCACACATGGGCTGGTTTGGGCATTTCCTTCCAAATTTCCCTCCCCTCCTGCATGCAGACACCCTCTAAGTACAGAAAGGTTGAGGAAATGGGAACAAAGCCTGAAGTGAAGCGTGAAACATGATTCCAGATAGCCAGGGCCATTTAAAGCCTTGCTTGGCATTTGCATTATGAGAACAAATCCTGTACAGGAACCTCTCCTCTGCTTTCTACTCCTGCATTAATTCATGAAGTGTCATGTATCTGGCATATTTTATTATACATGAGAACCAGACAAATTAAAATTCTCAGCTGAGTATCACATTTGTACACTCAAGGCCACCTCCTTCAGCTCTGGAGAGGGTTGAAGTGACACTGGTTTAAACTCAGCTCACCTTCCAAACCAAGCCAGCTAAACCAGCACAAATGTTCAAAGTTTTCTTCACAATTTATTTCCATTTAGCTTTAACCTCTTTGGAGCTAATAGAAGGTGATCCTTGTCAAAACACAGGCTGTAGATCAATAGACTGGGAATGCTAGAAGCAATCAATGCCTTTGTAAAACAAAATCAGAATAAAGGAGTGGAACTGGGTGATCTTGAACAGTCCCTTCCAACCCAAACCAAGCCCTGATTCTACAACTATCCCCACCACTGGCACCATTATTTACTCCCTTGAAATCTACAGATGGAACAAAACTGGAAAAGAGACTATTTTTTGTAGATCCCTCATTAGTGATGTGAACCTCCTCACATACTTTAATATGCTTTTGTAAACTAATTACCAATCCTGGAGATGTTTTTTTTTTTTTTCCAAAGGGACATTATCCTTTCAGCTGGAATCTCACCCTGAATGCTGATAAGCCTCTTGAACTTTGCAAAACCACTTGTCAAAAGCAGTAGGATGAGAATTCAAGAATTCGTTAAGGTTTTCTAATTAAGAAGTGCAAGGCCCAATTAAGCTCTCACTAATGTGCTGCCCAGTTAAAGAACAGCATGCAGAGGATTTTCCACCCTCTCCAGAGTTCATCTCCAGCTGCTGGGTTGGGAGAATTTCCCCAGCCCTCAGAAGCCACGGTGAGAAATGGTGTGAACAGCTGGAACCTCTGCATGGATCCCTGGGGACATCTCACTGTTCTGCAGCTGGAATTGTTCTGAGCCCCTGCCTGCAGCCCAGAGCCACTCCCACTTTGCACACAAATCATGCAGAGCAAAATGTTGATTATCTCATTATTTGAATCTAAAAGAGGCCCCCAGGCCCCAGCAAAGAAAATGTGTGTGCTGCCCTCAGCTCCCAGGCTGGATCTTTGCTTCACAGCAACTCCCACCCTGGTTTATTTCTGGGAGAACACAGGTTAGGACATGGAGCTTCCTCCTCTCTGTACAAAAAAAATGCAGAAGAAAATTAAGTTACATCTTGTTGCTCTCCAAGACCTGGTTATAAACGAGCTAAAAATACCTTTCCTCTTGAAAGGAGAAGGATGAACCAAGCAATCCTGGGTTTGTTCTCAGTTCTGCAAGATCCAGGCAGCAGAGTGGCACCTCAGGAAACCCTCAAGCTGAACAATTTCTGTGGAGAAACTGCTCAGTGCAGAACCCCAGAGGGCACTGCAGGAAAGGCAAAGCCTTCATCTACTGAAACATCTCTGATCAGGGTCTCAAAGGTGGCCCAGAGCATCCCCAAACTCCAGCTTGCCCAGCCCAAAACCCTGGAGAAGTCTCAGACCCTGGTACTCCTTCCTGCTGCATTTCAAACCTGATTTTAACACCCATTTACCTGTGTGAGTGACTGCTCAGTTCATAAATGAAATACTTTTAAATATGTATGCACTAACCTGAAAGACAATAATGGCCCCAGGGAAGCTGCATTCCATCAGGCAATTACCTGTGTTTTTAAAATCACTGCACAAGTAATTCACACAACCCATTTCTCTTGCACATAACAATAAACAATTTTATCAGCTGTGCCCTGCTTGGGCTGCTGTGTACCAGCTCATTTTATTTCATTGAGAACCACCTCTAAGCAGGGAAATTAATTGAAATCATAAGGCAGTGGGAGGGGAAGTACCTGCTCTCCCAGCAGCTGACAAAAGCACATTTCTTAGAGAGGAGTGATAAAAGCACATCTCCTAAGGGCAAATGGGCTGATTCCATCACAGAATTCAAGAGTCACTCTCAGGTTTGCAGAGGACTGAGTGAGGAATGCACCCAGCCTGGAGCTGCTCTGCTCTGAGTGCTGAAGTCAGAGCTTGAAGTCATTTCCAGAGCCAGCTCCATCTGCATGCCACACATCCCACTGAAAGCTGCACATGGAGCTTTCCAGGCAAAACACTGAACCTCAAGTTAGAAATAGGCAACAGGAAAAAAAATAAAAAAAACAAAAACCAAAGAGGGCTGTGCACTCAAGGTACAACAGCTACATCCAGGCACTGTTTCTGGGTAAAACCCCAGAAAACCTGGAATTTTCAGGCCAATCCAGAAGGAAATCTGTGGTTTTGTTTGCAACTGATGTCAGATGTTGCAAAGCTTTTTCCCAGACAATTACAAGAAATCAAATTATATCCATTAATTAAACTTGCTCCAGTGTTTCCAGCCTGATAAAGCAGCCTCTAGGCATTGTATATGTTCTTAATGTATCTGTGCTTCCAAAGTATCTTTAATTAATGAAAGAACCCAAAATTACTTATTAATAAGGATCTGTGGGCTTTGTAAACCTCAAACATTTTGCATGAATTAAAGAACAATATAATGAAGTTTTAATGAATACAAAGTCACAGTTAATGTAAAATTTATATATAGCAAGCCAGAAGGGGAAGGAATTTAAAAGTACTTTAAACCACAGGTTATTGGCAGTTTGATAGCTCCTTTTTATATTTTCCTATTGGGTGCTTGGTATTTTTATTATATCAGCATGGCCTGACTTGGTGCAGTAGAGAAAGTATCAGCACAGAAAGTTTTGGACTAAGTTAGACTTGGATTAAACCAGTAACAAAATAAGCTAAAAATTATTTCATGACACCAGATCAAAAGGAAAATAAAGACAACAACAGCTGAGGGATGTAATATATAATTATATATATATAAAGAATTGATTCCTTTTAATTAACTCTTTATCAATGCTGAATGCATTTAACACAATTTTAAGTACAATAATATTTCACCCACAAAATTCAAATAGTGCAGGAGACACTGAATGCCAGAGGGTTGGAACAACTACTGCAACTGCATTTTATGAAAAACAAAACACTTGAGTGCTTCCATGTCCCTGTTTCAGTAAGCTCAGTTTTTTTAATTACAGTATTTTTCCCTTTATAAACTGGAGGGTTACAGACCTAGAAAAGGGGTGTCTCACTTGCAACATGACATTTAGTAAAAAAAAGTTACAAAACCCATCAGCTTTTAATAAAGAAACACCCTGGAATTCCTCAGCTAACCTTGGAGCCAATAAAGGATTTCAACCAAGGAAGCAAAGTGTCTTCTCCAACTGGAATTATGTTAATCCAGAGTAATGACACAAATTCCATGGAAATAACCTGGAGTTACCCCAAAACAAGGAGGGGGGAAATGCTCCCTTCACCCTCTGAGCCCCCAGAATCTCAGCTGAAAACAATGGAAGGCTCCAGCACAAAATGAAGCAGCAATTACCCTCAAAGGAACCACGAGATATCAAGACTGAAATGATTCTGAGCCAAGCCAAATGGGTTTAGTGCATTATGATTTGGCTTTGTAAAAACATCTTAATGCACACTACACAGAACACTTGCATGGTTCAGGGGCAAGGGGTTAAAAATCACTGTGCATCCCTCACAGGGAACAAACAGATTGAAAAAGGTGGCTAAAAATCCAGTTTAAAAAAAAAATAAAAGCAAACATTTTATGAAAGAAATATTCTATCTGAAACTATTGGTGCTCCCATTTGATGGGCTGCTGATGTCAATCTAAGCAGAAAAGATGCACTCACATATATATAAAAATCAAAACAGGCAGGTTTCACCTTCCAGGCTGGAAAAACCTCCAAAATATATGGCATATTTAACCAATAAAAGGGAGCTAAGCTTTACCCAAGCCTTTCATAATGCACTTCATGAAATAGTTTTTTTTCCTTTTAAAAGAACCACTGGTATTAAATAGACTTTTTCTTTACATACAGTATTGGTATATACAAAACAAATACAGAACAAAGACAGACAAAAAAAAAAAACCCAAACAAGTGACTTTAATAGTCTTGAAGCTCAGGAATATTTTGGTACAGGTCCAAAGCCTCTGGGTTTGAGAAAGCTCCTCGCTGCTCCACTTGTTTCCCTGCAATTATTTGCTTCACAGCCACTTCCACCTTCTTCCCATTTACTGTATACTGAAAAACAAAAATCAGCAAAGATGAAATTACATTTTTTTCATGTAGTGGCTTTATGAAAATATTCATGAACCCCCCCCACCAATTCCAGAACTCTATCAAAATTTAGCAGAATGCTTTCTCTTTTGTTATACTTGAAGCACTTTCTTCTGAAAATCACTTGAAGAGTAGGTAGAACTCAAAGAGTTTGTGTCATTTTATTACTCCTACTGGCAATTCTGTGAGAACATGATCAAGCTCCAATATGGAACAACAAAAGCAGATCAGAATCATGGTATAAACACTAAAAATATTTGGTTTTTAATGTTCTGACATATCCAGTGTTCAAACAATTTTAAATTTTAAAGGTGGGCTCAAAACAAAGTTAAACTGCACTGGGCTTTGGAAGAAGAAAACCATGATTTTCTTATCTGAAAAGGACAGTTCTTCTAAAAGGCTGAAGTGAAACTGAGCTTAAATGTGCTCACTCTACAGTTAAATGCTTCAAGACAAACCATAACAAATAAAATAAACTGTAACCAGCAGAGGCTTCACCTCCACTTATGAATCACACAAATTCTATTACCTTGTGTGACTCAAAGCAAGGACACTGCAGGAAAAACCCTGGTTCTTCTTTTAGGATCAGAGCACTGTAGTTTCAGCCAGGAGGATTTGCTCCAGTGTGAACAGGAGCAGCCAAAGCCCAGCTTGGGTGATCTCTGTTTTTAGAGGTATCAAAGCTTTCTGAGCCCCTTCCTTGTGCTGGTACCACAGACATTTTTGGGGGTGGCAGCTTTGAAAAGCTGACACACAAATCCCTCAAAGTCTCTGGGAACAGGAGCCCAACCTGCCAGGCTGGTCCTGCCTCCAAAGCCCCTGAACCTCCTGAGCTCCAGGCACCACCACTGACCACTGGGAACATCCAGAGCCAGGTGAAACAATCCTCAGCACACCCTTGCAGTATTGTCTCAACACAAAAAAATCCAACTTTTCTTTGTTAGCCCTGCTGAAGTCATGTGTAACCCTCCTGAGGCACCTTCAGCTCTCCCCTCAATCTTCATTTTCACAGGTGCCCAGAAACCACAACAGCTCAGTGGCCTGCAGGGGAGCTGCCCCCTCTAAAAAACAGCAAAGGCTCTTCTAAGCAAATTAGTTTTATCAGTAAATCCTGGGGATGATGGCCAGAATATTTATCTGGTCAGGATAGATTCACACTGTGGTTTAAATACTGAATATCCCACTAAAACCATGTTTTGTGCTACTAAATCACCTCAGCACAACTGCAGTGTTTCTACCAGGATGGTGTCAGATCATTGTATTTTCAGATGAGGATTCAAACACTTCCAAAAGCAGCAGAAAATAGGCAGTTTCCCTGCCAAGTAAAACTTTTAAAGAAAGATGGGTGACAGCTTTGATCACTTCACCACTGGCAGGTTTATCTGGAAGGTAATTAAAATTCACTCAATTCAGTCAATGTGTGAACTAATTAATGATCTAAGCAGGCTCTCCTGAGGGGCAGCCCATCCCAAACACCTCCCTGCTGCACTTTCAGGTGATTCACTCAGTTCACAAGTTCAGCACTCCTCACAGAAGCTGAGCTGCAGCCCAGAAAATGGGAACTTCAGGGAATTTTAACTCTCCTGCAAAGACATTTGGAGCCAAGGACATCTGCCAAGAGCATCCTGAAACAATTAACTCAAGAGTTCAGGACCAGATCCCTCTGTGGACCACACAGTATTCCTGAGCCCTGCAGCACTTCACATGGAAACCCTCACTGGCAGGAAGGGGTACCAGCATCAAATGATGGCCCTGAAGCCTCAAGTATTTTCTCTAGACACACTCAAGTCTGTGTGCAAATGGACATGGGGAAACCACACTCTGCACTTCCATTCTGCTGCTCAGAGACTCTAACAGAGGGCAATAAAACATTCCAGCTAAAGAGTTGAAAGAGCTCCAGCAGAACAGCACCAAAAGCCTGAACATGCACAACCTCCAGCTACACTGATTTCTCCCCCTGAACAAACACAACTTCATTTTAATTCCTGTTACAGTTAAGACAGTGAAGGAGTACATTTAAGTGGCTAAACAGATGTAAAAGTGAATGGTTTACAAAATGATCTCCAGAATTTGCCAAGTGCTCTCAGCCTTGCTAAGAACATCACTTGTAACAAGAACACAAAAACAAAATATGCTTATGGACAGCCAGAAGAGCTAAAGTTAAAAGAAAATATTAAAAAGGTAATTTAAGAGGTTTAAGTACATATTCCTGAGAAAACTCAACCCATTTAAAAAACAAAAAACACGCTTAGCTGAAGAGGAGATGAAAAGATGTTGCCAGGCAACGCAGCCAAACTATTTATAAAGCTCGAATACACTTTTGAGATGCTAAAATTTCCACCTATGTGGGTTTGAAGAGCAGTGACAACTGCTCCTTAATTGCTAGTGAAGGTGGCAGAGCCCAGAGCAGCAGTGCCCCTGCCCTACCGGGATGGCCTGGGTCTCCAGGATGAGGCTGGGCACGTGGCGGGCGGACAGCGCCAGGCGGATGGCGTCCTGGATGCGCCGCACCAGGCTGCGGCTGAAGGCGTGGCTGCACGCCATCTTCAGGAACAGGATCACCCTCTCCTCCCCGTCCTTGTTGTACTGGGGCACGCAGAGGCTGTCAGACACCTCCTCAAAGGCTTCCACTGCAAAGGGAACAGGGTTAGAGATGGGGTTGTGGTTTTCGTGGTTGCGTCGGACAAGGAAATTGTCTCCTCTGCTTCACCTCTGCTGGAATCTTATTGAAACACTGATCTTAGAAAATTAGGATTTTAGTTACCTTGCTGAAAACAAAAGTTAGAAGACAGTAGTTATCTGAAACTTAAATAATTGATTGTCTGTCACTTTATGTTTGCTCAGCTGTGCTTACAATGGGAAAAGACAAAACTAGTGAGCAGATCCAAAGGAACATGGACAGTGCAACCAGAAACCCTTTCTGAGAAAAACTGGACTGTCCCCAGAAATCATTGGTATTATCAGTGATAGAAAAGGTCAAGAGCTCAGGGTGAGGAAGACTCACCTTACTTCCTCCTTTTAAGACCCCTCCCCACAAAAAAACAGTCCCAGACTGAATTTAAGAAGCCAATCAACACTTAACAGCCATTCAAGCTGATTATCATAGGAAGGGGGGATGAGAGGGGCTGTTATTATAAATATGTATTTGTTTGATTCCTTTGCTAATAAATGGACTCTGATCACCTGTTATTTTGCAGTATATTAGAGGATTACCTCACTGCTGCCCAGCACTGAACAAACACACACTTTGTAACTTTAAATTGTTACAGAGACTTTTGTCTATCACAGTTGAGTATCAGTATTAGACCAACACTCTTATTTTGATAATTCATTATCTCTTCCCTAAAAATGCAGGTTTAAAGACCACTCAGGCCCACAACAAATTTACTATTATTTTTGTGACAAGGTTTTACACAAAGCCATTTTCTCTGGCTTTCCCCACTGCAGCACAGACAAAAAGTCCTGGTGACACAAGAGCAAGGAGGCAACAGGTCCCTGAGTCTCAGATCAGACCTCTGCAGGGACAGTCCGCCCACCTGTCACAACACAGACTTTGAAATACAAAGCACAAGCCCAAGAAGGTTTCTGGGCTTCAACACTTATTATCAGGAAAGTACAATAAAAACAGAGCTAAGAGCTTGCCTTTAGGGCAAGAAGAAAAGCCTGACTGGTTAGGGAAAAAAAAAAAACCTGCTCCATAAAATGTTTTTGTATATCCCAAACCCTCCCAGCCTACAGATACCTCAGGAAAGCAACCAGCTTTAAGTTGACAAAATCAAATTTTACTGATGCTCACATACTCTGCACTGTCTCATTTGAAAAACAAGTTTTTGTTAATCCTTCTAAACACCCTCATAATGCTTCCATTTCAGATTTAAGGCAACAATGTCATAGCTGGAAGAGGTGGAAAGTGGATTTCATACCTATGTTATAGATCTCAGAACTTCCAAATCTTACTCCATTTGGGTTTAATGTACCATCACTGAAAAAAATCACAACAAAAAAGAAACATGAAAGTGTGATTACAGCTCAATCAAGAGGAAAAATTGATGCACTTAACCAAGTCTCCCTAGTGAAAGCAAAACCACAGTAGAAACAGAATTTTAAGAAAATTTGAGTCCAAAAGGCATTTTGCTCATTAGAGTGAATCTGTACAGTGACCAGCAACATTATTAATTCACTCAGATTTGTTTCAAACAGCAACTTGGAAATGCAAATAGTAAATTCAGCCTCAATGGTGATCCTGAATGTCTGTGATCACTGACACAGGCACAACATGACACCTGACCTTCTGAAAGGAGTTTTGCTGTAAAACAAGGGGATGGCAAAGCCAAGACCACAAAACAAGTTCCCCAATTCACCACCTCCAAACTCCTGTAACCATTGTGAACCTCAGAACACAAAACCAAGTCCAGTCCTTGTGTTCATAAATACAAAAGTGAGGTAGAACCTCAAAATGAGCTCCTTTCTCCTAAATCCAGCTGCTCTGATTATTTTAAGGGTTGAAAGCCACAATATGGGATTCAATAAAATTAATATGAAGCTAACAAGGGTTACAGAATCATGTGTATTTTACTCCTAGGTGAAGACTGCAAATTTTCACACTTTGTTTCCTCCACACTCTCCCACCAGAGCACTGTACCTGCGACCCAGCATGACAATTCCTCCAGTCTTGGGGTTAATTTTGCAGAAATCACCATGGGCCCAAACACCTGGTGGGGAATGGCAAAGGTTAAGCAGCTGATTTCTTCATCCAGTCACAGCAGACATTGTGTAAGTCAGCTGGCATTAACTGAGTGAAATACACACAAATACAACTAATATACTCTGAGAGCTGCCCCCAGCAATGAAAAAGTTTCTATATCCAAAAAACAGCAGCTGGAGATGCTGCTCCTAAAAAATCCCTGCCCCAGAGGCACCAGAATTTGGCATTGCTGTGCCACATCAGGACCAGCCCTGGATAAGCAGAGTCCTGCACAATTACTAAGAAAAGCCTCTGCTCCACAGGTGCCTGTTTCTTTATTCTGTCCAAGGCTAAGGATGCAGCACATGCGTGTCTGAGGCAAACTGTGTTTAATGTACATTTAATCCTCGTGCTGATGAGGTCAGCACTGATTCCTTGGGACTGACCCCTCCAGGCAGGCAGGGCAGCCTGACAGAGGTGCAGCAGCACTCATTAACTGCACCAGAGCCATCCCATCTCACACCTGAGCCAGGCAGTCTGGGACAGGCAGACCTGCCCAATGACAGCAGCAGCAAAATTGGATTAGAGCTCTGCTGAGATCCTCACTGGTTTTATTTGGATCTCTGATCAAAACAGAGCAGGAGAAAACTGAGTGAGGAAGTATGAAACACTTCAGAGCTCTCAGCCTGGAAGTTGGGACTCAAAGCTGCACCTGTGGCTGTCACTGGGAAGCAGCAAAGAAACCTGGGCCTCCCCTCTGCCTCATCCTTACACACCTGGGAATTTGGAAAAATAAGCCTTTCTGTATTTGCTTCCATTCTCATCATTCCAGAAGTGTGTGGGCTGACAGGGAATGGGCTTGGTGCAAACCAGCTCTCCACTTTCACCCCAAACTGGTTTTCCTGTTGAAAAAAAAAAAAAAAAAAAAAAAAGGCATTTTCCACATTTCATTCCTGTAAATAACAGTAACAGGGCAAAGAGCATCTCCACTTATTACTGGTTGTTAAAGTCAAGATCATTTGTATTTTCTAAGTGTGCACAGTATTTTGGACCATAGTTACCTTCATCATTCCATGCTTCTACAGCCATTCCAAGATTTCTGGCCTGGATTTCTCCTTTGTAAACAGGAACTGTAACATTGTGACCCATGAAACATGAAATGATATCTGTTCCACCTGCAATTAAAAATCCATTTAGAATATACAGTGTTTTTTGGAAAAAGCAAGCCTGAAAACTACATAGGAAGCCTGGAACAGCCAACTGCCAACCTTTGCCAAAGGCTTCAGATCCACAGAAAGCAGCATAAAACAAACAGCATTATCTAGGATTTTGTAACTTTTATTAAAAGGTTTTCTTCCTTACTTTATATATCTTGTTGTATGTGTATGCCTTTCATGCAGAACTATCCCTTAAGGCATAAGCTTTTTTCAACAGTCTCTTTAATCTCATTTAAGGGAATTTCCATTTATAGGAGAGAGAAAATAAACAGGCCCTACTTTACTGACTTAAAATATTTACAGAATTATTTAGAAATGTTTTCTTGTTTGTTTTCATTAGTTTAAAGTAACCAGTCAAGCTATTCCACCCTACATCTACTTAGCTTTTATACCTTATAAAGGAGCCAGGCCTTCAGGATGAACAGTTATCTTAAGAAAAATAGATACTGTCAAATGCTTACTTAACTGGAATATTTATAGTCTTTCTAGGACTTCATGGAAGAGAATTAAGACACAAATCAATCATATTAGCTTTTCTCAAAAATAGGCTTCTACATTTGAGTCTATTAATGTCTGTAGTAGCAAGTTCTAGATTCAGCACTACTCTTACTGAGCCCAGAGTCTGAGAACTTCAGCAGCAGAAGAGTTATAGTTTAAAAAGAAAACTGAGTTTAAAAGCTCTTTGAAAAAGCCAGTCCTTGTTACAAAGCAAAATGAGGAGTGCTGTGGTGGACCTGACACGAGCAGAAGTTGCCTCAGCCAGCACTGCTCACAACAAACTGCACAGCATGGGGGCTTGGTATTTCTCTAATTATATAATCTACTAAAAAATCCATCTGCAGTGCCAATTACTTGGCACAAAAGAAGTGAAATGGGAACTCTCCAAGAGGTATTTTCTGCTAAAGTCAGCTATATGCAGAACAGTATGTTCTGTAGGTTAATAGACTCTTTGCTTGATCTCACCCTGCCACCCCTAAGGACAGCCAGTCAAAATAAATGATCATACTTCAAATCCAAAACATCCACCAAAAATGCTTTGGAGTGCCTGAGTTTCATTATGGCACAGTGAATTATGCAGAAAAACCTCAGCACTAAAGACAGCTCATTCCAGTTTAACTACAACCAATCCCAAATGATCCAGAGGCTCAAGCTTCCCAAACAAGCAGGAACTGCACAGGCAATCAGAGAATTCCTGAGATGCTGCAGCATAAAAGCCTCACCTGAAATGGATCCCAGGAGGACACTGCTTTTTATGTGTTTGTAGACATACTCATAGCTTTGAGATTTGAGAGGTGATCCTGTAGACAGGATGGTGTGGAGTGTTTGGAGATTGTGTGTTTCACCTTAAAAAGGAGAAAAGCAACACAGGTTAAGGCAGAATTTTTCCAAGTGTTTGGAACTATTTGTCACTACAAGCCAGAATAATTACATAAAGGACTGTGACAAGACAGGGAGCCAGAACCAGGAGAGGTAGGAGGGAGGACAGAAGGGATTCACCAGCTTTTTGAAGCTTACATGGTTTTAAATTTCTCTCTTCCAGCACAGCCAGCCACTTTGCACCTGTTCCAAGGATGGTGATCCTAGAGGGGAAAAAGAGTTTACATGTTTTGCATATTTAAATATGCTAAGATTCTAAAGACCTGCAATCCCCACTGCAGTGAGCAGAGGCTGTTACACACTCTGTATGTGGATGAGATAAACAATGCAGCCTCTTAGAGCTTTCCAAGTGCAAGGCACATCCTTTTGAACTATCAAAATCAGTCAGATCAAATGTCATCTCTGCACTTAGAAACTTTTAACTCTATTTTTCAAATATTAAGCAAAGCTTTCCCATCTCAAAAAGACATTCACAGGAATTTGTAGCTGCAGAACACTCAAAGACATCCCAAAATGCTGTTTACTTTATTAATGGGCCATAATTTCTCTTAATTTTCCAAGAGTGCCTTTGTACAGGCTTACACAGAAAAGCTTTACCATTTCAGGGCACAGTTTGACAAAATATTACTTGACCAGTGATTTTCTGGAGACAGCTGTTCAGTTTCCAGAGGTGGAAGCCTGAGCTGCCCATGCCTTACATGAACAGGAATCTTGGCCCAACAATTCAATCCTGCCCTTGCAAAGTGTATTTGGAGCTCTTCAACACAATACAATTAAAACTTGAAACAAAGGCTGTGTTCCTTCCATCTGTCAAGGGAAGTGCCAGTTTAATGCTCCTGCTGACATTCAGGAAATCCTCTTGCCTGGCTTCTGCTGATTCATTTTACATTTCAGCAATAAGCTCACTCCAGAAAATGCAGAGATGGATGAGGATAAGGAACACAGCCTGAGTGCACAAAGTGCAACACCAACACCAGCAGAGCTTAAATAAGATCCTGCTAGGCTGGCTGTGACTCCAAAGGCAGGATGGGAGGTAGGACACTGCTCCAGGCAAGAAGGGAATATTTCAACACTGCCAGAAGGGGATCCCCTCCTTTGCCATGCTGGTGGAACCTCCCCTCAGGTAGGAACAGGCTCCTTGCACACACATCAGTGCACAAAGCAATTTATCAGGCATATGGGAAGGGCACACAATGGTTTGGACTGGAAGGAACCTTAAAGATCATCTGGTTCAACCCCTGCCACAAGAGCCCCCAGCCCAGAGCTCCTCAGCTCCCTGCACACTGCTCATATGAACTATTTTTACTCTTGTGTAACATCTCACTTTCCTTCCATGCCTCAAACCAGTGCTTATTTTACATTAGAATACAAAATGCCTCTCTATTTTAAGCTCTTTGACACTTCCTCTACAGCACATGTAGAGCCAAATCTCCCTTTATTTCCTTCCAAATGCTACCTAAGTGCATTTAGTCACCATCCACCAATTCCCTTGCACAGATCACTAATGAGTGACCACTTGAGTCATTCCTGCCAGGCAGGATGAGATATCCTGGTGATACCCTGGGAATATGCTCCCTGAAGGGAACTGTGGTGCATCTGCAGAGAAGAAGGTAATCTTTACATGTTGGAGGCTTTTTTTGATCATATTTAACATATGAGTGAGCTGGGAACAGACTGCATGATGAAGCAGCTCCCAGATGGCCGCGGCTTTTAGCGCCAGATTACAAAAGTGAGACATGCAGCCACATTTATCTTCACTTTTGGCATGTGGAAACTATGCTTAAAAATAAGCTGGGTTGTTTCTCAATTCTCATTTTTCTGCCTGTTGTTCTACCAGGGTTTATTGGAGGGGTAAAGCATGACTGAAATTTGTGGGTTTATTTTGTGCCTTTTTTTTTTTTTTCTTACTGGAAGCATTTTGACTTGGCATTAAGCTTCAGTTATAATAGCCAGAGACAAAATGTCAGTCTTTAAATATTACATGTCACAAAAGACAGTGAAGTTTAAATTATTAATCATGCAGAGTCAGAAAGTGAATCTTTTGTCATCCACTTTTCACCACAAACAATTTTAATTATCAATTAAAAATGACACTCATTTTTCTGGCAATAAAATTCAAATTTACTCCTTACATGCAGTTGGCAAAACAGGAAAGTTACAAAATAAATTTTACAACCTGAAGTTTAACAAAGTGTACAAAGCTAAATGCAATCACAGGGTTTTACAGCTGTTTATCTGGTACCTGCCATTTCTCTAGGATTCAAGAAAGGGTGCTGTGAGCATTTTTCAGGCACAAAAAATGGCATGAAACAATTACTGAACAGCTTATCAGCATGAATTAGGCATTAAAGATTAAAAAGTAAAATATGAAAATATAAGCAGCCCTGCTGAGCCCTTCCAGTCAATTTATGTCTTTAAGTCAAAAGTTCTATATTAAAATCTTAGGTTGAGCTGCTTGAAAAAAGAATTCTTATTTACTAAGTTCTGAGTGTGCTGAGAAATTGCTCTTCAGATTGCTCCCAATTACTGCCTTTTGAAAAGGTTGCTCTTGAAAACTATTGAACTAAGAGTCTTTGTTTGCCTGGAATTCTAATACCTGACTCCAATTTGAAACAATCAGCTCTTTGTCTCTCCTCCTCTCTAAGAAAATGTTTTAGTACAAATTTTTAAAAGCAGTTCCACCCAAGGCTGAGCCAAAAGACAAACTGTGACATGCTGTGCATGAGTTCCTGAGCACACACAGTGAGGCTGTTTGGGTCAGTGTGGCAGGAGCCACTGCCACCACCCTTCATTTAACCTGGCACATACCCCAGCCTGTCAGTCAGGTCCCAGAGCACATTTGGTGAAGGAATCAGAGGAGAGCCATCATACAGGACCACTGAAGCTCCTGTAGCAAGTGCAGACACCAGCCAATTCCACATCATCCAGCCAATCTGGAGGAGAGAAGAAACCTCTGTGAGTTTGTCACTGCCTGCAGTCCTGGCAGCCCCAGCAGTGCTGCCTACTGGCACACACATTATTCTACCAGTTTTTGTTTGGTTTTTTTTCCTAAAACTCAAATGGGACAATCCCTTGCAGTAAAAAACTGCAAGACTCAAAGTGTACTTGTGGATTTGTATGAAGAGTTGTCCCATCTTTCCAGGAAAAACAGGAGCTACAGGCAACTCTAGAAGGATGCACTGGTGCAGATTTTGGCAGAAGCTGGACCCAAGCACACCCCCTGCCCTCATGCAAGAGGTGCCACTTCCCCTCCACCTCCCTTGCCTGGTTTTCCTGCTGTTAAACCCACAGCACTGACTTTGATCAGATCAGCAAACCAGGCTGAAGCTCTGCTCAGCCCCTCACCAGCTGCAGGTTCCTGATGGATGCTGATCTAACTGATCACTGCAAACACCTCATGAGGTGAGGATTCCACACCTCCCTGCACACACAGCTCCAGAGGCAGGAGCCAGGACAAGTCTGAGACAAGGCAGTTACCATGATCCCTCCATGGAGATACTGCAAACTGACTAGTCATGTTAAAGCTCAGAAGGGAACTCATGAGGAAAGGCATCAGCCTTCTCAAACTGCTGCAGTCACACAAGGCTTAGGAGTAGTTTCTTTATCACAGGGTTAGAAAAAACAAAAAACATCCCCCACCACAACTGAGCTCCACACAGATGAGGTTTACCCCCTTTCCTTTATCAAACTTAGAGCTGGGCAGCTTCTTTCCTCAAAACCAAAACAGAGACATAACAAATCCTCATCTTCAGTATGACCTAGCCCTGCAGGAAGGTGGAATCTGATTTGTAGGTGATATTGATGAGGCAGCTTGATCAATAAACCTAAGAGACTAAAAATCAATCCATTTTCCTCACCAGTTAGGTCAGAAACATTTAACATGGGTTTGACCTTTAGCAGAAAGGTCCTTGTTGCATTTTATTATTTCACTTTTCTTTTAACTCACATGGGACAACCCCTTACAGTAAAAAAATGTAACAAATAAAGAAGTGTACTTGTGGATTCTATGAAAAGTTGTCCCATCTTTACAGGAAAAGATGTTACAGTGTTTTTCAAACCCCTGAAGCCCCACTTGCCGTTGTGTAGTACATAATGACATCACTGCTGCTCATGTTGCCATGAAGAATGTGTTCCTTCAGGTGCTGTATTAGGGTACCCTGCAAAAAGAGTGAAAGCAAAATAAAAGATCATATAAATGAGCAGCAGAACTCTGACAGCACATTAAGACTTAAAAAACACTAGCAGTCAATAGCTTGCAGGAGGTACTCCAGGATTAAAGCAAGTATTTCCTTTGACAAATGCAGTAAATCCCAGGGCCTATCTACCAGCAGCAGCAATGCATTCTCCATTTTCTCATGGAACTCTTCAGCCTCTCTCATTAGACCTCAGCAATTCCCACTGCACATCACTTTTAATCCATGGAATAAACAACTCCCTTCCCTCCAGCTCCACACATCACAGTTGCTCAGTACTCCATGCAGACCCTCATTTTAGCAGCAGGTTTTCAGCAGTCAGGTTTTTAAGAAGCCCTTTGACAGTTTCATTCTCAGTCTGTTTGGGAATGGGAGGAGAGAAGGACTGAGAGCTGCCATAAAATGCAGCAGCTGCTGAACATTAGCACCATGTGTCCAAATTATCTTATCTATTAACATCTAGGGGACAAAAGACCTGACAGTACAGATCTCTTGTAAACACTGGAGTGACAAGAAATGTGAAATGTCTCACTGTTCAGAGCATCAATATTAATAATGTCCTGAAATGTATGACTTCCTTTTGTTGGAAATGCTGCTAAACCACCTTCCTGATCATCATTAAAGCATAACTTGCTGGGATAAATAAATTTACAGACTACTTCATTAAGTCATTTCACTGCAGTGACAAATTAATGTAGCCAATGTTAAAATAAAAAATGGTTTTTGCATTTATGCAAGGAGTCACAGTGAAACCATTAAGAGCCTCATAAGCATGAAACAAGATTTACACTGAAGGAAAACAGATTACAGACAAACATTCAAAATGAAAAAGGAGACTCATAAAACTGGCACATGCTTTGGGAGAAAAAGCAGAAAACATTAAATAAAAATAAAGGAGTAAATCTTATTTTCACTTCACTGCTCAAAGGAAGCAGGTCTGAATTCACCTGCTGCTGTTTGAGCACCCTCAGCTGTCACAACGCTGCCATCTAGCTACAGCTGCCACCTCCTACAGCTGAAAATCACCGAAAAATCGGGATTTAGAAACACTGTGTCCAACTGGACTTGCCAAAAGAATTGCAGGTGTTTACATAATTACTGCATCTATAAAGGAAAGCACATTGTCCCTGCAGGAGATTCTGAAAGAGCCACACAAAATAGCAAAATTAAAAGTCATATTCAATTCAGGTAAATACTGGTTTTCTTTTGCTTTCATTAGGGGAAGGAAAAGGAGACTTTTAACAATGGTTTTAGGTACAGGCTATGAAGAATTTCCCTGCAAAACCTGGTACATCTCAAACTGAAGAACTCTGGGAGAAGGCAGAGCTGCTCTGAACTCACAGCCCAAAACACTGAGTTAATTTATAACACCCATTTATTTATAGGACTTTTATAACCCTCCAAACAAACCCCAAGCATTTATCACCTCACACCAGACCTGGCAGCTGATAAAACAACTCCCTGTTCTGCTGGTCCTCCTTGGGATGAGCCCAGTGAAGAGCTGAACATCTGGAGTGTGGGAAGCAGCAGGCACAGCTGGGGCTGAGCCCAGCAGGGAGCAGAGCTGAGCTGAGCCTTGCAGAGCTCAGGGCTTGGGCTGGGCTCAGCAGCACTGCCCTCCAGCATCAAACAGCTCAGGGGCATCTGCCTGCAGCAGTGCACAGGTTTAAGCTCAAGCCTTGCAAGTCCTTGAGATGGACAGACATGAACTGAAAAGGATTTCACCTCAATTCTCTCCTTGGAATAACTGGAAAGAGGTCTGATATGAATAAGGCAAGAACCACCAATGTTTTCAGGACTTCTTCCTGCAGCACACCCAACTGGGCAAACCACACAGGAACAGAAAAAAGCCTACTCCTCTGAGGCACCATTTTAAAAATTCATCTCCCATGACCTGGCTTCATTTTCTTTATTTATGTATGTAATTTCACTGCATAGCAAGAAAACAGATCAGAAACAGGCTGCAGAATTAGATAAACTGAGCTGTGAATTCAAAATAAGCTGCCTACTGGCATCTAAAATCAGTACAGTAACGAACCAGCATTGGAGCATACTATAAATAAGCATTAATTGAAATGTCTTCACCAAAATGTCATCTCTTCTTGCTGTTTTCACTACCAGAAAAACACTTGGTTTAAACTAAGGCTTAAGGAAAATAAAACAAAGACAGCAGGATAATTCTGCTTTTTTTAAAAAATCAAATCAATGCAAACCATCCTATTAATTCCAGTGGAAACAAGATTAAGCTTAGAACAAACAGACAAACCCAATCAAGTGTGTAAAAGCCATCTAAGAATTTATTTGCATGGACTTTGTGTAGGCCCTATTCAAACACTGAGGTCCCTAATTCAACAATTTGCTTTTTAGCCAGAGGTGTTAGCACCAGAAAAAAATAAAAATCATTTTGCACATCTATAGAGCTGCTCAGTGGGAACAGAATAATCACAAACAACAGATCTTATTTACCCATCCATCCATTCCCTGCTCTCCTCCCCAGCAAGGATAAGTAGGCTGGACCAAAACTGTCAGGTAGCTCTGCACATGATTCAGCTGGAGAGCAGAGTCATGATTCAGGGCAAACTAACACAGGTAACAGGGGAAACGAAAACTTTACAAAAGCAAAGTCTCATTGTCTGATCTCCAGCTACTTTTCATCTTTAGTGTTTATCACCCATCACTGAACAAAACACCTGTCCTGTTTTTGCTAATCCACCTCTGCAAGTATTTAACCAGTCTAAAGCCAGCACAGCTTCAAAACAGCTGTCAAACTTCAAAACCCACCTCCTTTCTTCCTCACAAACATTGGATTTGTGTCCCAAAGGGACCATTTTGTACATCACATGCTGCCTGCTGCCATCTCCTACTGACTGATAAGATATAAAGCAGTGTTTACAGGCAGCAGGGGATTTGTCTGGGGGCAAATCCTCCAGTCCCTGCCATCAAAGAGAGGCAAGAACACACACACTGGGGGCACAGCATCAAAGATCCTGCCCTCAGGCCACCCAGCCCTGCAGGATGCTCATCCTGACTTGCAGAGCACACAGCATGTGAAGTTCCATTTAAACACATTGGTACAAATGTTCTAGATACAACACCCTGCCTGCCTTAAAGGGGGAAAAACTGCCTTCTGTCAAGGATTATATTAAAGTTGCAACACTGCTGCAGTCAATTCCTATTTGAAGAGTTTTAGAACATCAACAACAAGTGGAAAGCATGTGAGCAAGGGTCATTCTGGCATCAATATCAGAATGTATCTTTAGCAACAAGACACTGCCTCAAGCAGTTTCCATACAATGCAAAACCTTCACTCAAGGAGATTCCAACTCTCTGGCTCCCTTCCTTGAAAGATTGATGAGGATGACACACTCTAAACTGATAAACATGAAGAAATATTCAAGGTAAAAAATCATCCAGATAATAAAAAGTGCAAGCTCCCTATGGGCCTCAAGCTAACAATGTCCAAAATTCAGTTGCAAACACCCAATTCAAGTTCTTTGCCTTTTCTTCAAGTATCAGTCAGGCCACATCTACTGGTGCTTTTGTGAATGACCCTTGCTCCCAGAAAACACCTGGAATCTGAAAGGTCTCCACACTGATTTCTAAACCAAAGTATTTTATATCCTTACCAATCCACACTTGCTTTCAAATAGCCACTAACAAATAAAGAGGTTCAGTGTCAAGTTACTGAAAAACTGTCAGCAATCAATTCTCCCTTACAACACACCACTGTGTGATGCTGTTAAAGGAAAAATGTAAGGCAAGCAGTTAAGTGCAGCCCCAGGAGGGAGGACATACCCCTGCTGAGTGAACCATGCATTTTGGTGCCCCTGTGGTGCCTGAGGAGTACATGATGAAGAGAGGATGGCTGAAAGGCAGCTGCTCAAACTCCAGCTGGGGAGCCTGGTCTCCTTTCCCAGTAGCAAGGAAGTCTTCTAAAAAGACACTGCATAAGAAGGAGGGGAAAAAAAAAGGACATTTCAAAACTCTGAAAGCATTACCTCAGCCCATGTGTAAGATCACCTCTGTACCCAGCAGTGCTCACATTACCTGTTTGGAATCTTAGAAATATCTATGGTTTCTCTTGGAGATACATATGGAATCACCACCACTTTTTTTAGGTCTGGAAGCCCTGGAAGAAGGAAGAAAACAATTCTTTCCTACATTCAGTTACATAAGCAAAGGCCTGATCAAATCATACAGTGTAATGCACTAAGTAACAGAAATAATTCTGATGCACTGAGCACTGAAACCCCAGAGGACTGGATTGTTACCCAAGATGTAATTTCCTCAGTGCTGCAGCCTTTCATGTGTAAATCTGCAAGCTTTAGTGCTGTAATACCTCCCCATTTGTCTTCAGCAGCCCTTTGCTCCAGCTTAAAAACACCATCTCAGCCCCTGCTCCCACTGCTGGCTAATTTCTGATGATCTATTACAGTTAAGCAAGCAGAAGACTGTTACAATTACAGAAAAAAACATTCAGCTTTCACCCAGATCTACTCTGAAAAGCTCAGTGACCACGGTGCCACTGTGAAGGAGGAAGGACAGCAACAACAGTGGCAGTGCAGGTCTGAGTGCTCACAGAGCCACAGAGCAGGAGGGATGCAGTCAAATACCTTTTACCACCCTCAGCAGCTTTTCCAAGTGGTTGTGCTCTTTGCCATTGTATATAACAGCTTCAACAGAGAAGATGAGCTTTGGCTGAATTTGGGAAAATCTGTCCAGTACACCCTAGGGATAAAGAGAAAAATGTGTTAAAAAATGAAATTCACTGCTACAGTGGGAAACATCAGTGGGTGCTAAATGCAAATTTCAAACAAGCCAGGAATAAGGACAATAATTACCAGGAGAGTTATTAAAAGACTGCCTGCTTGTCTTTCACTCACACAAGATCTCTGAAGAACAGGTTTGCAACAACCTATTTCATAACCCCTAAACTGATCAACCCATGATAAAACCCCCACAGATCACAGAATATCCCTTAGGGAAGGGCCAAGCTCACCAAGTCCTAAACAGCTAAAAAACACCTTGCAAGCCAGGTTAGACTTCTGTACAGAGGACAAGCAGCAGGGATGTGAGCAGGAATTGATGTCCAGGAAGGAGCACAGGACTCCTGGCTGCACCAGGGCTGGGGCAAACACACCAGCAGTCTTGGGGAGATGGATTTAGGTGGTGGGGTGGCTCCCCACAGGAGCTGCAGCTTTGTTCTGCCACCATTAACAAAGGAAATAGCACCACTGGTTTTTTAGCAAAATAAATTGCTGTTGAACACACACAGGCTACCAACAAAAGATAGCACAGCTCCTTTAGAATCTCTGCAGCACAACACATTCAAATGCTAAATTTTCAGGTGTCTCCTCCAGCTTACACTGTGTTCAAGAATTTACCACAGCTATCATCCTATTTGAGATTAAAACCCTTCTGGCATTTACTTTATTCCATGCACACTGCATGCAGCAGCCTACCAGAAATGGATCTTTTTGTATTCAACAGCAAGAAGCAAATCCTTTCAATAAAAGCTCTCAGCACACTGATGTTCAAACCTCCCCAGCTCCATTACTTGGAGCATTAAGAACTACAAGATTACACAATACTGTAAAATTGCCAGCTAAGTGTTCAAGAACAATCTCCTAAATCATGTTGCAGAAATCAGACTTGACTCATCTCCTTATTCTTTATTCTTCTGTTTTCTATTTTGCCCTCTACATTGCAGCCAAAATGAGAAACAAATTATTACCAAATCAGAAGATGAAAGCAAAAACATCACAATCAACTCATCTCTGTTACAAACTCCTTTCCAAGCTGGGCTGCTCAGCACTGCAAAAAAATCCTGCTGCAAAAGGACAGGAGTTCTGTCCTGCTGAGTTCTCCATGCTGTATCCTCAGGAAGCCACAGGTAAAGTACAGAGATATGGCTTAATATAAATGTATTAGCTGAGAATGTCACTGAAAGAGTTCCTTTTCTTTGTCACATTATAAGAAAATACAGTGACAATGCACTGACATTCACATTTATCAATTACTTTAAAACAAAAAACAAAAATCACCAGAATCTGTTCTGGTGACAGAAGTTTGAGAAGCCCCTTGTGTGTTACCTGACTAATTAAATCTCCATTTCTGAGTTGACACATTCCAGTATTAATGTATGAAGTCAAATTCCCTCCTCCTCTGTACCATTTCCCAGGAACAGACCAAGCAGCCACACATGCTCTGTGCATTTCTGTGTGTGCACACCCTCATGCTGAGGGCAGAGCACACACCACCCATTTCCATGCTGCCTGGTGTTTAAAAATTAAGACCAATGAGCACTAAGGGTACTCTAAAGAAGTGTGAATCAGAGGCAGAGATGGCTCCAGTTCTCAGGGTCCTACCAGATCTGCTAACACTCCCAGTTAGATTCATTAGCACTGGCAGGATCAAATCCCACAGGGCAGCCTGAGATGATACAAAGGCAACACAAACAGATGGAACATGTAATTGCTACACTGGAACTTGAATCCAAGCAGATGGCTCAGCAAGGAATTCCATCCACAAAAAGCTCAGGTGTAGCAGATATGGCTCTTGCTATTCCATGAGCCTCCAGTTCAGTCCAAAAAATGGAGCTGCACTGAGCTCAAAGGCTCCTTACCCAGAGCTCCTTTATGAACTGAAAACCCAAGCATTTCTCATGCACAGGCCACCAGTTTGCCATGAATTTCTGGGAATGGATAACAGGGAGTAGAGAGATGAAGCAGCAGCTGCCAAGAGTGGTGCTGTGCGTGGGAGGCAGCTCAGTGCTGCTCTGACAGCAGACTTCCTCAAGGCTTGAAGCCTTTGGAGGGGTGGCATTCAGAGCCTGCAGTGTGTGTAGGCAGCTCTGAGGAGTGACATTTCTGAGCTCCACAAAACACAAACACAAGTGGATTTCAAATGTTGAAAATGCCACACTATTTCTCCAAGCACAAAAGTCTTTGTTTGTACTAACAGGGCCAAATGCAACTTCACAAAAGGAGGAATAGCTTTTCCTCAGGATGGAATGTCTCTCAGGGCCTCTGCTGAGCTCCCTCAGGATTTTAGGATTTGAATTCATGCCAAGACATGCTGCCAAAGGAAAATAAATGATATTGATGGCACTGCAGCTCCAAGGCCAAGCTTCATTAAAAAGCTATCACAAAAAACTAAAAGCTGGGCACTGAAAACAACAGCACACCAACATGACAGAAAATATACCAGTCCTTTGTAATGCAAGCAAAGTGAACAATCTTCCCCCAGATAAGAGATGGAATCACATTGCACAGAAAATACTCCATACCATCATTTTCTGAGCAAGCAGAAAATATTTGTAGAACAGATTGATCATTACATGCTGTAATGATTTAATGGTTTTTTTTTTTTTCCCAATGATACAACCTCAAGTGTAAGAACATAGAATGCTGCTGCCCTCTAGTGCTAATCCAGGAATGATTATTCCATACATTTTCCCAGCCACTGGGGTTAAACACCAAAATTGTGTGTTTTATCAAAAAAAACCCAAAACACTGTTCTCTGCACTGTGTAATTGAAAAACACTACATTTTTCATATGCAAACCTTTAGATAGAAGAAAGGTTCAAAACTCCCCTTAAGTGATTAAGATCTGTGTTAAAAACTTGGCAAATTAAGTAGAAATTCCCAAAGCTTCCAGAGCACACACATCCTTTGGATGTCAACTTCACACACACTTATTTCCACACTAAAAGGAGTTAACCAGGTTAGTGATATTAGCATGAAAGTCCTCCCTGTTGGCAAATAAAGCCTTGTAGAAAACCAGGGTGGTGCTGAGTTCATCCTGACAGAAGGCAAAGGATGGGACAACTTGGGGTGTGGAAATCAGTGTGGCTGAGCAGCCTGGGGTGGGCTTTGGGAAGAAGAGCCAAGCCTCAGACAACTCTGCTGAACTGCTGCTCACTTGCATATTTAATATAATAAAAGCTCACCAAGACCATGGAGTCCATCTGAAAATATCCCAAGAGTGAGCAGATAAAGCCACTCAAATCACCAAGCTGAAAATCAGTAGTGACAACAAAGCAAGTTGGGATTGTGCAGTTCAGGGCAGCTGGAGAAGCTCTGGAGTGCTGGGCTGTGCCAGGAGGTGGCAGCAAGACTGAAGGGAACAGATCCCATCTGCCACCTGAATTCATCAGCCTCAGCAAGGGCTGGGACACAGCAAGGGCTGCTCTGCACTGAGGTTACTCACATTAATGCCAAAGTCTGGGGATGTGGAGCTCCAGATGGCACCGATGCTTGCAGCAGCCAGCATTGCCTCCACGGCGTGGATGCTGTTGGGCAGGTAACCTAGGGCACAGTGGAGAGGTGAGAGATGGAACAGCACTAAAAAATATCTGTCTAATATATACAATGCAAAAGGATAGACTGAAGCACCCTTCAAAGTTTTCCACACAATCACTGTCATACCTTGAAGCCAAATCAGTAATAAATCCATTTATAAAAACATTTGTATTGGGATTTTTACCTACAATATTACACCCAATTTATAAGTGCTCCTGTTTAGTTAATAAGCCTTTCAGGATAAGAGGGCAGCACACTGAAAATAGTAACTGGGGGAGAAAATTAGTGGATTGATTAGGGTACAGAGACTGAGAATACAGCAGAATGCAGGGGAACAGAACAAGGCTGTAGGAACAGCCATTAGGGAAAGAATCAAAGTCTGTAAGGGAAAACCATAAATAGCTCAAGAGCAGAGATTCAGCTTCACAAAGCTAAGTGTTGTCTGGTAGACATTGCCAGAATTTTAAACACAAACCAGCCAAACCAGTGTCTCAGCTGATAAGGGAGTAACAGAGTGGGACATGCCCTGGAACATTCCCACACAAATGTGGCTCTTCAAGTTTCCCCTCATCAGCTTGCAGCAAGATTTCAAGACCTAAATTCAATTTATCACAACATACAGAATAAATTAATGTCAAGAAAGTCAGATTTTAGTTTCAATGAGCTCAATTTGGGCAACTCTCCAGAAGGTGCTGGGTGGCTGAGTCTGACTCTGCACTGCTCAGAATCCAGCCCACAAATAAAAATGTGCAACTGGAATTCACAAACTGCACTGAGGAGGACCAAAGATCTGGAGTTTCAGATCCTTTCTTAAGCAACCAAAAAGATGTACAAAAATTTAAAAAAAAAAACAGAGGATGGGCCTAATTGTAGTGTTGTGACATCTAATTAGAACTCCACATTTGAAGGCAAAAGTTAAATGGCAATAAAAATGCTTTCCAGCCTGTTCAACAGCACTGAGATCTTGGACTGCAGGTGCACCATGAGCACCTCCACTCAAACACCAGTGCAAGGTGCTTCTCAAAGAAGGATATTTATGGATGGGCATTTCAGGACAGGAACTGAGACCACAATTTTAACAGCAATTTCTGCTATGTTAATATTACCAAGTAGGAGAGTAGCAAGATGGATTTTGTGAGGTTTTTCTACATTGCTTGAAAAAAATCCATCCTTTTTCAACTCTAAAAATTGAGCTTTAAAACTAAGTCTTAAACAGAGATTCTTCCTCATTCAAAAATGAGAAATCAGTTTCTTAAGCCAGTGGTGCCACTGCAGTTACTGAAAGCTGCTGTGCTTTTGGGAGTAGTAACTTTTAAAACAGCATTATGAGTAAAGCCCAACAATTTCTGGAAAACAAACTGAATAAAAGCCTCATGCCATGTTAAGATATAAATTACTCCCTAGAACTGCCTACAGCTTATAGTGGTTTGTTCAGTGAAGTTCTTAAGCACATAAAGCACAGCAAAAGCTCATGCCCATAAAAGCATTATTTATTTTGCTATTTTTCCCTTGGGGTCAAGGTTTATACAAGGCACAGTATCCCAAAATCTCAGTGATTTTTCTCACAAGAAAAATATTCCTCCCTAAATAATTTGAAATATATGAACCAGAACAGACCAAAATGTCATTTTGAGTGACAAAAGCAGTTCTTTAATTGATGCCAACTATTTCCACTGAGCATTTCTTGGATGGGACCATCAGGGGGCCAGAGTGCAAGGAAAACTGAAAGATCTCTCCCTGTGCTTTGGAGCAGTTGTTACTTTGCCACAGCTTACAAACTTCAGCTCTGTTCTAAGCAATTCTCCTTTTCCCACTCCACAGAAAAGCCCTCAAGGCAAGATCACAGCCTCTGCTGATTATTGTGAGCCAAACAATTAAATCATTACCTTCATTTGTCAGCTGCCTTTGAGGTGGTGGCTGAGTTTTGGAGGATACCAGCCAAAAGTGCCCAAAGGTACAAACATGCACAGCAGCTGAGTCTGCATTTCTGTGCCTTCACCTGATCCTGCTGCTCTCTGGGATCTCAGATTTATCCCAATATCACCACAGATAAAAAGATGGGTCTGTTCTGGCTGGAGATCCTCCAAATACAGCACTGGAAGAACTCCTGATCCTTTTCTCTCTACTTGAACCTGCCAGTCTTTCTCAGATTAAAACTGGATTCTGATTTGGAAGTAAGATTCATTTTTTCTTCCTCGCATATCTGAGATTCTCAAGCTGATCACAACAATTGCCATGCATGTAAATAAAGCTCCCAGCATTGGACTGTGCCCCTCGAGACACCAGCTCATTCCTCAGGGCACCCAGTGGGCCAAAACTGGAGAAACAGGAATGTTGCTGACAAAGAGGATGAAAAAGGCAACTTCTTTAGCTGGATTAACATCAGGCAGGAGTCACAGAGCACTGACCTATGTACAAAAGCTCTGTATTACAGAGGGATAATGGTACTGCTGATCTAAATATTTATCATGTTCCTTGATATAATATTTCAGCTAAGGATCAAAACTAGGATTTGCCAGCATAGGGAAGGCTACAGAAGGTATTTCTCTCTCTGCATCTTCCCTTACCCCTTTCCTGAAGGTGGTAAGAAAGGTGGAAATTACCTTCTGTTGCCAGAAAGAAAAGGATCTTCTTCCCTTGGGTGAACTAGAAAACAACTGTATAAAGGGCTCAAAACACAGGAGCTGGGCACTCATTAAGCAGGAATATCAGAGTATGACACACAAGGGTCCCAGCAGCACTCCTGAATTATAAAAATGCATACAGGCTCCATAAAAACAAAGAAAAAAAACTGTGAAATCTCTAAGCAGGACAAGTGCCATGTTAAAAACACTGTCTGGATTTTTTTTTTTAAGAGGCACTTACAGCCTGATCTGCTCAGGACTAAGTGCCTCAGCATTTTCTGTCAGTTGCTATTTGCTTAATCTAGCACACACCAAGGTTACACTTACATGTGTTCATTTGCACTGCAGCACTTTACCAACACAACAGGCAAAAACTGAAGTCCAAAAATTTGATATAATTAAGCTGAAAATAATGGCAGAAGTCTGATTCCTCAGAGTGCTGAGAACACATTCCATGCATTAATACCTTCATAAAGTTTAATATAGGGTTTTTTTCTTGGAAAAAGAGGTACCCAAACATCCAGTCATGTGCATGGAGAAAAAAAAATTAAAAAAAAAAAAATCAACAATTGAACAGGGACCCTGCATGAAAAGCTGTCTGAGCCTTGAAAGAATACACCAAGGGGAAGGAAAACAGGGAGCAGCAACTAAAATATCTTCTCAATGTCTTGTATTAGTGAACTACACCAGCTCTCAAACTGCACAGAATTGAGAGACCAGACTCCCACTTCCCCTCTCAGCACCTCATACTCCTGCAGGACTTGCAAGGGCCACCCTGCCTAATGTGGCAGTGGCCTGAAGCTCTTAGTTCCCCATAATCTCCTTACAAAGCTAGCTTTAAAACCCACGTAAGCAGCCAGGGCTAATACAGTTCTATAGATAAAATAGCAGCTTTGGACAATGTAATTCATTGCTGTTTTGTTGAGGATGTTTTTGTGTGAACACATGGGGAAGATCAGATTGTTTCTAACTGCTGACTTGGAACAGAGCAAAGCTGGCTACAGGGATAGAGTAGAAGCAACCTATCCAGAGAGGAGAAACAGCCTCCCAGTTGTATTTTATTCTTATTTTAGTCATTGTTATTTGCCAAAGAGATGACCAGTGGGAGACCAGGAGTACCTCATGTGGATCTGGGCAGGGTGCAGTAGGTATTCTATGCCTCTCCCAGCTGTTCAAGAATCCCTGGCAGTACTGCAAGACATCTTTAGAGGAAGAAATACATTTCACAACTCATCTGCTTCAATTATGTTCACTATTAAGTGCTCTCAGTGATGGAAAGGGAAGACTGGAATGAAATCAAGCTGAAAAGTGCTGACACCACTGCCTGTCCACCCACACTCACCCACCTCCAGCTTCAACACTATTGCTGTCATGATGCAACCATCAATTGTACTGAACAAACTAGGGGGTATGTTAAGTGTGATGAGAAGTTAAAGCAGTCTTGTCTTAGAGGCAGCAAAGCATGGAGATGAAATTCACAGGAAAACAACAGTAAGAGTCTCACGTGTAATTCCAACAGCTCAGATTTTAAAAAGAGTGTCAACAAAAGGTGTCAGAAGCTGACAGGCTGACTACATGTTAGGCAGCTGTAATGAAGTTCACAGAATATCTCCTTTCTATTTCAAAACTGATTTTGCAGAAGCACTAGAAGCATGCCCTGTGTTACTATGAACCACAGTGAGAACTGTCTTTCCCTCTGCCATCTGCTCTAAATTTTGGCACAAATTACATCCCCATGGATTCTGGCAAGTTTTGGAGAGCCTGATTTTTGATAGCACAAGTGGGTGTAGGACTCCAGCTTCCCCCCTTGACACTTAATGTCTCTTCCCCAGCTCAGTTTGGGGAGCTTCAGCCTCTGACTGCAATGTTACAGCTGAGCTCTTCCAATTACTGTCAACATCCTCTGCCATAGCAGAGAAACAAAGAGCCCCCATAGAAGTATCTAAAGTGACTTTTTTAATACTTTAAAAAAGTATCAACTATGTTTTTAAATGAGGTAAGCCAGCCACAAAACCAAGAAAAAATAATAAAAAAAAAAAAAAAATCAGCCAGCCTGCAGTGCTAAACAAGACAGTCATTAACTAAAAGGAACTGTTACTAAAACCATAATAACATTATTAGCAGCACAGGCTACAGCTATATTTCCAAACCATGTTTTATCCAGCTACAAAGTACATTTTCATTTTCCCTGCTGTTGCTGCTCAAGAAATGGTCAGATATGAATATGACAGCATTAAGGTGGAAAACAGATAAAATTAGAGCATCTCCATTCAGACAAACTTCACTGTGTGGTTCATACCTAATTAAGGATTCAGCTCTAATTCAGTGTTAAGAAACAAGCCACCAGCTGTGATAATTTCATGTTTGGCTGCCAGTCCCACAGAACATACTCATACCATATGCAAGAAATGAGCTCTGCTGAGTAGATTTACATTTCCAGGTCCTAGCTGTGGGTTTTTGAAATTTGGTTTTCAAGACACAGGTTCAAGTTAGTAGCATGCAGAAAACAAACCAAGAGTTTCATCACTGAGTTTGCATCATGTAAGAATTTAAACACACTTATTTAGGATAATGGCCAAGTGTTTCTCAAAGAACATGGGACTCCAGCAGTGCAATGTCACAAACACCAGAACTGCCAGGTAGGAGCCAAGGAGCTCCAAGGATATTGGAATTCTGACTTGCACTACACTGACAAATTATCAGAGCACACAAAGTAAAAGGTGAAGCAGCTCAGCTGGAAGATCAAACCCAGCAATTTAGAAATAAACATAACTCCTTTCCAAGCCTGGCCAAGCTGCTCACAGGTTTACACAGAAAAACACACATGACAGTCTCTTGACAGGAAGTATTGCTGCAGCAATGTGGTGAGCTGCTGAAAGGATCACAGGGCTCCAACTCTCATCCCTGCACTGGTGACTTGAGTTATTGCCCACCAGCTGCTCACTGGCACCATTCTGGTGGCAGGACAAGTTCTGTCCTCTAGACTGCAGCTCACAGAGCACTGGGTCCCCTGGGGCCACAGGGTCAGGGACTGCTAGTGGCACCAGCACAGCCAACCCTGGGCCATCATTTCCTGCCCCCACACAAATCTGCCTGACCTTGGGACTCAAGGCTCAGCTAGAGGCACAGCCTCCATCACCTCTGCTTCCACAGAGTGGTTCTGAAGCAGACCTTGCTGAATGAAGCATTTCCCTGTCCCCTTCAGTGCTAGAGAACCTGCAGGTTCCTTCCCTCTAGAAATGCATTTCCTACCAATGTAAATACAGCAGCACAAGAGCCTTTTCTTTAGAATGTTTATGTCAAATTTTCTGTGAAACACTATTTCACAGTCATGTTTCTGTAACTGACTACTCACTTGCACATTTCAAGAAAAAACGCCATTTCTTGTCCCTTAAAAATTACTCACCCACAACTCTGTCTCCTACTTTTACTCCCATCTTCCTCATGGCTGCAGCATACAAAGCTACAGCTTGTCTCAGTTCTTCAAAAGTAACTTTCACTATTTCTTCTTTGCCTTCCCCTGAGGAAAGAAAATTAAAGCAATCAGTCAGAAATCAGGCATTGCAATATGAGTCTAGTACAAACAACTAATCCTAGAAGAACAGAAAGCAATTCTATGAGAACAGCTTCCACTAATATTTTTATTTTTGCTTCTGAAGTTCCTCTTATGCTGCACCAAAACCACTTCTTTTTAATGGGAATCAATTATTAATCAGTGGCATTTGTTCAGCAGGCATGAGGACATTTCTAAAGATAAACACATCTGCAGAAACACAAATTATTCACTGGAGAAAGGTGTGCTCTCAAGGAGGATTCATGGTGAAGAGATTGCACTCACCAAGGGTGATTTCTAACATAAAAACCTCATTTTCCCTTTTTACTCAGTTTTCTCATCAGGTCTAGGAAGCAGCACAAGCTGCCAAGCTCAGATTTTATTACAGCAAGTCAGTGACTAGAAAATCCTGCACATCCAGGCCTGACTTTGTGCTTTTGGAACATCTGCCTTTGTCCATGCAGCACAAAGCAAACAAACCAAACTGGGCTCCACTCACCTCTGAAAGGATCTGCAGGGTGTTCTCCCCATTGTACTGAATGTCAGGTGTTACATAAGCTGCTCATGAACCACTCATGAAACAAAACAAACCAACCTAAATGTTTATGAAAGCAAAAATCTGTCACCTCAAAGTCCCTTCCTGCACTTGCTCAGTGCTGCAAACGTGTGGCCTGTCCTACTCCCACTGTCCAGCACTGCCCAGGAAAGGTGAGCTGCTCACCTGCTCCTTCCAGAACAGCTGCCCTCAGCCTGACTGCCTCAAGCAGGGAATGGTATTTTTAATCTTCTGCCTTCTCAGACCTTCACACCAATAAATCAGGACTTGCACAGAGCAAGGGAACAGGTCATGATGCAAAATAACCCAAATCCCTGCTACATGAAGTTGATAAACTGAGCAGGGACTGCCAACAGAGCCTGGGTTCCCACAGAACAACAGGAAATGAGACACTGATCTTGCTCCATGATTAAAGCCCCAGGAGAAGGGAATCACAAAAAAGATTCACCATGGGAACCAGTGACAAGTGAAATTGTTTAGGAAAGTTACATTTAGATTCCTATGCCCTGGGACATCCACACAGCTCCCACTGAACACAAACCTGGACCCAGGCCCCCAAACCAGCACTCTGACCTAGCAGCAGGGAGTTACCAAAAAATACTCTGACTTAAGAGGTCTTAAGAAGATTAAACACAGCAGAAGGTCAGGAAAGAAATGCAGGTGGAAGTCTGTTCACCACAGAGGAGCCAATTGTTCATTCTAGTATTCATACAATAACCAGCTAGGAAATAACTTTGCTCCTTTTGCTCTCCCCACCTGTGATTATGTGACAAAGCAGGCTCTGATACACCCCATGACTTCCTAACAAAAGGACCTACAGAACAATGTAATCACATGTCAAACCATCAATTCACTGAATTGTTAATAATTCCTGTGATAATTTGAACTGACAATATTTAACTCCACTTCCTCAAGTTGCATGTTCAAAGCTGAACATTAACAAATCAATCACATCAATTCTACATACATTTAGAGCTGACTTATTAATCAATGTTTGGCTTTCAGGTGCTCCACAAGATGCACTCAACTACACTGACTTTTTTCTCCCCTAAATAATAGATAAGATGCTTTTCTAATGATATCAAAGTGCTACCTAGTATTATTTTAAAGCCACCTTTTGGTTACAAGCCTCATTGCCACCAGACTCTACCAGATCAATTCTTACTCCAAAACTGGGTCACAGATGTCACCATTCTCTTTGAACTGGTAGTTGATTTAAATATAAATGAGATTAGAGAAGTCTTTCAATACCCCTAACCAGTGAAATACAACTGATGATTATTTCTCCAACGATGCAGAATGTGACTGTTGTCTCACACAGCTGTTTAAAACCAATTTATTCTTAACTCAAAAACTGATTCTCATGTAGCTAAAAATCAGAAACTAAGATTTTTAAGAGCAGAGTTCTGCACCATTTTCTCTACTAAGGAGCTGCAAGGCTTCATTGTTCATTGATAAGCCATTAAGAAGCATCACTGCTTGGTCAGTCCCATGATAAGGATTAGGTCCAGCAGAAGGGAAGCCCCAAAGGCACTCCCTGCCTCCTCACACAACTGCACAGAAGATAATCCCACCAAACAGATTAGAACTGGTTCTTAAAGTTACCAAAGTCAGCAGACAAAAAAGACAAGTCCCTTCTCTTCTTAGGAGTGTACACAGATTTTACTAGGCTCAAATCTTCAGTGTAAAAAAATGAAAACAGATTTAGTGCACCAGAAAAGTAAAGTTCCAAGACTTCCAGGCACATAACTGGTGGTGCCAAAAGCAGAGTTAATTCCTGCCTAAACCCCATGTGGTTCTCAGTATTCCTAAAATAAAAAGCATAGGAAGAAGGTGGAAGGACATTACAAAGCTACAGTGCCAAAATCCTTCCTGGAGGCAAGCAAGAGGTAACTGTTCATGACAAATGTGAAATAATACCTCAAATACTGACTGATGTTAAACACAGCATGACCTCCACTACCTTAATGCAGTTGAGCAAAACAATCTAGCTTGCAAAGGGTTTTCCAGATCTATATTCCTAGAGCATGTTCTGCTGGTTTTTGGGGTTTTTTTGCAGAGCTGTATCACAGATTGTGCAGTGTTACTGACTTTATCACCTCTTTTCTCCATCCAAACCAGTTTTATTTCCATGTTTCATCAGAGCTGTTTCATCAGGCCTAGTCCTGTGAGCAGCAAAGAAACAGAAGGCATTAATTCTCCTTACTTGCTGCATACAGTGCAATCTTATCATTGTCCTTGTGCCTCAGGAGATTCTCTGCATAGTTCAGACGGCTGCCCTTGAACCACTCGGGGACATCTGCAATACTTTTGGATGTATCCACCACCTGAAAGAAACACAATTCATTCCTGGAGACCTGTAACAGAATTGCTCTTTCACAGCATTGTAACAGAAGTCAGCTGGTCACTTCCAAGCTCTTTGCAGACTTTATTAGGCAAGAATCACTTTTCCCAGCCTGCAGATGGCAAACAGACACTGATCCTGTAATTAGAGGCCTGGAAAGTTTAATTATTTGTCAATTGTCACAAGCAAAGACGTCATCACAACCAAACCAGGGAAAGCTCCTTGCTGACAGTTCTACCTTTGGACCAGCCTTTAATACACAAGTAAAACAAACCACTGTGACAACACCCTCAGAACACTGGGACAATGTTCCCAAACAGGGACTGAGCTGCAGCACACCTGAACTCTGTGCCAGGCCACACAGCCCAGCTCTTTGGAAGGGAGCATCCACTCTTCCCCAGCAGCCCACACAATGGTAATTCAAAAAACATTAATTGTATAGTCCAATGTAACTGAAGAATTTCAGCTTTTTATTCAAGTTCTCAATTTTTTAGGATTAACAGGATCCAACAACCTAATAAACCTGCATTAAGAAACTCCCCACTTAGGACTAAGACATGCAAAGAACTGAAAAATGCAATGAAAAAACCATCAAAAATATAGTCAGCTGGAATATCTTCCCCCATCTTGAACTAATTAAACCTCAAAGTATTAAACTTTGTAAGTTTAATAACACTGGTAGGTAAAGAGCCCCTTAGCATTAGCCAGAGGTCTAAATTCCTTCCAAAAATCTCCCTCTGCTCACTGATTCAGCTGCTCAGCAGCACATTTCTCTGGGAATCTTTAAATAGAAACTTCATTTTATAGCTGTGTTTTTGAAAGCTTCAGTTTATACCCTCAGGTTCTCTCTCATGGATTGCACATACATTACAGAAACAGCTTTCCTTCAGCCCAAGTGAAAGGCTCCTCTGAAAGCCAAGCAAGCCTCAAAACACATCCCATTCCAGAAAACCCAATGGTTCTGTGCTTGGAGAGCAGTGTATGTATTACTGGAGGCAATCTTAAAATTAACTTTTAACTTAAAACTCACGTGGAAGTGCACAAATGTATTTTCTAAAAAAGGAACTTCGTTTTCTTTCCTCCTAACAATTGGCAAGAACTGAGAACATTTATACTTTATCAACTCAGGCTGCACAAATGATTTTTATACTAACATATATTACTGCAGCAATTAGAAGCTGCTCTTAAACTGACTCATTTCTGACTTCCTCAGCTTGAAGGAAAGCAAGCAGAATGTTTTTAGCATTTTCCAGGACAAGATCCAACATAATTGTTTTCTGAACTGGAAAAAATGCTTCACAGAGCTTGTAAGAACAGCAGCACAAGGAGCTGGACTCACTCCTTTATCTCCTCCCCAGGTAACACCTGTAGCTCCTGGTTATGCTCAATCCTTGAACAACCTGATCCCTCCCTTAGAGGCCTCTCCACTGAGGGGTGTCAGGTGCTTCTCACAGCAAAAGAATTCAAAATTCAGAGACATCCCTCATGTAAAAACAGCTGCTGGTGAGCTGACATTCCAATGGCAGTGCTGCCCTGCCACAGCTTTGCACACTGAAGTGCCTCTGTTCATGTCACAAGTGACACAGATGCCAACTGCTACACATCACATACTTAAAACCTTTACTAGGATTAAATGAAATCCTGGTTGATTGCATTCTCTGTACACAAGGTTTTACTGTTTTTCTTAGAATGACCTGTGGAAGTAGCTGTTTCACTGCTTGGGAACAAAAGAGTCAACTCTTTCATTAAAAATTTTATTTACCTCAAAACATAATGTTTACTTCCAGCAGACAGCTGGGATCAAGCTGTAAGACACTTCAAATCAAACTTTTCAGCCCTCCAGCTACCACAGACCAGCTCAGTTACTCTGACAGTTCCCAGAGTTTGAGCTAGCACCTACAGAAAATGTAAAATTAAGTTTATAGTGCTCAGACCACACACTTCAAAGCAGGCTAGCTCTTACACTCGTGAAATAAGGGTGAAATAATTAAATAATACACCTGAGCACACAATCCCATGGCAGAAGAATCACTTGGATCTATCCTATCAGTACAGAAATCAGAACAGGAAAAGTCAAAACAAAGTTACCAGTCCCCTCTGCAGGGCTGCCAGAACAGATGGACCCCAGGCATTAAGACAAGCCCAGTCCTCCCTACTAAATCCCAGGAAGGCTTCACTGTATCAAGCTTTTCAAGTAATTAGCCCAACATCTCCCTCAGATGGAAAAGCACAGGGTGATGTTGATATCCCACACCAGGACTGTCCAAGGGCTCCATTGCAAGCCCTGCAGAGTCACCTTTCTTCCAAAGGAACTCTGTGCCACTGTCTGGTGTTCCACCACCTCCATTCCCTCAGATACTTCAAGCTCACACCTGACTGCAGAGCTTCCATAACCAGTTCTGCAAAGCCAGAGTTTAGCAGGTGTGCTTATCAGGTAAGCTGGCTCAGGGAAGGCAAACATGAACCTGACAGAATGCCAGCATTTACCAAACCAGGATGGTGTTCCAGCAGCACAGTCCTAAGGCAGCAGGCAGTGCCAGGAGTGACAAGGTGTGCAAGAGCACATGGCCACAAGGACACCACAGCACAACAGAACTCAAGGGTTTCACTGCCCTGAAGTGTGCCAGCAACAGAACACACCAGCCACCACACCAGGAAACTCAGAACGAGATAATGCCTCCTATCACTCGCCAGAGTTCTAAGAAGAGGTCAAAAGACTGATTGTAACATTGGTTTATTTCCCCTTTGTGTTGCACTAGCTGTAAGATAAGCACTGAACTTACCTCGTCGTAGAGGCGAGAGCAGACAATGTTACTGTACTTCCAGAACTCCGCCCAGAAGTCTGAGTAGGACTCCACTGACCACTGGTATAAATCATCATAGTTGGCTGGAAGGAACAGATGTGTGTCAGCACCATGCAGAGTATACAGGGATCCACACAAATTCAATTAGGGATACCCCAAATAAAGAACATTTGTGGCTAAAACAATCAGGAAGATAAATCTGATCACAGATTAGATAATTTCTGCTCAAAGCAAGTGACTGTAGAACCTACCTGGACACCTGGCATCACTCACCTGTGATATGAGCCATCTGCCACCACAGACAGTGACCTTTTCTAACAACTCCCTGCAATATCTACACACTCCCCTGCCACCAGTGCAGCTGAAGATTAAACAAGTCCTGCTTGTTGACACTTCCTATCTATCAACATGATACTTCCACACAGCAAAAGATAAACAGAGCTTCTGACAAGGGACATTTGCTGTAAGGTCCCAGTCTGGGGCCAAAGGCCTCTGATAGCTGAGGGACACAGATTAGAGGCACTCGTTATCAAACCCTGCTATCAACATCACTGCCACAGGAAGCACAGCTAATTTTTGGTGAATATGAGGTCTGACAGACTGCAGCTCATCTTTTCATGCTGAAACAACATGAATGAAATCAAACAAGATGTTCACTAGCTAGATATTGAAATCATGACCTGCCATTACAAACATGGAAATAAGTAGTTTAATTCTTAACTGATTGTGAGACATGGAATAACCTGAAGCATGCATAACAAACCCCACAATCCAAACTAAATGCTGAAATTCAGTGTAGAACAGTCCTAGGTATGAATAACTGAAGCCAGTTCCTCATCCCAAGCTTGGAAGTGACATTTCCTCATCGTGTCCACAATATCTGAAGCTGTGCCAACAACCAATTAAATATTTCTGCCATCAGTGACAGTAAGTTTCCTGCTCTGCCAACTGTTCCCTATGCAATGCTTTCAGCTAAACCACTCAAAGGCATTTTCACCAATTATCTCTGGTTTTTTCAGCCTGCTATACAGCCAATTGCTGAAAAAGTCATCTTTGGAATCTCTTTTCTACAAGGAGGACATCTTCCAGCTTTTTAAAAGAAAAACATTCAAAACTCTCTCTGCACTGTTACTCACACTTAGCCACTGCTTGACTGTTTCCCTACCCAGTCTGTCCCTTCCACATCCATCCTTTCTATCCAAGTGAGATTATCCCCTAGGTATTAGTGACAGACAAGGCAAAGACTCTTCTCCATAACACAGATTTTTTCTGTGCATTGCCCAAATCCCAGCCTTTTTACACTACAAAGTTACTCAGCACTATCCTCTACTCCACACAGAGCTAAGACTTGACACAAGAAATCAAGTTTCCATCTCCTCCTTCAAAACCCAATGGTACCACCTGCTCCAAATCATTTGATACATGCAAGAAGCTACAGGTCACTACTGATTTGTTTTCCAGCACAAACAGTTTGTTGTGGTTTGTCTATACAGTTTGTTCCAAATAAGCTTCAGCATGCAAGTCCTTCAGGGCACAGGCCTGTTACTCAACAAACACTGCATTTTGTTGCTACATTTCCAGGGCCCAGCAAAGCCATTGTCTAAGGAGCTGTAGTGCCCTCAGCTCTCCTCAGAGTCCATCTGGATGTTACAGAGAACATCTATTCTTTGTTGTGAATAGCACTCATGCCATTAAGCACCAGTGCAAACCTAATGGAAGCTGACAAAGGTTTCTAGATGTACACAGGAATCCACTTTCCAATAGAGAAAGCCACTTCCAAGTGGGATGAAAAGAGTTCTGGTTATTTCAGCCATAAACACAGGCAGCTCATCTGAAACTGCATTTGCTCTTGATCATATGTGTGCCAGCTACAGCATTCCACTCAGGAGCTGCCTAAAACCCTGGGTTACCTTGCTTCCCATCCAGCAGGAGAGTTAAGACACTACACTGGATTCCAATGGGAAATCACCAGCAGCCAAAATAATGAGCTGGTTTACCCACACAATAATCAAGGCCAGGAAATGTTTCCTAGACATGAACTGCCAGCAGCACTCTGACACTGCTAGCACTCCAGAACGTGTCTGCTCAACCACTGACACCTATCCTGGACTGACAAACCTCCAAGCCACCTGCCAACACCACTCCTCTCACCCTCCATCACACAAATGATTACAGGAAAGCTGCACAAGCAACTTGGGCCCCCAAATACTTAGTGAGACCAACATAAAATGAATTAGGTGGAACTGAAAGGTTCGACCTCTACATGCACTGAGGTTTACCCGGTCCATGATGCAGCTGAGCACAGAGCCAGCACCAGTGACTACTGACAGCCTGGAGACACGAGCTGCAGCCAGCAATAATGGAACAAACAACACTCTGAGTTAGAAACTCCTCCGGACATCAAATCCCTGCTCAAAGCAGGCCTCATATCAGAGGAAACAGGTTGTTTCCAAGTCAGAGAACCACACAGGTATTTCTGACCAAGCACAAAGCAGGGATTGCAGCTCAAGAGCTGTGGCAGATTTACAGTAAAACCCCTTTAACCTTCCACCACCGAACAAGCTTACACATCACCATTCACCTCCCAGCACACCTAAATATTCCAGGACACGTACTATTCTTAATAAAACACGAGCATGACCATAACGCCACCCTCCCACGCCTGTGCTGCTGAAGTATCACGCTCGGGCTTCCACTCCCCTCAGCCATGGCGACAGCGATCCCGCCTTCCCGCATCCCTTTAAAACACCGAGTCACTCCGTTCCTGCACAGCGGAGCCTCCGCAGGCAGCGCTGCCCGGGCTGACATCCAGCCGCAGCAGCAGGCGCAGATAAGGCTGTTTGCCTTTCCCATCGGCACGTACCTTCACACCGGCGGATGCTGCCCGCAGGCCTCTGCCTCAGAGCGGAGCATCCCGCCCGCACTCCGTGCCCCCTGCCCGGGAGGTGCCCGGGCACACACGGATGGGCCTCACGGGGAACCCACCGCCCGCCGGCCCCCGCAGCCCGAGCCTGCCCCCGCCCAGCGCTCACCCAGGCGGATCCCACAGCTGCTGGCCACGGCGGCGCGGAACCGGTCCATGTGGGTGTTGCGCTTCGTGTCAGGCTCCCACATCACCTGCGACTCCATGATCTCGGGCTCGCGGGACATGGCGGCGGCAGTGGAGCGAGGTGAGCACCGTCCGTCCCGCAGGCACCCTCAGAGCCCGAACCCGCACCGCTCCCGCCGCGCCCCGGCGCTGACTGCGGCCCCTCCTCCGTGCGCACGCTTTAAAGGCGCCGCCGATCGCATCACTCCGTAACCTTCCGCCGCGGAGAAAAGTGCGGGGCGGCGCGGCCAGCCCCGCCCGCCGAGGGGCGGCGGGGACGGCGGGGACAGCGGGGACGGCCCGGGAGCGGCAGCGCCGGGGGCACGGGGAGGGCGCGGGCGGTGCGGGATGAATGGGGCAGCGGACACCGGAGAGCGCCAGCGCTACCCCTGTCACCTCTAAAGGTCACCAGACGCCGCGTCGGCACCGGCAGGAACCATCTCCACAAAATCACCGCCGCTCTGTTCGTTTATTTTTTTCCCCCAAGAAGTACCAACAAGTGTCTTTGACCCAAAAATGAGGCAAGAACCGCGTTTCTCCGTGGCCTCGCCATCCAGGCTGCGCTTGTGTAACGCTCCCAGCCTACACTGCTTGCACCTTGGATTAAAACTTGCTATTGCTGCTGTGCTATCTGAATGTGGGCTCTGCTAGTCACCATCGAGATTTTGCAGCCGGGGATTGGTGGTTAATAAAGCATTTAACAAGGTGCAATTCAGTGCTAGTCTGTGATCTTTAAGGGTCTTTTAGAACCTAAACGACTCCACGATTCACGGTGTATCCATGCTGCTTATATAACTCATTTTCAAGGTCATGGGTTTGCTTCTAATTCATGGAAACCTCCAAAATGAGAATTTGATGGGAAATTATGCAGGCATACTGTATATGAAAGCAAAATACGTATAGTAGATAGTATACTTGCTCTATGTGTCATTTAGATTTTTGTGCTACAGGAATACAACTCCTTTATAAAATACAAAGACCACGGAAATATGATCTGAACAATGCCGAATTTTTATTTTTTTTGAGACAGACTTTAAATCTGGCGTATTTTTAAGTAACTCTCCCCAGAACCTAAGGACTCGGGCAGGCAGAGGTGGAACGGGGACACTGGGGACACGTTATCTGCCCGATGTGCCTCCCTGGCTCTGGCAGCGCTCAGAGGTCAGTGGAAGTGTGAAATCCATGGGCAGACACCTGCCAAGCACACAGATAAGGGAGAGGGCAGGACAGCAGCTGCAGTGTCCAGCTCCAGGAGGGTTCAATGGGCTTGGGATCCACAGTCTGTTGTGGCAAAACTGGCTGGAGAATCCATCTTCCTGCAATCTGTGCCAGAGAGAATTCATATTGGTGTGTCAGTGGGTGTACCCACGCAGGTTAATGCTCTGTTAGTGCCATAAACACCTCCACAACTCAAAAGGGGCAGGAGGGGTTTGCCCACAGAGCTCTCACACCATTTACCCCCGGTGATGAACAGCCTGCCCTGCTCTGGGGTGAGCTTTGGGACAGGTGGAGAATCACACCTGGTGGCTGCCTTCTGTTGTGGTTGCAGAGCTCTTTGCAGGAGTGGAAGCAAAGCAGTAATCTCTCATTTTTACTGAGGGCACCCCATGTACGAGGGGGTCACAGCCAGAGGGTGAGGCCGCCCGCTGACCCCTGTGCTCTGGGGAGGCCGCAGCACCAGTCCTGTGCCCATCCCGGGCCTCTCCGTTCAGGAAGGACACTGAGGGGCTGGAGGGAGCCCAGAGAAGGGAATGGAGCTGGGGAAGGGTCTGGAGCCCCAGGAGGGGCTGAGGGAGCTGGGAAAGGGGAGAAAAGGAGGTTCAGGGAGACCCTTGTGGCTCTGCACAGCTCCCTGACAGGAGGGGACAACCGGGGGGTCGGGCTTTGGGAACAGGGAACAGAGACAGGACATGACAAAGCCTTAAGCTGCACCAGGACAGGTTTAGGTTGGACATTAAGAATAATTTATTCCCAGAAAGCGTAATAAATACTGGAACGTACTTCCCCGGGAGGTGGTGGAATCACCGCCCTGGCGGTGTTTAAGCAAAGGTTTGACGGCACTGAGGGCTCTGCTCCGGTTGACACGGCGGTGCCGGGCCGCAGCCCGGTGCTCGCAGCAGCCTTTCCTTCCCCCCGGAGCGCCGCCGTGACCCCGAGCCCCGCCCGCCGCCGCCGCGCCCCTCAGGCCGGGCGGGCCCGCGCTGCGGACGGATCCCGCGCGGGGCACGGCGGCCGCGCGCCGCCGCTCCTGATTGGCTGCGGCGCGCCTGGCCCCACATCAGCCCAGAGCCCGCTCTTCTCGCGGCTGGCCCGGCGGGGGAAGAGCCGACGCCGGCACGGGCCAATCGGCGCAGAGGTTTCTGCGGCCCCTCTCCCTGCCGGCCAATGAGCGGCCGCAGCGGGGGGAGGTGTGCCCAATCACAGCAGCGCTCTCATGCGCGCCCGGCGGGAGGGGCGGGGGTCCCTCGGGGGCTCCCCTCAGCGCCGAGGCGATGCCGGAATTACCCGTTTTAGGATAAAAAAACACAGAATCGCTGAGCTAATTCGGCTGGAAAAGATCTCTGAGATCATCGATTCCAACCTATTCCAACCTATTCATGGCACTGAGCGCCTCGTTCCTTAAACACCTCCAGGGCCGGTCCACACCTTCCTGAGCAGCCCATTCTAATGGGCTAAGGACTAAAACACATTCTAAGGGGTTTTAAGACTAAAACACCCTTTTCTGCGAAGTGTTTCCTCCTAAAACCAGCAGCAAAACTGCCACTTTCTACCACCCAAAGCAACCTGTACTCCTAAAAAAGAAAATGAGCAGCTAAATCACCAGAGAAGGGACCCAAAAATCCACTCGCTGAGCTGAAAAAGTTATAATTTAGAAAGGACTGACCCAGTTAGAGCTCAAGGAGGAAGGGGTATGATGGATTTGCTGATAAAACTGGGCTTTTAGGAAAGCTTGATAGCACTTTCTCACTTATTAGCAGCAGTTTTACTATTCTATCCTTATTTAAGAGGGGTTATGCATCCATGTCCCCTGCCTTCATTCCAGTTTTTCCCTCTTTCAGAAGCGACTTTGAAAAAATGGCAATCAAAAGAAGGAAAATTAAATCTTTAATGAGAAAATGGGCATTAAGAGGACTGCAGTGACTATTGCAATTAGTTTGGAGACTAGATTAGGATAGCCAGAGGAAAATAGCCTGAATAAGATTAACTGGAATTGTCCATTTTCAAATCTTTTTAAGCCCTGCCTTACGCCTGCTAATAGCAATAATAGGGTAGAAATGAAATCATGTTTTCTGCCTCAGATTAGATTAGGGGCCATTCAAAAGATGCTTCAGAGCTGATGAGCAGCAATAATGCTGCTGATGGCACTGAGGTAACCTGGAGTCACCTGTAAGACTAAATTGACTGATGAAATGCCTGGATCTATGAGATAAAAGTTATGTAATAATACCTCAGGGTGATGTCTGCAATAAGCTGAAGCCTGGCCATGATCCATTGAACCAACAACTGGATTAGGAAATTTAAAGATTTTGGAAAGTTTTTTAAAAGATCCTATATTCAGAACATCGGCCAGCTGGTTAATGAGTCTGGATAAGAATAAGAAATTTCTGTTTCATTTGATGTCCATGATCTCTGCAACCTCTACATGGTGTCAGGAGTACAAGTAGCCAGAATCAAAGGTATTTTCAGAAAGGGAAAAAGAAATAAAAGGAAAAGAAAAAGGGGAAAAAAAAGAAGAAAACAAACAGTGACACATTGTAAGAAAAATCTCATGGGGAGGACATTAAGGAAAAAAGGCCTAAAATAGGAAATGGTCATGAAGAGATCAGCTGTGACAGGCTGAGGCTGTGAGATGAAGCAAAGGCAGAAATTTAAGTGTCAGTGAGGTTAAGAACTGGTCCATGGTAACATCAGCTGGCTTTCTTTAAGGCCATGCCACTTTTTTGAGCATAATGATGATTTTAAAAGAGAGAACCCTATTATCTGCTAAAAACTCAGACACCTAGAAGCTCACTTTTCTAAACAGTTCAAATTGTTGTTAAATCCCTATCTCTGAGTAAGACAATTTACAGAGTTTTTGGTGCAGATGAGGAAACAGAAATCACTCATGCTTCCTCTGTACAGTGAGACCCTCACCAGAGGACCTTTCCAGAAACCTCCCCATTAAGAAGTTCAGTGTGGCTGAGATCTGTGCTCCATGCCATGATGCAATGTATTCTTTGAGCAGATGCTATTTCGTTTATTTAAACAAGGAGGGTGAAATACCACCGGTAATTTCACAAGAGCTGGGCATTTGGAGAGATAAACATACCTGAAATAGGCTCATTGAGACAGGTCAGCACATCAATTAAATACCAGGAAAGTTTCCCAAATTATCCTGACCTTGTGCAAACTACAGCCCTGATAAGGCAGCCACCACCACAGGCCTCTGGAAATCTGTGGAGAACAGATGGGAAGAAACAACAGGCACTTTGGAGAAGGGATTTTGAGGGGATTCCACCATGGGAATTCACACAGAGAAATAGTGTTCCCAAATTTGCACAAACAAGACCCCTTGGACCATAAAGAGCACAAGGAGACACAGAGAAGGCCATGCCAATTGGAAGCAAAACAAAAAATTATACCAGGCACAGAAAACAACAGTCATGACAGTTAATTATCATCAAATTTTTGAGGCTCTTTACATGCAAGAAATGCCCAGAAGCTGACATTTAGTGTGTGCTCAGAGTATAAGTACAATGTGGAATTGAGGGCAAATAACCAGAAAATTGATAAGAACCTCAAAAATACCTGTCATCACTTACCAGCCTCATCTGGAAGAGGATGAGGTTCCAGACTATACACAGGTATTGAGAGATCAGCAAATCTTAAATGAAAGCAACCTTTATAAATATGTAAAGCATCTATATCCTGCTGAAATCAAATCCTAAATAACTTCCTGGATTTGGGCCCAACTCTTCCAGGGCCAAATTGAAAACAATGCTGGAAGGTCTGGGCCGTTCTGCTAAATGTGAAACTAAGTGCTTTGGCCAGACTAAAACTGGGAAAAAGTCCATAGCAGAGATGTCGATATTGTAAATGTATATTCAGCTACCAGGCTTAGGCTGAGCCACAGGGAGCATAAAATCAGTCTCTCCCCATAAGAGATGCTCCAAATCATCTTTGTGGCCCGTGCTGGCCCCTGCCCAGCAGCGCCTTATCCCCGTGCACTCGCTTAGGGCACAGGGCGGAGCAGAGGGGAGGACCCGCTCTCCTCACGGTTATCTCCATGCCTTTCCTGAGCGATTTTCCCGTGATTTCCTCGAACCCGCGGCCTCTCTAGGGCAGAGCAGAGAAGCAGAACCCGCTCTCCTCACCGTTAGCTCCACACTTTCCAATCCCGAGCGATTTTCCCGTGATTTCCCCAAACCCACGGCCTCTCTAGGGCAGAGCAGAAGGGAAGGACCCGCTCTCCTCACGGTTACTTCCACACCTTCCCGAGCGATTTTCCCCAAACCTACGGCCTGTCTAGGACTGAGCAGAAGAGCAAAACCCGCTCCGCTCACCGTTACCTCCACGCTTTCCAATCCCGGCGTTTCCCCGTCATTTCCCCGGAGCCCCGCCCGTGCGGAGCGGTGCGGTGCGGTGCGCGGCCTGCGGGCGGCGCTGCGGCGGCGGCGGGCGCGGCGGGGCGGCCATGGCGGCGGCGCGGCGGGTGCAGCTCCGGCGGCCGCTGCTGCTGCTGCTGCTGCTGCTGCTGCTGCTCGGCGCGGCGGGGCCCGGCGCTGAGGCCGCTCGGAGCCGCGGGGCCGATCGCCAGAACAGCCTCCGCCGCGCCGCCAGCGGCCTCTACCAGGGCGTCAGCGGCCTCTTCGGCGAGGACAACGTGAGGGCCCTGCAGAAGGTGAGGCCCCCCCATCCTCCCCTCCATCTCCCCGCTCTTCCTTCGCTTCTCCTCCGCGCCTCGGTGCACGGGCGGCTCCTGGGCCCATCGCCCCCGGTGCGGGGCTCGCTGCCGGCGCGGCCGTGGCCTCGCCCCGCGGCCGGAGCGCTGCTCCGGGGAGGAAAACGGGAGGCCGGGCTTGCAGCAAGCTGGGGGAAATAGCGGCTAAATGCTGAAATGGAGGTGGTGTGAGGTGGGGGACACAGCCAGGGCCGCTCGCTGGCGGTGAGATGCGGGGTGTGTGCAGCAGCAGAGCATCCTGTGCTGCTGGGGCCATCGGGATGTGCGTTCCTCTGCTCCTGCTCTCCTGGGCAGGAGGAAGAAATAATGAATTCTGTCCGGTTGACCTCGGAGTACACCTGAGACATTGGCGTGTTACGCTGGGAACATCCCTCAGTTGCTTGATAAAACGAATTTTTCTTCTTGCTTTGCTAGTTGTTGATAGTAGTGTTTTCTCTGAACTTCGAAACGATAGTAAAGCCAATAAAGTGCAGTTTAAAATCCTGCCAACGTATAGATTTACATGCCAAAATACCTACAGTAACGATAATTGCAACGCATAAATTCATGATTCTCAGAGTTAACAAAAAATTCAGATTTACAATCTTTCCCGTGGGGACTGCGAAATAATCTGCAAATTCTTGCTTAATGAATTACAATTCTACTCATGACAAATAAGTCTCAAAGTGTTACTTTGGGCATTGAGGATTTTTTTAATTTTCAATTTTATTTCTCAGTTTTTCTCAAGGTTGACAGAGAGGTTTGTGAATGGGGTGGATGTATTAATGGACACATTCTGGAGAATATGGACTGATTTGTTAGATGTTCTTGGAATTGATGGTAAGTGTGATGCCTGCTCACCCTTGAACTGTCTCAGCCTGTATCAGTGTTTACAAGCAAATGGGAAAACTATTACATTTTATCATGCTGCTTAAACATCCATCAGTGGTGTCTCTCTGCTTCACATGGCTTTGATTTTCCTATTAGTATCTTCAACCAAGAAGACTGAACCCCAGCATTCCATTTCTGTGTGTGTATCTACAGGATGTGTATAGAATGAATTACAAGTCACGGCTGGTCCCTCAGTGTCATCATTAGATGGATTCACACAGCCAGGAACAGTGCAGGGAAATCAATGAGGACTAGAGGAAGGGAAGATGCTGTTGAGAGCCTTTAGAATGCAGCTTTTACAAAGCAGGATCTGTAGCCCCAGTATGAATTTTGACCTCAGACTCTACAGTGGTTTGTCTTTAAAGAGCCTTTAGCACCTTTCCTGGAGTGAATTCAGTTGAATCATTGGAGCTGAGCCAGTGATTGAAGAAGGTTCATGCAGAAATGGGTGAACCAGTTTTACTCCTTGCTTTAGAAAGCATGGCTGTGGGGCTTTGCCCTTTCTGGACTGTGCTGGTGTTTTTGCCACCCTCGCTAACATGCTGTGCGTTTTCCTTTGTTTTTCAGCCTCCAACCTGACCCATTACTTCAGCCCAGCAGCGATTGCCAACAACCCCACCCGCGCCCTCCTGCTGATCGGTGCCATTCTACTGGCCTATTGGTTTTTGTCCCTCTTCCTGGGATTCTTCTTCTACCTGCTGCACATGCTGTTCGGCCGCTTCTTCTGGATCGCCAGGGTGGCGCTGTTCACCCTGTCGTGCGTCTACATCCTGCAGAAGTACGAGGGCGACCCGGAGCACGCCGTGCTGCCGCTCTGCTTCGTCGTGGCCGTCTACTTCATGACGGGGCCGGTGGGATTTTACTGGAGGAGGAACAGCAACAGCAGCCTGGAGGAGAAGATGGATCACCTGGATAGTCAGATCAGACTGCTGAACATCCGCCTTTCCAGGGTGATCGAGAACCTGGACAGGGGCAGCGAGCAATGAGCCCGGCCCCCTGCTGACCACTGTACACCAGCTCCGGGAAGTTCCTAAGCACTGTCTCACCCGAAGTTACAAAGCAACAAAACATCACATGGTAAAAAGTGCGCAAAGTTATAACTTTTCATCATGTCTGAGACTAATTTATCTAGGTTAAACACGTTAGACTTCTAGGAGAAAGAAAAAAAAAAAAAAAAAATTTACGAAATTCAGCTGTATATTCCGAGTTTTATCCAGTACTAGAGTTTTCTCAGTAGATAAACGCTTACTTTTACAAGCAATTAAAAACATCTTTTGTAAAGTTTTTATAAAAGCAAATTGAGTAGTCTTTCAGATATTGAAATTGAGTTAAACGTATGCAAATTTGACACTTTAACAGTTAAAAAGAAAAAAAAAAATCTCAAGCTACCAAGCACTTCCATTGAGAAGTAACTGCTGTGGGTCCATATTTTTTCTTCAGAGTTGTGAATGTTTGTGTGTTTTTGTTGGCTTATTTCATTGCCTTGAAGTTGCCTTTCATAGAGTATCAGATGAGGAATTTTCTGGTATCCGGGCCAAAAAATTCACACCATAGCTTTTAACAGGAGGTGGGGAATGAGGGAGAAGGAAGATCTGAAGTCCTTAAATGCCAGTCCAGTGTGAGGAAGCACAGATGTGGCATTTTACCATTGCATTTCATCCTGAGAACTTTGATTTGTTAGTGTCTGGAAGGAAATCTGCTGTAATAAATTGGCACAGCAGGAAGATGTAACGTGACAAATTGTAATTCATATTCGATCTGCACAGTGAAGCATTTTCCAAGCTTAAGTGCATAGACTAAAATATGATTTTTAATCTCAGGACCCACATACTTTCTCAGAAAAGGCAGCAGCTAAAACACGTGCTCATGTATTGTTGCTTAAAGCTTTCTCAGGACCAATAAGCGGCAATAAATTACCTTCAGGAAGATCTGGATTTTTTTTCTAAAATTATAATAGTTTTATAGGAGCTTTTTGCTTGAAGTCTGTGTCCTCATTAGGTTTTGGGCAAAGCAAGTCACCTTTAAGAGGAGGGTGCAGGAAAAGGTTCTCTCTCAAAGCAGTGGAGCTTTGAAGCAGTTTTATTTTGCAGGATTTCTGTTTGTATTAGAATTAATGAGCTTGGTAGGGTATCACTGGCTGTGCTGGTTTACTGAAACAAAGGTAACCTCAGGGAAGGAAGTCTGGAATGTGGTTTCACCTGGAAACAGCAGCATCCTAGGACACAGATGTGCAGAGGGAGGGGTGGGATGGAGCACAGCTGGAACATTCCATATTCCATAGGGTCCAAACCAACAACTCCATCAAAAAGCTCAACAAAATTGGTGTGTGATGGGGCCTGGCTCCAAAGCAAGGGAGTGAGGAGGAGGAGGTTCCCCAGGTGTGCCTGCCAGTGCCAGTGCCAGCTCCAGTGGGACAGGCTGAGCACAGCCTGTTCTTCCACTGGGCAAAGCTTTTGTTGGATGTGATGCTTAACTGAATGTAACTGTGGGGCAAAGAATTGATTTTTCTCTTTATGCTGAAGTTTAATGTTCTTCTTGGAATGTGTGTGTTACTTGCCTAACCTCTTTGGGTCTGTGTGTGACATTTCCATGGGGGTTATTTTTAAATCCATGTTAATGGCCTTTACTCCTGGTGATCACTTTGGTTCAACACAGTTGAAGTTCATATGCACTTGGCACAGTTGGAATGCATTTTAATTTTTTATGTCACCTGTAAATCCCCCTGCACCCCATTTATTAACTAGTACATGGTTTAGAGTTGTTAAATAACTGGTTATCACAACTTAAAATCTTTCCTGTGAACAGGTAGGGACTATGGCAACATTGCAACTTTGTCAAGGTAGAAATGTAAATTACAGTAAATTCCTTTTTCCAGCTCATTTTCCATAGTATTACAGAGTCTTCCCTGTAAACTCAGTTCTCCCTTGTTTTGCACAGAGGACTGGGCTAAAACACCGACCTGGAAATTTGGAATTGACTAGTAAAGCTTGTCAGGTCTTGATGTGTTTTGTCAGATTTGAGACCTGAGGACCAAAGTTTGCAAACCTTGCTCATGTCAGTAGCTCCATCACCTTCTTAGGACAAGGTGCATGGGTCAGTTTGCATAGATTGTATTTTGTGTAATCCACATTTAACATTGAAGTTAAAAATACTGAATCATTTATATATTAAGAGTTGTCTATGATAAAGATTTCTTTAAAAGTATTATATAAAAGTTAATTTGGGTTATAGTTTCTCCCTATCTCACTCTTATAATTTCTCTTAGTTTTGTAAAACCAGCCCTTCTATATTAATGCTCTTCATTTCAATCACCCTGCTGCTTGAAAAATGGTATTTTTATATTTTCTTGCATCCCATGTATAGCAAAATGTTATGTGAAAAGCAGTATATATAAAATTGGGTATTTTTAATCAGTATTTTTCCCAGCACTCAGTTTTCACGTTAGTCAAATTCAGAAGTAATGATTTTTTTAAAGCACAATCTAATCTTCAATACATATATATATATAAATATATATATATAAATATATACTTTAAAAATCTCTGTATTTTTAAACATGCACTGTAGTGAAAGCGCTTTTGGGGGACATGAATGTGGTATTGTACTTAATCTCTTTCAACTTTTGTAAATACCTTTTACAAGTATTTTCCATACTGGGCCATCTAGTTTATCCATGGAGGTTTTTTGCTGTTTTTTAGAAACCCGTGCCAGTGGCTGCACTGCTTTTTGTATCCCACAGAGCATCCCAGAGATGGGCAGGGCTCTGTGTCCCCTGTGGACAAAGCAGGTGACACCTGCCCTAGGTGGGGGTGGCACAGGACAAACCTCAGCAGGTGACAGGGATGGCACAGGACAAACCTCAGCAGGTGACACCCAGCTGGGGCAGGGATGGCACAGGATAAACCTCAGCAGGTGACACCCAGCTGGGCACAGGACAAACCTCAGCAGGTGACACCCAGCTGGGGCAGGGATGGCACAGGACAAACCTCAGCTCCTGCTTTTTTCCATGACTTCTTGGAGCAGTGGAGCAGCTCTGCCACAGCCACAGCCTGCTGTGCCCTGCTGGAAGCTGCTGCTGGGGCACAGGTGACACGGGGACAGCCCCACCTGGCTGCTCCTGCAGGATGGATCTTGCTCCTGGACATTCCTGCAGCCTCTGGAGAAGCCATCCCTGTGTGTGTGGCTGGCACAAGCGCTGAGGATGAATTTTGGCTGCCCAGGATGCCCGTGGTTCCCAGGGTTTCCCCCTGCCAGTGCTCCCGTTCTGGCTCCTCAGGACACACACCTGTGGGTACCTGTGTGTGCTGGGCTGTGGCTTTCCCGTGGTGTTGGGTGTCAGAGTGCAGTGTTCAGACCTGCTGTAGCTCAGTGCTGTGCTTCTAGCTCGTCCTTCACTTCGTGATTTGCTTCTCAAGACTCGTTGCATCGTCGGTGTGGAGAATAGAACAGTATCAACCTTAGCTCTTCGGTGGTGTGGAAGTGTTTCAGTGTGGTTTGCCTCACATACTGATCCCTATTTGGCAGCTAATGGCGTTAAGTGACCATGAGTTCTCTTTGTCTGGGTTGGAAAATAAAAGGTTTTATTGTATCCGCATGTATTTTAAACTTTTTGGAGATTTCCATCGACCTGTGATGACAGCACATGTAAAAATCGATCTTTTCCTTTTATTCAGAAGTTATATTTGCTGTGGTAGCACTTGTTGTTGGCGCTGATGGTAGTGATTTCACATCATGTTTTGTACATCAGGTTTCATGATTACAGTGTTTAAGTTTGTACAATTGTTTATGTAAAAATGATTTGGTCTGAAGAGATGCTGTGTGTTCACTTCTGATCCTAGACACATACGAGATCCTAATGGTAATACTGTTAAGTAGTTACAACTGTACCAGACTTAATTTTTACAGAGCTTTACATGCCTTTATTTATTCCTTTACTGGACCATCCAAACTATGTACTCCGTAGTTCAGTATTTGTAGACCAGTTTCACAAATCAACTTAAGGTATTGTGGCAAAGCTTTGAATAAATGTTTACTGAGACTTTGCACTGAGCTGCGAGTGCCTGGTGAGGGAGGGGAAGGGAAGGGAAGAGAAGGGAAGGGAAGGGAAGGGAAGGGAAGGGAAGGGAAGGGAAGGGAAGGGAAGGGAAGGGAAGGGAAGGGAAGGGAAGGGAAGGGAAGGGAAGGGAAGGGAAGGGAAGGGAAGGGAAGGGAAGGGAAGGGAAGGGAAGGGAAGGGAAGGGAAGGGAAGGGAAGGGAAGGGAAGGGAAGGGAAGGGAAGGGAAGGGAAGGGAAGGGAAGGGAAGGGATCCATAGGATGGGAAGGAATGGGGTGCGATGGAATGGGAGGGGAAGGAACGGGACAGACAGAATGGGGTAGAATGGGGTGGGATGGGATCGGGGGTCCCGATCCCGCGGGGCCGCCCCGCCCCTTTCCCTCCCTTTCCCCGCCCCTTTCCCGCCTTTTCTCGCGAGACCCCGTTTGCCCGGAAGTGCCGGCAGCGCGAGCCGCACGTGAGGCCGCGCCGGGCCCGGTCGAGTGGAGCCGGGCCGTGTTCCCGTCACCGCCGCTGTCCCTGGCACCGGCACCGGCACCGCCGCCATGGGCCGGGCGCGCCGCCGGCACAACTGGAAGGCGCGGCTGCCGCAGGGCCCCGCGGCCGCCGCGCCGCTGGAGCTGCCGCTGGAGCTGCCGCTGGAGCTGCCGCTGGAGCTGGGAGGTGCGGCGGGACCGGGCTCGGTGATCGTTTCCAGCCGAATTGATTCCCAAATTCTGTAATCTCAGTTTGCATTAACAGCTCTGTTCCGGCAGTCATTGCTTCCAGGGACTTCAGGGCTTGGACTCGTGAGTCCCTTCCGAATCACGACACTCATTATTTATTAAAGCAACTACTAAACATATTTCTTATGTGCCACTTTTAAAAAGTGGCGTTTGTTATTCTGTTTTCATTATTCCGGATTTAGAAATGCAGTTGTTTAGTATTAAAATTCACTGGAAGCTGGGGAGTCACTCCAGGGCACACTGTGTCCTGACCCTGGGGAATTGAGTAAAAAGGCAAAAAATTGCATAATGTTGTTACATAAATCATGGAAAATCGCCCTAAGCGCTATAGAAAGCTCAGGGTTATTGAATCCCCAATTTTGAGATCTTTTGCCCTTGCTGATGTTGCAGGATTTTTTTTTTTTTTTTGACTGGATATGAGGGTTGTGCTTGTTTGAAACAGCTAAATCTGGCCTGGTGCTTGATAAGCCTGCTAAGCAGTGTGCTGAAAATAATCCACCTGGCACGAGTGAATAACCAAAGCCTTGCCTTCAGATGGAGCAACGCTGAAGGGGATTGATGAAAGTAATGCCCTGGTCCTGCCAGCAAAAAAAGCAAAGAAGAAAAAAGTGGCAGGTGTTGTGCAACAGCAGAAGAAACCCCTGAGCAAGAAACAGAAGAAAAACCTGCAGAAAGTTTTGGAGCAGAAGGAAAAGAAAAAGCAGGTAGGATGCTGTTCCTGGCAAGAGCAGCTTTGTGCTCTTCTCTTAAAATGCTCAAGTCTTAGAATGAAATTATTTCCTGGTCAGAACAAGCACTGATTTTGGTTGTTTTCCCCAAACAGAGAGCTGAGCTGCTGAGCAAGCTGAACGAGGTCCAGGCTTCTGAGGCAGAAATGAAACTCCTGTACACAACTTCCAAACTGGGCACTGGGGAGCGAATGTTTAAGGCTAAAAGGTAAAAGTGCTTTTTGGGTGGAGCCCTGCAACTGATCACTGTTTGAGCTGCAGCTTTCTGAGCTTTCCCTTGCTTTTTTTTTATTCTTGGTGCAAACAGGTTCTTCAGAATGGATGGAATGAAATAATTTGCTATTTTTATCTAATAATGTAATAGTTATTTTCTTGTATGAGAGGATTTTAGTTAAAAGAACTTGGTCTTTTATGTGGGATGAGGTGGGTGACACAATCTGTAGGCTTTTAGTGCTAAACTACAAAACTGGTGGAGAAACATTTACTTATTTTCTTGTACTGGAAGATGTCTCCTGATGTTGACCAGAGTTGATGGATTTATAGAATAAACTACAAAGATGCCTTCAGAAGAAATGAATAATAAACCCCAGGATAGAAAATGCTTAGATACAAATCCATCAATTGGGTCAGCCAAGGCTTTGCCTGGCAAAGTTGTGAAAACCTCCAGGAGTGGAGATCCTGGTTTTTGGGGAAGTCCTGTCTGGTTTGAGGTGCCCAAACACAGTTGACATGTAGATGTTTTGTTTCCAGGGTGACACAGGAGCCCAGGACTGATGTCCCTGAAAAGATCAGGAGCATCAGTGGTGCAAACAAGAGGAGGCACAGCTCAGGCTCAGAGTCAGAGCCTGAGGAGGAGCCCAGCAGCTCTGAGGAGGAGGAGGAGGAGCAGAAACAGGACTCTGAGAAGTCCCCAGGCAGTGCTGTGAACGCTGCTGAAAGGGCAGAGGGAGGAGTGGGGCAGGCAGGGGCTGAGCAGCCTCCAGCTGCCCCCAGTGCCCCAGCTGCCCAGGCAGCCCCCAGCAGGGCACCCTGCCAGCCTGCAGTGTTTGTCCCTGTGGACAGGAGCCCTGAGATTCAGGTGAGGCTCTGCACAGCACATCAGAAGGGGTGCAGAGGGTGGGGTGTTCCAGCACTCAGGGTCCTTGTTCTGGCAGCTGCTGCAGGTCCAGGGCTGAGCTTTAAACCTGGCTGGTGCAGCAGCAGGAAAACTCAGTTTGTTTTAGGGTATAAACATTTATCTTTAGTTTTACCTACAGAATCTATTAACAGTCCTTCATTGTCCTTTGCTGGGAAATCTCCTGAAGTCCCTTTCAGCTCTCCATTGTCCTGTGCTCCATGGTTCTGTCCCATTTGTTGTAGGTAGGGCATCATGCAGAACAGGAGAAGCTCTGCATGAGTCTTAGCAGACAAGTCAGTTGTGAAATGAGTTTTCCCTTGAAGTGCTATATTAAGAAGCTCAGGGGATTCTGCAGTTTCACAAATTAAAGTGCAGGGCTTGCCCTCTGCTCTCTGGGAAGCTGCTCTGATCTCTCTGTGGTATGAACTGGTTCAGAGCTTTCCAAATCACAGCCTTGCAGAATTCCTGTTTGTGGGTTTTATGGTCTGAGGAAGGTAACAGCTTTCAATCCTGAGGAAAACAAAAAGGAGTGAGAAACAAAGCAACTAAAATATGTGTTTTACACTGTTTAGGAAGCAAGACTAAAGCTCCCAATCCTTGCTGAGGAGCAAGTGATCATGGAAGCCATCAATGAGAATCCCATTGTCATCATATGTGGAGAGACAGGAAGTGGCAAAACCACACAGGTGCCTCAGTTCCTCTACGAAGCTGGATATACCAGGTGGGAATTGGGTTTTATGTGCAGCAAATGGAATTGCAGAGACAACATTTTGGGGAAAAAAACCTTTGCTGTAATCCATGCATCTGCAGATATAATCCTAAAGCTTCCTGTCTGTGTTTTTATTCCAACTATAACTAAGAGTGAGGCTGTGTGACTGATACCACTTAATCTAGAGCTATCAGTGAGAAACCCTGTTGTTATTTTTCAGGCTGCTTGTCTGTTTAATTAAAACAAGCCACCCTTTTCTCTCCCTGCCCCCTTAGCTCTGGTGGCACCATCGGGATCACGGAGCCCCGGCGCGTGGCTGCCGTGTCCATGTCCCAGAGAGTCGCCAAGGAGATGAACCTGTCACACAGGTGAGCTTCAGAAAGGCTCCAGGCCTTGCTGGGAGGTGGCACTGAGGTGCTCTGGGAGTGACATTCTGCTTCCTCCCCTCTGCTTTTTGCTGTTTGGTGTTTCCCCACAGAGTGGTTTCCTATCAAATCCGGTACGAGGGGAACGTCACAGATGAGACGCAGATCAAGTTCATGACAGATGGTGTGCTGCTCAAAGAGATCCAGAAGGTGAGTTGCTGTCCTCAGTGTTACAAAAAGGGAATTTTGCATAGCTGGGAAGAGAGGCCAGTGTAGATTTGTTGACAGATGAGGCACAGATCAAGTTCATTACAGTTGGTGTGCTGCTCAAAGAGATCCAGAAGGTGAGTTGATGTCCTCAGTGATACAAAATGGAATTTTGCATAGCTGGGAAGAGAGGCCAGTGTAGATTTGTTGCCAGTCCCTTTCAGCACCAGAGATTTATTTAATCTCTACCCTTGACATTCCTGCCCAAGTCCCTAAACTTTAAATTTTCTTGCTGGCCAAATGAGAGCAGGAAGAGACTTGGCAGCCAGGCTGCTTTGTGCAGAGTGAGTGCATTAAACTGTGAGAAATCCAGCTGTGGATTGGGGTCAGCAACTGTGTCCTGACTCTGCTACCCTGGGCTGGGGCCTCCTGTGGTGAAACCCATCTCTCTCCCCAGGATTTCCTGCTGTCCAAGTACAAGGTGATCATTGTTGACGAGGCCCACGAGAGGAGCATGTTCACAGACATCCTGCTCGGGCTCCTGTCCCGCATCGTGCCCCTCCGGCACAGGGTGAGAGGGCAGGGCTGCCTGTGCCTGTGCCAGGGGGGCAGTCCTGCTGCAGGATTAACACAGGGCTCAGCTTTCCGTGCACAAACAGCAAATTCTTCATTCACATAACTTACAGGAAATATTCACATAACTTACAGGAAATATTAGAAGGCACTGTGTTAAACCTACTTGGTGAGCAATGCACTGAGACTTAGTTTATTGGTTGGTAAATGGATTTTGTGCTTGCCCATGATAGTTTGCACATTTTGTTCACTGATTCCCATTTCTTTTTTTTTTTTACAGGTGCAAACAGTTCTCTTAGCAGAATAGTTTGTTGTGCTGCTTTAATTGTTGTGATTTTTTACATGGGAAGTTACAAGCTGTTACCTTAGCTAGAGTAGCAGGGACTAAACTATATTTTATATTTTATTATATATTTTATAATGTAAAACTTCAAATTTATCCTGCTGAGAAGTGAGCTTACTTTGCATCTAAAAATGTGAACTTTTGTTTTAAAACGACAAAAAAGGTGGGGAAAGGGCTCATTGTGGATGATTGTCATGGCTGATGTTAAATTTTTGTTTTATAATAGTTGTACCTGTATGCAACAGAATTCCATGGAAATCTGACAGAAATAACACTCAGTTATCATATTTGTCTTTCTGTATGATTGAAGAAGCACAGAGCCTACACCAAGGGGGAAATAGTAAATATCAGAACCAAGAGATGGTTTTTCAGGCAAAGACTTTCAGTGCCCAGGACACATGTAGATAATTGAATAGCAGCAATTCAGGTGTTGATTGTTGGAGGTGTTTGGGGCACAGGGTGACAGATCTGTGTCCCTGCAGAAGGGGCTGCCCCTGAAGCTGATCATCATGTCAGCCACTCTGCGAGTGGAGGATTTCACTGACAACACCAGGCTGTTCTCTGTCAAGCCTCCTGTCATCCAGGTACTGTCCCCTCCCTGGGAGCTGAAAAAACCCTTTATAAAGCCAGCTACAAAATAGGGGCACTCTAATCTTTCCACTTGCTGCTGGAATCTTTTTTAAAAAAGAAAAAAAAGCAGTAATTCTGTTTAGGCTGTTGTTTCTTTTGGGCTTGGTGTTTTTCTTTCCACTTTTATCAGAAAACCACCCTGGCAGAATCTGATTATCTTGAGAAACTCTGAATTATGGTTCAGGAGAGCTGGAAAGCCTCAATCTGAGTTGATGGTATGAAAGGGAGAAAAGCTTTGGTTCCCAGCATGGTTTTAAGGTGTTCAGAGCAGACACCACCAGCAATTTCTGTGCCTTGGTGTTCTGTGGGCTGCCAAAGCCAAGAGAACAGAAATACAGGAGGAGCTTTTCTGGTTGTCCCATGAATGCTGTGATGGTTGTGTGGAGTTATGACAGCAACCAAACCCTTTATTGGTGTTTCCCCTCCAGGTAGATGCAAGGCAATTCCCTGTAACTGTTCATTTTAACAAGAAAACCCCCCTGGATGACTACAGTGGGGAGTGCTTCAGGAAGGTCTGCAAAATCCATCGGATGCTGCCTGCAGGTGAGAGAGCTTCACTCTGAGAGCCTCAAATTCCTCACACTGAACATGGCTGAATTTTATTTTTGGTGGGTGTTTTTTGTTTTGTTTGTTTGTTGATTTTTTTTTTTTAATTATTTTTTCTGTTTTTTTTGTTTCTTGCAGGTGGGATTTTGGTGTTTCTAACAGGCCAGGCAGAAGTTCACTCTCTCTGTAGAAGATTAAGGAAAGCATTCCCATACCAAAATAACAACACTGCAGGTAATGCTATAGAAACTTCAAATGTAAAATTTCAGATTTATCCTGCTGAGAAGTGAGCTTACTTTGCATCTAAAAATGTGAACTTTTATTTTAAAACCACAAAAAAGGTGGGGAAAAGGCTCATTGTGGATGATTATCATGGCTGATGTTAAATTTTGTGCTGGTTTGAGTTTGGGAAAAGGTTCCTTCCAATTCCCCTCTGCCTTCAGTGTGACCATTTGTTTTTCTGTGGGAATTTCTGAGCATCCCCAGAAAGGTGGGAGTGGGACCAGACTCCTCCCATCACCTTTTCCAAGCATGTTTAGCTAACAGCTGCTCCCCTGGCTGATTTTGTAGGAGGAGAGGGTGACAAAGAAGACTCTGTGGAAGAAATCAGGAAATTCAAGAAATCAAGGAAGAGGAGGAAAGTTCTGGTAATGTGTGATGGGGAGAATTCCTCCAAGGGGCAGGAGGGAGCAGGTGCCTCCCTGCAAGCAGCACTGCTGTGTAGCTGTGCCTCTCCTCAGCCCTCAGGTGTCCCCTCAGCAGTTCAGCAGTGCTGCTCACACTGCTGGAACTCTGCATGTTTTGATTTAGGTTGAGAACTGACCACTAAAATTGAATGGAAGGAGCTGCAGACTGCAGAGCAGGGCTGCTCCTCATCTCACCATTTGTTACCCCAAATTTGGGCTGGTGCATCTGTTACCAAGGGTGGGGTTTGTGCCAGTGCACTTGGCTGGCAGGAGATCCTGATGTTACAGACCCAGTGGGGTTTTAGGGGATACACTGATCCCTCTGTCACCTTTGGTCAACATTCAGATCTTTGGAGTCATGCTCAGCTTTGCTTTCAAAGCCATGCAAAGTGCTGTGTCCCCCTCTTAATGTGGTGTTTTCATCTTTCTTTCTCAGACACTCCCCAAAATTGATCTGAACAATTACTCTGTGCTGCCAGTGGATGAAGGAGATGAGGACAGAGACATTGACAGTGATGAGGATGCTGCAGGCTCTGATCTTGACCTGGATTTAGGAGATGGAGACTCAGAAGAAGGTTTGGCACATGTGAAAGGAAGAACCCCTGTCTTGTGTCACCTGTGACATGAGTGACAGTTTTTGCTTGTCCTGTGCTGAGCTGCTGTGGCACAGGGTAGCCCCAAGTCAAGGGAAAGCTGTTAAGGTTTTCCAGCTTCAGTATCAGTTACTGACACAAATTTGTACCAATTACTTTCCAAATTTTAATGAAGTCTTTGTGCAGATGGGGACTAAGCCTGGAAGTCAGACTGAGCAATGTTGGTTTGTTTCCCCACAGATGAGAAATCAGATTCATCCCTGCCCCTGTATGTGCTCCCACTCTACTCCTTGCTGGCACCAGAGAAACAGGAAAAGGTAAAGGATTGATTGTCTCAGTGAGCAGAAGATCTTACAGATCTGAGTGATGATTGTCTGAAATGACTGTGCAGGATGGGAATTTCAGCTCACTTACCTGTCAGCTTGGGTGGCCCAGAGGGCAGGTTAGGCTGGGATTGGGGCAGGCCTGGCTTGGCTGTGCCCTGCCTGATGTGCAACTCCAGCAGGGTGGGGAGTGATCAGCAGCAGCCCTGCAGGATCTCTGAACCATCCTGGCCCTGGCACATCCCACAGGCAGCCTGGACAGATTGCTGTGCTCCCTCCAGTGCCAGTGAGCACAGCTCAGTGCTGCTGGAGCCCTGTGCTCATTTCTGAGCTGGACTAAGAGTGTCAGAGCTGGAGACACACAGGCAGGTCTCTGCTCCAGCTCCTGGGCTCCCCTTGCAGTGCCACATGTGCTGCCATCCCTTTGCATGAAACAACTGCCTGTCCCTTTCCTTGTCCCCCTTTTCCTTTGCCCCTTTTTTCCTTTGCCCCCCTTTTCCTTTCCCCCCTTTTCCTGCCCCTGTCCCTCACCCCCCCTGTCTCTTGCAGGTGTTCAGGGCTCCTCCTCCTGGCACCAGGCTCTGTGTGGTGGCCACCAACGTGGCTGAGACCTCCCTGACCATCCCAGGCATCAAGTACGTGGTGGACTGCGGGAAGGTGAAGCAGCGTTTGTACGACAGGATCACGGGGGTCTCGTCCTTCAGGGTCACCTGGATCTCCCAGGCCTCGGCCAACCAGAGGGCAGGGAGGGCTGGACGGACAGAGCCTGGCCACTGCTACAGGTCAGGGGATGGGGACAGAGCCTGGCCACTGCTACAGGTCAGGGGCATGGGGGGACAGAGCCTGGCCACTGCTACAGGTCAGGGGATGGGGACAGAGCCTGGCCACTGCTACAGGTCAGGGGATGGGGGGACAGCCTGGCCACTGCTACAGGTCAGGGGGATGGGGACAGAGCCTGGCCACTGCTACAGGTCAGGGGATGGAGACAGAGCCTGGCCACTGCTACAGGTCAGGGGGATGAGGGACAGAGCCTGGCCACTGCTACAGGTCAGGGGATGGGGACAGCCTGGCCACTGCTACAGGTCAGGGCATGGGGACAGCCTGGCCACTGCTACAGGTCAGGGACATGGGGGACAGCCTGGCCACTGCTACAGGTCAGGGGCATGGGGGACAGCCTGACCACTGCTACAGGTCAGGGGCATGGGGACAGCCTGGCCACTGCTACAGGTCAGGGGCATGGGGACAGAGCCTGGCCACTGCTACAGGTCAGGGGCATGGGGGACAGAGCCTGGCCACTGCTACAGGTCAGGGGCATGGGGACAGAGCCTGGCCACTGCTACAGGTCAGGGGCATGGGGACAGAGCCTGGCCACTGCTACAGGTCAGGGGCATGGGGACAGCCTGGCCACTGCTACAGGTCAGGGGGATGAGGGACAGAGCCTGGCCACTGCTACAGGTCAGGGGATGGGGACAGCCTGGCCACTGCTACAGGTCAGGGGCATGAGGGGACAGCCTGGCCACTGCTACAGGTCAGGGGCATGGGGGGACAGAGCCTGGCCACTGCTACAGGTCAGGGCATGGGGACAGAGCCTGGCCACTGCTACAGGTCAGGGGCATGGGGACAGAGCCTGGCCACTACTACAGGTCAGGGGCATGGGGACAGAGCCTGGCCACTGCTACAGGTCAGGGCATGGGGACAGCCTGGCCACTGCTACAGGTCAGGGCATGGGGACAGCCTGGCCACTGCTACAGGTCAGGGCATGGGGACAGCCTGGCCACTGCTACAGGTCGGGATGGGGACAGAGCCTGGCCACTGCTACAGGTCAGGGCATGGGGACAGAGCCTGGCCACTGCTACAGGTCAGGGGATGGGGACAGAGCCTGGCCACTGCTACAGGTCAGGGGCATGGGGACAGAGCCTGGCCACTGCTACAGGTCAGGGCATGGGGACAGAGCCTGGCCACTGCTACAGGTCAGGGGCATGGGGACAGAGCCTGGCCACTGCTACAGGTCAGGGGCATGGGGGGACAGCCTGGCCACTGCTACAGGTCAGGGGCTGAGGGACAGAGCCTGGCCACTGCTACAGGTCAGGGGCATGGGGGGACAGCCTGGCCACTGCTACAGGTCAGGGGGATGGGGACAGAGCCTGGCCACTGCTACAGGTCAGGGGCATGGGGACAGCCTGGCCACTGCTACAGGTCAGGGGGATGGGGGGACAGAGCCTGGCCACTGCTGCAGGTCAGGGGGATGGGGGGACAGAGCCTGGCCACTGCTGCAGGTCAGGGGGATGGGGGGACAGGGAGAGAGCCTGGGGGGGATGGACAGAGAGAGCCTGGTGGGGGGACATAGAGCCCATGGGGGGACAGAGAGCTCAGGGTGGGACAGAGAGCCTGGAGGCTCTCAGTGGGAATTTGACATCATCCCTCATCCCCCTGCTGACATCATCCCCCTGCTGACATCATCCCCCTGCTGCTCAGAATGTTTTGGGGTTCCCTGCCCTGGGTTCCAGTAGGAGAGGTTAAGGCAGGTGTGAACTGGCACTGGTGATGTTGGGTTGAGTTTGGTTTCTCAGGGGCCTTTCTCTTGCTGGAAACTCTCATTTTCATGGCTGGATTAGATTTCACTGTGGTCAGGTAGATTTAACTCCAAGCTGAGTTAACTTGTTGTGAATAAGGCAAATGCCCCAACCTGTAAATAATACAATTATGTAAATACTATCCACAGCTGCCTGTTTTTTTAAATCCCTTCCTAATTTTTCCTCCAAATCTTTTGAGTTAAGATTTCTTTTAAGAATCTAAATAACACCTCTGATCCACTAGGTTATACTCTTCAGCAGTTTTCATGGACTTTGAGAAATTTTCTGCTCCAGAAATAACAAAGAGACCTGTGGATGATTTGATTCTGCAAATGAAGGCACTAAATATAGAAAAGGTGAGTTGGAAATGGTTTGTACTACAGCACCTATTAAAGTGGTTGCTCCCAGGAGCCAGAAACAAACAGAAATGTATTTTATTATCATTGCTTGAAGCTGTGCCTTGTAGAAATTAAGATCCTGAGAGTCCATTTTGGTTCTGCACGTTGCAGAAGTTGCTCTGAATTCCTTAACAAGCATGTTTGTTCAAGCAGTAAATGCTTTCTTATATTCTTAGAGGTTAAAAAAAAACCCTGTCTAAACAGGGTCTGTGTTCTGGAGATACTGGAGCACTTTCAGAAAGCACAACACTTAAATTTAGACCTTCAAGCAGCCTGGCCTGGGTGGTGCCTCAGCTGAGGGTGATTCTGGTGTTGCTGTTTCCTCCTGTTCTTGTTCCAAGCATTTCCTGCCATTATGTGTCCTTTCCTTTCTCTCCTGGCAAACATCCTCAATGTTTTCCTTTGGTCCATGTAGCCAGAGGGGAGCACTTCACTCCCTCCCAGAGCTCCTTGCTGTGCTCAGACTGTTTTGCTATGTCAGTGATGGACTGAGGGGCTGTTCTCCTGTTTCCCCAGGTCATCAACTTCCCCTTCCCAACTCCACCCCCCACAGAAGCACTGGCAGCAGCTGAGGAGTTGCTGATAGCCCTGGGTGCCTTGGAGGAGCCCCCTGTGACAGGAAGGTAATGCCTGTGCTCCCCCAGCAGCTCCCTGCACTGTGGCTCTGCTCTCCCACCTCAGCTTCATCCAGGGCTCCTTTGGCACAGAAACTGGATCAGCTCAGTCTCTGCTCCACCTCTGCTTGTTTGACTGGCCCTGGGCAGGGAAACCCTGCTGGGAGCCCTGTGCAAGGCTGCTGGGAGCTGTGTGAGCAGGAGGAATCCTCCACCAGCACCTAACAAAACCTGAGAAAACACATCAGATTAACTGGGCAGCCAGAACCAGGAGCACAAACTCATTCTAACCCATTTACTTCACTCCCTGAGCTCTGTTTCCCCTCCCCAGGCTGAAGCAGCAGCTGGCAGCCAAGCTGAGCTGCCCCATCAGTGCCCTGGGCAGGGTGATGGCCGCTTTCCCCGTGGCCCCCCGCTATGCCAAGATGCTGGCCCTGAGCAGGCAGCACGACTGCCTGCCCTACAGCATCACCCTCGTGTCTGCCATGACTGTCAGGGAGCTCTTTGAGGAGTGGGACAGGTGAGTGGCTGAGCCTGCCCTGCCCTGCCTCTCACCCTGTGCCCCTCTCCTCACTCCCTGTGCCCTTCTGGGTTTCTTCCAGGCCAGCAGTGAGTGAGGAGGAGGCAGCCCAGCTGAAGGGGAAGAGAGCCAGGTTTTTACAGATGCAGAAGGTCTGGGCTGGGCAGGGGCCCATGCAGAAGCTGGGAGACCTCATGGTGATGTTAGGTACAACTCCCTGAGCCATTCCCTCCATCCTGTGCTGCTGTCACCCTGAGCCCTCAGCCTGGCACAGCCCAAGGCTCCTGTGCTGCAGCACTGAGCTCTGCAGGGCTCCTCTGCTCCCAGTGCTGGCTGTGAGGAGGAGAGCTGACCAGCCCTGTGCCCCCAGGAGCAGTGGGTGCCTGTGAGTTCTCTGGGTGCTCCCCCCAGTTCTGCCAGGAGAGCGGGCTGCGCCGCAGAGCCATGCTGGAGATCCGGCGCCTCCGGGGGCAGCTCACCACGGCAGGTAGGGCAGGGCAGAGCTGCTCTCTGCTCCTCTGGGGGTCACACATCCACACAGCTGCTCTCTGCTCCTCTGGGGGTCACACATCCACACAGCTGCTCTCTGCTCCTCTGGGGGTCACACATCCACACAGCTGCTCTCTGCTCCTCTGGGGGTCACACATCCACACAGCTGCTCTCTGCTCCTCTGGGGGTCACACATCCACACAGCTGCTCTCTGCTCCTCTGGGGGTCACACATCCACACAGCTGCTCTCTCCTCCTCTGGGGGTCACACATCCACACAGCTGCTCTCTGCTCCTCTGGGGGTCACACATCCACACAGCTGCTCTCTCCTCCTCTGGGGGTCACACATCCACACAGCTGCTCTCTGCTCCTCTGGGGGTCACACATCCACACAGCTGCTCTCTGCTCCTCTGGGGGTGTCACACATCCACACAGCTGCTCTCTCTCCCCTGGGCTCCTCTCACCTGCTTTTCCCCCAGTGAACTCAGTCTGCCCGGGCGCTGGGCTCTACGTTGACCCCAAGATGAAGCCCCCCACGGAAGCCCAGGTCACCTACTTGAGGCAGATTGTGCTGGCAGGGCTGGGGGACCACCTTGCCCGAAGGGTTCAGGCAGAGGAGCTGCTGGATGACAAGTGGAAAAATGCCTACAAGGTGAGCAGCTTGATTGGGCTCAGCTCCTCCTCCCCAGGAAGATGCTCCTGTGCAGAGCCCAGGTTTCTGGCACTCAGGATGCCTCTGCTGCCTTCCTGCAGCTTCTCTCTATGCAATTTGAGTTTGCAGTGTTGCCATTTGCTGGTGTTCACATAGGAAATGCTGTAAAAGAGCTGAGAAATACCATTAGTTCATCTTGTAAAGTGCTTGTTTTCTCCAGACAATGTGAAGCAGAAAATGGGGTTGTTAAAAACCTCCATCACTTAAGGAAAGCTCACAAATGAATATCTGAGAGAGACTGAGATGCAGTGAAGAAGTTAAATAGTCAATAACTGGTCTTGCTCTGCTTCAATCTCTGTGCCTCCTTGCAGACTGCACTCCTGGAGGACCCAGTGTTCATCCACCCCAGCTCAGTGCTCTTCAGAGAACTCCCAGAGTTTGTGGTGTATCAAGAAATTGTTGAGACTACAAAGCTGTACATGAAAGGTGAGTGCTGTGGGGCAGCTGGTGCTGCAGCCCTGGTGAGGAGCTCAGAAATGCAGAGTGTTTCCCCTCTGCTGGCTGAGTGCTCTCCTCACTGAGTGGTTGTGACTCCTGGGATTTGGATCCTTAAAGCTTCCTAGATCTGGATCAGGAGATAAATTTAAACAAAAAGCCAAATTATCTGGCAAAATTGGCTGAAGCAAAGCTCAGCTTCTGACATGTCTGTTTTGCCCTAGCCCTGCTGCTGATCTCTGAACAGATTTCTTACAACCTAAAAAGTTTGACTTGGAAAATGAGATGAGATCCTGGCCATGCCCTGTACCCATGGGGCTGCCAGCAAACCTGCACACAGTTGTGTTTTCCCTCCTCAGGTGTGTCTGCAGTGGAGCCAGAGTGGATCCCTGCCCTGCTGCCACCTTACTGCCACTTTGGGAAGCCTCTGGAGAACCCTCCTCCCTCCTACTGCCCTGGGACAGGCCGAGTTCGCTGCCACAGGCCCAGTGTGTTCTGTGAGTGTCCCTCTGCAGTGCCCTGTGCCTCCCCTGCTGCTCTCACAGCCCCTGGAAGGTCAGGCTTGGGCTCTCCCAAAGAGCTCAGCCCTGCTTTGATCACCCCCATTTAAATATTAAATATTAAATTTTTTATATATTAAATATTTCAATATTTCAATATTAAATATCTCCCATGGGAGTGGGTGCTGTGGGGCTGGCAGTGTGCTCCTCACTCCCCCTGGGTGCTGTGCCCTGCTCAGGGGGCATGGGGCAGAGCTGGGCTGGGTTTTCTTTGCAGACCGTGTGGGCTGGCAGCTCCCTGCTGTGGAGGTTGATTTCCCTGCAGGAATTGATTGCTACAAACACTTTGCCAGGTTCCTGCTGGAAGGAAAGGTGAGTGTGTTCCAGCTGCATCATTTCCCTGATGGGATCAGTGAGTTTTTAGCCCAGTTTGTGGAGGAGATCATCCTTGTGGCTTCATTTTTTTGTGTCTTCCTGTTCCTCATCACTTGGTGGTGGATGGAAGAGTTTGTCATGCTTGATGGGGTGGGGAAGGTATCTTTAAAAAAAGCATGAAAAATCAGTATTTCAGTAAAATCTAAGTCCTGTTTTTACAAAGTAAAAAAACAAAGCTAATAGCCCATGTCTTTGTCCACCCTGAGACAGAAGAATTGTCCAACAAGTCAGGACAAGATTTATGGACACATGAATGGAAGGAAGATGGTGATGGAGAATGACATGGAAATTTGTGGTAGCACAAGTTCATTGCTGGTTGTTCTCATACAACAACTAATTTATCTTGTTAATTATAGAATGTAACAAATCTTCCAGGTCATTAAAAAGCTGGGTTCTTACAGCAAGTGCCTGCTGTCCAGTCCTCTCATAATGCTGAAGACTTGGTCCAAGTAAGTTGTTAAAAAAACTGCTGGGCTCTGCTGGGCTCTGCTCAGGTGCTGCTCACCCCTGTGAGGAGTGAGCACTGCTGCCCTCCCTGCTTTGCTTTGGAATTTGGCCACTTGCTCTGCCTTTATTTCTTTTCAGAAACATCTTTTCAGCAGACAGTGGGGTTTTTGGGTTTTTTGATGGGTTTTTGATGACATTCATAGGCCTGGACCCTCCTGTCAGCTGTCACTCCCTTTCTCTCCCCTCCTTCTCTCATTTACCAACATAAACTTTCTCAGGCTCTGCTCTGGCTTTCCCTGGAGTTCACAGGCACAAGGGTTTGGAAGGGCTTTGTTAAAAGTGCCAGATGTTATCTGAGGGCCCTGCAGTGACCCAGTCCTTTCCTGTTTTAGTCAGCTCAGAGCTCACATGGCCCCTGAGGGCTCCTTTTTGCTTCACCTTGAGCTCTGCAGCTGCAGAGGAGACACAAGAGCAACCTGCTGCTGCTTTTAACCACAAGAAGTGCTGGGGGGAAGAAAAAGTGAATTTTAATTTTCTTCAGCCAGTGGCACAGTTCTGTATTCAGTGGTTGTGTTTATACATCTCTATTTAACCTTTTCAAAAGATGCAGAGTTCCTAAAGGTGAGCTGAGTGCAGTAGCTCTGCTAAACTGATAATGAACATTGTTTTATTACTCATCTCATTGATTCAGACTTCAGCCCAGGACAGAAGTTCTCCTGCAGGCTCTGGTTAAAGAAAATTGTGATAATCGTGATGCTTTGCTGGCTGCATGGAAGAAAAATCCTAAATGTAAGTGTCCTGCTTGCCTCATTGTCAGTCATATCAGTGCAGCACTATTGAATTATAATTTTTAAAAAATGGATTATTTCATTTGTTAAGCTCCAAATAATTCCTATTTTTTATCAGCAGTGATGCCCTGTGTTTGGTTTTTGTGAAAAAATGACAGAAAGCAACATTTATTTGTATTCTAAGAATTTTTTTTTCTGTAGCTGTAAGCACAGTTAAAATGTGGTAGTACTATCCATGGAAATATTGAAATTTTTTTCCCTGATAAAATGGATTTTCTTCAATATTGGTTGCAGATTAAATAAGAATCCCTTCCCAGAAGCACAGCAAAGTGCTGCAGAGTGTCCCAGCAGTGGGAGCAGCTCCTGCCCCCCCTGGGGAGAAGCCACAGCCCATTTTCCAGCTCAGTCTGTAACTGCTGTCCTCCCTTGCAGATCTGCTGGCAGCCTATCTGCAGTGGGTGCCCGAGGCCATGCACCAGGAGCTCGCCCTCCAGTGGCCACCAGTAGCCCTGTGACTGGGTGTTGATGGACTCCTTTCCTCCAGGGTGCTCTCAGAGCTTCCCAGAGTTTCCTTGGAAATCTGAACCAGATGGACTCACCAGCTGTAGCAATGCCTGTTTGAAAGCACTCCAGGTGTTGTTCTGTTTTCCCTGCCAGCTGTTGGGCTGGTATTTCATGATAGTAATGGCTGGATAATTTTATCCATTGTATTTTGTGGATTTTTTTTGTACCTCAAGTTTCTCTTTGGACTATATTAGTCATATGAACTGTAATAAATATGTAAAATTCTTGGTCTGGATGGGAGAAGTGTGTACTGTGTGGGATGCAGACAGAACCTGGACAGCAGCTCAGGATGGGAAGCACAAAAATGAGGAAATTCAGGGATTGAGACAGGAATGTTTAATTAGTAAAGTGCTAATGGGCTGCTGCTTGTGACACACAGGAGAAAGTGAACAGGGTCCCTCCTGTCCCTGTGTTCTGAAGGAAACTGGTGCAGCCCAGCAGCCTTGGTGTGTGTCTGTAATTCCCACTGCTCAGGGGCGAGGCCAGGACACAAGGAAGCATTAAAAATATCTAAACCAAGCATTCAAAACAGCCAAAGCTGAAGAAACAGCAATAGATTTAAGATATTTAAGACACTTAAGATTAGATATTTAAGACATTTAGATTTGCCCCTCACACGGTTGTGTTTTCCATCAAACGCTGCAGCACCCCTGGATTTGGGAGGAGCCCAGGCAGGAGGGTGCTGGGGGCTCTTGGCACAGCTCCTTTCTTTAGCAGGAATTGCAGCACAAGTCTGCAAGCTGCCGAGGGAAGGGAAGAAAAAGAGCTGCCAGCGTATTGGGAAATCTCGGCTCTCGAAGATTATCAGGAAAAAGCAGAAACTAACGGGTCCAAAAAGTGGAGATGCCGGGGATTGAACCCGGGGCCTCATACATGCAAAGCATGCGCTCTACCACTGAGCTACATCCCCTTGGTGACTGAAGGGTTGTTCACGATGTATACAGCGATAGCAGGAGCCGCAGGCAGGGCCCGGCGGTGACACTGTGCTCACCCTGCGGTCACCCCGCGTTCCCCGCTGGGTCCCGGCGGCGGGAGAGGAGCGGGACAGCGGCAGCTCCGCCCGGGAGAGACCGTGACCTTATAGAGCGGGGCAGCAGAAGCGATACCGTGCTCGTCCTCGTTAGTATAGTGGTGAGTATCCCCGCCTGTCACGCGGGAGACCGGGGTTCGATTCCCCGACGGGGAGGTACAGTTAATTTTTGTTCCCCTGTGCCATTTTTTGAGGGCGGTTTGTTGTGACGCTGCCGTGGAACCCCCCCGGCCGGAGGGGCGGGACGGAACCGGCAGAGCCGCGTTTTGCGCCCGGAGAGGGGAGCACCGCGCACACCCGGTGCCGGTACCTCCGTGGCGGCTCCCTGGGATGCTCGGGTGGAGATCGCGGCGGGAAGGTGCGGATCCCCGGAAGCGGGCGGCGGCACCGGGGGACTGGGGGGCGCGGGGCGGGGTCGTATCCACGGCCAGCGAGGGGGGCTCTCGCCCGCCGAAATAGCTCAGGTGGGAGAGCGTTAGACTGAAGATCTAAAGGTCCCTGGTTCGATCCCGGGTTTCGGCAGAAGCTTTTTGTTTTCGGCAGAAGTTTTTTTTGAGTTCTTGTGGTTTTTTTTTTTTCTTTTACCTGCAAGACGGTTCGTTTTGCTGCCCAGCGGAGAGGGCGGGGGCTGCTCTCCCTGGGTCCGGCGGCTGAGCCGGTGCCAACGCAGGCGCTCCCTTGTGCGGGATTTTGTGTCAGGAGCCGCTTCTCGGAGAACGGTGGCGATGGAGCGAGTCCTGCGGGCATGACCTGACCCGCGGGGGGCGATTTTTCATCCGTCCTCGTTAGTATAGTGGTGAGTATCCCCGCCTGTCACGCGGGAGACCGGGGTTCGATTCCCCGACGGGGAGGTTGCCTTTACCTTTTTTTCTTTTTTTTTTTTTTTTTTTTTTCTTTCCCCACGGATTTATCTGATTTCCGACGGAGCAAAAACATTATTTTCCATGTGCGAACCAGCGCGTCCCGTCTTTCTGCGGGCTGCCTGAGGATCGCGCCGGGCACTGTCCCCAGCAGCGCACGGGCCTGGCGGCGCTCGGCTCGGTCCGGTCCGGTCCAGTCCGCCCTCAGCGGAACCAGCGCAGCGCGGAGCGCGGAGCTGGCCGGCGGGCAGAGGGAGCGCTGCGGGCACGGGGATGTAGCTCAGCGGTAGAGCGCATGCTTTGCATGTATGAGGTCCCGGGTTCAATCCCCGGCATCTCCACGCGGGTTGTCCTCTTTTGCGCGCTTTTTGGAGATGTTTTAGCTAGATAAAGTACTGCTCTTATCCAGTTAAAGCACTGCTCTTTTACCCACTTTTTGGTGATGTGTTATCCGCATCCCGTTAAGCAGCAGCAAGCTGACCATGCAGCTGAAATGCACCCACAGTGGCATTTCCCAGTGGTATACTGTATTTTGGGGTTTTTTCACTTGGTTCTCCTCAGGCCTTTGCAAACACACACGGCTTTTGTGTCCCACTGAGTGTCCCACTGTGCACAGAAGGGCCAAAAAGAAGGACAGAGCACCAAACACTGAAATGCAGAGGGGACAGTGGCCTGTCACCCCAGGCTGACACTGCCACACAGAGCTCAGGGGCTCTGCTCCACATTCCCAGAGCCAAAGAGGAAGGACAGAAGCCAGGACACCGGAGCTGATGCACTCCTGTGACACTGCTTGGGAAGAGCTGTCAGGGAAACAACCACCCTGCTTGGATCCCCTCGGGCTGGCTGGGGAATCTCTGTGGGGCTGGGAGGGCTCAGAGCTACAGCTGAGGGGTTTGGTCCAGAGAAACCAAACCCACACAGAGCCTGAGACAGCTCTGATCCACTCAGCTCATGGCAGCTGTTGTGTCTCACTGCCTGGTTAGAACAGCAGCAGGAGCTGGCTGCTGACAAATGCAAAGTGACATTTCCTGCCACAGCAGCTGAAAAGCTCCTTGTGCTATTTATTTACTCATCTTACTTCCCAGTTGTTATTTTGAGCCAATGTTTGGCTACAGCGCTGCTAAGTGTGAAGATCCCTGTTGTAAATTACTCCCTGGCTGTATTTCTGGAACATGCCCTGCATGCGAATGTAACAGACAATTTGTAGTAACAGACTTTTTGTCACAAAATACTTCTCCATGTGTCTTTTTGATCATTTTCTGACCAGTCCTAAGTGCTCATCTTGTAACTAAAAGAACAAGTTTAACATTCTTGTTCACTTTCTGGTGAGGAAAGACCTAAACCTGGAAAGCTTCTCCAATTTTTGCTGTTTCTACACTCCCAATGCACACAGTGTAGTGTACCACTGAGTAGTAACCAAAAGACTTCTGTGGTATTTTATTTTTCCATCTAAATGACCCGAGTGTTTGAGATTACTATCACTTCAGTGAGTGTTAATACAAACAAAGCAGCAGAGGCCAAAGAGCTCCCCAGAGCATTCCCCTCCTGTAAAGCTCCATGTGTCAGGCAGGCACAGGCACTTTTCCTCAAACCACAAAGCTGTTGCTGGACCTCTGCTCCTTTCCTGCTGGTGAGCAGCCCTGGGTGTCATCGGTGTCCTCTCCATTTCCTTGGGTGCTGCCAAATGAAGGATTTTGTAGGCAGATAAAATGAAATGGCACTGCCTGAATCTTGCAGACAAAGCTGCATTCTGTTCCCAGCTGTTGCCTGGAATTGTTGTGTTTGAGTAGGATGGTGCAGGAGCTGGTTGTCAGAGTGCAGCACAGGTCTAGCAGAAGGTGCTATTTGAGAACAGATTAAGAATTAGGCATCATTATTGAAATAAATGGGCCCCACAATTATTACTATTATTTCTGATTTTACTCCTGAGTTACAATCTCCATTGCAGCTCAGATGCATACTTGGTGTGTGCACATACACACAGTCATTGATTATCTCTCAGGCAGACCATCTGCAGGAATTGATCTCTATCCATCTGCCTTTCTTTGTCCCTCAGGCTCCCTGATCTCCATCCCCAGGCAGGAGCACCCTGCACCCCTTTTCCTGGGCTCCATCACCACAGCAGCCCGACACCTTCTCTGCCCTGTCCCTCGCCCCAGGGCCGCGGTGGCACCCAGGCTGTGGGACAAACCTGTTCCAGCCGTGCCCATGGCAGCGGGGCTGTGACACACACACCACCCTCACACAGAAACAACACTCGCGGCGTCCCTCGGGATAAAGCCCGAACTCCTTCCCTCAGGAACCCCCTCATGGTGCAGAGCCGACCCTCGCCCTGCCCCCGGCGTGGAAACCAAGGAGGTATTTTCCAACCTAGGGCACAACTGCAGGGTTTAAACCCCACAGCGAAAGGCTCCGACACAAAACTTTTACACGCGGCTGAGTCTCCAGGTTGGGCTCACTGCGCTGTGCCAGCCGCAGCCCCGCTCCGGCGGTCTCCAGGCCGGGTTTTCCCGCCGCTCGCCGGCCCGCGCGCTCAGCCGCAGCGCAGCCACACGGGCGCCGATCCCTCCGCGCCGCCCTCGCGCCCACGCAGGAGAGCGGAGGCGCGCGGCGCGAGGGAAGTAGTGCGCGGCGGAGTGATCCGCAGGCGGGGGCGGGGCCCCAGGGGCCATATAAGCACCGAGCGGAGGCATGCGTGGCGCAGTTGGTCCTGGGTGAGGTTTGTGGATTCGGCTTTGCCGAGCAGTGCCGCGGTGAGAGCTCGGCGGGGAGAGGGCCTAGATACGGGCTGGCCGTGCGGGCGGGAGGGAGGGGTGTGTGCGCTGAGGGGATGCGGCTGGGGGCCATGGCAGGCGGTGATGGCGGGGGCAGGGCGGGGACGTTGCCGTCCCGTTCAACGGCAGCACCGCGCGGCGGTGGCGGGGGAGGGCGGGCGGCCCCCGGTAAAATGGCGGCGGCGCAGGCGCAGCGGTGCCTCAAGATGGTGGCGGGCGCGCGCCTCGGGCGGGAAGGAGGGGCGGGGCCTGTGGGCGGGGCCTGCGCTGTGACGTCACGTAGCCATGGCTACGGGAAATGGGAACAGTCACTAAAGCACGGCGCGTTTTCCCTCTTCCAGGAGAAAATGCAGATCTTTGTCAAGACCCTGACGGGCAAGACCATCACCCTTGAGGTCGAGCCTAGTGACACCATTGAGAATGTCAAGGCCAAGATCCAGGACAAGGAAGGGATCCCTCCTGACCAGCAGAGGCTGATCTTTGCTGGCAAGCAGCTGGAAGATGGTCGTACCTTATCTGACTACAACATCCAGAAGGAATCCACCCTGCACTTGGTGCTGCGCCTCAGGGGTGGCATGCAGATCTTTGTCAAGACCCTGACAGGCAAGACCATCACCCTTGAGGTCGAGCCCAGTGACACCATTGAAAATGTCAAGGCCAAGATCCAAGACAAGGAGGGCATTCCCCCTGACCAGCAGAGGCTGATCTTTGCTGGCAAGCAGCTGGAAGATGGCCGTACCCTGTCTGACTACAACATCCAGAAAGAATCCACCCTGCACTTGGTGCTGCGCCTCAGGGGTGGCATGCAGATCTTTGTCAAGACCCTGACGGGCAAGACCATCACTCTGGAAGTCGAGCCCAGTGACACCATTGAGAATGTCAAGGCCAAGATCCAGGACAAGGAGGGCATTCCCCCAGACCAGCAGAGGCTGATCTTTGCTGGCAAGCAGCTGGAAGATGGCCGTACCCTGTCTGACTACAACATCCAGAAAGAATCCACCCTGCACTTGGTGCTGCGCCTCAGGGGTGGCATGCAGATCTTTGTCAAGACCCTGACAGGCAAGACCATCACTCTGGAAGTCGAGCCCAGTGACACCATTGAGAATGTCAAGGCCAAGATCCAAGACAAGGAGGGCATTCCCCCAGACCAGCAGAGGCTGATCTTTGCTGGCAAGCAGCTGGAAGATGGCCGTACCCTGTCTGACTACAACATCCAGAAGGAGTCGACTCTGCACCTTGTCCTGCGCCTGCGGGGTGGTAACTGAGCCAGCAGGTTCTTGCTTCCAAATAAAAGGTTCCCTGCACTTGTTCATTCCAATAAAGCTGTTGCATCCATAAAAGTTTGTGTCCGAAGTTACATGAACAGCCATTCATGACATTGCCTGACTCCGGCTGTCTAATAAACAGTAATTATGTTGTTTCCACAGACAAAGGAGTTGCAAAACTGCCTTATGCAAGGCTTCCACATGCCTGGTGATTGTAGCTAATCCCTCAGCCGTGGTTTCCCTGGGGTTGTATAAGTGTTCTGATACCTGGCTGCAGCTCAGTGCCCGCCTGCAGGTGTTGTGCAGCTGTGGGTGTTGTGTAAGCAGGGATATGCAACGGGAAGCTGTGGATGCTCCTGGGTCGGAAGGCTTTGAAGCAGCTCTGGGTTGCCCAGCAACTGCCCTTATTTTGGGATTAGTGGAGAAACAGCAGAAGGGTTATCCTGTGTCTCTGTCACAGGCTGGGGTAACAGGATGTCACTGCTGGTCCTGCAGCCCTTGGGGTGGGAAGTGTAGATCTCATCAGTTACGGGGTGGACTTGTTTTTTTGTCAAGCATAATGACATTAAGCAAGTAGTAATTTCAGATGTACTTACTGGAAATCTGAATATGTGCTTTGTTCCAGCTGTGCCCCAAGTGGAAACATTGCTGAGCTGTTCCCTGTGTGCTGTAGAAGCCCTGGCAAAAGGGAAGTTCCCTCAGAAGTATTTATGGTGGAGGGGCTGATGAGTTAACCATGGCTGTGCTGGGGGTGTGGAGAGGGAAGAGGGAAAGTAAAACAGAAATGCTCTTTTCAGGAATGGTGGCATGGGCTCATCTGTGGAAGGGATACAGAGAGAGCTGAATAATGGTCTCAGCTGGTGACTGGCTTCAGGGGAAACCAAGGGGATTTTATTTTACACTTTTAATAATTTATCCCACTGGGTGGGATAGCAGGGTGTGACTCAGTAACACCAATTGCTTTTAGTAGCATGACCTGTAAGGAGCCCCAAGGTCTGTGCTGTGCTGGTGGAAGCATTTGAATGCTAAGGAGATAAACCCTGTGTGGGTGGGAGCTGGTGCTGTGCCACCCTGGACATCCTGTCCTCCCCCACGGGAGTGCCCCAGGCTCTGCCCACACTGCTCTGCCTCCTGTTCTGAGCTGAACCCCAACCCCTGCCATGAACTGCTTCTTGTTGTGTGGGCTTTCTGTCCTCTTGGGACATCAGAATTCACAAACTCAGCATCCCTTCAGCAGGTGTCTGCTCTGTCCAGGGGAAGGTGTCACTGCATCAGGAGCACGTGGTTCTGATTTTTCTGGTTTGAAGGCAGCCTGACTGCCACCAGGGCAGAGCTGCAGGAGGACACGGGGTGTTTGGTGAATGCCAAAAGTCTCCACAAATGAACTGTTTTAAGAAATCCTTTCAATGTCTCAGTAAAAAACCTTTACAATGGCATATTTAAAAACCACAATGCTGGACAAATCTGTAATGGCCTGGAGCAGGCTCAGCAGGAAGCCTGGAGGAAAAACCCTCTGCTGACCACAACAGGAGTGGCATAAAGTTGTGTCAGGAGGGTTAGAATAGGGGTTAGGAAAAAGTACTTCCCACAGAGGGTGGGCTGAACCTGCAGTGGTCACAGCATCAAGCCTGCCACAGCTCAAGATGAGTTTGGACAGCACAGGGTGGGATTTTGGAGCTGTTCTGTGCAGGGTTTTGACTTGATCCTAATGGATCCCTTCCAGCCCAGGACATTTGATGGTTCTGTGACCTCTGCAGGTCACTTTGCTGGCTTTGAGGAACCTCAAGGCTCAGTGCCAGTGTTTCAGAGACCACAGCTGGGGTGGGATCAACTGCAGAACTGCAAAATTTGATGAGAACAGCAAAGCATGTCATAAACATCAAGGTGGTGTTTTGTTCTAACCATGGCAGAACATGCTGTTCCCAGAGATCTTCTCACGGCTACATTGTTCCACAGCGCCTCAGGGAATCTCCTGGATTTTACTGGGGTTTACTGGGATTTGAAGAAAAATTCAGTTCACAGCATTTTTTTTGTAAAGCAATGTTTTAAAAAGTAAAAGAAAACACGGCACCTACTTTGTGCTGTTCTGAAGGCATTGCTGCGGGGAGAGGTCACAGCAGGATTGAACAGAGATGGTTAATTGATCTGCTAATTAAACAGAGACCACTATCAGGGTAAAAAGAAGGAAAAAAATGTAAAGATACAAATACAAATGTTCCACCAAGGTGGGGGCCATGGCAAGAGGCAGGTCCTGTGCCACCAGATTGTGTCTCCTCTCATCCTGCAGGACAGGTGGAGGCACTCCAGTTTCCAGATGTGTTAGCTCAGCTGGGACAATGGGATGTTGCACATGATTGATTTAAAACAGGCTGTCACAAACTGGACTCTTTACTTTCTGTTGCCTTCTAGATGCTTCTGGGGATGAGTCTCAATGAGGTTTTTATTCAGGACCACGTTCAGATGCACAAGACAGACAAAAGAACTTGGTAAAACAGAGTTGAGTTAAATGGAAAAATAGAGGCAGGTTAATGGGTGATGGATGTTTACTCCTCATACATGCACACATGAATACTAACACGTTTATGTATTTTTTTGTCTAGCATGTAGTGACAGAACAAGAACAATGGCTTCAAACTGAAAAAAAATAGTTTTGGATTAGATATTAGGAAAAAAATCTTTACTACGAGGATGGTGAGGCACAGGAACACATTTCCCAGAAAAGCTGTGTCTGCCTCATCCCTGGACGTGTCCAAGGCCGGGCTGGACAGGGCTTGGAGCAACCGGGATAGTGAAAGGTGTCCCTGCCATGGCACGGGGTGGAACGAGACGATCTTTAAGGTCCCCTCCACGCAAACCCCTTCTACTCTACAGCCGCATGACCGAGCGATATTTTATCTATTTACACACTCCCTTTCTCCATACATTTGCCCAATTTTCCCGTTTTTCCGCGTGCACACACGTGTTTACACTGACCAGCGGGGGCGGGGCCGGGGGCGGGGCCTGGGCTGAGGGGCGGGGCTGGGACGGAGGCTCCGCCCCCTCCGCCGGGCCGGGCCGGGCCGCGGGGCCATAAAGCGGCCGCGGCGGCGGGACCCGCTCCCGGTACCGGTCCCGCTTCGCTCCCGGCTCCGCCCCGCCATGGCCGTGGCCCGGCGCAGGCTGTCCGTGGGGCTGGGGCTGGCCGGGCTGGGCTGCGCGCTCCTGGGGGGCTGCCTGCTGCTGCTGGGGCCCGTCATCATCCGGCAGCAGGTCATCAAGGTCAGCGGGGCTGAGGGGGCTGTGAGGGGCGGGCGGGGCTGTGAGGGGAGCGGGGCCGGCGCGGGATGGGGGCGGTGCGGGCTCGGTGCAGGGGCCGAGAGGGGTGCGCTGGAGCCCGGGGCTCGGTGTTGTGCGGCGGCCGGAGCTGTGCGGGGCTCGGGGTGGTGCGGTGCGGGGCTTGGAGCGGTGCGGGGCCCGCTGCGGGACTCGCTGCGGTGCGGGCTCGGTGTTGTGCGGACTCGCTGCCGTGCCGTGCCTGGAGCCATGCAGGGCTCGCTGCGGGACTCGCTGCCGTGCCGTGCCGTGCCTGGAGCGGTGCGGTGCTTGGAGCTGTGCGGGGCTCGCTGCCGTGCCGTGCCCGGAGCCATGCGGGGCTCGCTGCGGGACTCGCTGCCGTGCCGTGCCGTGCCTGGAGCGGTGCGGTGCTTGGAGCTGTGCGGGGCTCGCTGCCGTGCCGTGCCGTGCCTGGAGCGGTGCGGAGCTCGCTGCGCTGCGGGCACATTTGCCCTGTGCAGGGCAGTCCCGAAACCCGAGCGCTGTTGATGGCAACAACACTGCTGCAGCTCCGAGCAGCCTCAGGCTCTTACTGTGGGCAGACCCACCCTTGGCCACAGCAAATTTGCCCGGAGTGAGCAGGTTAAACACCCCGGTTATCGAGGGCTCTTTGCATGGCTGGGGATGCTGGCTGAGCATCACCCTGAGCACCTGCAGTTCCTCCCTTCTCTCCTGCCTCTACCTGCTGCACCAGTTTTTCCTTTCATAAACAGACGAGCAGACTGCCCGGGCTCACACGTGCTCTGGTGAGATGCTTTCCCTGCTGGAGACAGGGTGATGTGCAGGAGTGCACCTCCAAATTCTCCCTGCTCCTCGACTGAAAGCCTGAGGAGCTGCTTCTCTGAAGAGCTGTTTTATCCACAGGAGAGGTCCTGAGGCTGAAGAGGGTTTGTTGCCAAAATGTGAGGCTGTGGATGGAGCTGTTGGTCTGTTGCACAGTTTGATGACCCAGCACCCCTATCTCTGCTGCTGGGACACCAGTTCTCCTGCTGTAATGTAGAGCTCATCCCGACATTCAGCCAAACCTTTTTCTCCCTATCCAAGGCAGATGAGCTCCCTGCCTTGGCCCTTTTCCAAACTTCCACCTACCCAGGTCAGCCCCTGAAAATTTGCTTCTGATGAAAGAGGTGAACAAACACCTTGTAGCCAATGGCTGGTGTTGTGTGTGGCGCAAAGTCTCTGCTGAAAATGACCTACTTAAACATACCCCTTGGAAGTGCTGCTGGCTGGGCAGAGCCAGACTGTCCTGTAGATTAAAGAGAAGAAAATCTTTGTTCGGTTTCAGGACGTCAAGAACTGATCCCTGCAAATAAAAGGCTGAAGGCCCCTGCAGAACAGAAATGACATTTTTCGTGCAAAAACCTTTCTGCCCTCTTTTTAGCTAATCCTGGTTCTTTCAACCTAATTAGCTAAGTCCTAGTAATTTGCAATGAGAACAGATGAGGAAAAGATCAACCCTTGTTTCTCCTCCCTTCACCTCAAGCACTTGGTCTCCCCATCTTCAACATGGCACAAAATTGCCCTGAGCTCATATATTTTCCATTTCACATTAAGCCTAATAACTGAGTGATGATGAGTGAGGCCCTTACTGAAACTCCTGGGTTGGTCTCCAGAGTAGTGTGGGAGGGCTGGGGTTGGGCTGGTAAAGGCTGGTGTGCCCACCTGGCTTCCTGAGCTCATCTCTCCTGATGAAGAAGCACTTAGTTACAGATTCTTTCAAGGATATCTTTGGGTGAAGTCTGCAGGGAGCTTGGAGCTTGTCTCCTGCCCCATCTGCCCTGGGCTGCCTGTGGGGATTGCCCTGTAAGGCCTGGGGAATATTGCTTTTCTGGATGCATCTGGAATGGCACAGACCTGCCTAAGGTGTGAGCTTGCACGCAGTGGGGCTGCATCAGCTCATCCCTGTGCCACCCGTGGCTGCTCCTTGGGATCTCTGGTGCTGCCCTGGGTGGCAGGAGCTGGGAGCAGGAGACAGCAAGGTCCTGGCTGATGGAGGAGGGTGCTGAGAGGATGTGGAGGGTGAGGTCTGGCTGATACCCAGCTTAACTGCTCCTCCCAGTCTGCAGGAGAAACCTCATGTCTCAGTTTTACTGAGCAGGGTGCCTCCCTCCTGGAGAAGCAGGATTTGGGTGCTGTGGTGGAGCTGCTGCTCTGCTGGCTCCATCTGGAGCCCATGGGCTATAACCAGTTCCTTTCAGTTCCTCAGGAACAAAGATCAGCTGGGGCTGGAGGGGTCAAACACCTCAGTGACCCTTTGCAACCCATCTAGTTGGCAAATACTCTATTTTTATTTCAGACATATGACCATGTTTGTTTTGACCTAAAAGTGGCTTAATTTTAAGGCTACCCTGCTGTAGGGATCTTAGCAGCACCTGTGGAGTGCCTTGAGCTGCTGTGCCCAGGTGGGAGGGAGCTGGGAAAGGCACAGGGAGCTGGGATGTAGCTCCATCTGACTGGTACTTACAAAAATAAATCCATGTGCAACAGGTGGTCAAGGGAGTGCAAAACAGAGTAAGCAGTTAAAGGAAAGGATATGTTCATGATCATAATCAATTTGACACTTGGGAATCAGGGTTGTAAAGCAAACAAAATAAAAATTTGTCCTATTACTGCTTCTTTGCCATGAAATCCTTGAAGCTGGCAAAATTAGAACAGCATGTGGGCATGGAAGTGGTGGTGGGAAGGGTTTGCTTGGTTAGATGGGTTAGACAGATTGTGGGGGGGGTCTTCCCAGGGGTAGGCTTGGATGAGGGGCTTGCAGGGGCCTGCTGCTCACAGGCAGCTCAGCCTTGCCATGAAATGTCCCAACACAGAGGAGGTGCTATGGGGAAACCTCTGGCACCTCGACTCCCTGTGTCAGCAGATAAGTGTCTGGTCAGACTGAGCAGCACAAAGCCCACGTCCCTCCTCCTGCTGGTGGATCAACCCCACTTCCATAAGCTGGCTGGGTTACTTAGGCAAGGACAAGGATTTGTGCTTCCAGAACAAACGATCATGGTGGAACACATCCAAAGTAAATGTTCAAGAAGGAACAAGCTCCTGCTGTGGCACCCTGGAGGCAGGGAGGAGAGGAGGCAGATGTGCCCATGTGCCAGGTCCTGAGCTGGGGAGGGTTTAAGTTGTCTTGGAGCTCCTGCAGGCATTTCCCAGCACACAGCACAGTGATATGGGAACACGATTGTGCCTTGCCTTTGACCTGCCTCCTGATCTGCTGTGAGTCAGTGCAGCTGGCAGCTGAGGGGAGGCAGAGCTATCCTGGGCTGTGCTGTTGGGACACAGCTGGGTTGCCATCCCAGTTCTCCATCTTCTTTTTGGGAATCCAGTGGGCTCTCCCTGCTGGTACCCAGTTATGAGGATAGCTGTGCCACCTCTCCTCACTTGCTTTTAGCTGTGTGGAGCTGCCAAACCCATGAGACAAGGCCTTTGGGACAGGGTTTTTTTCTGCCAGACAAATAAAACATGCAGAGTAGTGAATAATTCAGAGCCAAATCTTCAGCATATCAAAACACTCAGAAGCCCTGTGGGTAGGATTAGAAGAGTTAAGTCTGGATAAATAAACCAGCAGACATCCTGTGGCATAAACCTGATGCTTCTGCACACACAGGAGTTCTCACTGTAGATCTAGCTGGGTTTGTCTGCCACTGAGCACACACCTGGATCCTCTGGAGAGCTTCTGTCCTAACTGCCACCTTCAGCTGTGCCTTACATTGAGCTGAGGGTGGATGTGTTCATCTGTACCCACAGAGCCCAAAAGTTGGGCCTTCTTCTTTTCTTTCTGTTCTTCCTTGCAGAACGTCAGGATCGACCCCAGCAGCATCTCCTTCCAAATGTGGAAAGACATCCCTGTTCCTTTCTACTTGTCAGTGCATTTCTTCGAGGTGCTGAACCCCAAGCAGATCCTGCAGGGAGCCAAGCCAGTGCTGAGCCAGCGTGGGCCCTACGTGTACAGGTCAGGTACCCTCGTGGTGTGAGCCTGAGCACTGTGCTGCCCCTCTGGCAGGGGGACATGGCAGCAGCAGGATGGTGAGAGCCCAGGGGCACTGGGTTCCCAAGTGACCCAGATCTGCTCTAGCTGCTCTGATCTTGCTAAAGACACGTGTATGAGCTCTGGTCTCACTGAGGCAGTGAGATTGGTGGGTGCTCCACTGAGTTGTGGAGTGAAATATTTTTCTGGGGTCTGTTGGGCAGGCAGATTGGGCTGATATGGTCCAGACATGGGTGTGGTGGTGGGTGACTGTCTTCTGAGTGCTCTTTTATCTTCATTTAAGAGCCAAACTCTTGAGCTGGAGTCACCTCAATATCCAAGTTCATGGGTCAGCCCTAGGCCTTGTGAGACCCAGAATTGCCTTCCAGGAGTGCTGTGGTCATGGGAACCAGTTTGGAGAGCAAGCATGGAGCACTATCACTGGCTCAGGCCCACACCCAGCAGGGTGGCTCTGTTTGCCATGGCTGAGGATGGTGCCTGAAGAAGCCCAGGTGCTTCTCAGCACCTGAAAGGGGAAGTGGTGACTGATGTTGAGTGTGTGAACTTCCCCATAAACTGTGATCTTCACTATACTGGTGCCCACAGTAACATGGTGAGGTTGAATCCTAAGCAAGCTCATGTGGAAGATTACAGGCTAATCCAAAGCTGCTGGAGCAGTGGTGTGCAGGGGAGGCCTGCAGGATGTATGTGCCCTTGTTTCCCCTGGCCTGGCCACGTCCCCCCATGTGGCTTCTGTATGTTGCTCTCTTGGCTTGGGGAAAAGCTTCACTCACTGTAAATAAGAATAAACAAAGGGGCAAAGCTTATTAGTGTCCTTGTGTTCCTGCTGAGCAAGATTAGTGCCCTTCCCTAATGTGGGCTGTAAAACAGAGGCTCCACAGTGAAGGACTTTGTTTTTGCTGGTGAGTTGAGCTTCAATTCCTCCAGGAGCAGTGACAGGGTTGTGATGTTGGGGACAGCCTTGCACTGCTGCAGAGCACTCTGAGAGCTGGGGCTGCCCCTGTGGCCTTGGCTGGGCTCCAGCAGGATGTGGATGAAGCCCTGAGGGGCAGAGGGGCCATGGGGAGGGTCAGGCTGCCCTGAGCCCAGGAGCCATCAGGGAGCTTGGGAGCAAACCAGTGTGGGCTCACTGGTGGGACATGTGGCATCTTGGCTGGTCCTTTGCTGCCTGCAGGTTGTTTTGGTGTGGGGGTTGCTGTGGCTCTGCCTGTCTGGGCACCTCTCTGATGTGGCTGGGCTTTCCAGTGATTGTAGGTGAAGCAACAGAGGAGATTTACACTTTCATTTGAAATTTCTTGGGTGCTGAGTTGGGAAGAAACACTGTGTCTGCAAGAATCCAACCTGTCAGGGATGCCTGGAGCCTGGGCTGCCCTCTCCCCCTGCCAGACCCCAGCCCTGGCTGGCTGGGAGCTGTGGATCTGTCCCACACTGCCTGCCCTGCTGGCACTTGGTCTGCCCCAGCTGCAAGCCCAGGCCTGTGCCTGTTCTTGCTCCATAGGCTGCAGGGACTCTGCCAAGGATGGTTCCCATGATCTCCTCCTCTCTTTGCAGGGAGTACAGGTATAAAACAAATATCACATTCCATGACAATGATACTGTTTCTTACCTGGAGTACCGGAACCTTTTCTTCCAGCCACACTTGTCCAATGGCACGGAAGACGAGTACATTGTTGTGCCAAACATTATGATGATGGTAAGTGCTTGTTGCCTGGATGGGTTCCACCTTCTGAGCTTGAGGGGAGGGTGGTGATATCCAGCACTGAATTACTGAATCACTTTCTTGTAGGGTTTAAGGCTGATCAGGCAATGAGGTGGTTAAGTTTATATAATGCAATTTTCTGCTTTGTAGGTGTTAATTGTTTGTTAGGCTACTACTGTTCCAAAACCAGAGTGTGCAAAGCAGCTGGTCTTGAGTCTGCAACCTCATCTGAGCATCCTGTGGGGAAATCAAGCCTGTGAGCCCTCAGCTGCTTTCTTCCCCAACTGGGAATAACTGGGGCTATGGATGGGAGCAGCAGAACGATTTTGGTTAGCACCAAAAATGCTTCATCTTTGGTTAAGAGGAGGCTTTCATCCCAGGGGTTTTTCTTTCTCAGGGAGCAGCTGTGATGATGGAAAAACTGCCAGAAATTGTGAAGGTTGTGCTGAGTGGAGTCCTGGCTACCCTGAAACAGAAGGCGTTCATGAACCGGACGGTGGGGGAGATCATGTGGGGCTATGAGGACCCCCTCATAGATGCCATAAATGCCATAGTTCCTGGCCTGATCCCTTTCAAGGGCAAGTTTGGATTATTTGCTGATGTAAGTAAAGTGGTGGTTGGGAATGCTAGAACCACAGCAATATTGATCTTGAGGATAGCTCAGACACTCAGCTGAGTGGAAGCTGAGTAGCTGCCAGTGGGAGGCACCCCTAGAGCTGATGGGGCAGCCGGAGTCAGTCAAGTGTTGTAGCCTTGCTGTGTGCAGTAAATTAAACCATCATTCCTTCTCTCTGCAGTTTAACAACTCCAATTCAGGACTGTTCACAGTAAACACAGGCATGAAGAACATCAGTCAAGTTCACATAGTGGATTCATGGAATGGGATGAAGAAGGTGAGTGTCTGGCAGCAAACCTTGAATAATGAGGAATGCCTGATTTAAAGCAGGGTAAGCTGAAAGCTCTGGGTGCTGCTGTGTGTGGGGGTCGGGTTTGAAAATAAGTTTCTACAGGACTTCAAGTGGTGCAACTTCTGTTCCAGCAAGTTGCCAGGAGGCAGCCATGTGGCAAGGGGCTTTTCAGGAAGCATTAAATTCATCTCCTCATGGTCTCACTTGCACTCCCTTGCAGTACTGTTGGAGCTGGTTGCTCTAATGGTTGAAGCCTCAGGCTCCTGTGACCTGTGTTGAAGGTGTTAAATACTCTTGCTAAAGGATGCTTTACTCTTCCCTTGTGGAATTCTGCTCCTAACTAAAATCAGCTGAATGTAGAGACCAACCTCTGGGGGCAGAGATCTTGTCTTGTAATGGATCTTGTCCATTAATTGGGTGGATGTTTGGCTCACAGAACCATGGAGGATGGGAAATATGCTAAAGATGGGAAAGACCTTTGTTGCTGCTGTGAGAGCAGTGTGGGGTGGTGGACATTCCTTGCAGGAGTTAAAGCTGACTCCAGCAAGCTCATCCTTCTGAGCTCTTCCCTCTCCACCTGTCCCACAGGTGAATTACTGGAGGAGCAGCCAGTGCAACATGATCAACGGGACAGCAGGGGAGATGTGGCCACCCTTCATGTCCCCAACCTCCCTGGAGTTCTACAGCCCTGATGCCTGCAGGTGAGGCCACAGCTGCCAGCCTGTCCCCATGCAGGTGGCAGGACATGCTGCTCCCATCCTGCACACACTGAGGGCTCAGGATTTGTTTCTGTAGTTAAGCTTCAGCTGCAGTTTGGGTTTGCATTATCTCTGTGCTTGTCTCACTATCAGCATCTTGTGGTGTCCATAAATACCTTCCAGATCACTGGACATGTCCAACTTGCCCACATTTAATCAGTACAGAATAACCAGATGTGGTTATCTAATGTAGATAAGATGTGGGCAGTTAGAAGGAGAAGTAAGAGTTGTCAGAGGGAAATGCAACTGTAACTGCAGAACTCTTTCAGCTGACTAAAGACTAAACTCTTGGAGAAATTACATCAGGGGGGAAATAAGTGCTGGCATTTCCAGGCTCTTTTTTTTTTTTTCTTTTTTTTTTTCCTTTTTTTTTTTTCCTCTTCTGCTTGTATAAGACACCCTGACCATAGCTGATCACACAGGGGTTAAAGTACCCCACAGAGCCAGCCTGTGTGCCTGTGCCTGAGGCTGGAAGGAGGGGAAGCAGGCACAAAACCCCTGTCCCTAGCTTGGGGAAGATAATGACAATTCCAGCTTTGTAGATAGTGCTGCAAAACAAGCAAGTGCTCATGTTGAATAGAGAACAATGACCTCTTCAGTGAACAAACAGACAGCTGAGCTGAGCAATAGCTCAGGGATTCCTCTACACCAGGGACATCAGCAAACACCAGAATGACACCGAGCCAGGAATTTACAGGGAAGTTTACCTGTAACCAAAGTTTAAACACATCCCTGCTCCTGTAAAACTACAGAAACCTCTGGAACAGAGCACCACAGGCTTCTAGTGAAGTGGAGGAAACCAAGCTTGGTTTCCTGTTGGCACAGGAGCTTGCTGCCACACAGAGCTGTGGGGAAGTGGCTCAGCTTCTCAGGCAGTGCTGTGTCTTCTCCCCAAACCTCTGTCCACACAGAGTCACAAACATTTAGGCTAAGGGTAGGCAGGGCTCACCTCCTCTGCTCTGTGCTCATGAAGTGCAGCTGGTGCTGAGAGGCAGCTCCCAAGGTTTTATCCTGCTCATGTGCTTCAGCAACCTCTGCCTCCTTGCTGGAGGGTAAGCAGAGCCAAGGAGCACATGTGTCACTGCTGAACATGCCCTGAATCTCCCATCCTTGATCCCTTGCATCAGGAGGCCTCTGTAGGAATGAGCATGTCCTGGCAGCCCACTGTGACCCACTTACCCATTCTGTGAGTCTCTGACCCCTACAAACCTCACTCAGGTGTGAGGGGGCAAATTTTTGTCCTGGAAATTTGCATCAAACCTGGTCAGCAACGTGGCAGCACAACATCAATAGCCTCTATAGCAAGTAAAAAAAATCCTGCTGTGTCATGTAGGGAAATTTTCCACTCCCCTGGCAGCCTGCTGCTGGAGTTGGGCTGTGAAAGAGATTTACCCAGTGTCCATGCCCTGTAACAGAGCACCTCAGAGCCAAGGCTTGCATAAAGTGGGAATTATCTCTTGGAGAGCAGCCCTGGGGATTACTACATGCCTTTAAACAAATCTCACCTGGATAGAGCAAACAGACTTACAAGCCTGTGGTTTCTCTCCCTAACTAGTCCTGACCCACCCTTTTAGAAGTGCTTAAAAGATGGAAAGCAAAAGGCTTAAATACTCATTCCCCATTCCCCAAAGCACTGCTCTGAGGGTTTATCTTGATCTCAAAGTCTAAGTTACATTGCAACTGCATCTTATCCAGCCAAGATAAGAACCCACTTCTGTTGGCTAATCCTGATCCCTCTCCACTGAAACCCTTCCAGATCCATGACACTGGTGTACGAGCAGTCTGGGAAGTTCAAGGGCGTGCCCACCTATCGCTTCGTGGCACCAAAAACCCTCTTTGCCAACGGCACAGACTATCCTCCCAACGAGGGCTTCTGCCCCTGCCTGCAGTCTGGCATCCAGAACGTCAGCACCTGCAGGCTCAGTAAGTCCTGGCTCTCCTTAATGGACCAGTGTTGAATTTGAGATGCAGTACAAGCTTGGCTGTCCAGAAAAAGCAGCTCTGGTGTCTGCTGGGATGCTGAAAAGGGCTGCTGGGCTCTGTTTGCACTCCCAGCAATGAGGGATAGAGGGAAACTTTGTGCCTAAAGTTCCTTCAGTGCCCAGCCCTGTGAGAACCTGGCATTTGTGGGAATGCCCAAGGATGCAGTGGGAGCACCCCTGGGCTGGTGGGGGGAGCAAGGAAGAGGCAGCCCACAGAGCTGCCAAATTAAGTGTTCACTTTGGACACTGAGTGTGTGTCTGACAGTCAAGACTGGGTGTCCTAGCTGGTGTTTGGGAGCAGGGAGTTACCACAGCAGTGTGCTGCATGCTGGTCAATGGAACAACCTGCAGGGAGGGGAGGGGAGGAGATTGTTGGGAGGAGAAAATATAAAAGCCTGCTCAGAAGAGGTACTGCAGGGGCTTAAAAACCTCAAAAAAAGCTCTTTGGTGGGTGTGGAGGAGCTTAAGCAGTCTTTAATCTCCTGCAGATGCACCGATGTTCATTTCCCACCCTCACTTCTACAACGCTGACCCGTCCCTGGTGGAGGCAGTGGAAGGCCTGAACCCCAGCAAGGAGCAGCACGGGCTTTTCCTGGATGTGCACCCTGTGAGTGAGCCCAGCAGGGTCCCCTCAGCCCAGGGAGCAGCCCAGGATGGGGACCCTGGCAGCAGCTGTGGTGGCAGCACCCTGCTCTCGTGGCACTGATTCAAGCAGGTTCCATAGTGCAAAGACTGGCGAGGGCATGTGCAGATAAAAATATCAAAGCCATAAACTAATTGAATAACTAGCCTGGCTTCTAGAGAATTGCAAGACTAATTATAAGCATAATTGTTTTGATAAGCACAGTGCAGTTCTTTCCACTGACTCAGGCCTATAACACCAGGAGGTGTATCTGGCAGCAGCCCAGCTCTGCCCCGAATCTGCAGCTGCACATTGCCATGAGAACTGCCTGGCAAAGTCTGAGCACCACGCTGTGCCTCAAGCTGGCACCTCCATTTTTGGGCTGGCTTCTTCCACTCTCTCAACCTGCCCATCTGGAGCTGACTGCTTTTGCACTGTGGTGCTGCTGTGTTACACCCCTCACGCAGGGTGAAGTCAGCACCCAGATTTGGGGTGTCCTGAGTTATCATTGTCCCAGCTGCTGATGGCAAAGGGACTTTGGGATTTTCCACCCACAGCCTGTGTTGTGCGTGGTCAGTTTTTCTAAATGTTCAGTGATGTTTGCTCAAGCAAAAAACCTATTTATCTCATGAGGTAAGGTAAACTGTGTGTCTTATCTAGACATTGGGCTCTGACTGCTTTTCTTATCGCAGTTATGAAAATCTAATTAAGTTTATTACAGTATCAAACATCTACTGATAACAGTACAGTTAACTATATTTTTATCTAGCTGCAGGCTGCTGACTACAAACAGGGACAGTCCAACAAAAATTCTGTGCTTGTAAAAATGTGTTGTAAAACTGCAGAGTCATGAGAAACCAATGTCTTAATGGGTGTCAACAAGACCTGCTTTAAGGTGTGATCTTTTCCTGGTCTGGGAATGTTGCTGGACAGGGTCTCTTGGTCCCAAGAAGTCACTTGGAAGTTACTGATGACCTGTCTGTTCTCTTCCTCCCCAGATGACAGGCATCCCCATGAATTGCTCCATCAAGCTCCAGCTGAACCTCTACATAAAGGAGGTGTCTGGTATAGTGTAAGTGCTCACCTCCTAGAAATGTCCATCTGCCTTCCCTGAGCAGGGAGCTCTGCTCAAGCTGAGGTTGCTGCAGAGTTTGCTCTCCCCAAAGATGAAGCAGCTTGACCATGAGCAGTCGTCCTGTTGCTGGATCCAGCTGGCTCCTGCTGTAGCATCAGCCATTCCAGTGACCAAGTTCCATCCTGTAGCAGTGCAGGGAGTGGCTGTCTGCTTGCTCAGCTCAGTGTCCCTGTCCCTGACCAGGCAGCTGAGGAAGGGTCTGCTCCTCCTGGTGAGGCAGGAGCTGTTCACCTGCACTGTGCAGAGTGACCTGCAGGGTAGAGAGTGAAGCCTGTGTCCAAAAGACACTTCCAGCTCTCTGAAAGCCAACAGAAGGTCTCTGTGACAAACTGTGTGGTGCCAGATGTTAAATACCAGCAAGGGTGGCAGTGTGCTCTTGCTGCTTGGGCTGAGGGGTGAACACCTGCAGAGAGCCCCCATGGTGCCATCCAGGTGGCTGAGACATGAACTTGAGCACTCTGGTTCTCTGAGTTCCATCTCCCTGGTTTGGGATGGCACTCTGGATGGATTTTAATGCTGTTCTTGGGCAGTTGAACCCCCATGGGAGCTCTGCCCCCTTAAACTCTGCTCTTGTGAAAAGCACCTGGTCCCCCGAGGTGGGAGCAGCTCACTAGAGCAGCAGGGATTGCCAACTCCTTTTGCTGGTTTCCTGGCCACTGTCAGTCTGTCAGATGTGACCCCTTAGGAAGAATTATGATGCTAATTGTGACCTGATCAACCATAAACCTAAACATGTGTTTCTTTTTTAATTTTCTTCCCCTCCAGTCAAACAAAGAACATTAAGCCAGTGGTCCTGCCGCTGCTGTGGTTTGCAGAGGTGAGCTGCCTTCCTCAGCCTCATTCTGCAGAGCTTCTGCTGCTTCCCCATCACCCAGTGCTGGGGAAACTCCACTTTGGATAAAGCTTTAAGCCAGCCAGACTAATTAAGCACCAACAGAAGGCTTTTCAATACTTGGCTATGCCATTAATCCCTCTGAGCTGAACAAACCCTGCACTATACTTGGTAAATCTCTGGCTCTGCCCTAGATGTGGGGTTAAATAGGGCCCTGGGCAGAGCTGCCAGCATCCCTGTCCTCATGTGGAACAGGGAGTGCAGCCTCCAGCTGTGGCTGCATGTCCAGCTGACTCCTGCTATTTACTAAAACCTTTTAGCCTGACTGAATCTTGCATAAATTGCCCAATTTATGCTGGGAGGTGGTGGGAAAAGGAATCCTTAGCTGGTCTGTCTCAGCCCTGGGTGGGAGGGAATGGCACTGACAATTCTGCTTTTTTGAGCAGAGTGGATCCATCGAAGGCTCAGTGCTCAAGCAGTTTTACACCAACCTGGTGCTGCTCCCATCTGTGCTGGACTACCTGCAGTACATCCTGCTTGGGCTGAGTGTCCCACTCATTATGGCAGCAGCTGTGCTCATGGCAATGCCTAAGGTAAGGATCTGCAGATGCCTGCTGGGAAGTGCTGCCAGTCAAATCAGACTCAATCAGATGATGTAGTTCAGGCTGACAATCTAACATGTCTGAGGAAACATTGGCTGATGCCACCAACAATCTCCTGATGGTGCCAGGTGCCAGCAGATAGCAGCAGGACTTCCTTAGCCATCTAGAAATTGGGCTGCAAGTGGATATCATGAAGCATTTCTGGCATTTTTGGTGCACAGCAGTGATGAAAGTGGCTTCCTGGAGGAGGAGGTATTTCTCAGTTCACCCAGCTAATGAAGAAACAATCCTAGTTTATGAACCCAGCCTCTGTAGAAGAGAGCAGCAGGTCTGTGCCATTTTACAGATCTGCATCTCTGCAGGGTGCCAGCATTTTTCCAGTCAGAACAGAGCCTTCTCCAGAGGATGGAGCTCTCTGAACACAGCCTGTTCAGTGAAATGCAGTTGCTGTGTTTGTGCAGAGGGGGCACAGCCACTGTGGCTGCTTCTCAGCCCAGCACAGGTTCTGTATTTCCTTGAAACACAGTTGATTTCTGTGCAAACTGCTCCAAAGAGCTCTGAAAGTGAAACCCTTTTGTGGGTCTGAGTTTACTGAGAGGTGAGGACCTTTGAAGCCTGCTGGGAGCTGGCAGCAGGGCTGTGGGGCAGGCAGTGGGGTGAGGCTGGGCTGAGCTGGCAGGACTGAATATAAACCAGCCAAAACACTCAGTGTTACCAGATCACTGTGGAGCCAGAGCCACAGATCTCCACTAAGCTCTGTACAAGCTTTAGCTCTGGAAGCAGAGATCCAACTTCCCAGCCTAACCCTGTGTCAAAGGAGCTGCCTGAGCTTTGCAGGGGGCTTAGGCTGGCTCTAGAGTTGCAGAGTGAAGAGGCTGCTTGTGGGGATAACAGCAGTGCTAGGGATGAGAGCAGACCTGTGTGAGGGGCTGCCTTTGCTCAGCTGCTTCCTGCCCTTCCTGAAGCACCCATGCAAACCCTGAAATAGTGCCAGGGTTCTCGGGGCATCACGTAATTGGATTGTAATCAAGTCTGCAATTACTTAAGTGACTTAAACACATGATCCCAAATCCCCTTGTTCCTCCACGAGCTCCCCTGCAGGGTGGGAGTGATGGTGGCCCAGCATGGAGCCCAGAGCTCACCACCAAAGCCTTTCTGTGCTCCCAGGATGGTCCTGGGGTGAGCTGCTCCCCTTCAGCACGTGTGAGTGGCTGCTGGCAGACAGGCTGCACTGTGCTGGTGACCCCAGGGGCTCTGAAAAAGGGCTGGGCAGCTATTCCTAACACCTCATGCAGCCCTGAGCTGGCATTTCCTCACCCTGCTTTGTGCAAGTCTTAATTCCTGGTATCAGAGAGATTTAACCATGCTAGAAGGGGTCAGGGGGAAAAAAAAAACTCATTCAAGCCGACTGAATATCTGCTTGTGAAATATCCCAAACCCAGGCTTAAGCCAGCTGTATTTCTATGCTCAGCCAAAAGAGTCATGAAGTGTTAGAACTAAAAATCAATGGCAGGAAGTGCCTGACTACCTGGAAAGTGATTAAAAAGCCTCAATGACCTCACAAATCTCTAAGAAAGCTGTACAACAACACATGCATGTCTCCACCTAATGAGTAGATAAGAGGTTGTAAACTGGAAGACAGCGATTTGCAGCCAAGGTGTGTTCCTCATTTGATTGAAGTGTTGCTGATCTAGCCCTGATTGCTTAATCGTGCACAGTTCTGCCTCCCGAAGTCGCAGGCGGTGGCAGAGGGGACACTGAGCAGAGGGGACATTGTCCACACCTTCACGTGTCTGCCAGCGTGAAGGTCTGAGCCCAGCTCCTCCCTCGGGTGCCTTGTGTGCTTCTGGAGGCAGCAGTGTGCTCTGGAGCCACTGAAACACTTAAATCTTAGTCTAGTTTATAGTGGAGCCAGTTTGAAATGCATCTGTTGGACTCTAAAAAAAAAAAAAAAAAGCATAATTGGTACAGGTGTAAAACACCTCAGATGTTGTAGCCACTGTGGCCTAAAGCCTGTGTGGTGACACTTTCAAAAAGCAAACAGACCATTTTAAAACTGGCTTGACACTGAAAAAAAAAATCTTAAGTAGGACTTAGTTTAATCTAAATTTTGAAATCTTCATTAATGACTAGATTCTAGTTAAACAGTGATTTTTTTTCCAAATCTCCTCCGAAAATTGGAACCCTTGTGAAATTCATGTCCAAGTGCACCATAAACCAGACTGATTGTCTTCTAGGAAAAGTGCTCTTTATTTTGGAGTAGCAATAAAAAGAGCTCAGACAGTAATAAGGCAAACCAGGCCACCTGTGCCCAAAAGCTGCCTGCGGTTCAGGGGACGGTGTTGCAGGAAGCCAGACTGTAGGTGGGTACCCAGGTAACACACTTTTCTCTCCTCCTCATTGATCCAACCTCACTCAAAACCAATCACATGAAACTGTTGTGCTGCCCACATCTCCCAGCCATGCCCTGCTGGCAAGCTTTGACAGAATGGTGTTGTCTTTAGACAACATTTAGATGTCTTTAATACTGGCACTTCACCAGGTTGCAAGCACATGCTCTCATTGTTTCTGCTGCTGTACCTGATCTGCAGCCCTAATAATGTCAGCAGGGATTGGGGGAAAAGTAGGATTGCTGTGAGGAAATATTTTCTTGTTTATTTTTCCCCCATCTCTGAGTGTTCAAGTTCCAGAGGTAAGTTTTTTGAATGGGTAAAAGTTTGTGGGGTAACAGAGATCAGCCCACTGGTGGGTGTCACCCCTCCCCTGCATGCAGGGAGCCTCAACAGAGAGGCTTTCAGGGGATTTCTGATGTATAAAATATCTGGGTTTGTATTACAGGAGCACAAAATCACTGAGTCGTTGAGCTTGAAGGGACCTCTGGAGGTCATCTATCCCAATCCCTCTGCTCAAGCAGAGTCACCTAGCTCAGCACCATGTCCAGATGTCTCTTAATGTCTTCAGGAATGGAGATTCCCCAGGGCAGCCTGTTCCTGTTTTTACAGTTTTCACAGAAAAAAAAAAAAAAAAGAAAAAGGAAAAAAAGTCTTTCCTACTGTCCAGATGGATGCCCCTGTGTTTAAGTGCCCCTTTGCTCTTGTCCTGTCCCTGGACACCACCAAGAGGAGCCTTGCTCTGTACTTATACCCTCCCTTCAGAAATTTGTTTTCAGTGGTAAGATCCCCCTGAGCCTTCTCTTTTTGAGGCTGAACACTGCCAGTTCTCCCAGCCTCTGCTCACATAAGAGACAGCCCAGTCCCAAAATCACTTGAGTGCTCCTTTGCTGGACTCTTCCCAGCAGCTCCATCTCTCTTGTCCTGAAGCCCAGCACTCCATGCATGGCCTCACCAGTGCTGGGCAGAGGGCAAGGCCCACTCCAGGACCTGCTGGCAACACTCCAGTGCAGCCAGGACTCAGCTGGCTGCCTTGCTGCCCTGCACACTGCTGGCTCACCTGCAGCTCGCTGTCCCAGCACCCCCAGCTCCTTTTCTGCCACAGCTGGGTGACCTTTAGTGTGTGCTGGTGTGTGGGGCTGTTCACCCCGAGTGAAGGACCTTGTACATCCTCTTGTTGAAGCTCATGAGGGCCCTTCCAGTCCCTTTCTCAGCCTGCTGAGGTCCCTCTGGTGTTCCAGCCACTCCCCCAGTTTTTGCAGATCATTAATAAAGATGTTAAACAGGCCTGGACCCAGTATTGACCCCTGGTGTACCCTGATGGTTGCTGGCCTCCAGCTCAGCTCTCTGGGCCTGCTGTCCAGCCAGTTTTCAGTCCACCTCACTGCCTGCTCATCCCATCCCTCCTCCACCAGCTTCCCTGTGAGGTTTTTGTGGAGATGTGTCAAAGCCTGGAGTCCAGGCAGACAGTACCCACTGTTCTCCCCTCACCTACCATGCAGTCATTTCATCACAGATGGTCGAGCACAGTTCCCCTGGATGAAGCCCAGTGACTACACTTGATGATTTCATTGTCCCTCATGTGCCTGGAAGTGGTTTCTGGAATTAGTTGCTCCATCACTTTCTTGAGGATAAAGGGAGACTGACTGGTCTGTAGCTCCTGAGCTCTTCCTTCTTCATCTTTTTCAACTTAGAGGTGACATTTGCTTTCCTTCAGTCTTTGGGCCAGGACTGGTGAGAGACAACAGGGACTGGCCTTGCTGTGACATGAGCCCACTCTTGGTCTGTGGATTTGTGCATGTCTTGGTTCCTAAAGCATTCTCTGACCTCATCCTCTTCCACCAAGGGTGCATCTTCCTTGCTCCAGACTTTCCCCTGGTTTCTGGGGTCCTCTGCCTCATTCAGCCCCAGGCCCTCATAGTTCCCTCCTCTTTCTTTTTCACCTGAGTATTTAGACAAGCCTTTCTTGTCTGTGGCATCCTTGGATTCAGTTCCAGTTGGGTTTTGGCTTTCCTCTCTTCATCCCTGCATGCTGGGAGAGTTTCCCCATGTTCCTGCCAGGTTACCTATCCCTGCTCCCACCTTCCACTTGTCTCCTTTCTGCATTTGTGTTTGGAGCTCCTGGTTCATCCATGTTGCCCTGCTGGCATTTTTTCCTGCCTTGGGATGCTTGTTAGGGTGAACTATTCTTGAACTTGGAGGAGGTGACCCTTCAATATTAACCATCTTTTTTCTGACTGTATCCCCTGAGGTCTGCAGACACTTTTAGACTCACAGACACATTAAGGTTGAAAATTCCTCCAAGATCCAAATACCAGCATGCCCAAAGAGTCTCCAGGTGTTCCTGGTGGTATCACTGGTGCCCACACTGGAGCTGCAATGGGCAGTAGTCAGAGGATCAGACAAGGCTCACAGTCCCTCCACAGCACCCCAAGCCACATCCCCAGCAAGCAGCAGGCTCTGGGTGAGGGGCAGGGTGGTGTCTCTGTCCCCAGAGCAGGAAGGGACCCACTCCTGTCACCTGCTGCTTCCTCTTTGCATTAATTGGGGTCAGGGCCCACGTGGTCTGTTGGAAGGTGTATCTGGCTCCTGCTCAGCTTTGAGGGTGATGAACCTGTTTTGTAGGTGTGAGTGTAAGTGTTCAGGTGAGGAGGAGCTGTACTGGTGCCAGCAGGCACCAGCTTCCACCCACCCTTCCCCAGGGACTGCACCTGCCATTGTCCTAGGAATGGGTGCTGGAGGTGGTGCCTGGGGGTCTCTGAGCTCTTCTGTCCCTCAGCAGAGTGTCCCTTCCATCTCTGACAGTCCCCAGCTCCTGCACACAGCTCCTCTGGCTGGGTGTTCTGGTGGTGTCACAGGGGCTGGTGGAAATAATGAAACAACCTCGTTCTGGTAGGGCAAGAGGTACAAAAATCTTCAATTTAACAAAAGGGTCCTGTCCACTGGGAGAGGTTTGGGGTGTGCATGGCCTGGGTGGGGATGGCTGGGTGTGGCCAGGCTGTGACCTCTGTCCCTCCCCTTGCAGAGAATGGATGCTGAGAAGAGCCCCAGTGCCCCTGGCAGGCAGAGCAAAGCTCCCCCCTCCTCCTCCTCTGAGAGCACCCCGCTGCTGCAGGACACCGACCCCCCGAGGCAGGACACGCCCTGACACGCCTCCTGCCCCAGGGACACACACCCTGCCCGGGCACAGCCAGCTGCAGGTAACAGCTCCCTGCACCGCTCCGGGGAGCCCTGCACAGCTGTGGGATTGTCCCAGCTCAGCGTGGCTGCTCACCCAGAGACCTCAGCACAACGTTCCCTTGTCCCCATGGGCCAGTCTGAGCCAGGCCCTTCTCTCCGGTGGAATGAAGATGGTTGCTGACTGATCTGAGAAGTTATTTGCAATTTAAAACTGCCTATTGCTAGGGATAAAAGGCACTTTAATGGAAGCCTTTAAAATAAATGAGGTTTGTATAGGTAGCACTGATGGGATTTAGTGATCTTTTTAAAAGCCACTGTTCATCTCACCAAATGGGGCACGCTGTCCTGGAGCCACTCACAGTTTTATTGCCACTTGATGTATCTGGGCTACACTGCAAATCATTTCTGGGTGCTGTCACTTCAGTGATGTCTCTTCCCACAGAACCTGGAGCCTGCCTGGGGTGGCTCCAGCCTTTGCATGTGTTGGAGAGTAGAGGTGACTTTCAAAGCCCCAGTTCTGTGCCATGACCTTGTGCTCCACAGAGGTTCCAGCTCACAGCCCTGTTATTTAATCTGCTGGCTGTAGGTGGCTGTGTGAGATGAGCCTTGGCAGAAGCTCGGTGATACATCTGAGCTGTCACTCAGCTCCTGGCAGTTGTCCCTGCTGCCTGCCCAGCCATCCAGGATCAGCTCTTCTGGCTGTGGCCATGGGCACTGGGAGGCTCTCAGGGCCACTGGGAAGCTCTCAGGGCCACTGGGAAGCTCTCAGGGCCACTGGGAGGCTGTCAGGGGGAGCTTGACCCTGTCCTTGCCTGCTAATGAAGATATTTGTGCTTTTCAGAAGGAGGAATATGTGCAATCATGAAAATAACAATGGCCTTAAGTAGGGTTTGATTAAAGTATTGCAGATTTGTGAAATGATGTGTTGGGTGACCTGGGGGTGGGTGGTCTTGGGTCACAATTCTGTGGGAAGGAACCTCAAAGCCCAGGAATATTTTTGGAAAATTCCATCACACCTGCCTTGCCCACTTCCAACCAGGAGCTTGGGGAAACCAAAGGGGCCAGAGCAGGAACATCTGTAAGGATAAGACAGAGCTGGGAATCTCTGCTCTGGCTTGGAGCAGAGGACTTGTTGCACTGTGTGTGACCTGAACACTCATGGGGTCTGGAAACCTTTGTCCATGTGACTTTCTAGTGGGGTAAGCAATACTTTTCTCTTACACCTCCCTTCCTCTCATGGGCAGGAATAGCACAGGAACTAAACCAAATTCTCCCTGGGCCAGTGCACTCCTCGCTGGCCACGTCCCAGCCCTGCAGTGAGCACCAGTAAAACACGGGAACGCCGCTCTGAGCACAAGCCTCGGGGGTGGTTTTGGGGTTTCCGCGGGTTTGCAGAGCGCGGTGAGAGCGCTCGGCTTTGGGCAGCGCTGCGGCCGCGAGAGGGCGCTGTGGGGCTGCGGACACGGGGGACAGAGGGGACAGAGGAGGGACAGGGGGGACAGAGGAGGGACAGGGGAGTGACCATGGGGGACAGAGGGGACAGGGGAGTGACCGTGGGGGACAGAGGGGACAGGGGGACCCGGACATGGGGGTGACCATAGAGACAGGGGGACCCGGACAGCGCGGTGATCCTGGGAGACAGAGGGTCAGAGAGTGTGACCCTGGGGGACAGAAGGACCCTGGGGGTCAGGGGAGTGACCATGAGGGACAGAGGGGGGACAGGGGGACCCGGACATGGGGGGGACAGGGGGAATGACCCTGGGGGAGAGGGACCCAGGCATAAGGGGACAGGGAATGTGACCTGGGGGACAGAGAGTGTGACCTGGGGGACAGAGGGGACCCCAGGTTCTGACCCTGGGGGACAGAGGGCCCCGGCACAGTCAGAGACCCCTCCGTGTGTCTGTCTGTCCATCAGCACGCAGCGCTCCCGTTGTTTCCCTCCTGTTCTTCAGTCACCTTGTTGGCTGCCTGTGAATTTTCCAGCTCGTTTTAAGATGCTTCTCACCCTCCCTGGCCAGTTCCCTCTGTACAGCGCGTTCAGGGCTGGCACAGCCCCGGTGCAGCACCTCCCTCCCCTGTGCCAGCCCAGGTTGAAGTCATTCCCCTCTCCCGAGGATGTTAATTGGCCCCCACAGGCTCAGATATCATCACAACAATCTCGATTTACCGTGCAGAGCCGTGGGAGCCACCTCTCACCCGGCCTGGCACGGCCATGGGAAATGAAGGAGCCATCTCCATCCACCAGTACTCCATCACCCAGGGGGAACTGTCAGGGCTTGGTGTCTACTTCCCCTCCAGAGGCTCCATGTCTCCTTTGGAAGAGGGAAAAGAGATAACACAGCCCTCTCCATCCTCACTGGGGCAGGGTGCTTTCATAAATGTAGCATAAAGACTTTTCCCATTGCCTGTATCCACCTCTATCCCACTTTTCCTGAAGCACCCCCAGCCTGGCTATCCAGGGGTGAGATGGTTTAGACCCTCCCACACCAGGAGAATCCCTGTGTTATCCCCTTCACCTGTGCCTCATTGCTGCCAGGTGTTCCTTGGTAGCTGTGCTGGGTTAAAACTGCCACTTAAAGCTGGTTAAACCCTGCTGGGCAGTGGGGGTTTTAGAGTGTGTTTGTTCTGTTTTTCCTCACCACATCCAGGTCCTTTCCTGATTTCTGGCTCTGGTCTCCTGCATGCAAGGCTCCTCCAGCAGTGACCAAATCCTCCAGTGCTGCAGGGTGAGTGGGGCTGGTGCTGGGGTGGTGTGGGCAGGTGTGTCTGTTGGGGCAGAGCTCTGCCTCTGGTTACTTAAAAAGCCCAAGAAACAAAGAGAGTAGTGAGGAGCTGTTGCAGTTATAGGGGTGGTGTTGGTGGGGTTTGATGGGGAAGTGTTTTTCTTATGGAGTGCCCACTTTTATATCCCTGCAGTGTGGGACTGCAGGACCCAAAATCTGGGCCAGAGATGCCTGGGGGAGATGAAGTGACTTGTGGCACCTGTTTTCTCTTGTGCTTGGCCACAGTGCACCCCTCTGTGTGGGGGGAAGACAAGCAGCTCCTGTGGTTTTGGAGGAGAGCCTGGGCTCCCGTGCTGGGTGGGTTTAATCCTGTCTGTAGAGCAGGATTCAGGTCCTGGGTGGGTATTTGTGGCCTAAACCCATCACCCTCCTGTGTGCAGCTGTGGCTCTGGCTGTGCCTGCTCTCCAGGCTGTGTCTGGGGCTCAGTGCTGCTTTAGTCTCCCTCTGGCTCAGAGCTGAGGTGCTGCAGTGCTGGCACGGGCAGAGCCTGGCCCTGGGCTGCCCTGTGTGCTGGGCCAGCTCAGCTCTGTGCTGTCACCCAGGGATGCTGAGAGCTCTGTGTCCCTTCCCTGGGGCAGGGACAGTGCTGGGTGACCCCAGCATCACCCCCTGCCCTGGGTACCCCCTCCCCTCCTGGAGATGTGCTGAGTGCCACTCTGGGTGTGTTTTTGAGGCAGAGAGCAAATCAGGCTCTGAGGGCTCTGGCAGTGAAGCCTCGGGTCTTTAAGGGTTGGTGTTAAACTTCACGGTGCTTAGTGCCTCACTGAGGGAGTGTGACTAAATGTAAATGTCCTTCTGCCTCCTGCTCTGTGCACACACGAGGTTTATTTTATTGCCTTGCCATTCACCAGAGTCAGGGCTGGACCATTTCTGGGAATAACCCTGTCTGTACACAAGCTCCTCCAGCCAGAGCTGCCAGAAATCCTCCTGCCCTTCCAAAAGTGGAATAAAACCTCCTGTGCTTCCTGCTTGGAGCTGTTGCTTTTACTGAGGTGCCCCTGTGTCCTGTGAGAGAGCCACAGGCTCAGCCCCTGGCACTGAGCATCACTTTGGGGTGCTCCATCCTTGCTGTGGGCACAAGGCACCCCAGCACCACCTTCTCATGGCTGTTCTTGTGCCAGACCCCATCTCTGTTGGGGTAAGCCAGACCCCAGCCCCATAGGGAGTCCCTGTTTCCCTGCCCTGTGCCCACACTCCAGCAGGAGATCCCACTGAAATCCCAGCCTCTGGCTCTGTGCTGCCAGCTCACATCCCTGCTCCCTGTGTCAGGTGGCTCCCTGGGAGCACGAGAAACAATTCCTAAAAAGGAGCAGTCAGATGGAAAATTGATACCAAATGGTGCTATCAGTCCCTTGAGGGACAAGGTTTGATCCCTCAGCCCGTGGTTCCTGGGGGGTTAGGACAGAGGATACAATGCTATTTTAGAGGAATTTATTTTTAAAAAGTTTATTATTGTCCTCCTTTTGTAAGTTCCTAATTTTCCCAGATATGAGCTGGTTTCAGATTTGATGCTGATGGTACAAGGTGCTGCTTTGGATATATATGGGTGGTGTCTGCAGGGTGAGGGGCGGTCTGAGAGCTGTGCCCAGCCCTTCTCCAGCTGCTTTTTGGGTTCTGCAGGACCAGGGACCATCCCCAGCCAGACCAGGGGCTCTGCCAGCCCCACAGAGTTGTTATCCTGAGGTGGAGACAATCCCTGGTTCCCAGCCTGGAGACCCTTCCCATCCTCACTGTCTGCCCTGGTGCTGCTGAGTGTTCCTGGGGGTATCCAGCTGCATTTCTGGGCTTCATAACCCTGTTAAAAACCCCACCTCCCCAGGTGCCCCAGCTGCTTTCTGTCTTTTCTGGACTGCTTCCCAGAGCAGTTCCTGTAGGAAATGGCCTCCTGAGCAACCCCACAGACAGGAGGCTTCACCTCTGATCCCAGAATGTCCCTGTGCTGAGCACCAGGCTGAGCTCAGGCCTGGGAGAGAGCTGAGCTTTGCAGCTGAGCTTCCAGGGAAGGGATTTCCAGCAACTGCAGATCCATCCCCAAAGACAGCATTTCAAGGAATGACCCTCTTCCCCTTTGCTGCAGACTTCCTCTGCTTTTCCAAGTAAGTCTCTGGCTCAGGGCCATTTGTGCAATAACCAGAGCAGATCCATGGGAACATCCGGGGCTGGGAGTTGGTGTTTCCAGAGCCTGTGGCTCTTTATCTGCATTAAGTGTCCCAGTTCTGACACTGAGCCTCTCTCTCAGCTGTCTCCCTGTGATTCCAGAGCTCTGGGTGCCACCAGGAGCTGGAAAGCCACCTTCAGTGATGACAGAAATAAGCAGTGATTAGGGGTTTTTTGAGCACTGCTTTAGCAAACAGCAATTTCTGGTGTTGGTAACTCTAGATGTGCTGAGCACATCTGGGGGGGTGCAGGGGGATCCCCTGTGGGTAACCAAACAGCTTCTCTGCCCCCAGAGACCAAGGGGCAGCAGACAGATCCTGGTTGTGCTTCCCCTCTCTCCAGAACATGCTCTGTTTACAAGGTCAATTTTCATGCCCTGATGGGAATAGGGAATAGTTTGGGGGCTCTGGAGGAGGTGACCCCTCTCCCTGGCAGCCAGGGCTGAGGGCAGGGATCACATTCCCCCTCCCCACCCGAACCCCTCATGTCCTGCTGGGTGCAGCCCTGGAGACATAACCCTGTGGATTTTCTTCAGCTCATAAATACTCCCCTGCCCTCCTCAGTGCCCCTGGCAAATGAATTATCTGAAGCTACATTTCCCCATTTCAAAGCCTTGTGAAAGAAACCAGAGGGTTTAGCAGCCCTGGTTGGCTGGAGTGGTTCACATACCATCCACCCATTTGCATTTGATCTACTTCATCCTGTGTTAAGTAATCCTTGGGAGCCCAGTGGGCTGCAGTCCCTCTTGGTGCCTGTAAATCACTGGGGCATGTCACAGGCTGTAAATGAGAGCATGTCCCACCCCTTCATGTGATCCAAAACCTGCCCCTGCCCCAGGAAAATCACCCCTGTCAAATCAGAGCTGCAGCTGGCTGTGCTCAGCCCAGTGGGTGGGAGTGAGCCTGGCCCTGGCTGTGTTTCCACTGGGACTGGGGCAGGATGCTCACCTGGAGGGGCAGATCCTAGGGAGGCAGTTTGGGATGGGTTTGGTGTCTTCCTGTGTGTGCCTTGGTCTGGGCTCTCCCAGCTCACCCCAGAACCTCCCTGAGCCCCCCATTAACTGGGGCTGCCCTGTGCCATCTTCTGCACCTCTTGCCCTTCTCCTTTTTCCTTCCATGCCTGGAATTTCCTGGGACAGAGCAGTAGCTCAGCCTCCCCCCAGCCCCAGGTCAAGAGGGCTCTGAGCCATGGAACCTGTGATTGTACAAGTCCCCTTGCAGCCAGGCTGTGGCTCTGTCCCTTGCAAAAAATCAAAGATTATTCCCCCTTCCCCATCATCTCCCCTCAAAGGTTGTTATTGCTCAGCTGTGGCCTGACTTTAATTACAAATTAAGAGCAGCTGAGTGGGCACTAGGTGCTGTTAATTGGCTTTCCAGGAAAGGTTTCACAGGGAAAGCTGAAGGCTCCAGGGATTGCCCTGCTTGGTTCCCTGTGTGCAGCAGCTCAGCCTGATGTGAGCCCTGTGCCAGCTCCAAATTCAGCACCCTGGGTGTCACCTGCCCAAAAACTGCAGCCAGCCTCCAAGGTCCTCTTCCCCTGCTAATTGAAGCCTCAGGGGCTCAGAGCCCCCCTCTGCCTGCACTGGGATGGATTTTTAGCTGCTGAGAACAAATTCCAGGGGAGGATGCTGAAATAAAGCAGATGGGACGATTCTGGAGGTCAGAGCGAGGAGAGGCTACACTGCCAGGCATCATGTGATGAAAACACACTTACTGCTCCAGCAGCTGTCAGAGCCCAAACAGATGAGGCAAGGTGCCCAAGGAGTGTGCAGGGATCTCATTTACCTGGTAATTAATGGAAATCGTGAAACAAATCAACACATGCTCCCTGTGGAGAGCTTCACGCTCTGCTCTCAGCTGCTGGAGGAGAGCTGGGCATGGCTGGTTGTGAGAGCAGGGATGGGGCTGGGACAGGGCTCTGTCCCCACCCCTCTGTCCCTGGCAGAGCCCTGGGCTATTTGAGGGTGTCCTGACCTGCCTGGTGCGTGGCTTTTTACTTGGAGTTAATTAATTAGGCTGGGTTTAAGTATTAAAAGTGCTGTTTGCTAGGTTGGTTTTTCCTCTCCTCTTTTTCCAGAGCAGCAATGCAGGGCTCTAGGACAGGAGCAGGGATGCTCTCTGTGCTTCAGGGACTCAAGGCACTGCTTTGCTTCCCCACCTTCTTGTTCATTCACTGCGTTGCCAAAGGGTTTTGCAAAACAAAGTCTTTCAAACAATTGATGCCGATCAGGCTCGCTGACAGCCCCTGGGCTGAGCCCTGCAGTGTCCGGGCTTTGCCTGCTCCTGGGGGCTTCTGCAGGGAAAAACAACCCCAAAATAGCACAGGTGAGCACATCACTCACCTCGGCAGGCTCCTGCCAGTAGTTAGCAACTGGCAGAGTGCCTGAAGCATAAGGTTTGTGATCCCTTCCAAAAATTGCATCTGAATGTTAAGTGACGTACGGTAAATGCCAAATCCCTTTTGAATCTCGTGAAAAATCTCGGTTTAAAATATGCAAGCGACCTTTCTGTCTGTCTGAGAAGCTCTCTGCTTCTGGAAATTAAAAAAAAAAAATAGAGAAACCCAACCAGCAATCTCCTGCTACTGGATAAAACCATATTGTGGAGGTGTGTGAAGGGGCACAGCTTCCCTGGGTGAGCAGGGCTGGGTCAGGGTCCCTTTGCAGGCTGGGCTGGAGCCCATCCTTGAGCTGCTGTAATAAACCTCCCCCAGACACCCTGACAGGAGAAACTACAGCAGCTCTGCCTGAGGAATTGGTGGGCTCCTGCTCTCTTTGATATCCCTCACATTATAATTAAGAGATAATGTCAATAGAATAAAACATTGTCTCAGGATAATGGTCTCCTGCTGCTGCAGGAGCGTCAAGGTGAAGTCAAATCATTTATCAGAAAAGAAGGTTGAGGTGAGTCTGGGACGTTTGTTTTCACAGCAAGGGGCATCAATCCTGGAACAACAATATCCCAGTGCTTTTATTTCTCCTGTGCCTGGTGATTGATGCCAGTGCATCACGGTGCCTGAGAGCCAGGGGGGCTGAGTGATGGGCTGTCCTGCCAGCTCATTGACCAGGGGCTGGATGTTGGAACAGATAACAGGAAATCCAGGAGTGCTGGGCTGGGACAGTGTGCTTCATAATGTGGGGATTCTCCTTCCAAAGGTGAGCAGGGCTGGGACAGTGTGCTTCATAATGTGGGGATTCTCCTTCCAGAGGTGAGCAGGGCTGGGACAGTGTGCTTCATGATGTGGGGATTCTCCTTCCAGAGGTGAGCAGGAATGGGACAGTGTGCTTCATAATGTGGGGATTCTCCTTCCAGAGGTCAGCAGGAATGGGACAGTGTGCTTCATAATGTGGGGATTCTCCTTCCAGAGGTGAGCAGGAATGGGACAGTGTGCTTCATGATGTGGGGATTCTCCTTCCAGAGGTGAGCAGGAATGGGACAGTGTGCTTCATAGTGTGGGGATTCTCCTTCCAGAGGTGAGCAGGAATGGGACAGTGTGCTTCATAGTGTGGGGATTCTCCTTCCAGAGGTGAGCAGGAATGGGACAGTGTGCTTCATAGTGTGGGGATTCTCCTTCCAGAGGTGAGCAGGAATGGGACAGTGTGCTTCACCCAGGGGATTCTCCTTCCAGAGGTGAGCAGGACTGTGTGTGGGCTGCCTCTCCTGGCCAGGCTGTGTTTGGGGCTGGTTTTGGGCTGCTGGTTCATTTCCCATGCAGGGCTGATCTCAGAGCTGCTCCCAGCCCAGGTTCACACTGCTTAGAGAGTTTTGGGGTCCCTTTCTGAGCAGTGGGGCTGAGCAGCTCACTGGCTTTATGCATTTATTGAGTATACATACGATTTCCTCATGTCTGTGGATCCTTCAGCAGCCTCAGCCCCATCCCTGGCACCCAAAAAGCAATGAGAAAACCTCTGCTGTCTGCCACAGCCCCTGCTGCAATCCCTGCTGCTCTGGGCTGGGGAGAGGAGCAGCCTCTGCTCCCATCCTCAGCTTGCACCGGGAGAAATTGTCAGGTCCACATTTGAAATTGAATATGTGTAAGTGGCAATTAGACTTGAAACAAAGTCCCAGGAGGGTGAACATAAACTCTTTCAGTTTTTTTTTTTTCCTTCCTCCTGGATTTGTTAGTGGAGAGAATTACACATCCAGCAAACATTTGGTCTGCAAAGGAGCACAAGTGCTTTGTACTGTCTCCAAATGCCAAATCTGTTTTTCTGAGGCAGTGCTGGTGCTCCTGCACAGCTCCTGTTGGCAGGAGCACAGCCAGGTCTGTGAGACCTGAGAGGGGACAGTCCCCTCTGCCAATATGCTCTCCACAATCCCAAAAATTGCCTTTTGCAGGAGAGGCAGAGCCATTTAGCTGGAGCAAAACTTTCATACACAGGGTGGTCCCAGAAGAACTAATTGGAGGTGATTTTGGCTCATTATATACTCTTAAACTTGCTGTAAACTTTAAAATTATATACTCTTAAATCATGAACTCCTTGTGCTACCCTGAAGGGATCCAAGCCCCCTGGCAGCAGCCTGTGTCCAGATGAGCAGTTTGCTCAATTTATTGGTGCTGTGAATCCTCCAGTGCAGCACTTGGCACTGAGAGCCATCAGCAGCTGGGGTCAGGACAAGGACTGGGCTGCACGTGGATTTTGGGTGCAGACTCTGCCTTTTGAAGCTCTGGGTGGTCCTGGTGTCCCTGCAGGGGGGAGCTGCTCCCTCCCAATGACTCCCAGATGTGTGTGACCACCTCAGAGCAGCTGGGCAGGGCCAGAGCATCCTGCTGGCTGCATGGTGGGGCAGCTCAGCCTGCACAGGGGCACATTTGGTCAGATTTTTACTGTTTTCTTCCATTTGCTGCCTCCAGGAAGGGGCAGGGGCTATGGAAAACACTCTGTCTTTTAAGAGGTGGAATGGTTTGGAGTGTGCTGCCCAGCAGCTTGCACCAGGCTCACAAAAATTTAAAAAAAAATTATATTATTCAAGTGAGAGCCCCAAATCCATGTGTTTGCAAGAGGGTAGGGAGGCAGACCTGGTTCTCTGTCTGGGACTGAGGGCACTGAATCAGGAGCTTACAACTATAATTGCACTTGTGTGGCATTGGGCAGGTTAACTAAAAGTGGGGAGAGAAGAAACTCTGCATTTTCTGGGCTGGTGTTGACTCTGAGAGCAGGGAGCTGCAGCTTGTTTGAAAGGGAATAATTTCTATCAGAGAGGGGCACTCAGGCTGAGCTCAGGTGGGAGAGCAGAACAGGGAAGCTCTGCCCTGTAGCTGAGGCACAAGCAGCTCCTGCAGCAGGGGCAGGTGTGACTTCAGCCAGGAGCTGATTCCTGCTCAGGGCTGGGGGAGCACAGCTGCTCTCAGGCTGTGTGTGCAGTGCTGTGCCTGCTGCAAGCTCCAATAAAGATGTCAGGCTGCTCTGTGTGGGGAAATAAATCACAGAGCTGCTCTCCTGCCCACAGCACCCAGGTGTGAGGGGGAGCCAGGCAGTGATTTTGGATCTGGGCTGGGCTGGGAATGGGCACTGACTGCTCTGCTTGTGCCTGGCCCTGTCCTGAGCCACCAGGGATTTGGGATGTGGCCACCAGCCCTCCCTGCTGGGTTGCCATCTCTGTGTGTCCCCTCACCTTCACTCTGTGCATGGAGGGCATGACACCAGACATTGCCCTGGCCTGACGGTGGTCAAGGAGTAAAAGACAAGGTGGGAAACTGGAAATGAAGTGCTTTGAGCAGAGCTTTGCTGTCAGTGTGACAGAGCCCTGATTTAAGCAGCACCTGACCCACACTGAACAAATCCATTTACAGTGTCTTGTTTCTCCTCTCTGTTTAACCACCAGAGTTCAGAGACAATTCCTTAAATGTTAATGGTGCAGGAATTTGGAAACTTTCCCAGAGTTGCTAGGGGAGCTGTGCAGGAATATGTCTGTGCTGGTGCAGTTCAATTTCCTGCTGAACATCAGGCAGGCTGTTCTCACCTACTGCTTTGTAATTAAAGTGCTGAAAGACCATCACTCTCCCAGGCTTGCTCACATTCTGTGCCTACCTGCAAGGAGGACAGGTCACAAAATATTTATGGATCAGTCCCAGCCTGCTGTCACCCTGCTGTCCCAGAGCCTGAGTGGGGCTGGGGACTGAAGAGCCCCAGCCTGATCCCTTGTGCTGCCATCCATGGGTCACCTGGGGCTTGCCCTCCTCTCAGGGCTCAGCACCAGGAATGTGCAGGGACACTTTTCCACCCTGGTGTGGCTCTGACCAGCAGAGCAAGTTTGGGGCATAGCCAGGAGTGCCACAGCTTCTCCAGCCCCTGTTCCAGAGGGGTGCAGCTGGTTTGGTCTCACCAGAGCTGAGCTCAGGGCAGTGTCAGCCCCAAGGTCATTGTCACTGGGCTGTGCCAGTGGAAATGCATCGACCTGGGCTGGGTGCAAAGTGTGGAGCCCCAGTCTGGGTGTGCAAAGGGGAGCACCCAGAGGGGTGAGGGGTGTCCTGGCATCCCTGGGACATGGGGAAAAGCCTGTCTGGGAGCCAGCAGGGGAAGCAGCTCTCCATGGACACTGCTGAGGAAAACAAGTGTCAAAGCAGCCACAGGAGCTGGGCTGGCCTGTCCCCCTGCAGCTCTTTTGTCTCCAAACTTGGACCTGACTCTTCCACCATCTCCTTAGGAACAAGTGTTTGGCCCAAGTCTCATGGCAAACTTTGACATTTTAAAAATTGATGCCTTTTTCTGCTCATAACTTCAGTTTATCAGAGACATATGGAAAGTTTATTGCATTCTTATTACAGATGCAGCCAAGTGAGCTGACTAATGAATGTGATTTTTATTATTTTATTTTTCTCTTTTTGTTGGGTTGGCTTTTTTGGGTTTTTTGTGGGGGTTTTTTTGGGTTGGGTTGTGGTGGTTTTGGTTTGTTTTTTTTATTTTTTTTGTTAAGATTTGGCATGGAAGGCCTCCTCCAAAAGGGATAGCTTTGGGTCAAGAAATAAATCCCCAGAAGTTTTTTTTCCCCTTTCTGTCCTTACAGTTCAACTTGGCAAAAGCCACAGCATGTGTGATTTGGGGGGTGGAAAGTGAGGCACAGGAGGAAATCAGGGCTTTGCAGGAGATTTATTTTGTTGCCCCAGGACAGTCCCAGCAGCATCTGGCAGTGTGGGACCCTTGGTGGGCAGGGAGCATCCTGCCAGGATAAATTGTGCAAATTCACAGGAAACCAACGTTTTGTGGCTCAGAACAACTTTGGGTTTATTAAAAAGGAGTAGGGGTGCTACTTTGTGAGGGTACAAACTCCTGTGTGTTTTTTGGCAGCTCAGGGGAGTGTGAGACTCCTTGGAGGCTTTTTTGGGTGAGCTCAGCCTGGGCTGGCCCTGCCCCTGACCCCAGTGCTGGGGACATTGTCCCTGTGCCCCCACCCTGACTGGACACTGCCCTGAGCAGCTCTGCCCCAGGTTTAAGGTTGAAAAACACATTTCTGTTCTGCTGCTGAGCTTGGAGAGGCTGATTTTTTTTTTTTTAAATTTAATTTTTTTTTCCCCTTCCTTTCAGTGCCAGGTGTCCCCAGAGGGTTCAACCCACACATCTCCAGAGCTGATGCTGCAGTCTCACATTTTCCAGCACAAACTGGAGCTCAGGAGATGCTCTATCCCTTCCAGCCATGCCCTGGGAACCTGGGGGCAGATCTCCCTGGGTTTTAACAGCTGTGGGCACAAAATTGAGGTTTTTTTTCCCTTGTAGGAACCTCTCTCTTTGGCTTTGGGCTATTTGATTCACGAATTTCCTTGGCTGTGAGTCCTTGCAGGTTTTCCACTGCTCACATCATCCCCCTGTGCTGCTCTGAGGTTCCTGGTGTGGGATGCAGGGCTGGGCTCTGCTGTTTTACTGCCTTGCACAGTGCAGAGCTCTCCAGCAGCTCCTGCATTGCAGCTCAGCTCTCCTGGCTCCTTCCATCACCTCGCTGCTGCTGCTGCCTTTTCCACTCCCCATCTGCCCCTTCTCAGCTCTCTGCTGCTCTCCTACCATCTATAGGCAAAATCTCTTCCTCTGACTCACTGCTTGGTGTTTCCTCCCTCTGGGCTGCTGACTTTGGCACAATTCCCCTGGCTGCACACATGGCAGGGGGTAGCACACACACAGCACATCTCTGGGAGAGGGTTTTCTTAAAAAATTTGGAAATACAAGCAAAAGCCTTGCCCCAAGTTATTAAAGGAAATAAGCCTTTAATTTTCCTTGTCTGTAGATTTTTTGATCAAAACTGGAGGATTTTCCTTCAACTATTATCTAACAAAAAAATCTACAATATTATTGTTTTCCCCTCTTTAAAAAAACAAACACAAGGTTCACAATCTTCTGAACAGCAATCTTCTTGCACACCAGCAATCAGCCTCTGCTGGTTTTATTCCCTGTTTACCCCTCCCACACCCACTTTTGTGAGACATGAGGTGTGTGTTTGCCTGTGAACCAGCTCTGCCTCTTCCCTGGGATCCTTTGGAGAAACTTTTGGGGTTTTGAGTGTGTTTGCAGGTCTTGGCAGAGCACAGCTTCCCTGCAAGGCTGCTGGGTGAGGAGAGGGGGATGTTACACCCCATTATCTCTGCAGCCCTCTCTCCTTGTGCTCTGCTCCTCTGTGTCTTAGTGCATCCTTAAACTTGGACCCTCCACCAGCGGCCATCTGGAGTGCTTTAGCCCCACAAAGAGCCATTGTTTGCTCTGGAATCCTGCTCTGCAGCCTTTGCCAAGGGTCCTTCTGCTCTGCTGGCAAGTGCAGGTGCCTTTGGAGCAGCCTCCCTTGGATTTTCTTTTCTTGCTTTTTTTTTTTTTTTTCCCCTTGCCTAATCACAACCCTGAAGTTTCCCACAGTGAGCTGTGCCCCTGCTCTTTGTCAGGCTGATCCCTGCCTGCCTCTCAGTGGGAGCAATGCTCTGAGCTTTGGGCTCCAAATGCCTTTTTTAGTGTTCAATTTTCCCTGTCCTTTAGCAGCAAATCCTCAGTGTCAGGTCTCAGCCAAAACACCTTGGCAGCAGCAGGGGAGAGGAAAGCAGAGGGTTAAACAGAGCCCTGCTGCCAGCTGGGGACACTGGGGCATGACAAATGTGACTTTCTGCCTCTCCCTCTGCCCGTGGGTGCCTGGCAGGGATCTGCTGGGTGTCTGCAGGTTTCATTTGGAAATGCTGACACATGGCATTCCCTGGGAAGGGCTCTGTGGCTGCTGGCACTGCCCATTTGTCACTGTCAGCCCCATCTCCTCTCTGAAATGCCTTCTGATGGCTGCCCAGGCACTTATTGGCACATAATTCATCATTTAATATTACCAGAAGGGTTTCTTCTGCAAACATCCCAGAAATGATCGCCCACATGATGTTTGCTAGCTCCTCCTTTCACCTGCAAAAACCTCCTGGCATCTGCTTGCTGCTCTGCTGTACTGCTGGGGAGAAAAACTGCCCTTGATGTGATGTTTCCTCCACCAAAAAACCTCAGTAACACCTGGCTGAGTGCAGCAGCTCCCTGTGCCAGAAGATTTTTCACTGGGGACTCTCTCAGGACTGCACTCTCATCAGGCAGCTGGGGGGGGGGGGGAAATGTTTCCCCAGACCTTGTTCCTCTCTGGGGACAAAAGATTTAGGGGTGAATAAAAGCACTGTGGTGCCTGGATGGTGTGAGGGGGCTGGTTTTGGGGTGCTGACCCCAAGAACAGAGAATTCCTGCATTGCTCATCACAGTGCTGGCAGCCTGTGCTTGCAGGGGGTGCTGAGGTGCTGCTCAGCACTCAGGGACAGCAAATCTGTCCCCAAATCTGGCACAGAGAGAAGGCACTTGGGCTGCTGCCCTGGTCTGGGGGCTAAACCACAATATTTCTGCAAAGGGGCATTGCAAATATTTCTGTGCACATCCCTGGGGCAGGGGCTCATGCTGCCCCAGCACAGCCCCCCACTCAGGCTGGTTTTGCCTCCAGCCCTGGCTGCTGTCCTGGCTCACACAGGTCAGCTTTCCTTGGAAGCTGGCTCGTGGTTTTATAGCTCTGCTTTATTACAGACATGAAAGTGATTTTTTTTGTTGTTGCTGGTTTATGAGCCAGACTTCAAAGAATGCAATTACCCAGGCTGGGCAAAGACCTGCTGGTATCTCATGGAAATCTGTGGAAAACCACTTCCCTTCTGAGCTCATCCCACAGCCAGGCTGCTCTGCTGTTACTTTCATTGCATTTGCAGATTTCTGAGAGAGGGGGCACTCAGGCAAGGTCTTGGGTGACTTTGGTTCCTTGGCTGGACATCCCTTGACACTGCAGTTGGGTGATGGTTTAGGGCTGGAGAGCATGAACTTGTGGGAGACAAGAGAGCCACTGCTGGGAAATCTCCTGGCTGGAAAAGGGATGTTTTCACCTGCAAAAGCCAGAAAAAAGCTGCAGACAGTGTTGTATCCACAGTTGTCTCCCTGTTTCATTGCCAGGGAAAGGTGCCAGCTCCCCTTCCTGCCCTGTGCAGCTGAACACGGAACTCAGGGCTGGTGGTGGCTGTGGGCTGCTTCCCATCAGGAGTGTCCAGCATCAATGACATCTTGGCAATTCTTTTAACTGCAGAGGGATTGTGCTCTCAGGTGTCACAGCTCAAAAACCAGCTTTCCCTGTGGTCCCTGAGCTTCCTAATGAAGGTACTCCCCTAAAAAATCCCCATCCAGCTTCCTATTCCCAAAAGGCAGCTCCCCAAAAACAGATGGGTCTCTCCCTGCTGCTCCATTCTGCTCCTTCCCAAGCCTGTAGGTGTGGGGATCTGAGCCCTTTATCAGCCCCTGTACACCAGGAAATTTTGTGTCTGAGAAGACCCTGAGGCTATATAAAAGTTCAGCTCGTGATTAATTTCCTTCCTATTCAGGGATAGGCTAATTTGAGAGTATGTGCTAAACATTAATTACCTTCCTTGCCATGGTTTCCCAGTCAGGCATCCTTTCCCAGATGACTTTCTGCTCACTCAGGTCCAAGGCCATAAAAGCTTCCCTATTAGGAGAGGAAATATTTTACATCAGGTTTATCCTGTATGCCTGAGGTCATCACAAGTACAGATGGAGTGGCAGAAACACACACTGAGCTCTCCTTCCCACATGAAAAATGAATCAATAACTCATCGATTGAAATTGAAATGTCTGCCTTGCAAAATGCCTCCGGGTGCTCGTGTTTGCAGTGGTGATTGGAAATCCAGTGCCCCTGCAGCACGTGCAGGGATCCATCTCTGCTCCAACAGCATCTGATTGCTGACACCAGGAAAAACCTGCCTTCCCTTCCCTGCAAGGATCCAGCAAGGTGAACTTTGGGGAATTGCTCCTGCTGGCACATGAATTATGTATTGAACAGGTGGCAGTCAATATATCTGACTTCTTCATGAGGTAATTAAGAATAAATGTGGGAATTCAGGCAGAACTGCTGCCCTGTGCAGAGCAGAGCAGCTCTGGAGGGAATGGGGGAAGGGGAGAGGATGCTGCAGGGAAGGCTCAGCTCAGGGGAGCTCTGCTGGTCCCTCTGCCTCTCTCCACATCCCTGTGCATCCCAGGCTGCTCTCTGCATCCCCATTGCCTGCCCAGTATCCTGCTGTCTCCTGAATTCATTGCTTTATTTGCTGCTCTGGTGTGCCTGTGTGCTGGGATCATTGTCCCCAACTGCTGGGTTTGGAGTGGCAAGGAGGGATGGCTCCTTCATTATCTTGGGATAGCATTTACATTTAAAAAATCCAAACATCCCTCTCCCTCAAATTCCTTCTTGTGAGCTAATTGAAAAGTAGCTGCATTAGTGAACACATCCATGGTCATTAGCAAACAGTTAAGTAACTAATTTTAAAGATTTATGGTGTTGGTAGCAGGTAAATTATAGTCTTCAGAGAGTTTTCTTGCAAATGAGCTGAAAATAAGGTTTGTTCTGGCCTCGGGGGAACATAAAGGAAACGCATTTAATGACCACAAATTGTATGTGCTGATAGTCTCAATAAGATATTTAATGCCTGCTTGAAATTTTAGCAGTTGGAAAAGCACAAGAGCCTCGTGTGGGTCGCATGTCCTCTCCTCCCTGGCTGGCAGCTCCAGGTGATGAAGGATTTCCCCTCTTACCTGCTTAGGGCAGAGCTGGGATGCATTAAAAACAAGCGTTGGCCTTTTGTTTTCCAGCTCTGCTTATAAAATCCTGCAGCTATCCAGCTGTGACACGGGTTACAGCCTCGGTTTTGCAGCTAAAATAATGTTTGGGTTGGCAGGGGATGCTCTGAGTGTGCTTGGAGGGGGAAGGACACTCTGCACTTGCTGGAAACTCTGCTCTGCTTTAATTCCTGCTCTGGGCAGTGCTGTGTGTCAGGCTGGCACGGGGGCAGAGGTGGGAACGGGATATTTATCAGCATCAATGGGATATTTATTTATCATTCTGATAAATGGGGTCTCTTGTGGCAAGGAATACCCAGAGCTGCAACCCACACACAACCTCTTAAACCCCCATTCCTGATTTTTTTTTTTCCCCATGAATGAATAAAAAGAGCACCGAGGCAAATTTTGAACATCTCTGTGTCCAGAGAACCATAGCTGGTCCTAAATGATTGAAGAAGGCAATTTCCCTAGCAGAGCTGGAAGTGATTAGTGCCTGAGCAGAAATGCATCACTTAGCTCCTATTATTTAAACATCAGATACTCGAGCAAGCACAGAGAGTTGTTTGCTGTAAATTCCTCCCCTCATTTGAAGGAGCTGTTATTTACACATGCAAGTGCTGGCAGCGTGTGTGGGAGCTCCCCGGACCCACATGGAATATCAATGACCGACTTTCTCCTTGGCTCCATCTCAGGGCCATCTTCCCTGCATGTTAACTCTTAATTATAGGTTACATTTCTATCATTAAGGTTTATCTGCAGTCCTTTCCTTCCCCTATAAATTTCCTTTTTTTCCCCATGTAATTCTGTTTTTTTTTCCCCCATGTAATTCTGTTTTTTTTTCCCCCATGTAATTCTGGGGTTTTTTTTTCCCCATGTGATTCTGGTGTTTTTTTCCCCATATAATTCTGTTTTTTTTCCCATGTAATTCTGGATTTTTTTCCCCTATAAATTTCCTTTTCTTCCCCAACAAATTCGGGATTTTACGTCCATAAATCCCCTTTCCCCCCCCATAAATTTCCCTTATTTCCCACCTAATTCCGAATTTTCCCTCCTAATTCCCTTTTTTTTTCCCCCTATAAATTCTTGATTTTTCCCCCCTCTAAATTGCAGATCTTTTCCCCTATAAATTTCCTTTTCTTCCCCAATAAATTCTGGATTTTCCCCCTATTATTCTGCATAAATTCCCCTTATTTCTCCCATAATTCCGATTTTTTTCCCCTATAAATTCTGGAATTTTTTCCCCTATAAATTTCCTTTTCTTCCCCAATAAATCCTGGATTTCCCCCCTATAATTCTGCATTTCCCCCCCCATAAATTTCCCTTATTTCCCTGACTCCTTTTCTTTGCTCGTGGTGGATTTCTGCCATGCCTGGAAACCTGTTCACATAAAAACATGAAAGGGAGCAAATTATTTAAGAGCTGGGAGCATGGGTGGGTGAAGGCCAGAACAGGAACCTTCACGTGTCAAGCTCAGATTTTCCATCCAGAGCCACGCCTGGGGCTTTTCCAGCCCTTGCTGAGGTTTTCTTAACCATCCCCAAGGCCTGGCTTCAGCCCCTGCCTTCCTCTTCATCCCCAGCTGATGTCTTTGTTAGGGGAATGCATGAGGTCAGAGGTGTCCTCTTAAATCCAGCTCACTGGCTCCTCTCAGTTTTTTCCCTCCATTTGGGAAAGGGAGAGGCTGGAAGGCTCCTGCTGCAGTTTTGCACCTCACACACCTTTGGATCTGTCCTAAAAGCCCACAGGTTCTTTCCCCACCATAAACTTTTCCCTTATTCAGAGCAAGTTTTTAACCCTGGTGTGCACTCAGGATTATTTACACCGAATTCAGAGCAAAACCTCCCCAGAAAGAGCCAACTACCCCTATTTACAGCACACTGCTCAAAGCCAGGCTGGGATCACTGGAACCAGCAGCAATTTTCACATCCTCTCTGGGCTTTGGCACAGCTGCATCCATCCCAGAGCAGCAGCAGCAGCTGGTCCAGGCTCAGGGCTGCTGCACAAACCATCCCTGCTCCATCCCTGCCTGCTGCCCTCCACAGCCATGTCTCAGAAACCACGGCATGCTCTGAATTCTGTGGTTACAATTTTTGGCCAAAGTGCCAAAAAGGACTCAAAAGGTTTTTCCTTTTCCATGTCCAGGAGCTCTGCATCACTGACTCCCATAGCTGAGCCCTTCAAGAGGTTTATTTTCAGCATTAATAGATTTATTTGATTGTTTGTTGCTGCTGCTCTCAGGAAATCATGAAATGTGGTGATTGAGGCAGCTGAATGAGGAGCTGGAGGAAGTAAGAGTCAAAAACCATTAAAAGGTGGTGGTGGGAGCAGCTCCAGCACGGATAAAGCAAAGCCCCAGAGAGACAGACAGGAATTTCCTCTGTGAGCTGAGAGCAGGAGCTGGCCCCTCTGCTTCTTAAATCATTTTATGGTGGAAATGAAAATTCCCAATCCCACAAGGAACAAGGTGGGGGTTGGAAGGGAGGGGGGCTGGCCAGGCTGGGGGTCCAGGAGGGTTCAAGGGTTAATGGGCAGTGCAGGCTCCAGCTGGGGTGACCTGGGGGGCAGGACCCAGCCCAGCACAATTCTGCACAGCTCTGGGACAGCATCTCCACTTCCCAGGGATTTTCAGCTTTTCTCCCTTGTTCTTCCCTTGCCATCATCAATCAATGATTTGGGCTGGGCATGGCAACTTTATCTTCATTTTATCCTTGGAGGTGTCACAGCTGCAGTGCTAGTGCAGGAGCACTGCCTTCTGCTGCAAGAGGCTCCTTGTTTTTCTCAGTTTCCTGAGGTTTCCTGAGAATTGGGAATTTCTGAGAGTTAGAAATGCAGGAGCTGCTTTGGGGCACAGGCAGTTGTGTTCACCAAACCAAGCCTGGGTTTGGGGTTTGGCAGATTTGGAGTCTGGTCATTCCCTCTCAGTATTTAAAAGGGTTGTATAAGAAACAGGGAGAGCAACTTTTTATATGGTAGTGGATTTAAACTAAGAGGGAGGATTTCTATTAGATGTTGAGAAGAATTCCTTATCCAGAGGGTGGGGATGCCCTGGCAGCTGTGGCTGCCCCTGGATCCCTGGCAGTGCCCAAGGATGGGCTGGACAGAGCTGGGATGGTGGAAGGTGCCCTTGCCCATGGGACAAGATGAATTTTAAGGTCCTTTCTAATCCAAAATATTCTACAATTTTATGACATGGCACCCAAAGCTCACAGGAGCTGGCATTTGCTGTCCCTTTATTGCCCCATCTTTGTGCTTAGAGGATGAATCAGCTTCTCCCCAGAGTGCTGCTCCTAAATTCATCCTTTCCCCAGCAGAGCCGTGCCTGGATGTTGGTTAACACATCTCTGCTGTAATATCCCTGCTGCTGATTAAATTAAAGGTTTCCACTGAAACTGGGATTTGATTAATCCCCTTTTCCCCCCCAGAGATGTGGTGGGTGCTCTCCTGCTGGGCAAAGCTTCTCCCAACATGGGCTGGAAGCCACTGGGGAATTAAGGTGACAAGAAAAGATGCTGCACACTTTGGTTAGTCAAGAAAAAGGAACACTTTTTTTTTATTATTATTCCTAGACAGGAAAATCCCACTTTATACTTGTCTCTGGTCTTCAATTTAACAAGATTTTCCTCGTTTATCTCTTCAGAAAGAAATGATCCTGTGGGAAATATTTGTTGTGCTGGCTCCTCCACGGTGCTGAGAGCACAGATGAAGCAAAACAATAGTGAGATTTTTGTTGTTGCTGTGTATTTTTATTTTTTTTTATCCCAGGAAAGCCTTGGGATTTCTTTAGTCATGGGCAGGGTAAACCTGGTGCAGGATGCTGATGTTAGAGCTCCTGTCCTGCAGTGGCATCAGGGAAAACAAAACCCAAAGGTTTGCCTTGTTCCTCTCTCTGGAGGGGAATTTCCATCCCTGCCCAGCCCTGGGAAGCAGCACTGAAGGGTTTTCAAGCACTTGGAGAGCTCCTGGTAAAAGGTGCCATCAAAATGAAAAATGTGATTTTCTCAGAGCAGCCCCACCTGTGACTCATCCATCTCCATTAGGGCACAGACTCAGAGTGAGTTATGGGAAGTCCTTGTTAACCTCAGGGGAATTTCTCTTTTTTTTTTTTTTTTTCCCTAATTTTGGGGGTGTTTTTGCTTTCTGGGCAGATCTAGCAGGGGATTCTCATAGCAAAAAAAAAATCTCTTAATGTTAATATGGTGCAGCATTTATTAAAAGGAAATATTTTGCACTTCAAAGAATCTATACTATTATTATCATTATCATTATCATTATCATTATCATTATTATTATAATTTTTTTTTTATTTTTATTTTACAGGGAATGGGAGAAGTTAACCATGTTGTTGGGTTTACAAGTCATTAAATATTTGCTGCTGGGCTGTGATGGGTTCCCACTCTCCAGGGCTGTTTAAAGGGATGTAAATAACCCTGGAGGGGCTCTGGGCACAGAGCCCTGCTGGGGACAAACCCCTGGCTTTGGAATTTTTGGAGGGATTTTGTCTCCCCAGGTTTCTGTTTCTCCCCTGCCATGGAGACCTGGCTGATAAAGCAATAACTCAGCTTTATTGATTATGTCAAAGGCAGTAATTCAGGAAAGCTATTTAAATTCACAAGAGGAAGCTGTGGCAATTAGAAGTGTCTGTGGCAGATTATTAATCATTTTTGTTATGGCTATCAAGGCAGGAGACAGACATTTTCTGTAAGGCTTACCTGAGCACTGGCTCTTCAGTAATGACTTGGGTTTTGCTCCCTTATTGCTTCATAATGCTGAATAAAAAATAAGCAAACTGCTTTTTTTTCCCCCTAAATCGATGTGTGTAAAGTTTTATAGCACACTGCTGTAGGAGTGGATGAACTTCCAGTAGTTTAAATTCATGTTCTCTTTAATCCAGCCAAACACCAGCACTGCCTCTGTACTCCCTTTCCCTTTATTTCCAGAGTTATTCCCAAAATCTCACTGGGGTTTGGAGCAAAGTGAGGTGGGAGTGTTCAACCCACAGATGTGTGCTGAGGTTATGGTTTAGTGGTGAAATCTCCCAGTTTAGTGTTTCCAGCCCCAGTAACTGTGTGGGGTGAGCTGCTGTGTCCTGGGAAGGGCTGAGCTGCTCCCAGAGCTCCCAGAGCAGCTTGTGGAGGATGCTCTGCCCCATCCCCATCCCCTCCCAGGCTCTGCCCTGGTGGGTGCTTGTGGGGCTGGCTCAGCTCTTCCAGCCAGGCAAAATGAGCTTTTTACACCAGTCCTGGAAATTGCTGCTTACCTTTGGCTCCCAGAGCTGATCACAGCCTTGGCTGAAGGCCAGTTCCCATTTCTACTGTGGGCAGGGTTTTTTTTTTTCCCAGCAAGGCAGTTAAGCAGAACATTCCTCTATAAAAAGCTGCAGAAGAGATCAGAGCAGCTCTCCTCTCATCTTCCATCTCCTCTGCTTAGTGACCTAGAACTAAATGTTTTATTATTAGAAGAAAAAAATAGTAATATAGATATTGATATAGATATTCAAGGCAGGTCTTTGAGCCAGGGTTTGGGGAAGGGCAGGATGAGAGGTGATGCTTGCATGAGTGAAGAGGATGAGGAGCTCAGAGCATCCTCTCCAGGGGAGGAAGAGGAGTGAGCTCCCTGCCTTCCCTGCTGAGCTGGGCTTGGGAAGGTGGGGAACTCCCTGGAACCAGCTCTGGCTATCTGAGCAGAGCCCAGGTTTGGATCATTTATCCCTTTTTAAAGCCAGAATGGTGGGAAGGAGAATTTTGTCCTGATGAGTGACCTGAGCAGGGGAACCTCCCATCCTCCAAAATACACCCTCTTGGAACAATTCCTTCCCTCAAAGTTGTGCTGGTTTTGATTAAATACCTCATCAAACATTTATTTTGCCTGAAAGGAAGCTTTTGTTCTTGTTCTGGGGCCTTTTGGTTATAAAAACTTCAGCCAAAATCACTTAATTAAAAATGTGCTTTTCCTGCTCTGCTTGTCTGGGAGCTCTGAGGGGCAGAGCAGGGACAGCACAGCCTGGATGTGTCCCCTGGGAGGGACACAGGGCTTTGGGACCCCAAAAATGCCTCCAGCAGCAAGAACTCCTCTAGAATAATAGAAAATCTCAGCCTGGAAGGATCATCAGCTCAGTGGTGAGCAAAGATTTTTCCTTTTGAGTCTAATTTACCCTCAGCGTGGAAAAAAAAGTGATTCATAAATTGTTCACTAAAGGATGTGTGACCAGGAATGAAAAGAAAAGAAGGTTTAGTTTAAACCAAAGGCCTTTTTTTATTTTTTGTGAAGATGCTTTCGTGGCTAAAAGCCACAGCATCCCCCCAGACAGGCAGGGCTGTGCCTTTGTGTCTTGCACCAATATCAGCCACTCCAGGGTGAGAAGTGGCTCTGAGTGCTCTGCACCTTCAGGGAGCTAAAAATGGCAATGTAGGGGCGAGATGTTCCTGCCCTGCTGAGCACAGGGGTTTTATTTTCACTCTGACATAGCTAGAAACAGATATTAGAGAGTCTGCCCCAAGAGTCCAAAATGCTTTGGGTGCTGTGCTGGTTAATGAGTGTCAGAATGGAAATAATTGATGCTGTGATGGCAAATGACAGGGGGAGTGGTTTTGGTTTTGTTGTTTTTCTTTTCTGGGGGAATTACCCTGGAAATGTATTTTGATGGAGGAGCTGGTGCTGGCATGTGCTGGGGTGAATTCTCAGGCTTTTCCATCTTTCCTATCCTAATTTTCTAAGGAAACTTTTTTTTTTTTTTTTTTTGGTGGTTCCCAAGAGTCCTTGCCTAACGTGGTTCCATCCAGGTGCAAAGGGATGCAGGGTTTTATTTATTAAGCTGTCAGTGGAGATGGAGAGAGGAGCAGCAGGCAAAAAACTGCTGCTGCTTTGAAATACTTTGAGTTTTCCTTCCTGAGATGTAAATATCTCTCCAATAAATGGATTTGATTTCTTGTGGCTGGGTTTTGGCTGGTCAGTTCATCTTTCTTTGTCCTTTTAGCACAGAGAGGGAAGGGCTGCACAGGCAGGGAGGAAGCCAGGCTGACAAAGTTGTGCAATTCCCCCTTTCCCTTCTGTAATGCAGGTGGAGCTGACAGCCAGAACAAACATCCAGAGCTGATGGATGCTGCCACATTTTTATTTCTGCTTTACAACCTCTCCCTCCCGTTAGCACCAGTGTTCTCAGGTCTCATTTTCACATCAGTTTTGCTGTTCTGGCTCCCAAAGGCTGGGATGGTTTTGGCTCAGAGGAGCAGCCCTGGCACTGGGGGTGACACGGGGACAGCTGAGCTGGGAGTTTGCAGTGGGTGAAAGGATCTGCAAGCCAGGCAGGAGATGCTCTGGATGGGCACCAACTGCATTTTTCTATCTTGTGTCTCATGTGAGACAAGGTCTTGTGTACAGGCTCTGCTGTGCCAGTTCTTGAGATGCAAAAAAACCAAAAAAAACCCCAAGAAACCAATGAGAAAATTTACAGCAAACAACCCCCGAACAGTCTGTTCGAGCTGGAAATCTTCTCCACTCTCTTGATGTGACCTTCTTGGCTGTGGGGAAGGGAAAGCAGCTTTGTGCTGCTCATAAATAGCATCTGATGGGCCAGCAGGAGGTGTGGAGGGAGGGCAGCCCCAGGTAACCCTGCTCCACACAGCCAAATTCCTGCTGGCACCACTCCCACCTGGCACCCTGGGCGTGGAATTGGGCAATTCTGCTGCTCAGGGGGTCTTCAGCCAGAAGGGTCACAGGGAAAAATGTGCATTTGTGGGGCTACACCCCATGGTGATGGGAGATTTCTGGGGAATGTGGAGGGGAAAACTGGGGCAACAATGTCCAGCTGTTATTGGGAACTGGGAGACACCCCAAAATCTCCCAGCTTTCAGATCTGCTGTGTTTTCTCTGTTCCCATTCTCTCTGCCTCTGAGAAGCAATGGGAAAGGTGTAAAAACAGTGGATGGCCCTTTAATCTGAGAAATGTTAGAAATGTCCTGTGTTTTGTGAGTTTTAATGAAAAGAACACATTCCTTCCCTGCCCTCTGTGCTCTCAGCTTGTTCTCTATGTCTGCACTCCCTGTAAATCTGGCCTGGACACTGCAGAGCATCCTCAAACCTGGGGAAAGCAGATTTGTCTGGGACCATGGGGATTTACCCCAAGGTGAATGCCTGGGCTCCATGGCCCATGCTTTGTTTTTGTTGCTCTCCTGATCTCCAGCAGCATCTTGGGGATGAGGAGGGAGCAGGACAGGTCCATCAGGTGGCTGAGAGAGGTTCCAAGGGAGATGTGTGGCCAAAACTGTGGCTCCAGCCAGCCCAGGGCTGTGTCCCTGCCAGTGCAGCAGCACAGGGCTCCTTCCCCTTGCCAAAGGACAGGGTAATTAATTTCAGGCCCATTGTGCTGCAGTGGCAGGCTCTGATTTATAGCCCAGGGAACAGCTTCTGGTTCAAAGTGCACATCCGTTGTGTTAATGCTCCATGATCTTTACCCCCTCGAGGAAATGGCAGAGAATGAGGAGATTATTGCCACCAGACTGGGCTCCTGGAATTACCATGATAAAGCAGCAGGAGCTGGGCTGTGCATACAGAGCAGTTCCTCCCTGCATCCCGAGCCCTGGGGCTTCCCCAGGGATGGAGCTGGTCACACAGTCCTTGCACCCAGCTGCTGCTTGGGCCCCTTTTTTTTTGGACTTTTTTTTTTTTTTTTTTTCCCCATCCGTTTTTATCTATTAATTTTGCTGCTAAAAGGCATTTTAGAAAAGGAATGTGATGAGACAGGTCAGGAGAGGAAATCCTGGCAACTGCCTGGGATCAGGGGTTTTTCAAATTCTTCCTTTTCCCAAAGAAAAGATTTGGAGGGGCAGGTGGATGAGGAGTGGGTGCCACCCCACCAACCCTCAGCCTCTCAGCTCAGCAGCTTCTGGGAGCTGTTTTTCCATGTGCAGTCTGTGAGCTGGGCAAGCCATTCCCCTGGCAGGAAAAGCATCTCCTTTCACTGGATCGATTCCCTGCTGTTTTCTGGGAGTGATTCATCCCTGAGCTCTGGTCAGGCAGGCTGGGCTCCTGGGAGCATCCCTGTCACCAGCACTGACTGATTCCAGCCTCCCCAAACCTTTGCAGGTTTGGCTGAGGATGTTTTTTGGCTGTTTGGCTTTTTTTTTTTGGCAAAGTGGAGAAATGCTGCATTCCCCCTCAGGACCTGCTGCAGCAATCTGGGAGAAGGATGAGGATGATGTCAGGTCTGTAGGGAAGGTTTTTTTTTGGAAACACTCATCAACCCCTGTCTGAGGTTTCCTTTGGGAAAGATTTGTGGCTGCACTGGGGTGATCCAAGGTAATTTACCCCAGGGATCAGCTCAGATCCTGGGCTGCTTCAGTTGGGCTTGGCTCAAACACAAAATATATGGAACAGGAGGGCTCTGCACGCTGCTGGGGTTTTAGGTGTTATTCTAATACTAATAATTAATAGAGTGATGTGTATAATCCTGTGCACGGAGAGTTGAAGCATTCCCTAAAGCTTCTTTGCATCATAAAACTCCTAATCAAATACAGAATAGATCCCTGCCCTCTCCATAGCTTTAATCCTACTTCTCTTCCAGAACTAAACAGCTTTAAATTCCTCAGCCCCATGTGTATTCAGCTGCAGAGGCAAAAAAACTTTGCCATTTTTAAATCCTCCCTTAGTGCCAGACCAAAATCTCTGCAAACACAGACTCTGTAATCCTCACTAATTTATCAAAGGTGCTCCTGAATGCTAATTTTCCTGTGCTGTGCTCTGGATCAGAATTACAATTGATTGACTATAAAATGATAATTATACACTGGGAGCTTTGCATTGTGTAAACACCTTAAATTGATTCTCCTGCCCTGCCAGTGGGGAAATTCTTTCCATCACGTGCTGACTCTATCTGAGATCGAAGCCATTCTGCCTTTTACAAACTTTCCTGCCATGTATGGATTTTCTTGTTTAGAGCTTCTCCTCCCTGCTGGGCTGCTGCTGGAGTGGCAGAGTCTCCCTGGAAACAGCTCCAGGAAATGGAGATTTTCCAAGGGCTCAGGGTGCAAAGTGAGAACTCCTGGGTGACAGGTAAAACAGGGCAGGATGGGGTAAGATAGCTCAGGAAGGGACCTACAGCAGCATCTGCAATTCTGCACATCCCTTTGGAGGTCCTGGCTCACCCAGGGATGCCTTCCCCAGGAATTCCCTGCCTTCCCTCCAGACTCCCATTTCCTGTGGCCATAGCTCTGCCCTGCACTGAATTAGCAATTTCCTCTGCAGAAGGAGGCTCTCAGCTTCAGACATTTTGGGGAAGGTTTGTTTCACATTAATATTCTGGCTATAAAAGGAGTCCCACAGCCATAGTGGGGAAGGGGAAAAGCCACTCTTGGATTTTGTGACACATCTGTGCTCTTCATCTCCCACAATCTGTTTTTTGGCTTCAGCATCAGTTCCCATTTCCCATATTTCAGGGAGGGCTTTCATTCTGTGAAAGGCATCAGGAGGCATCCCCAGACAGCCAAACCATCTGGAAAACCCAGGAACCTGGAGGGAGCTGTCTTGAAAACAAACTTCCCATCCTCCCAGTGCACCCTGCCAAAGGGAGCAGGCACGGGGGGAGGCAGAGGCTTTTCCCCTTCCCCTGATGGGATGTTAATGCTCCACTCAGAGCACCAGCAGCTCAATCAACCCTGCAGCAGCAGAATTTATTGAATGCACGTGCTCCCCAGCCTTTAGTGCCTGCTCAGGGGCGTGGGGGGACCCTGGGGCAGGGCTGGTGCAGAGTGAATGCCCCAAACCCAGTGTGACCCCTCTGCCCTCCCTGTTTGCTCAGAGCCCCTCTGGCTGTGCCAGTGCTGGGAGCTGGGGATGGAGGATGAGCCTGGGCACCCCAAAGCCCCTGATGTGCTCAGCATCCTGCATGGGGCTGGCAGGGGAGGATCCACATCCCCTAGAAACAGAGCCAGAGGGAGAGAAAATTAAAAAAGGGGAGATGAGTAATTAAATCTGGTTTATCTGCTGTCCCCAGGGGTTTGGACCTGCCTTGGGCTGCCCCGTAGGAGGCATCAGGAGATTCCTGGTGCTTTGCTCAGCCTGGAGGGCAGGACCACATGGTGAGGGACCTCCAGATTTCTTCAAGATGAATTGAGTTTTTTTTAAGCACTGCACATGTCCTGAGGTGGTTCCTGACTTTTCTGTCTGTGGGTAACCTCTGGGGATGCTCAGAAATAAAGCCAAACTTCCTGGGCTTGGGAAGCTGTTGGGGCAGGCAGGGACATCCCAGCAGTGCTGGAACAGCAGCTCCTGGAAATGCTCAAGCTGGCTTTCCCCTAAGATCAACCCTTTATGCTCCTGAATTTTTGGAAATCTCTTCTTCAGTTTTTCCCTTAAGTATTTATTGGATGTCTTCCTTTTTTTTTTTTTTTTTTTTTTTTTTTTTTTTTTTTTTTTTTTTTTTTTTTTAAGCTTCCTCATCCAAATTCTTTGCTCTGTTATTCCCCCAGGATCATGTTTGCATTTGGCAGGGAAGGAGCTGGCTTGGTTAAACATAGACCTCGGTGAAGTGAAGCCAGAGGGATTTCAGAGCTCTCTGTAGCTCTCTCTGCTGCCCAAAATCCTCTTCCTTTCTGTCTTGCCCATGTAGGAGGCTGGGTACACACAAATCCTGGCATCCTGCTGGCAGTGCCTCTGCTCCTGGAGGTTTCCTTGGGGGAGTCAGGCAAGGGCTGCAGTGCTTTGGGATTTTCTGAGGGAGCCCACAGCCCCACCCTTCTGCCCAGCTGTGTGGTCAGGGACAGGCAGATTGCTCCCATTTCGTGGTTTTGTTGGCTGGAGCAAGGATTTCACTTTTTAGCAAGGGTTTTTTTGTCTGTGTCACTTTGGAGCCCCTAATCCATGCCTGTCCCATCCTCTGCTGCCCCTCCTTGGGCAGCTCTGGGGAGAGCAGAGAGAAGAGCCCCAGCTCCTCAGGGATGCTGAGAGGAGCACAGTGGGCAGCCTGGAGATTAGGGGAGGAATGTGAGGAATTTAGGATGAGCCGACAGAGCCCTGGTGGTGGCTGGCACTGCCGGGGCTCCCTCTGCCCGCTGGGACCATCCCTCTCCCCTTCTCCAGGACTGCAGGGGTGTTCCAGATCTCTGTGAGACTCCAAAAATCCCATAAAACCCCATGGTGGAGCTGGGATAGTGAGGGGAGCTGTGCTTGTGCTTCATTAAATGTGTGGGAGATCTCTTGCAGCATCTCCCTTTCCCTTCCTCCTCCCCTCTGGGTGACACTGAGCCCCTCTAACCTCACCATAATCTAAATGTCACAAACTAAATTGTCTTTATTCCCCTGACCACAGCTGCTGCCTGCCCTTCGTGGGAAGGGCTGATGGGCTCCTTCTCTTTGAGCTGTGCTGGTGTCCCAAAGCCCAGGGACCTGGTTCTGCACCTCAGGGGTGGGACTGGGCACCCAGTGCTGCATCAAGGGCCCCATTCCACCCCTGAGCTGGGTTTAAATTCAACTTCATCGAGGCAAAGGCACTAATGAACAGGTTTCCCAGAGAAGCTGTGGCTGCCCCATCCCTGGAAATGTCCTGACCTGGCATTTTTTGGTCAAGTCAACGTGCTCCCAACAGTCACTATGGCTGTAGTGAAAACAGTGATTTATGTCCTCAGCCCTTTTCTTGTTCAGGTCTGGTTTTCCTTTCACCTCCTTCCCATGACTCATTTGGAGTGCATCTGGTGTCCCTGCTGCAGACTAATGATTCACAGGGGGAGCAGGGAGAGGAGCAGGATTGGTGCTGCCAGGGGGAGGCTGTGGCTGACTCACAGCAAACCACGAGGCAGGATGCAGCAGGCTGGGCTCCGGGGAAAATCCAGGAAAAACCAGGATGTGAAGGTGGAGGAGGCTCAGCCTGTCCCAGAGCCTTGGCAGCCCCAGGAGCTGGGCAGCTCCAGCCTTTGCTCCTTTCTGAGCCAGAATAACAGCTGGAAACACTCCTGGTGTGCTGGCCATGAGTGTTGCAATCACCTTTTGGGAAGGGCTTGGGTTTCCATCCCTATGTGCTGCTCAGCTCCGGTGTTGGTGCTGCCATGGGAGGAGCCTGCTGGAATTCCTTTGCCCCTCCAGGGCTTGGGCACAACTTTCAGGGAGCAGTTTTGGTGACCTGGCCATGCCAGAAGTGCCCAGGTGCCACCACAGGCAGGGGCTGTGTGCTTCTGGTGTGGGTTTTGCAAGAGCTGCTCAGGCATTGTTCACCACCCGAGCCCTGCAGCAAATTAAGCACAAAAATAGATTTTTTCCTGTCTATTTATGCTGACCAAAACATCAGAGAAAAGTGACAGAGTGCAGGGGGGTGTCCAGCAGCACAGAGCTGGGGCACAGCCCTGAGGAGGTGGTGACATGACACAGCCAGCCCAAATCAAGGTACCCAACACCCCAATAACACCCATGGAGTGGCTGTGGTGCCATGAAATGCTCCTGAACCCATTGTCTAATTCCCCAGCCCGAGTGAGAGATCCAGGAGGGCTCCAGCACCTCTGGGAGGGGGCACAGAACACACCAGAGCAGGAGGAGAGCTGCACATCCCCATGCCAGGGACCTGCCCCAGCCTGGCTTGCACAGGCAGGATCACAGGAGCCTTTTGGGCTCAGGGTGCTTGTGCTGGGGATGAATTTGGCCCAGAGATTTCTGTTCAGCTGCACTGAGCTCCTGGCCATCTGGCTGTAATCCTCAGCTTCTCCAAGCCCATATGGGAGGCAATGTTTTTTTTCTCTGTGTATGTTCTATTTCCCAGAACGTATGGCCCATACATTTAAAATATTTGAGCGCTGCAGATAATCTGGAGCTGTGACACCAGAGATTTCTTTGGAGGAGAATTTGTTTCTTGGTGGTTTAGGCAGCTCTAAAACATGATCCTGGGAAGGGAGGGTTTGGGTTTGTGCCCAGTGCTCCAGGCAGGCAGCAGAGGGGCAGCAGGGTGGGCACTGCCTGTGCCAATGCTCTAGCATAATTACATTTTTTTACACCCTTTGTCCATTTGCAATGATCTGGGACCTCAATTCCTGCCTGTTTGCAGCGTGCCTGCCCCTGGATTAAACAGGGAGGTAGCAGCAGGCCTGGGAAAGGGTGTCTGAGCCCAGGGTCAGCCCAGCCTGGGCTCAGGGGGCTCCTTCTCCTTCCAGCACACAGAGCACAGCTTCTCTGCACTCTGCAGCCCCATGTCCCTGTGCCCTGGACCCAGACTGCTCCCCCAGGCTGCTTGAGGCAGGGTTGAGGTGTTTTATCTGTCTGTTTAGCAGCTGATGTGGCAGAACACCCTGAGCATTATTCTGTGGAAGGCAATAGCTCCAGACAGGGCTCTGATAAAGACCAAGCATTTAAAAATATGTTCATGGCATAGTTTTATACCCAAAATACGTGGTGGTGCACTCTGCAGCTAAGTGTAAGTGAGTGATATCATATTACTTTGAATATATGGACAGCTTAGCTTATGAAATGTATAACTCATCTGGTGTATGGAAAACCAATACATCTTCCATATGGGCAACAAATCAGAGATGATTATCCCTGGGGAAAAAATGGCCATGCTGTATTGAGCATTTTGACTTGGAGTAGACACAAGTTTTCATTCCTGCTTCATGACTAAATTTCCTAAGCTGAACAGTCAAATGAAATGATCTCATTCCCTCTCTGTGCCATGGAGCAGGAGCAGGCAGGGCTCCAGCTGGAGGGGTCAGTGGGCTGTGTTTGGTCAAGGGCAGAGCCTTGCTGGTGGCTCAGTGCTGCCTTTGGGGCAGGCTGAGCCAGCTCTGAGAGCCCTGGGGGTGCTGCTGCTGATGGGGAGAGCTGAACTCCCAAAAACTGCATCCTCATCCCTGAGGATGCCCTTCCCTGGACAATGGGGGTGCTGCAGGGTGCTGGCCAGTGCCCCAAGGGCTCATAAAGACCAAGCATTTAAAAATATGTTCATGGCATAGTTTTATACCCAAAACACATATTGGTGCACTGTGCAGCTTAAGAGTGAGTGAGGATGGCATTCCCTGGACAGTGGGGGTGCTGCAGGGTGCTGGCCGTGCCCCACTGACCACTGCCAGTGTCCCAAGGGCTGTGGCCACTCAGATAATGACCAAGCATTTAAAAATATGTTCATGGCATAGTTTTGTACCCAAAACACATATTGGTGCACTGTGCAGCTTAAGTGTGAGTGAGGATGGCATTCCCTGGACAATGGGGGTGCTGCAGGGTGCTGGCTGTGCCCCACTGACCACTGCCAATATCCCAAGGGCTGATGAAGACCAAGCATTTAAAAATATATTTATGGCATGGTTTTATACCCAAAATACATATTGGTGCACTGTGCAGCTTAAGTGTGAGTGAGGATGGCATTCCCTGGACAATGGGGGTGCCCCCCTGGCCACTCCCACCCAGACCCCATCCCTCCCCCTGGTGCTGGTGTGCAAATATGTCAAGCTCAGGAGATGATCTCGTTATGGGAAGATTATGCTAATGAAATGTTTCCTGAGATCAAACTCATTTTGTGTTCAAAAGCATTAAAATAAATGGCTTCTAATTGAATCTTATAAACGGTCCCCTCCTGATAATGAGCCGCTATTAATTATAATTGAAGGGAGGCAGAACATAAACACAGCAGCAGCGTGGGGGGAGGTGATGGCACGCTGGGGGCAGCTCTGCTGACCTTCCCCTCCATCCCCCCTCACTGCTGGGGCCGTGGGATGATGCACAGGGACTTGGCCAGGTCATCCCCATCTGCCTGGGGACATCCCAGGGAACCCTCCTTGGGTCTTTGAAGAAGAGAGAGAGAGCAAATGTGTGCACTGAGCTGTATGCACCATCCTGCAGCCTTTAAAACCCTTTCTTATGGCTGTGATTGTTATGATCCCTTTTTCCTTTCCCAAGGCCCAGGTCCCTGCCAGGCACAGCGTGTGCTGTCCAGCCAGGGTGACCTCATATGCTTCGAAGCACAAAATGGGCATTTGAGCTCAACCAAAGAAAATTTACAGGAATTCATCTGTCAACAGAGACGTTTCCATTTCATAAGTGCTCAGTTTGAGATCACATTAGCCCTTCAATTATTTATACTCTGAAATTGTACAGCTTCTCCGTTCGGGTCTAAAAAAAGAAGCAAATGTCTTTTGCTTTCCTTCCACCTGAGCTTGAGAGCTGGAACGTAGCAGGAGCTCCCTGCAGGGTGCTGGGGGTGACAGCCTCAGCACAGCAGGGTTTGGGTGCTGGGAATTTGGGCTGAGCAGAAAATCCCACGGAGGATGCTCAGCCTTTGTCTGCCCTTGCAGCAGGTGCTCTGGGGAGGGTGGAAACAGGCCCTGGGGCATCCTTGGCACCTTGCTCCTTGTTTTTCCCACTTTGTTGTCTATTTAAAGCACTGTTCCCTCCAGCATGCCTCTTCCCACGTGGCTGTCCAGCACAGGGATGGTGGGTGGGCAGCACAGCCCAGGCTGGGATTCACTCTGCCCACCAGGCTGATGCCCCCAGCACTCACTCCAGTCACTAATGGCCTTTGCTTTTATGTCTCATCTGCTTGGAGGGATTAAAAGGGAATAATTAAATAGCCAGCAATACAGTCATCGATAAAATTGTGCTGGTAACGATGGGAAAAAAGCACCAGCAGGAGCAGACAGAGCTGTGCTGGCTGTGCATGGTGAGGGAGGGCTGCACAGCCTCTGTTCCTGGGCAGAAATCACTCAGCCAGAGCAGGCTGTGCCCGTGTGAGCTCATCCCCAGGCACACCTGCTGTCCCTGCCTCTGGCTGTGTGAAATCCACGGGGGCCACTCAGATTTCCCAGCCTGAGCAGGGCTGGCTGTCAGACAGCACCAATGCTGTGTTTGAATGTGCTCATGCCATGCAGTCGAGGGGAAAGAGAGGAGAATTCCCTGGGAAGGGAGAGCACTGCCCTGCCTGGCTGTGCCTGTTGCTGGCAGCATCGTGTCCCTGCTGTGCTGAGCCTCAGATGGGGAGGGAGAGGGGGTCCCAAAACCCCCATTCCAGCAGCAAGGGCTGCAGACAAACCCCTCTCCAGGGGTTAATCCAGTTAATCCAGCCAGGGGATGCCATGTTATGTTATATATATGTTATAGATATGCATATGTTATATATGTGTTATATCTATATATATATGTTTTATATTATATATATATGATATATGTATAGATATAGATATATAGATATAGGTATGTTTTGTATTATATATATATGAGATATATATATATAGATATAGATGTTATATATTATATATATATGTTATACATGATCTTATAGATGTTATATGTAACATATATGTTATATATATTATGTTATATATGTTATATATAACATATCTGTTATATATGTATGCTCTATATGATGTTCTCTATATACTGGTTATAAGGTGGGATGAGCAGGGGCTGCTGCAGCTCCAGGGACACTGGATGTGATTTCAGAGATCAGCTCAGCGCTGCTGCTGCATTTTTCCCTGTCCCAGCACAGATTTAAACCCCCCGTGAACTTCTCCTTGGAGCGCGTGCATAAAGCAGAACAAACTCTGTGAACCCCGAGGTACTTTCTGGTACTTTCCTGTTCCCCACAGCAGCCCGTGTTTATTTTCCCGGCAGTGGGAGGGAGGGTGAGCTGTCACTGTGCTCGGGTTTGGGGTGAAACCCGGGGCCACAGTGTGGGGGAAGCTGCTGAGGCGACTCTCTCATTTGTCTCTGGTGTTAGGAGGGATTTCCCTGCTGTTTCACAGCTGGGAAAGGCAGCACTAATGTGCTAATTAGATTTAACACCCGAGCTAGGAACGTGGCAAATTAGCCAAAACATCAGAGCGTTAACCCCGCGGTGGGACCGGGGCTGTGCATCCTTCCCTGGAGCCCCCAGGAGCAGGGCATGGATCCCCAGCAGAGCCCCAAGGTGTCCTGCTGCACATCAAACCTTCTGCTCCACTTTTGACCCCTCCTGGTGCAAATCCCTCCGTGGGGATGGAGCATCCTGAACCCCTTCCCGTTTTCCTTGGTGAATCAGCACCGGTGGGTATCAAGGTGGGGAGAGGAGCACAGACCCCACCATGGATATTCCACGGGGAAATCACTGCAGAGATCCCTCCCCAGCTCCTGGGTGAAGTGTGGACACCCCACCCCAGCAGCACAACCAGGAGGCAGGGGAGGGTTTTTTAAGCAGCACATAAAATCCTGCACTGAATCAGCTGCTCGCTTCAGCAAGATGTGGCAGGGACGGTAATTGTATGTTGAGTGCTCTCTGGTTGATTAAGAACATATTTATTGAAGTTTATCTACTGTAATATGTATAAGTCTCTTATTAGATAATTGCTAAACCTCAAACACCTGTTTAACAGATCATATATATACCCCATTACATAGCTGTTAAACCACACTGGTTTTAATTCATCAAATGCGAATGTGAAATCCATTCCAAATTAAATTCATTTTGAGGCACTTTAAAGGGAACACTCCCTGCTTCCCTTCTGCAGAGGGGATAAGAGCACCATGTTTCCTGACAGCTATGATGGTTCAGGACAGCTCTGTTCTCCAAGTGTCTTTATTTTTCTGGGCAAGTGACTCAATGGAGATGTGCTAAAAATGCCCTCAAGTCTTTTCATTAAAAAAACAGAATTAAAGGAGTTTGATGTTAAACCCAGGGATGCCATCCCTGCTGCTGTCTGCAGATGTCTAGGGGAGGGAAAGGGAAGGGGAAAGGTGGGCAGGCTGTGTGAGGATGGGGATTGCCAAGCCCAGCACTAAACTGAGGTGTTTTGCTTGGCTCTATTGTCTTTTTGCTCCGAATCAGCAAATTCCCATTTCAGCAATTTCCCATCCCTGGGGGCACCAGTGCAGGGCAGCCCAGTGCTGCTGCCAGAGCTCCCCTGTCCATCCCACCTGGAGGAATATCCCTGAGCTTTCATTCAGTATTTTATTCAATATTTTATTTTATTATTTTTATGGTTTAGAGCCCCGAACTCTCCTGTGCTGGGCAGGGCAGCACTCCCACCTGCCCTATCAGACAGGGTGAGCCCTGTGTGCACTGAGAGCTCTTTGCTCAGACAGAGTTGATCCTTTGTTTTCTTCTCTCTTTATTGGATTGCCCCGTGGGGGAATCTCTGAGTGCCCTTCATTTTGTGATGCAGAACTGGTGTTGACACGCTGCTTTATTAGATGAGTAAGGGTAAAGCCTTGGAGACACTATTTAAATAAGGGAGAAATCTCACTGCTGGGATGGCAATGAACAAATGCACACTGCTGGGAACCCGTTCATTTCCATCCCAGTCCTGTGAAAAATTCTGCCAAGGTGGTTGTTTGTGTATCTGCAGCAAACTGAGGAGCTGCAAATCCTCCACCCTGCTGTGACACATCCCTCCACAGCCTCCATCTCCATCTTTGGGGCATTTCACTCGAGATGTTGAGTGATGCTTATGACCAACATCAGCCCCATGACCTGGGTGGGTGGTGCTGTTCACCTGCTCTTCCTTCTTTTGGAGCAGGCAGTTCCCCCTGTGGCTGCTGAGGGCAGGGACAGCTGTGCTGGCTCAGGGGCTCAGCAGAGGAGGATGTGGGTGCAGGAAGGTTGGGAAACCCTTGTCCCAGTGTCACCAGTGCTGCCTTTCTGATGTCAGCTCATCCCTGCCCTGGATCCTCCCTCCCTGCCAGCCAGAGGCCAGGCTGGTACCAGCCCTGCTGCAGCCCCTGTGCAGCCATCCAAGGCTTTGGATGCTTTATCAAGTGTTTCAGCTCCAAAGCCAACATAAATCACACTGTTGGCAGGCTCTGCCTTTCTGTCTCTGCTGTTATTTTCTGTTCATGATAAAACAATGTGGAAAGGAAGCACGCAGGCCAAGGGGAGGGGGAGAAGAAACAAGATCCCTTATCTAATGCGTGCCTGAGCTGCTCAAATGTTTCTGTATCAGCAATTATTTTGCCTGGCTTTGGGTTTTCACAAAGCTCTTGAGTCTCACAAAAGCAGCCTGAGATCATGTTGGCAGAGCACAGGCCCAGATTCTTCCCCTGTGTCTGAGTCTCAGCAGCCTTTGGAGGAGACCCGTGGAGCATCTCACGTGCACAGGAGCAGGAAATGAGCTGGGAGAGGATTTGCTGGATCTGGGGAGATGCTGAGCATCTCCAGCTCTGCCCCAGAGCTCCTAATGCTGGCTGGAGCCACAAAAAGCTGGGAAGGATCAGGCACCTTGAGGCTCCTGACTGCTGGGAGTGGATGTATTCCATGCAAACAATGTATGAGGGCATTGCAAAGTGAATGACCATTATTGGGATGGTTTCTGTACACTGCCCATGGCTGGTGGCCCAGTTTGGAGCATGAGCTTATAAATTTCTTGCTAAGCAGAAAGAAAAGGTGAAAAAAATGCTTCACTATTAATGGGAAAGGAATAGTATCTCTTCATCTATGTCTAAAAGCACCCTGAGAGTTGTAGATATTTGCTACAGTCCAGCTAAAGCAATATCCAGAGCTCAGAAAAGCAATATCCCCAAGCTCTGCTCCAGCTCTGGTGTTGATTTTGATATTTTTAATATTGCATCCAGACAACAGAGCCTGTCAACCACCATGCTAAGTGTTCATTTAACTAAGCCAATTTAAAATGTGTAGCAATTATGAAGAGATGGGCTCAGATGAGTCAATTTGTCTCAAGTGTTTTCTAGCTGAACTTAATAATATTGGAGATGTGAGAGAAATTGGAAAAAAAATTCACCCTCTGTGTTCAATTCTTTTGAGAAGTCGAAATACCTAATTCACTCTGGCAAATGATAAATGTTCCTCCCCTCTTCTAATTACATCTTGCCTTAGTCACAGCAGTCTCTAGTAAATCTCCTTTTGAGACTATACACATCACATACCATCCTTGGTGAAAAAAGAAAAAAAAAAAAAAAAAAAGGGAAGAAAGGAAAAGTTCTTGATTAGATTTTTTTTTTTTAAGAGCAATTCATTGTGCTCCCAGGATCTTTTCATGTTGCTAACCCCCTTCCTTGGCACTGCTCTCCCATGTGCCACGTCCTAAAAAACCCCTGAAGGAGTGGGGAAGGAGTGTGGAAGCTGTTGGGTGGGTGTCCCTGTGGGGAGCTTTGCAGGCACAGATGGGAGGGACAGCATGTGCACACACATTGCTTTTTGTGTTGGTGGTGGTTTAACTGCTGGCACAAATAAACATTTCCACACCTTGCACTGTGCTCACAAGCCTTGGTTCACTGTAGGTGCAGTTGTTCTCCCTTATTTGAAATAGTCACTGGTTCAAGACACATTAAATTTCAACACCTTTTTCCCAATTAACAAGGAATTAAAATTATTCAGCCAATAAATATCCCAGTGTCAGAGCCTTTTTTGGCTCACTGGTTGTGCTGCCAGGAGGGAACCTGAAGCTCTGATGGCCAAGCCCTCCCCATGGGCAGCCCCAGCACCTGCACATCTGCCTGCAGAAACTCTCCCATTTGCATTGATTTCAAATTGCTTTGGGCTAAAATGTCCTTTATCGATGCCATTTATCTTCCTAATCTCTTGCTTGCCCAGAGATAGTCTCCATTATCCTGTGGCTGCAAAATTTTCCAGCTAACATGCTGTTTTTAAATGTCTGAGTGGTTTCATTGCCTTGAGTGGGAGGTGGGTTTGCCACGAGGGCAGCCCCACACAGAGATGAACCTGCAGGGAAAGCAGAGATGGATTTATTTCATTTTCCCATCAAAAGCCAGACCTGAGGCTCACTGGTGGAGCACCCAAAGGGAGTCTGGGGAGGAGGGGTGGCATCCCCTCCATGGGCTTCCAGCTTTTGGTCTGACCTTTTTTTGAGTGTGGCTGAAACATGAGCAGTATTTCATCTCCAGGGTGTTGCCTGGAATGGCAAAAATTAACTGGAAGCTGGGATTTACAGCTGGATTTAACAGCAGGTTTTGGGGAGTGGCTCCAAGGGGTGTCCACAAAGCAGCTGGAGCTGGGAGCAGGGAGAGGAATGCCAGGCTGACCCAGGAAAGCCTGCCAGGTGTCCAGGGGGGATTTTCTGGACTGGAAAATGTCCCCAGCACTGTGTGTTCCCTGCTCTCCCTGCTGCAGGGACATTTCTGTTTGTACCCAAGGGTGGCAGTTTGGGCACATCAGAGGAGCTGCCAGCACTGAGACAGCTCATTTTGCTTTTGGAGTGAAATATTTGGTAAAATAGGAAACAGAGACATAACGAGTCCAAAGGCTTGTCTTGGTGGGATCAGCTTTAACCCTCCTAACAGGGTGTGGGAAGGAGATGCTGATGGATGCTCGGTTTCTGAGCTGCTGCCCATCCTCTCCTCCTCCTGTCTCTGGAGCTGGGAACAGGCAGCGCTCCTCCAGGAGGGAGAAAAGAGGGATAACAGCCCTTTGGTGGTACTTGGCATGTGTCTGTCCCCGGGCCATGCAGGGTGAGCCCCAGGCACACCAGAAAAGGGGCTCTGTGCTCCGCAGCCCACCCGGCACAGCCAGCTCCGATCTGGGGGCGGAGACAGAAAAAAAAGAGCTTTGGAAATCTGCTTAGAAGTCTGGCTCGTTAATACCCTGCCCAAAGCTTTTATCAAATAATTAGCTTTTGTGTCACACTTCCCAGCCAGCAATAAATAAATAAAGATGCAGATAAAGGGAGTGTTACACTTAAGCTGTGATTTTGGAAGTGGCTCCTGTGACCCTGCCCGAGGCCCCTGGGCTCAGCCACTGGCCCCTTGGCACGGGACTGATCAGAGCACAGGGATCTGAGCGGCTCCTCCTGGATTTGGCAGACCTGAGAGAGTCTTGATGTGAGGAAGTTTTGGTCCAGATGATGCAGGGTGTGCTGTCCCTGTGTGCAGTGGTGTGGCAGGAGGGATGATGTACAGAGGGGCACTGGCTGAATCCTTCCTGCATCTCTGAGGATGGGCTGGGCTTGGCTGGGGGAATTGCAGACCGTGGGGCAGCTCTGCTGGATGCTCCCTGCCCTCAGGACATCCCTTCTGCCATCCCCCCACCACCCTAACTGGGCTGAGCTGGGACTGGGAATGTGCAGAAGCTGCAGTTGCTGTTTGGACTGTTTGTCTTGTTTGGGCTAATTATGCCAAGAAAGTCATTATAATTTTATGCTCTTTGGATTAACGTTTTTGCCCAGGGCCCCATAATTAGTCTATGGTTTGTAGTTTAATGATTCTGAGCACAGCCAAGGCGAACTTTCTAACTGTAAATCAGGGGGCTCGGGATGTGGGCACTGACAGGGCAGAGGATCTTCCCAAGAAATGAGAGTTTATCTCCCTGTTTACAAGCTGAGCACTCAGCTGCTCAGCCCCCATGAGCTCAAACTCCATCCTAACACAGCCAGGATGCTGCTGAGGAATTGCAAGGAGCCCCAGCCCTGTCCTGAGCCTCTCCCAGGTGTCTCCTGCTTTGTGGGGATCCCATGGGGTGTTTCACTAGGGGGGTCCTCATCCCTTCATCCCTTCATCCCTTCATCCCTTCATCCCTTCAGCTTGGTTCTGCTGCACAGCCCTCCTGCCCAGGGGGCACAGAGCATCCCTCAGCTGCCCAGGGAAATGGTTCCATTGCATCCCTGGAGCTCTGCCCAGCTCTCTCAGAGGAGCAGGCAATTTGGATAATGATATTCTCTCCTTTAGCTCCAGCTATTAGTTGCTTTAAGCATCTTGTCTTTCTTGATGTGCAGTGGCCAGGGATGTCCATGCTGAAGCAGTGGTTTGGCATTGTGGGGCTGGAACTGGAGATGGAGTCCAGGTTTGGAAGGACTGGGGCACCTCCACCCTCACCATGGGGTTCACTGATATTTAAAGAATACTGATATTCCTGATATTTTAAATAAACCCATCATCCAAGGCACTGAACTCCTAAAAACCTGCATGCCCACCCTCTCAGGTCCTCTTGATGAGGAGCCAGAGACCCCATCCCTGGTATCCAGTGTCATCCTCCTGGTTTTTTATTTATTGCTGCTTGGGCTGGGGATGAGCTCAGAGCCACACGAGCTGCTGAGCGGGCAGGCTCCAGTCGGCTTGACTTGACAGATTGTTTGGGTCGAATTAGAAGCTCCCAGGAGAGTTTTGCAATTTCTTTTCCACTGGAAAATGCCATTAATTCATTGCCAAATTGTTAACAGAATCAGGGTCTCCGGTTTTAACAGGAGGAGATTCTCCTGATAAATGTCGTGGCTTTCCTTGAGCACAAGTCCCGGGAAGGGTAAAGCCCGTGGCTTGCAGCTCTGGGTGTCTCATCACTCATGTTCATTTTCCACAGAGAAATCTTTCCTTGGAGCCCAGGGCAGGCTGGGGCCCTGCAGGGAAATATCACAGCCCAGGCCAGTGAAGATGCTCCTGGACACCCCCATGTGCTCACAGCAATGTCCCCAGAGGTGTAAAAAGCGCCTAAAGCCCCTCCAAGCCTGCGGCACTGCAGCTGGAGCGGCCGTGGGAATCCCTGGAACGGCTTGGGAATGGGACACGGCTTTTCCCTGGGACAGAGGAGCTGCCCTAAGGGGATGGGAAGGTTTTAGCAGGAGAATAAATCACAGCGAGGTGCGTGAGAGGAGCAGCTATTGGATTTTGTGCCGGGCTGATTAAATTTTCATGCCGTTTTCGTAAGGCTGTCTTAAAAAACAAAGCGTTCCATAAGCCAGGGAAGGGATGCAGGGAGGGGAGAGGTGTCTCGCTTCTCTGCCGAGTCCTAACCTCAGGGTTTTCTCTCATCTGCCAGCTGGGCTTCCCAAAGCCTGGGGCTGTGCTGGTGCCACCCCAGCTCTGCCGGGACCGGGGCACAGCACAGCGGGTTGGGGGCGGGATGGGGAACGAGCTCACCCACAGCCCGCACGGGTGGGGAGGCATTTCACACCATCAAACGAGCCTTGCCTTTAAAAAATCACTTTCCCCCAGCTGTTCTGCAGCCTGGTGAGGGGGGGACTCCCAGCTGCTGCCCCTCGCATTCCCATTTGGGGCTCCCAAAGGCACCACGAGCTCTAGCCACAGTGACCGGAGCGTTTTTCTGCTCCGCGTTTCGCCCAGGGTTCGCGCTGTGCTGAGCTCTGCTGTCTCTCGTTCCAGCGGCGACAGCATTTCAGGCAGCTAATGAAGTGCTGATTTTCCTTAATTGCCCTCTCGAATTTGCTGATCACTCGTAAAGATCTCAGGTTAAAGAGAGAGCCGGTGCCTGTTATTATCGGGGCTATTTTCCATGGCCGGGTCAGGCGGGGAGGAAGGTTTCGCTGCATGAGCTGCATTTTCTGAGCTCGTTTGTGATTTACTGTCCCTGGGAAAAGGCTCAGCAGGACAGCACAGCCCTTCAGCTGGCGAGACAAACACACAGGGTCAGACTGATTTGTGGAGGTGCCTTGGTTTTTAAGTGAGTTTCCATCACCCTTCAGAGCATCACAGCGCTGAGAGGAGAAAACGCAGCGCTGGCAGCGGGGGCTGGTGCTGGGCGAGCTGTGGCCACCCACACACGGGGAGCAGGATGGGCAGGGCAGGGGCGAGCTGGAAGGGAAGGGTGCAGAGGGAAACAGCCCAGGGCAGCTCCCTGTGCCCGCACTCCCTTCCCGAGGAGAGATGTCCTGGGGCAGAGCCGGGCGAGGGCGGCGGTGGAGGGTGGCAGTGGGTGCTGCAGGGTGACAGTGGGTGCTGGAGGGTGGCAGTGGGTGCTGGAGGGTGCCAGTGGCAGCTGCAGGGGGACACTGGGTGCTGGAGGGTGGCAGTGGGTGCTGCAGGGTGACAGTGGGTGCTGGAGGGTGACAGTGGCTGTTGGAAGGTGACAGTGGGTGTTTAAGGGTGACAGTGGCTGTTGGAGGGTGACACTCCGTGTTGGAGGGTGACACTGGGTGCTGAAGGGTGGCACTGGGTGTTGGAGGGTGACAGCGGGTGCTAAAGGGTGACACTGGATGTTTAAGGGTGGCAATGGCTGTTGGAGGGTGACACTAGCTGTTTAAGGGTGACACTGCGTGCTGAAGGGTGACAGTGGCTGTTGGAGGGTGACACTGGCTGTTGGAGGGTGATGGCGGGTGTTTAAGGGTGACAGTGGCTGTTGGAGGGTGACAGCGGCTGTTTAAAGTTGCTTTCGGGTGTTGGGACACCCTCTGAGCCCCGGGATCCCGGGACACCCTGCCCTGTCACCGTGCCCCAGGCTGTGTCTGCAGGGCACGCAGAGAGCAGCAGGGGATGGGATGGGATGGGATGGGATGGGATGGGATGGGATGGGATGGGATGGGATGGGATGGGATGGGATGGGATGGGATGGGATGGGATGGGATGGGACAATGGGATGGGATAATGGGATGGGATGGGATAATGGGATATCAGCGCATCATTACCGCAGCAATTATTTTAAAAGAGGGGTGATGTCAGATCCATAGCAAGCACCTTGGCACCGGTTTGAGAGAGAGAAACCCGCACAGTTTAAGCGTCACGGAGCGGGGAATGTGATCCTCCCCCAGCTCAGCATCCTCGGGAAGGGCAGTGGGCAGCAGCGGTGCCTTCCAGCGCTGAGCTCCACAAAAAACCTGTTCATGCCACCACCACGGGGCGGCCCAGCTGGCCGAGGAAAGAAACCCGAGTCCCAGGTTTCGTTCCCAGCAACTGCCCATCCTGGGAAGTGACTCTGGGGAGGAATTTGGTGCTGGTGTGAGCGTTTGGGAGCCCTGTGTGCAGCCAGGCAGCTGGAGCCCAGCCCAAGGCACAGCTGCGGGGAGTTGAGTTACTCGGCTTCCAAAATCACATTTTTCTGTGGTTCCCTCATTTGAATGAGGGAATAATGTAGATATTGTGAGCAGAACTTGTCTGGGAGCCCTTGGAAAAGCAAACCTATGGCGAGTGCACTTGTTCTGCTGGTGGCACTTTGTTGGGGGGCACGATAAAGTGGGCACAGCAGGCGGGAGGGCACCCCAGCTGCATGCCAGGCTCTGGGTGGGAATTCAGCAGGGAATGGAAATGGGATTAGAAAGCTGGATGCTGACTCTGAACACAGAGCCAAAACCAGAGCAAACCTCCAGAACGTCCCCTGGGGGGTGTCTGAGGTGTTTTGGTGAGACAAGAAGTGTGGAAATATGCAATGCCAGGGGTAGGGCAACTGCAGAGGTGCCCCAGGCTGCAGGGGGAAGCAGGGAGAGCCAAGCCATGATGTGCCAGGAGAGCCCCTGTGCACCTTTTGTCACCCTGCATGAGGAGGAGATGCTTCACAGTGCCCAGGAGGGCATCGGCGGCAGGAGGGATGTTGGCTCAGAACAAAATAACTTTGAAGGTGGATTTATACAGCTGAATCCCCAAACTGCTGTGCTGTGCATGCAGCAGCCCAGCTTTACATCTGTCAGGCTGCCAGCCTGGGGCCATCCGTGCCAGGCTGCCCTGCACAGAGCTGTGCTGAGGGTGCAGAGCCCAGCTAACAGGACCTTCAGCATTTCTGTCATTCCAGACATGCCTGCCAGGTTTCAGCCAGAGCAGAGGCAGCTGTGTCAGGGAAACCAGCACACAAATACTTCTCATTCCAGGCCCTAACCCGGGTTTATTTTAACCACTCCGTGCCCATTTTATTCCTCAGCAGTGCAGAGCCCTGTGGTGCTCAGTGGTACTGAGCTGGGGATGTCCTGCTGCTGCTGGTCACCTTCAGGGATTGTTTCCACCTTCAAGGATTGGTTCTGTCCTTTGAATGAGGAGGGAACCCACATGTGGACACGAGTGGGTGCCTTCCCCATCACTCTGGGGAGTGCCTGGTGGCCACAGGAACCAGGGATGTGTCTGCACCCCATCACTGGCTGGGGCAAAACTCTCCTCCCAGCACTGGTCATTGTCTGGAGCTGGGTATGAGGTGAAGGCTGTGCTTCCAAACACAGCAATTCCCTCTGCCACCCCTGCATTCCCAACCACTCTTGTTTCACAGTGTGTTCCTGTCCTGCCTGGGGACCCTGCTGCTCCTCTGGTGCAGTTCCTGTGTTCCCAAATATCCCAAATATGCTTTACCCTGGGCTGTAGCAGATACAGGCCCTTGGTGATAAGGGATCACAAGCTGATGGATTAACCTGAGCTCAGTTTTGCCTGGACCAAGCTACAGGCTGTGCCCAGACTGGCATGAAGAGGAAAGGCAGGGGCACTGAGGCTGGATGTAGGTGCTCCAGGGAATGATGGCTTCTGAAAGCAAACACCACTAACTGTCCACCACAGGCACACCAAGAGCTGGGAGGTGAGGAGGAGGCTCTGGTTCCTATGCAGAATGAGTGCTACCACTTCAAAATTAAATGCAGTTGCCATAGAAATATTAATTGGGAACAAAATCTGAAGATGACACTTAAGCAGAAGATGGAGCGTTACGGAGAGATGAGGACAGCGATGAAAATAGAACAGTTAAAAGGAGAATTCTTCAAAGGAAGTATCATGTAGGTGAATATTTAATGCACAATCAGCAGGCTGCCACGTCAGTGGTGCTTTTAGTGGTGTAGGGCAAAGGATGGGAAGTGCTTGCTGGGGGACAGAGCATCCCTCCTCACCAGCAAAGGTCACTGGGCACTGCAGGGGGAGTCTGAGGAGGATCCTGCAGTGGCAGCAGATTCTGCTCTTGGCTGCAGCAGGGCTGGGATTCAGGGCACAGCTCTGTTTGCAGCCCCTGTGCTCTCACTGTGCTGCCTGGTTTGCAGCCAAAGGAGCCAAAGTCAGGCTGATGGGCACCTCCTGGCAGCCTGGGTTCTCTGCCCTGGGCAGACACTGCAGGAGTTCCCAGGCTGCTCTGAGCCTCCTGCTCCTCCTGGGAACATTTGCATGGGGAGCAGGGAAGAGCTCCCAGCCCTGCCAGGCAATGCAGGGCAACCTGCTCTTTCCCAAACCACTGCCTGGCCTGGGATTTTTGGGAATGTGGCAGAAACACCCCCAGGCAGAGAGGAGTTTTGGGGTGAAGCAGGGCTGAGGCAAGGCAGAGTGGGGACAAAGTGCCCCAGTGAGCAGAAATCCTGCTGGGACCCTACAAAGGGTACCCAGAGCTCTCCAGGGAAGGATGAGTGCTGGGCCACCTCTTCTTGCAGCAGCAGTGCCACTGGTGGGGAAGAAGAGAAGGACATTGCTAGAGAAAAAAAAAAAGAAACAAAAGGTAGATTATGGTAACAACCAGCCCTTTTTCAGGCAGCCCAGTGAGAGTAGCTCCCCTCTGCAACTCCAACCCAACAAGCACCAACTCCTGATTTTCCCAGGCAGAAGTTTGCTCTTCCAGGCTCTCGTCAGCCTCACATCCCATTTCCCCCTCTGCTTTGTCTCTGGGAGCTGTGGTGTGGGATCTGCACTCAGGTGGGGATGGAGGTGAGGATGGTCCCACAGGGGCACAGCGTGGGGCTGGCAGGCAGCCCAGGGCAGGGACTGGGACCTGCAGGGTGCATCCATCTCTGCTGCTCTCCCCTCTCAGGAGGAGGGAGGATTACAACCAAGTCGTGCTTTTCCCATGAACCACCTCCCACTGTGTTATGCTCTGAAGTTAATTGCAAATGAGGAGATGGAAATAGCTTATTTTGACTTTCCTTAAACAGTACTTCAGTGAATTTTTTTCCTTATTTTTTTTTTCTGTCTCGAGAGGCAGTCCTGTGTCTATTGGAAAATAGCAATTATTTCTGTAATTCCCTAGAATTAGTAGAATTAGTTGAATGGGTAATATTTGAAGTGAAATGCTGATTAGAAATACACTTGGTGTGGAAGCACCAGGAGCATTGTGGTGGAGCTTTGGGGGCTCCTCCTCCATCCCAGGGCACAACAGAGCTCAGCTCAGGTTTCTTGGGGAATAGTCAAAGATGTCTCAGTCCTGGCCACCAAAGATGCTGAAACTCCTCTCCTGTGAGGACTGGCTGGGGTTGTTCAGCCTGGAGAAGAGTTTTTGGAGAAATTAAAGATCCTTCCAGCGCTCCAAGAGAGCTGGAGAGGGACTTTGGGCAGGAACAGGAGTGACAGGACAAGGGGGATGGCTTCAAACTGAAAGAGGGCAGGGTAGGATTGGATATTAGGAAGAAATTCTTTGCTCAGAGGGTGGGGAGGTGCTGGCACAGGCTCCCAGAGAAGCTGTGGCTGCCCCATCCCTGGAAATGTCCAAGGCCAGGCTGGATGGGGCTTGGAGCACCCTGGGATCAGGGAAGATACACAGCTGGAGCCTCTCACTCCTGAAAAAGGAGCAATAAAACCACCTCAGGCACTTTTTTGGCTGGAATGAGGTTGGCACTGTCCACCTTGGGCACCTCCTGCAGCAAGCAGGGCACAGTGCAGCTCTTGGGAGACTTGGTTCTGCTAAAGATTTGGGGTTCACAATCCTTCATTTAAAAAAAAAAAAATATTCTGTGGTATTTTTAATAACCTGCTGGTTTAACTCAATTATGAGTGCATAATTAACTTGCTGAGATGAAGCAGGAGATAAACCTTTGATTATTTTTTTTTTCTCTTGAAGGATGCTGCAGATAGATTTTGAACTTTGTATTCAATTACTTAAAGGAGAAAAAAATTAACAGGTTTCTGATGAGAAAAGCATACAACCTCCTTCATAAAGAGAGATTTATTAAGGATAGTGAACGAGTGTACCTCAGGGCTCAATCATTTACTGTTTTTTTTTTTTCAAGGGGTGATTCAATTACTTTAAGATGTGTTGCCTAAAAGAACAAACTGGGCTCTGTTACTTGGCAAATTAATCAAGTTCCTTTCGTGGTTTCTCTGGTTAATAATTTCATTTAGGTGGCCTTCTGTTACATGGTTTCATCCCTACCAAGAAAAGTCTCAAACGAGAGGGAGGGGGAGAAAAAAATTGTTATTTGCTTTCTGTACAAGGCAGCAAACACCACTTGAGCAGGAAAAGTTTTCCCAAAATCAGCTCTCTCAGAGGTGCCTGTGAAAGCAGCAACTGGTTGGAAGAGATTTAAAAAAAAAAAAAAAAAAAAAAAAGTGTTAAGGCTAATATTTTCACTGTGCAAAAAGGCCATTTGGATTTGTTGTCATCTGTGAAGGGCTGTGGATTTTATTTGTAATTACTGTGAATGACGTTCTCTGGCTAGCGCCAGCCAACCCTGAAAATGTCACCGATTTTTAACACATTTGTCTCTTTGAATATTCATAGCTCTGCTACTCCATGCAGATGGAGAAAGTGCCACAGGGGAAAGGGGGAGTTTGAGGAACTGGGCCGTGCCCTGGTGGTTCTGGTGCTCCCCAAATCCCTGCCCTGGGACAGATGTTGGCTGTGCCCTGCACCAGCAGCCACCACTGCCATGAAAAAACACCATCAGCCAGAATTTCTGCTTGTCATGGAATGACTTGGCTTAGAAGGGACCTTAAAGATCATCTGTTTGCAGCAAAACATTTCTCATGGGTTTCTCACTGCCTCTGCCTGGAGGGTAGAGAGAGGATGGGGATGCTCAGAAAATGCAGGCTGGCTGGCCCCAAACTCCATCAGGGAGACTTTTGGGAAAAGCTTTAGGGCTACTATTTTTTGCACCATAAAACATCTTTATGAAAGGCATGATCAATCCTGTTTCATTTTCCTAATTAGTTGGTTATAAACAGAAAAAAGTTTTAAACTGTGGCTGGGCTGTATCTGCTAAAACACTTTAGATGCCAAATTCTGCATCCAGCAGAAGGGGAGCAATGCTCAGTGTGACCTTTCTGAATAAAACCATGACTCCCACCAGCACTTGAGGGCTTAGACATCACCTTGCTGTGGCAGGGAACAAATTTCACCTGGAAAATGGGGGAGACAGGAGCAGCAGGAGCCCAGCCCCGTTAGCCCTAATGAGGTTTTTCACCAGGAGCAGGAGGATGTGCCTCCCTCCCAGCCACCACAGGGACATGGATGCTCATGTCATGGCTTATTGCTTTTCCTTTGGGCAGCACTCTGCTGATGATCAAGTTAATGGAGGGAGCAGAGCAGTTCCCAGCAAACGAGGTCATCTGTTTCCTTTCAAGGGATTTGGCTCCGGTTTCATCATTTCATCACTGGGAGGAACAGTGAGGCCCTTTTATCAGGAAAGGGCTTGCAGGGAGGGGCCATGGCAGGCTGGTCTCTGCCTGGTGTGCTAACTCATTTTAGACCCTCACATAAAACCTGTGCTCTGTTTCAGGGCTTGGGAAAGTGCCCCAAAGGGGCAGAGCAGAGGTTGGGGACACACTGACCCCGATTTCAGGACCAGCCACGCTCCACTCTGAGCACCTCACCACGTGTGCAGTGCCATGGAGATGGCCAAATTGTGCTTTTCTCCCTTTATTTTCCTTGTACTTGCTCTTTTGGAAGCCACAGCCCCCGGTGCTACTCTTAGCCTCCGCCTCCAAAATGCATTTCTGGATAGAAATGGGAGTGCTGAGGTGGGGTGGATATTTTTAGAGCAGCTGGCAGACTCTGCAGAGCAATTATGCTCCAGGTTCCCAAATAGCCCAGAGCTCTGTCACTGGCTGAAAACACCCCCAGGTCCATTTGTCCAGGGCTGGTGTGGGTGGGGGAGCTTTGCTCCAACCCAAATGTTGGAATTGGGCACAGCTGGAGCTCGAGTGAGGCCAGAGCAGCCCCTCACCCAGCTCTGAGCACTTGGGAAAGGAATGGCTCACAGATGTTGCACAAAACCCACCTCTGGGGAAATAAAAAAAAAAAAAGAAAACAAACCCCTCTGATCTTATCCTTGGCACTCCAGGCACAACTTTCCCTTCTTCCCACCCTCCACACTGACAGCAGGGTTCTGGTGCTGCTCGTGGAGCATCCTTGGATGGGGAACTTCTGTCATGCCTGGGTAATGGTGGCTTTTTGTGCAAACAATTCTCGGGTTTTTTTAATGCCTTCACACTTAAATTTAATGTGCTCATCCCAGCGTGCCAGCAACTGCTTCTATGCCAAGAAAAACTGGTACATTTTGGAGGTGTTGGATGCTCCTTTGCTGGGGACACTCTGAGGTGCCTGTGGGTGACAGGGCTCCCGTTTTTTTTCAGGACAGTAATTTTCCCTTGCTGTCCTCTGGATGGAGGCACAGGAGAGCAGTCACAAGTGTTCTGCCATCCCTTTTTGGCAGCTCTCCAGAAGCATCACTGCAAATTGGAGCTGTGATGCCCAGCAGGCAGCCCTGGTCCTGGCCCTGCCCAGGGGGGATTTTCATCCTGCACAGGAGGAAATTTCAGGCACGAGGTGTTTGCAGGGCAGGGACACTCTGAATCCCACAGCTTTAGTCACCCCTGGCTCTGTGTTTTCCTGCTCCAATTTCCTACAAGAGCTGATTTTCCCACTTGAGGACAGGAAGCAGCGTTCTTGCTTTAATTCTCACTCTGAGCAGAGGATTCTGAATCTGAGATGGCAGTGCCCCAACACTTGGCTCCACCTTTTCCCCTCTTTAATCTATGTTTGCAGCACTGGCTGCTCCTGGTGTTTCCAGCTGCCCTTTCCCACCCAGAGCACCGCCTGTAAAGCTCTTTTGCTCCAAGGTTTTTCAGACATCCAGGAGGGCTGGGTGTCCCACCACTGCCTCGTTCTCCCTGGGTCTGCTCTGCCTGCCAGGCTCTGGCTCCTGCTGGAGGATTTACTGCTGGGGAGATGCAGTGCTCTGACTTATGGAAGCAGGACGTTCACTTGGCAGCTCGAGAAATAATGGGAAATCCATTTAATTATTCCCCAGAAATGCTCAGATTGTGCAGATGCCGAACTTAGGTTTAATATAATTTAGATAACTCATGCCTATAAACATGTCTGGGGCTGAATGTGGATGGAAAGCCAGGATGGATCCCAGCCTGTGCTTTTCCTCTTTGATTTAATTTGGAGCTCCAAGTATCCTACAGGAGCAGGTTCATCCCGTGCTTGACCCCACTGGGCACCACCAAACCCTTTGGTTCAGGTCTGGAATGCTGGGGAAGATGTTTTCCTCTGGTTTGCAAGAGTTTTTCACCAGGATGTTGTGGGCAGCAAGGCACTCAGGTCCTGTGCTGGGGCACAGTGCCAGCCTCAGCACTGGCACTGACTGTGCTTAAGGGAGCAGGATAGAAAAGGGGGGAAAAAGAACTTACTGCTGGTAATATCCGTGCTCTGGGGTTAAAATGAGAAATCTCCCCTTTTTAGGGGAATCTCTTCTTTCATCCTTGGCATTTGGGAGCAGCCAGACCACTCTGCCCAGGGTAGTTTTGTAGCCCAGCTGAGCCCAAATCCTTCTCCTGGGAAAAGTTCAGGATCTCTGTAAGGAGAGAATCTCCTGGCGTGGCAAACACGGGCAGTTCTCAGCTACTAAACAGTTCAATTATTGCCTTGTTTTTCTCCACTTCCACCTCTTCCCGGGCTCTTTCCTCCCCTCAATTCCAGCTCCTTCTTCCCTTCCCTGGCCTGCACTGCTCCTCACACCTTAAATACCTCCCAACACTCCTGCGGCGGCTTTTCACCCCAAAACATCATCGCTGGGATGTCCCTCACTGTGACACCTCGGCCAGGGGATGTTCGAGGAACCAGCTCTGAGAAACACCGGGGAAAAAACCCCTCAGCATCCCCCCAGTCCCAATCCCCATCAATGCCGGCTGTGACTCATCCCCTGCTTTTTAACTTCGACTTTTGCAATCCCAGGCAGCAGCGAGGTAAGGCTGGAGTGACACACATCACTGCAGGGTAATTAGACCGAGCACACACACACACACACACTCACAGAGCCACAGCACTACTGATTTCTGCATTAGCATGATAATGAATGTTCTCACTAGAAGCTTGTAATTATGTTTCCTCTTTTTTTTTCCCCTCCCCCTGAAAGTATAATTAATTATGAATAGAGCCAGAGTTTGACGCTAACGCATTTTTTTTTTTTTTTAAATCCCTCTTGGTTCTATTTCTGCCCTATTAAAAATTTATGAAGGAGCCAGAGGTAAAGTCATTTTCCCAGACAGTTACTCCTATAAATTCAATGGGAATAATAAAGTAATAATAAAAGTCAGGAAGGGTCTTTGCAGAGGGTTTTCTCCCCTCTTTAGGACATCACCCAAGGAATTTGCTGCATTTACCTGTTGAAAGCCCCAGTCCATCCGCACTGTTACAGTCTGGGGGCAGCTGCAGTGGGCACGGATGTGCCCGTGGGTATCCCGAGTGACAAACAGCCCCCAACCCTGCAGGTCCCCTCCCTGAAGCTGCTGCCACCGTGAAGGAGGGAGGTCAGAGCAGAGTGCTGAGAGGAAAAACCCTTTATTAGTTGAAAATAGAAGAAAAATAACCTGCAAGCACTCTCAGTACCTTGGGAGAGTTATTTAGGACTAGGAGATGCAAAACCAAAACTTGCAGGGAAGTGCTGGATTTTTCATCTGTCTCACAGAGATGAACTCTCCTGGGATTCCAACCTCGGTGTGTCCCAGTTTTTGGAAGCAGGAAAACCTCAGGGTTTGCTCCCGATGCTGTGGCTGCTTCCAGCAGGGCAAGATGCTTCCACCCCACCTCCATTGTGGCTCCTCCTTTCCCTAGATAATCTGTGTTTAATCACACCGTGCCTTGGGGACAGAAAGTGAGAAAAGGGGTGAAACCAGCCCGGCGGTTTGGGGTGATTGGTGTGAAGATGTGATGATAGGGACTGAGGCTGAGCTGTTCCCAGGATCTCCATCCTTCAGGCATCCCAGGTGAGCTCCTTGCAGTGCCACAGGCTTTGCCCCCTGCTGCTGCAGCCTGTTGTGCTTCCTCCTCCTCCTCTGCTGGTTGCCATTCATACCACCAGCCTTCCCTTGCCGTAGGTGTGAACTGTTTTTCTTTTTAAATTGCATTTATTCTAACAAATGTCTCATGCAAACACAATTGCAGGTTTGCTAGAGGGAGATGCTATTTGCAGGCAGCCTTGCACAAAGGCAGATTTATTCTCCTTCCATTCATTTGAAGCTAAAGTAATAGCTCTAACTACATCTGACTTATAATAAGCACATTCCTGGGAACAAACCTGCACTCTGCATGTATTTCCCTCTTTGTCAGCTCCACCAAGGCACTTTTTCTCCCTCTCTTTTTCATTTTTTTTTTACAATAACAAAATCAGAGCCTTGTCAGTTGAAAGTTTATATGCCCTATTTATAGCGCTCTGCTGTCTCCCAGCTTTTATGTTCCAGCATAAGTAGCTCTTTACCCTCTGCTCACAAGGAGCTGAGCATGAGCCTGAACACAGCCTGGATCTCCATAATAGCTCTTTTATCCTTCCCTGAGGAGGGGAGCATGCCCTGCTCTCCATGGACCCGCCTGTTTCAGCTCCAGCCTTGCTGGAGGGGAGCACCCATAGCCACAGAACTTTGCCCTGTCTGTTTGGATAATTCTTTTTGCCAGCGAATCCTTGAACTTGGGGGTGTTTTGCTAAGCTGTGGTTTGATGTTTGAAGCATCCCTGGCCTGTGATGGGTGGGAAGGCCCACCAAAGGTGAAATTGCCATCTCTTTGATGAGTGCCATCAAGAAAAAAGAATATGAATAGTTTTCCAGGGAGCTGCAAGAGTTACTTCAGTGATTTCTGTAGTTAAGCTGATACTTTAATGCAATTTGTGTATTTAAGAGATCTTCACAGGCAAGCATGGATGCAGAATCTCCTGTGGCTCCTTGACTTGCCATGGTTGGATCCTTAACCTCATCTCCAGATGTTATTTTGGGACAAGGTCTGGCAGAGACACTGAGGCAGCAGTTCCTGAGATGGAGAGCAGAGAAGTGGTTTGAGGACAAGTCAGAGTCACCACAAACCCCCCAGCCCAGTCCTCCAGCTCTCCTGGGTGCCCCCAAACCTCCCAGTCCTTTGTGTGAGCCCTGGCCAGCATTCAGGGGGGATGGGGCTTTCAGCAGCTCCATCTAGAGAGTGGCATCCCCTAAATCCACGCTGGTGGGGCTGGAACTAGACCCCTTTAATGTCCCTTCCAACCCAAACCATTCTGTGATTCTGTGCAGGAGCAGAGCTGGAGTCCCAGCCCTTTCCCCTCTCTCTGCAGAGGGCACAGAGTCTCCTCTGTTACCTCGTGGCACGTCACTGGGACGCAGGCAGGACTCTCCATCTGTTCCAGACAGAAAGATCAGGATAAAAGGGGCTATTGTGCTCTTCTCCCTCCAACTAACTTTAATCCTGGTGAAGGGGAAAATCTACATGCTAAAAAATCCCGGGTGGGAGGTCCTGCTTGGATGTTTACAGAGTAAACAACCATTACAACTTTAAAATTGCAAAATAATAATTTAAAAAAAAGAGAATGTTCAAAGCAGAAACACAAGCAGAGAGCCAGGGCTGGGGGGAAACAGCTCTGCCACAGCTCCTCTGCAGGGCTGTGCTTCTGAGGATTCCTCCCATCTGTTAAATATAGCTGATGAGCTGTTCTTGAATCGCACCTAATTACATCTCCTCTCCTGCACGCTGGCACTTCGCAGCTCCTTGCAGCTACAAGGAGCTGGATGATTGCAGCTTGAACTCCTCAGGTGGAGCGAGACGCTCATTTGTCATCCCCTGTTTGGCTGTCTCCTACTTGGGAGGAGGGAGATGAAAAGTTGAATTCTCTGAGAAAGGAGGGGAAAAAAAAAGAAAAAAAAGAAGGAAAAAAAAAATCCTTTTGAACTCTTGGCTCATTAAGATGTCAAAAGGTTGGGTGCCCTGGCAACTGCTTCGTGTCTCTAAGCAGGGCTTGAAATTCCTGCAGCCATCCTGGGGGGAATCTGCAGGCACTCACTGGGCTCCTTCTTCTTGGGACAGGATCCTCCTGAAAAGCTGCTCCCATTTCCACCAGTACAGGTTTCCTAGCTGGGAGCAGCTGCCCCTTGGGCACTGGGTGTCCAGACCCTGTGTCACCTCATCCACTGCCCCGTGTGCCTCTTCCAGCCCTTCCCATCCCCACTGAAAATACCAATTCAGGGTCATTGCTGTGGGCTTCACCCAGAAAAAGTCATTGCCTGAAAGGTATTTGGATTTATTTTATTTATTTGTTATTTAATTTTTGGCTTGCATGCATCAGTTTGGTTCTGCTGAGTTTGGAGAGTTTTTTCTCAAGATTTTGCCAAATTTCAGCCAGCTGCTCTCTAGCCTCTCCATCCACATCCTGTCTGGCAAAATTTCTACCTTATTTTTTTTCAAGCTCCTCCTTGGGCTGCACATCCTATATCTTTTGTTAAAATATGTTTCTTCATCCCAATGCAGGGCTCTCACTGGAGTTTAAGTGACACCAAAGAGGGAAATATGTTTTTCCCAATTCCAGAAAAATCCCAGGTGTCTTAAAATGAAAAACCTCCAGACACAAAATTTCCCAGTTACTACATATTTCAGCATATCCAAAGTAGGGAAGGCTGGTGAGTGTCCTCCTCTCTGCCACCACCTCCTGCATCCCCAGCTGAGCTCAGCTGAGAAAGAGACAGAGCTGTCATTATAAATACACTTCAGATCTCTTCCATGGGGGAGGAAAAGTGCCAACACGACCAAAAATATGCATAAGATCAACTCCCTGGTTAGAAGTGGCCTGGCTACTAGTTTCAGTTCAGCTTTGCTGTGGGAAGCCCTCATCATTTTCTACTGTTTTACTCATAGCCAAAAATATGATGAAACCAGAACTGGATGGGTTTTTTTTATGTCTCATTACAGTAAGCATCATAAATTATTCACCCATGAGTGAATTCAACCACATTTCTTACTCAAAAGGAGCTTCCTTTCCTCTTCAGGGGCTTGGAACTCGGAGCCTCCTGGGCTGGTGGTGGATTTCAGGGCTTTCCCAGCTGCCACTGCCTGGGGGACACACGGGGACATCCTTGGCATCCCCCAGCCCCTGGCCCAGCTGCTTCCATGGTGGGAGCAAACTTCAGTGGGGCAGGAGAAGGTTTTGGGACAGGTCTTGGCAGGCAGTGGGGATCCCCATCACACCACCCCCAAATTTCGAGCGTTACTGCCAGATCCTTCCAGAAATGCGTGTCCTAGGACAATGTCAGTCTAATCAGCACCCTCTTCGTTAGCAGGGCCCTATAATTAGAAGCAGCAGCCGGCCATCTGCTTTTATCTCGCCCACCCCTCGGTGCCTCTGCGCTGTCCCCTATTACCGGCCGTCATTCGAGACGTTCCCCCCGCCCCCGAGCGCGGCTGATCTCACTTTCATTATTGCTAATGACCCGCGCTGGCAGCGCTCTGCGGTGTGGAGCTGCCCAAATCCAGCCCCTCTTCCCTGCCTGCCTGCCCATCATCCCCTCCCAGAGGGTGTTTTTGGGGTTTCACAGCCTTGCCAGTGGATCTTCCCCAAATACGTGCCCCGTGCGAGGTGTGGGGCTGTGAATAGGAAAGCACTGGGGGAAATATTCCTGCTCTCAAATATTCGGAGGGTTTCCAGCTTGTAAAGTGCTTTCCCAAGTTTTCTGTTGCACCCTACTCCCAATTAGGATGGCATCTGCCAGGACATCAAAAAGACCACCTTGTCCACATCCAGCAGCCAAGGGCTGGCTGCAGGGTAGTCAGATCTTGGAGGAAAGAAAGGAGAAAACCTCTTTTTATGTATCTTTAATTTCAGTGCCTAGACAAAAGCATAAGACATATAAATGGATTAACAGCCATGGTTTATTAGTGCTCCTTAATTCACTTCACAGGGCTGAGGGAAAAGTTATTAGCAGATGTATGGCCAGTAATAAGCTAATTATAACCCTGTCAGATCAGAGATTTGAAGAGGTGGGTAGTTTTGTGTGTGAGATAACTATAATTGTCTGTTAAAGATTATGAATTAATATTGATTTAATAAAGCTGTGGCCATTTATTTCTGTGGTAAAAACTAGTTAGTTAATCTGTGAGCTGCCCCAGCACGGTGGGAGGCAGCTGGAGGTGTGTAGTGGGGAGGTCAAAATGCAGGTGGGACTGGTCACTGGGGCTGTGTCCTGCCTGTCAGTGTCCCCATCGCTGGCTGTGACAGGGACAGCTTTGTCCCGTGGCTCAAAATTGACACCTGGTGCCTCAGCAGCTCAGCCCTGGGTCAGCGTGAACCTGTGGGAGGGGAGAATGTTTGCTGCTTTCAGCTGGATTTAAAACCAATCTGCATTTATCTGCATTTAAAAGCTGATCCCCTCAGGAGGGACGTGACCCTTTTGGGCTCCTGTGTGTCCCCTGATGTGTTCAAATCTCAGGCAGCCCCCGGAGAGCCTGAGAGGAGTGGATGTGGGTGTGATGTGGGACTGGGGAGGCAGATGGAGCATGACCCACTGCTGGCACAGGGTGTCCAAACAAACCCAAACCCAGGGAGGAATGGGACAGCTGCCCAGGCCCACTCAGCCCAGCCATTGGGAGAGGGAGCCAAGGGAAGGCCAGAGGAAGAGGAGAGGCCAAGCCTTGTGGCCAGGGTCAGGACTGGCTGGGAAAGCAGAACTTCATTGCAATTGCAGCTTGTCAAGGTGCTGGTGGGTGGGATCACCCTCACACCTTGGGGATGAAGGCAACCTGGTGATGCTCAAATCATTTCCCAGTTTACAGCCACCATCCAGGATCACTTCATTTTCCCCCTCCTGCACGTAGCAGAGTGCCACTGACTTTGAGACACTTCACATTACATAATTTGTTTCTGTAAATCATTGCTAGCTTGAAGGTGAACACAGAAAAAGGCAGGAGTGTGGTGTGGGGGGCTGCATCCTCGGGTTTTTCCTTTCCCACTTCTCCAGGGGAACATGCAGAGATCTTTAGTTTAGTTGTTTTTTTTTTTCCCTGAGACAGATCCACTTCTCTAAGGTGAGCTCCATCCCTTCACATCTCCTGAGTCCCATCGAATTCCTCTCATGCCTGGAGCAAGTAAAGGCAGGTCACCAGGGCGGTGGGAAGTGTTTTGGAGCTTTTGGATGTGTTACATCATGCAGGGCAGGGCTGCAAACCTCCTGCTGCCTCCTCCCTTTGCCAGACCCACCCCCAGCCCCTCCCTGCGACCACCGAGGGGTCCAGGACCCCTCATCCCTGTGCCGGGACGCGTGGCTGTGGGGGGAAAACCCTGCCAAAGTTTTCACTCGCATTGGTCCTAGTGGGCTGCTGCTCCAGGCTGAGTGGAGCTAAAGGCTTGCTTTAGATGTAATCACTTTCCCTGGAGCTTTCCATGGGAGGGTGGTTTCAAAGGGAGGGTGGCTCCTGTTTTGCATCTCACTTCTTTTCCTGGAGGAGTTCGGGTCAACCTAAGCAAGAAAACGCCCCGATTTTCTTGCAATTGCGCCGGGAACGGGACAAGTTTAACGTAGACCATCTCAAATATCTCCAGTTTTCCGCTGAGAGCTGAAATCCCCGTCTTTGCTGCGGACGGCTCGCATTACCATTTTATCTGATGGAATAGCTATCAATGGCAGCTTCCAAGTGAAACGCTGAGGAAAATCTGTGTAAGCTATCTGCAGCCTCGCAGCACAGATACACCGTGATTACAGCGACAGCCAGGCTCTGTCTCCCGGATTTCATGGGAGTGTACGTGTCCCGCTGCAGCACAGCACCCACGCCAGGCTCCCTCTGCTCCGGGATGCTCAAGGCAGGCTCACCGTGGGCTTCGCTCAGCTCCCAGAGCCTCGAGATGCTGCCACGATCTTATCTGTGATTTCTCCAGCGCGAGAAGCTTCCAGTTTCCAATATTGCAGGGGAAAAGCTTGAAAACAAAAAGCCTCGAGGCTCCAAAAGCCAGAAATGCACACGGTAATAATCCCCACTGTTCTAAGAGCAATGCCACAGCAGAAACCCCATATTCCCTCTGCAACACCATCCTGGTGATTCCCTTTGGCACCATGGTCTTCTGGACAGCAAGAACAGGCAAAAAATCCATCTGTGCTCTGGCAGGATATTCAGTGTTGCTGGAAAGTGTGTTCATCTCTAAGGGGTTTATTTAAATACATTTGATTCTAATGTTGTTCTGAGGTCATTGGGATATAAAAGCCTGGCTCCTGTAAAATTAATGTCCTGGGTCTTTTTGCTGTGGTACAGGACTTGCATTCTATTCATTAAGTGAAACGTCACAGATTTATTAAAAAAAAAAAAAAAAAACCTCAGAAAATGCTAAATGGCTGGAGCAGAGAAACCCCGCAATGCCACAGGGATAAATCCGGTCCTTTATCTACCAAGATAAAACGTTTTCAGGGGAAAGATTTGATCTGCTCCTTTGCTTTCACAAGACGCTCAGCCTGTGGATAAAGCAGACTTAAACCGCAGTAAAGATGCAGACACACAACCGCCACAGGCACAGGAGGGCAACTTTCCCTGCCTTTTCCGACGCGCCAGGCTCATTTCAGGCAATTTGCCTTGCGCTGCCGGTGTTCGTGCTCACACCGCGGCGTGCGCTTACATCTGCACTGGGGTGACTTAAGGAGAGACCGAGCCCAGGCCTGGGAAAGTCCCTGTGCCCTGCAGCAGCTCAGCCGTATTGGGGCAAGGAATGCCGTGAGCCGCCCGCTATCCTGCTCTCCCACTCGCAGGGAAATGCCGCTCGGGGAAGGAGAGGTTTCATTCCCTGCAAAGATGCGTGCGTGCCCGCATCTGCCTGCCCGAGCGGGACGGGAGACACGGAGGTTTGTGCAGCTGCTGGAGCACTGGAGGCTTGAGAGATGCTTTTCCAGCTGTTGGGGTCACGGCAGGGAGAGGGGTGAACTCGCCTGGGGAGGGGGCACCAGCAGTGGAGTGGGAACAGTGGTGGCCGAGGAGATGTGACCTTCCTCATCCCCCCCCGGGAGGATGGAGGGGAAAAAAAAGTATGAAAAAAAGCAAGATATTAGGTGAAATCTGTCAGTGAGCTGGGTTGCCTCAGCGCTGATTGCTGCTTGTTAAATTGTTCAGATTTTTCTGCAAAGATCCCACCCTGAGAAGGTTTTAATGCAGCCAGGATGACAGCACGGACACTAACCTAGGGCTGGGAATGTTCATCATAGGGTCTTCTCCTGAAGGCCTCCACCTGCCTTTAGCGGGAAAACTGAAGTTTCTTAACTACATTGCCGTGGGATGCTCTGGGCAATTCCCAGAGCTAAACCTTTGGCAGGATTCATAAAACCCAGCAGTGCCCGACCCCTTCCACCAAAGTGCCCACAACACACCGGCAGGAAGGGACTGTCAGCCAGCTCCCACACAGCGAGAATCGGCCGATTTGCACCAAAAACATTTTAAAAAGCTGGGAACACCGGCGGCGGTGCAGGCGACTAAGTGGTGGCACTGATAAACCTTGGGCACGGATGGCAGCGGCGCTGGGGGTGACGGGGATGGAGAGGGTGACACGGATGAAAGGGATGACGAGGATGGAGGGGGTGATGGAGGGGATGATGAAGGGGGTGATGGTGACGGGGATGGAGGGGATGATGGGGATGGAGGGGATGATGGAGGGGATGATGGAGGGATGATGGAGGGGATGGCACGGATGGAGGGGGTGATGAGGGTGGTGACACGGATGGAGGTGGTGATGGAGGCGGTGACACTGCCACGCCGCTGTCCCGGTGCGCGCTCCCGCCGCTGTCCCGGTGCGCGGCGCGCGCTCCCGCCGGGCGCTCGGCGGCGCGGGCGCGGGCGCGCGCGGCCCCTTTAAGGCGCGCGGGCGGCGCGGCCCCGCCCCGGCCCGCCCCGCCCGGCCGGCTATGGGGCGGCCTTAGGGACCGACCGACAGCCCGACCGACCGACCGAGCAGCGCCGGGCAGGGCTGGGCAGGGCAGGGCGCTGCGGCGAGGGCGGCCCGGCCCCACGCACGGACAGACGGACGGACAGACAGACAGACAGAGGGGCGGCCGGCGCGGCTCGCAGCCCCATGGCTCTGGATTTATAAACACGGCGCAGATGGCGCGGCCGCGTCCCGGCGCCCAGCGCTGCCCCGCCGGCCGCTGAGGCGGGAGCGGCGGCGGCGGCGATGGGGGGCGGCAGCTGCCGGCGGGATTAGGTGAGTGCGGAGCGGGGAGCCCCGGGGAGCCCCCGGTGCCGGGGTGCGGGCCGGGCCGGGCTGGGGGGGCCGCTCCGCTCCCCGCAGGTGGGGGAGAGGCGGCCGCGTTACGTAAAAATGAAAATGTGCCACGGGAGCTGCTCGCCGGGGAGAAACTTTCTCTTTTTTTTTTTTCTTTTTTTTCTATAATTTTTGTTGTTGTTGTTGATTTTGCTGTATTTGGCCTGCAGGGAACGCGCCGCTTGGGAGCGCGGGGGAGCCCCGCACTTGGCAAACTGGCGGGGACATCCCTCGGCGGGGTGGGGGCACCGAGGGCCTTTTCTTACCCCCTTTTCTCCTTTTCCCCCCCGTTTCTTCCAACCGCGCCGTGTTTGCGGCTGTTGCCCCCGCACGTTGGAAGCCGGTGGGTTGGTCGGCAGCCGGGGCTGTGGGTGAGCGGTGGGGCACGGAGCGCGGCCCGGGGCCGTGAGGGGCACGGAGCGCGGCCCGGGGCTGTGAGGGGCACGGAGCTGTGAGGGGCACGGAGCGCGGCCCGGGGCCGTGAGGGGCACGGAGCTCGCCCCGGGGCTGTGAGGGGCACGGGGCTGTGAGGGGCACGGAGCTCGCCCCGGGGCTGTGAGGGCACGGCCGGCCCCGGCGGGGCAGGGCAGAGCTGCGGGCTGGCGCTTGGGCGGTGTGCTGCTCGCTGTGTAAATATTTACGGGAGGTAACTGAGCCGCTGTCTGCAGGCAACAAGTGCACGTTTCTCCGAACCCCAGCTGCGGTCCCTGGAGAGATCGCCTTTTTGTTGTGTTTTTTTTTTTTTTTTTTTTTTTTTTTTTTCCCCTGTTGATTCTTATAATTTCCTGTTCCCCCTTCTCCCTCGGCCCTTCCTCCTGCTCCTTGCCCTGACAATGCACAAAGAGCAGGCTGCAGTGGGTGCAGGCAGCTGCCTGCCATGTGGGCTGCTGCCAGCACCACTGAAGCAGCAAAACCTGCAGGGCTCGGGCTGGGGCGCAGAGCCGTGTTGACCTGGCAAACCCATCCCCTGACAAGCCCATCTCCTGACAAACCATCCCTGCTCGCAGCGCTTTGAAGCCTCTGGAAGCCCAGCGCGCCTGCAGGCACTGCTGCCTGCGCTGCAGGCTGTGTCTGCTCCCTGAACTTTGTGTTTTGGGTCAGCTCAAGAATGTGCGGGAGAGAGGACGGTGCTGCTGGAGGTGATCTGTGCAGTGGGTGTTTCCTAACCCCTTGCTTCGCAGGCATTTATGGGCTGAACTCTTTTGGCCACCTCAGTGTTCCCGTGAAGCAAAGGTTGGTGCTCTGGGTGCCTGGGAACATCAGGGTTTTGCTGAATGTGACATTTTTAATCAGCTTGGTGGATGTGATATTGTTCCAGTGGTATTCCTTGGTCGTGTGGGGTGAGAGTTTTTCCATTTCTATTTAGTTCAGGGTTTTTATCAGCAAGGTTAAGTTTAAGTTTACTGTGTGCTTTACTAACAAAGGTTTGATCCTACTACTGATTCATAAAGTGTGACTTGGGACAGTTGGATGAGCATTTCCCTCCCTTCTGGAAGTGGTGACACAACTCATCAAGGGCTCTAGTGAAGCTGTGTATTCTTGGATGGTTTTAATGAAATTGTACTTAATTTTCTGAATTTCAGTGCTGACTTTGGGATTTAGCTCAAGTCTCCTGAGTACCTGGCTCTGCCAGCTCTGTGCAGGACCTGTACCTTGGGTGAAGAATTCAGTGAGCAAGGCTCAGAGTCCCACAGTGCCGGGGAAGTTTTGCGTGTGACAAATATTTTATAACTTTAGTTGAGTAAGTTTCACTGCAAGAGAGACTCTTGCAAAACGTGTTTAGTTTATTGAAAGCAAATGCACTCAAACCTCGGTTTGTTGTTGCCAAAAGGGAAAAAGTAGAAGCTATTTTTGGTGTGAGAGAGGAGATGGGGCACGCACACGTCTGGGGCAGGAAAACACTGGTACTTTGTTCTTCTGGCTTCATGTGGGTGGTGGTTTCTGTTACTTAGCCCTGTGTTTCTGCCAAGTTGCAAAACATACCTGGTTCTGAAACCCCTGCAGAGGTCAGGGCTGGCTCTGGGAACACCTCCCCCGTCAGCATCTCCAGCACCAGCGGAGCGGTGGGTGCCTTCCTTCACACCTCTGAGCTCCAGGGAGGCGACTGGCAATTTTTTTTTTTTTTTTTTTTTTTTTCTGGTGACAGGATCTGCACTGAAACCATAAACTCGTTTCATGCAAGCCACCAACCAGCTGCTGCTTGGCAATACCTTTCACTTGCTAATGGCTGTGGTTGGATTTAAACCAAGCTGCCTCCAGTGGAGGTTGTACTAATCCCTGGAGCCGTCCTGCGTTAAATCCAAAGAGGGTTTGGTTCAGGCCGTGTTCCTGTCTTGTAATTAGGAGATGCAGTCTGCTGAAGGCAGTTTTGTTATGATTGGCAGTGATGGTGTGCATGCAGCTGTGCTGATAGCTGCACGTGTTGAGAGCTCCCCGTCTCATCTCCACGGCAGCTCTGGACTGCGCTCGCTGGAACTGGGTCATAGGAGATATCTTCATCTTTTGTGACATGGCTGGGAATTATTTGTCCCCCTTGATGGCTGCCAGTGTTCCTCCCACTGCTGGTTCTGGTTTTTAGTGGCCTCTGCTGCAATACGGTCCTTTTTGCAATCCACTGTCCTGGGAGAAACCTACAAACCTATAGTTTGTAACCAGCTCTAATTTGTGCCTGAAATCCCATCATCTCCATGGCCCTGTGCGGGAAGGCAAGTTACGATCTTGTCAGTTTCTGGATGAGTGGCTACAAAAGGAGGATGAAATCGGTCAATTTTCAGCGGGGTGGTTCTGGGTGCCTGATTTGAGCAGTTGTGAAGGGAAATGGGTTGGAGAGGGCCTTTGGGGTGCACTACTCCCCATCTCTGACCCAGTGTCTCATTCTGACCAGATCACAAGTCAGAAAACTGAGGCTGGTGGGGTTATGTGAAGTTCAATGTGTCAGAGCAAGTCTGCTGGAGAGCTGGTGAAGAGTCTCTTTCTCCATGAGTGCTTTTCTTATTCAGTGTGAATGCTTGTTACTCCCAGTGGCAAAGTGCTGGTTCCCCCTGGGTTTTGTGCCTGTGAGCAGTGGTCCCCAAATGCAGACTGTGGGCTTAGCTGCAGGGGTGCACAAGGATGGAAATCCAGGCCAGGGTGTTCTTAGGTGTTATTTTTGTGCAGCTGCATTTGTAGGAGCTGTGGCTCGCTTTAGTCTTCACTGAGAGTTTTCAAGGGAGAGCAGGGTCAGCTCTAATGGAGCTGGAAATGAGGTACAGCAGCACCTGGTCGCCTCTCTGATTAGTGACTGAGGCTTTTGCAGCTGCTTAAGGATTTGGGCATCGTGAGGTCGTGGATTGTCATCTAGGCTGCTGTAGCACAGGCTGCTGCACGGCTTTGAAGGGTCCTTGCTGTGTGTCCACGTAGGAAAGCAGTGGAGAGTTGCTATTTATGGCTGGGCTTGTGCTGGCACACAGGTGCTGAGGTCTCTGATTTGCCCTGTAATGTCAAGGGATAGGTCTTTGCTTTGCGGTAGAAAATGGAAATGTGTATCATTTAATGAGCATGACTAGAGCAGAGATGCTTCTCAAAAAGAAGATTGAAGAGGGAGCTGGAGCTCCAGAGCAGAGGGCATGAAAATGCCTGTGAAAGCTTGGTCAGAGTGAGGGATGGATCTGGCAGGAAGGGAAGGAGGACAGAAGAGCAGAAGGAAATGAGTGATTTGTCAGTTTTAGGAAGTGATCCCTGACCTGAGAATGAGGCAGCAGTGGGACTGTAGTGGGAATTGAGAAATCTGGGCTGTACCCCCAGTCCTGCTGCCCACCCTGCTTGTCACTTCCCTTCTCGAGGCCACCAGTTCTCCGTTCCTGCCAACCTGCCTTTGGCAGCTGGAGTCTCTCTGGGCTGTGGACTGTTCCTTATTAAAGGTGAGCAGGGTGTCCCAGGAGGGGATGGCTCTGGTGAGCAGGCAGTGCTCCTTCACTGTGTGAAGCTGAGAAATGTGACCTGGCTGAGGCTGGGCAGGCGAGAACAGGCACTGATTGCTGCAGACAGTGCTGCCAGCAGTGTGTGCCTGGCTGCTGATCTGAATCTGGCTTGGAGAGGCCCAGAGGGGAGCCTTGCCTGCAGAGGTGACTGGCACTGGAAGAAAAGCAGTGAAGATGGAGGGAGGTGGCCATGACTGTGGTTGTTCCCACAGTGATGGGGCTGGAGGGGACAGGGAGAGCACGGCAGTGGTTTTGTGCCTGCTGGGTGCATGGAGGATGCTGATAATGGTTAGTGCTCTCTTTATGGCTGCAGAGCACTGAGCAAACATTAATGAATGTAAAGGATAGCAGCTCTGTCTAGTTACAGGGAAGGGAAGTTACTCCAAATTAACTTTATGATCCGTGAAACTGAAGGTTATTTAAAAAAATAATAACATAAATGGAAATGCTGAAGTTTTTCAGAGTCGCTGAGTACACTGCTTGTTGTTTAATGCCTTCCATTTTTTTTTACTCCCAGACTGTGTTTTTGGCTTGGGAACAAATTACAAGCAATATCAGCTTATGCTTGGATTTGAACCCACATTGCTCTTAGTCAGCTGAAATATTTCCCCTTATCGCCGCTCCCATAATGTTTATTTTAGACCGGATAGCATCATGGCTTTTCTGCTCGCTGTAGGGAAGAAGCCTGTCTTTGAAACAGCCCAGCACCTTGGAAAGAAATGATCTCAAAGCCAGTTTGGTTTCTGAACGAGGCACAGCTTAATTTTCCACCAAGAGGTTTATGCAGGGCTGTATCCCAGAACGTTTTGCGGCATTAAAAACCCTAGAGGTGGCAGATGGATGAATTGCTGACAGATTTAAAATCGTACGACAAACATAAAGCATTCAGACGTGAGGCCAAGGCAGGAGGAAGGTTGCAGGGAGAAATGGAGGCAGAAAGGTCGAATAAGTTATTCTGGGCAGAAGAAGATGAGCAAGCAAAGGCAGGCTCCAGGGGGTTCAGCCTGAGAGGGAAGGCTTTCAAGAGGAGGGATGTGTCAGGGGTGTGTTCCCATCCAAGTGCAGGAAACCCTCTGTGTCCTGCCCTCGTGGTGAGAGGAGGATGAGGAGGAGGAAGGCGGCCAAGCTGAGCCTTGGCAGCAGTGATGAGGCCGGGAGCAGGGTTGCCCTGGGAGGAGACAATGTGCTGGGGTTCAGATAGTTTCCTGCTGTGGGCAGTGGTCTGAGGGAGAGTGGCAGCACGCAGGGATGGTGTGGGTATTGTCTGCAGAGGCTGTGGCCTCTGGGTGGGTGGTGCGTGTGTCAGGGAGGGAGGCAGAGCCGGCAGGATTTCCTCTCTGCAGTGCTGGCTCCTGGGTTAATAACTAACCAAGCAGTCTGGGTTTATCCTTTCATTGTGGAAGAGAGTTATTTACATAATACCACTCCACTTAATCTTTATTTAGCATTGTTTCCCTGGTGTAGCACTGGCTGGAGCGGCGGTGCCCAGAAATGCAGTTTCAGCCCAAATGTGTGGGAAGTTAACTCTTCCAGTTGGGTGTGCTTCCCTCTGCCTGCTCAGGGAGCTGGCTGTAAACTGAATAAATACTTCAGTGGCCTGACCACTATCATGTAGTTTGTGGGACTTCTGTGTCTTCTAAACTGTATTTTCTGCAGGTTCTGGCTGGTGCTCTGTGCTGGTACCTGAATGTTGTCTTCCAGCTTCCTAAGCAGCACGGTTTGGGTTTGTCCTGTGCATGTTAGGGCAGGAGAGTAGTTTGCAGTGTGCTCTTCCTTGTCTCTGTGTTGAAGAAGGCAGAAGGAAAGCAATGTGTCAGCCCGTGGGTGGAGGATGACAGGATTTGGGAAGGTTCCTGGTGCAGATCATCCCATCGTCTGTGATCAGTCCCTGAGGACTTGCTGTCTCCCAGGTGGGCAGGTTTCATCCTCCTCAGGGAGTGTTTAATTGCAAGGTCTGGAGGCTTAGGTGGTTGTGTACAGAACTGGGGCCTGATGATTGCAACACAGCATGGTGAAGGACAGAACCCTGTGCTTGGGTGTCAGTGGGATGTGGTGGGAGAACTGAATTGCTGAGTAGGATGACAGGCAAAGTCAAGCTTTCTGCAAATCTGCCTGTGCTTCCAGCCGTGCAGGGCTGGCTAGAGAGGGTGGAGGGTGTCTTTTCCTCTACACTGCGGGATGTGTGGGCTTCTAACAAGCTGTGGCAAACAATGGAAAGTTGGCTGTCTTCTGAAAATATTTTAAAACCTTATAAAATTACTCCAGCGGCTACATTTTTATAAGACCAGATCTCAGCTGCATGGTACTTGATCACTTCATGAATAGCTCAGTCTTTGGGCTCTGCAGACTTTTCAAAGCCGTACCTGCAGTGCTGCAGGAACCCTGGTGAGCACCTGGTTTATCAGTGGCAGCACCTGGCTCTTCCGTGTGAGTTTACTGCTGAGCCGCGTGATCTCCTCGGTCTGGTGTTGCAAGGAGCTGGTTTTGGAAGGCTGGGAGTCCCCAGTGGTTTACACTGGGTTACCTGGTGGTGCAGGCAGAGTCTGAGCTGGATGTTGGCTCTGAAGGCCTCTGGTGTCAGCCTTGCCAGAGGGAGATGCAGGTCGTGTGTCAGTTCATGCTGGTGATACGGACGTTTCTCGCTCAAGCCTGAGACTTGCTGGAACAAAGGTAACTTGTTAACACCCTCCTTGAACCAGTTACACCTGGCAGGATGAGCTTGCATTGGATCAGTGCTGAGGTGTGACTGTGGCATTCCTGATCCACTGCTTGAAGTTTTAGAGCTTTGTCTGGTGCCTCCTCAATCCCATGCCATTACCATAATGTGATTTATTCCATCATGTGCTGTGTAAATCTTGGGGTGTATCAGAGCAGTGGTGTCTGGTACCAGAACTGTGTTCTCCACTAGTTTGGTAGGGGTATTTTTACAGCATCTGTACCTTAAATAACTACATTGCCTCTTTAACATAAGAGTTTCTTGTGTTCAGCACAAGGGATGACTCTTTCCTATTGGAAAAACATCCTTGATCAAGTCCTTGCTTTTCTGTGGGTACCACATCATATAATTACATTAATAAACTTTTCAAGCTCCATCTTGAAAGCAGTTACAGCTTTTTTGTTTTCCCTTTGCTGCAGAGTTTCAAGCTCATGCCAGAGTGTCAGCTTCATTTCTAGGTCACTGGTCTGCCCTTTCATTTCCCCCTCACGCTCAAGTTGGCCGGCTTGTTTTGATTTGGTAATATGTGAGGTGGTGTCCACAGACAAAACCAGGCAGGCCAGTGAAATTCATGTTTCCCTGCAGCCTTGTTCCTGTTGTGTGTGTGAATAATAATTTCCAAATGCTAGACCAGAGGTGATTAAAAACTGTCAAAGAAATAAAACGCAGCGAAGTCTGCATTACAGGAATCTGTGTGTTCAGTGTTTTGGGACAACTCTCTGAACTGGCAGTGGAAAAAGCCTTCAGAATTCTTACTGCAGGCTTCCTAGTCTTAAATATCACTTATTGGGGAGGTGCTGATGAGGCAGCCTGAGCATAGCCAGGCTCTGCAGGAGGTTGGTGGCTGCTGTCTGGGGGGGATCTGGAGTCAGTAGCACTTGCTCTGCGGAGTTGTTTGGGATCCAGAGCTAGAGCTGAGATATTTTTGCATGCTGTGGGCACAGGCACCTGGGCAGGCAGCTCAGCAGCAGCCCTGTGGCTGGAGCTGCTGAGCGTGACTGGCAAAGGGTGTGGGGGTAAAAGGCTTCTCTGCAGCCTGAGTGGATGCTCGAGTGGAAATGAAGAGCTGAAAATCTTCCTGAGGAGCGGCACACGGTGTGTGCTGCCTGCTCAGAGTGAGTATGAATGCTTGTTTTTTACTGAGCTGCAAGGCAATGGGTATTCAGAGGTTTTTCTGCAACTTCGGTGTTGGGACCGTGAAGCAGTTGTCATGTCATCAGTTAAGATGTGTTGAGCATCCTTATTTTTGGAGCAAATGATCCTGCTGACAGCATGTATAGGAGGTGCCAGCCAGCCCTTTTTTTTTCTTCTTCCATTCTATTTTTTTGCTTCATTTGTAGGTTTTAGTTTTGGCTTTACTTTGATATCTTGACAGGGTTGCTGCTAAAAGATTGTTGGGGTGGGGTTTTTTCTTTTTTCCTCTTTTTTAATTTTGTTTTTTGATGTCTACGTGTCTTGAGATTCACATAAAGAGCTGCTGTGGTTTTGGTCCAGAACCCAGCCAGCTGCCAGCAGCGTTCCTGAGGGCTGTGTGGTGTTGGAGTGAGAAACACTGCAGGGTTTTGGGTTTTCTCCAGCATTATGAAACAGAAGTAAAGAGAGAAGTCAGCATGTACCTTAAGGCTTGTGTTTTTATTTTAACTCTCTGACTGTGGAGAGCTGAGGTTTGCATCTTCTCCGCTGAGACTGGTGCTCGTGAAATCTAACGCACTTCTGTGGATGTCCTTAAACTCTGCCAACAGCAGAGCAGCCTGAGAGATGGGGAATTTGCTTTGCCCTGAGGTGGAGGAGTCGTGCTGCAGAGGCAGACACAAGCACCCTGGCTGCTCCTGTTTCCCCTGCCAAAGGCAGAGTGAGTTTTGGTCTGGTTCAATGAGACAAGAGCCTTAAGCTCCATCTGTGTCTTATTTTTTTTTTTTCCTGCGTTTTGTTTGGTTGTGCTTTTTAAACGTCAGTGGATTTCTTCTCAGCAGGAGGTTTCATTCCCCACACAATGTATTATTGTGTTTGCCTCACTCCAGTTCCTCGTTTCATGCGGAAACACCTTGAACCTTTGGCTGAGTTGGAAGATGGGTGCAGAGTCGGGCTGGTTCCAGGAAGAACGTGTCGGTGCAGGGCTCCTCAGCCGTGTGCTGCTGCAGGCGCCCAGTGTGTTTGGCTAGCACAGGCACTCCCCTGCCTCTGAGCAGCCAGTCTGCACATACTTGTGATTTAGACGCTGATCCCTACAGTAAGAAGGCTGGACCAGAAATAAGTGAGTGTTCACACTTGCCTTCACCAGCTTCTTGAGTGTTTTGCCAATTAATTCTTAGGTAACCGAGGCTAAAATATCTATTGTGAAGGACACAGCCAGGAATGCTGCTGTCTCTTCTATTCTTCACTCATTCCAGTTTATGCAAAACTTGATAAAGGTGCTCATGCTGTCTTGGCCATTTGCAATCTGCTTTACGAAGCCTCTTAACCAGCAGAAAAAAATGTGTAAATAAATACAACAGCTTCGCCTTGCAGCCTTGCCAAGTCAGTTTGGTGAGTGTTGAGGGGGCAGAACAATTAGTTACAGAAGCAAATGGTCTTCTCCATGTTCTGTGCTGTTGTCACATGGCCATCTCCCAGTTTTTTGGTAAGTGTAACAGAGAAATTTGTATCAAGCAACAATTTAAGGCACGTGCAGAGAAGGGGGGGGAAGCTAACAGCTGAACATTAACTTGCTGAGAAAGGTGGATCTGAATTGTAACTCTTGGTGGGGTTGGGGCTGTCAGACAAGGGGGGGTCCTGCTCCCATTTTTCACAGCACCTGGCTCACTTCATTTAAGCTGTATTTCTGAAATTGGGGGACTTTGTGTAGTGCTGGTTGAAGGAGTTGGCCACATCACTGCCTCTCAGCATGTTCCTATCACCGTGCTTCTCTCTCCTGTTCTTTTTGACCTGAGTAGCTGCACGAATGTCTTCACCAAACAGTCATGCTTTTGTTGAAGTCAGCACTGCTTTGTTGAAATTATAGGTGCTGCAAGAACAGATGTGGAGCCAGGGGATACAGAGCCTGAAATCAGGGAAGAGTGGCTGTAGTTTACACACCTGGTTGGGTTTCAGGCCTTTCTTTTGCAGCAGTACATTTCACAGGACTGCAGTTCCCTTCTAAGGGGGAGATATTGCCCCCAAACCTCTGCACAGAGCTGTTTGCAGACATGCCACTTGTCTCTCAAGCATGGGACACGCCAACCAACTCTGCAGCAGGTGACAGACCCCTGCTATGGTTGTGTTGGTGTTCCTGCAGCAGTTTCAGCTTGCAGTCAAGCTCAGGCAGTGTTGTAGCAGTTCAGTCACTTCTGGGCACCTTGGAAAGTCTCTGGAATTTGCTCCTTTTCTGTGAGCTGGAAATGAAGCGCTTGGCCCAGAGTGGTGGCTGGGAGTGTTCCTCCTGGGCAGGGCTTTGGTTTTTCACATTGCTGCTGCTTTGTGCTGGCTGCCTGCTGCAGCACCTCTGTTCTGTGAGTCCTGGCTGTGCTCAAGTGGTCTGTGCTTTTGTGCTGTGGCCCTGCATATCCTCAGCAAACTGATGAACAGCAAAGTTGGGCAGAAGCCATTCTCTGTACTGTGTGGCTTCTGCAGGCATCAGTCCTGGCTCAGTGAGGCACCTGATGAACAGAGTGAGAGGAGGGTCCTTTTCTCGGGGGAGTTTGAAATCACTCTGCCACAGGAGCCCTGCTGAATTACAAATTGCTTTTTCTCTCCCACTCTTTTCTAAATCTGCTGCTGTTCCTGAAGTTGCAGTAGATTTTACTCATGTGTGCTAGTGTATGGGTGTGAGTGTTTGCTGCAGAGTAGGGTTGTAAGCAACTGACTTGATGTTGATCATCATGTAACTAACGACACTTAAAATGTTTGTTTGTTTGTAACATCTGCGGTCTCTTTCCAGGCTCTGAAATTGAGACAAGCTTCAGCTGTATTTGGCATGGTGTTTGGAGAGATGGACAGCTTACTGTCACTTCTTTGACAGATAGACTTTGATTTTTTTAAGAGAAAACAGAGCAGCTTTTTGTGTGTGTGTGTTTTTTTTTTTTTGTTTTGTTTTGTTTTTTTTTCCCCCTCCCCACTCAAAAGCAGCCAACCAGAAGCCAGGTGGAGGCTAGAACTCGCATGCATTCTGTTTATTTCTACGTGCAAATGCATCTTCTTGATGTGTCATTAACCTGGTTGAGCTCGGGTGCTATTTTTAGCAGCCTTATGGTGCATGGACAGGGAGCAGCTCCGGTGAGTGTTTGTGAGCAGCCCAGCCCAGGGTGCTGGCACAGAACCCGGGGTGCCAGGTTCCTTCCTCCCTGCCCAGCCAGGGCGCCTGCAGGGGCTGGATGAGCTCCCCTGTCCCCAGTCTCACACAAGGAAATCTGTGTAAAGCATTACTCTTCAGTTCCTGTGGCCATGGTAACCGGCTGGGATACATCAAACTTGACTAATTAACCTAATGGAGAGTCGTTTCCAGGCTGAGTCTCCCCTCGGATTTCAGAGCTGAACTTGTGTTGTCTGATCCTCCAGCAACCTCCCCAGCCAGTGCAGACTTTAGCAGAGTGGTTTCTTTAAGAAGTTTCTTTCCCAGGTTAATTTGAATTGGGGAGGATGGCTCAAGGTCTCTTGCTCTGCATTCCCCTCTCCTGGTAACCTCTGATTCCCATGGAAGGAAGGTCCCAAACTCAGATGGAAAAAACTTGCTCTGATTTCTTCCTTGGACTGGCTGAGGTGAAAGTGGATACTTCCCTGCATCTCTCCTGTTTCTGTACTGCAGGATCTCTGCCACCCTGACTTCCTGTTTAAAAATCTGTGAAATCCTCAGGCTTGAAATAAAACAGCACATCCTGGAGATGTCTGTGCACATCTTCAGGTTCCCTCATCTTAATGTACTAGTTCAAGGCATTGCTGCTTTGCACGGTTTCTCCTGGGTTTAATTATTATTTCAGTGATTGGAGCTGCAGACTGCAGCAGGGACTTAAGAGTTCAGCCTCAATTAAAAACCACCCTGTGCCAGGCAGATAGCAGCAGGCAGCTCTGCTATTCTCAAGTGTCTCCAGCAGTCCATCGAAACACCATGTGATCGGCTCAGTTGAGAAATCTGAGTAGGCAGAAAGCAGTTTCTGGGATAAACCTTGTGAGTGCTTCTCAAAATAGCCTGAAAGCAAGGTTTTACTTTCCACAGCCACTCTTGGTCCTTGAGGCTGGTCAGAATTTTTCGTGGATTACTAAATATTGCGAAGCTCTGATCTTCAAAAACCATAAGATCTTTTTCTTTTCTTTTCTCCTTTTTGATGCCTCTGGTATGTATCAACTTAGAGGATTTGCATTTTCATGTCTTTTTAGCCTTAATTGTAAGTACTAGGACCTTCCTTACTTGCAGCTCCAGCTTTTTATATTTCTCAGCAAAGCTGATGACCTCATGTTTGACCCTTGGAAACCTCTTGGGCAGCCCAGCAAACAAATGTGGTGTGAGAAGAGCACATGATAGTAGCCTGAGCTATTACACTGGTCAGTCATTGACCAGGACTCTTGTTTTTTTTTCCTTTGAAGATCTGCTTAATCATTGGCATTGTAACCCCTGCTGTGCCAGGCACCTGGAGGGGTTTGCTGGGGTCTCCCCATGATGCCTGGGGTGACAGGGAGGTGGCAGGGGGGGCTTTAGAGGGTGCAGGGCTGTAATCAGGTTTTACTGGGGAAGAGATTGTCACTGATATCCCTGGGATTTGGCATGTATATAAATACACAAGCCAAGCTCTGTTTAAGTGTGTAGGTTCATGTCAGTTCATTTGTCTGGGAATGGGGCTGGGAGCATCTCACGACCATGGCCCTTCCCTGTGATTTCTGTTCCCAGTATAACCCACAGTCTGGTGAGGTGGGGCTTGCTGAGGGTAAATGCTGGTGCAGCTGGAAGTGACTGCTTCAGACATGGCAGATTTCAGGAACAGTTGAGAGATGAGGATAAAAGCTGTGGCTAAAAGTGATGGGGACCAGTGCCCATGGGCCAGGGTGCTGCCTGAATGACTGAAAGCTTGTGTGGAGCAACTCTGAGATCTCACTGTTTATTTACTGTGATACCTCTGGGTGACACAGTGTTCAGGAGATGCTGCTCAGCTGAATTCACTGGAGAAATGAGAATTGCTTCTTTTTGTTGGGGAAAAAATAAATCTGCTTTTATCACATCCTTGTTATCCCTACAGCTTGTGGCTTGGAAAATGAGAGAAAATTGATAGTGAGGACTGAGTGACATGTGGAGAGAGGTAAGATCCTGGTTTTCTTTGGGCCTCATTTCATGAACTTTCTTGTCCTCCATGCATTTGCTGGTGTGTCAGTGAAACTGAATTTCATTGGCAAAAAATGTGGTTTGAGTGGATATCTTGGATTAATTCTCAGTTGCCTGCCTAAGGGTGATTTTAAGCAAGGTTTCCAGCAGCATCCCTGCTCTTCCTGTGTCTTTGGCTGTTGCTCCCCTCTCCCAGACTGGCTGTCTGCACGAGGGGCTTTTCTGCAGAGAGCAGCCTGTGTTCTGTGCTCACATACTGTGCAGAAGCCATGAAAAATGTTCTTCAGATGACACTGATTTGGGGGTAGCTCTAGAAAATAATTTTCTGCTGGTGGATAGTACCAAACTATTTCCTTTCACCCACTCCCTCCCTTCCCCAAAACAAAAGAAGAGATGAAAGGATTCATTAGGAATTATTCACTCAGCTCTGCCGCCTGTCTGAGATCTGGCTGTCTGCGTTCATCCCCCAGCTCAGGGAAGGTCAGAGGGCATCTCCCTGGGGAGGATTTGCTGTTGACTGAATTGCACTCTGTCATTATCCTGCTGGATAACGAATGCAGTGGCCTCATTGGCACTGGCTTCAGAAAAAGCACGGTCATCTGCATGTGGCCTTGAGGCCAGAGGCGAAAACCTGAGGAGAGTGCTGTGGAAAACTCATCTTGTGGGGAAGGTGCAGGACAGACCAGGCAGTTTGGCACAGTGCTTTACTTGCTGCGTGATGCTGAGCAGGTCTGTAGCTGCTCTGGACCTCTGTGTTATCTTGTTGAGGGTGGGGGAACACAGCAGGAGGGTTTAAAGGATGAAATTCTGTCTGATGAGGGGAAACTGGTTAAAGCTGCTCCCACTCTCTTCAGTAGAAAATGTGGCATGCTTGTGACACAGTTTGAGATATTTTAATGAGATTTAAACAATTTTTTCCCTTCTTTGTTTTGTTTTTAAATAGGTTTCCTGAAAGAAAAACATACAAATCCCCCTGAGCTAATTGGTGTGTGATTTGAATTCAGCTGCTACCTTGGAAGAGCTTTTCCAGCAGCTGATCTGAAAACAGCCTTTCCCACAATATTGTGGGTTGTCAGTCAATGCTAAAGGATCTTGAAGTTGCTGGTGGGAAGGAGAGAGATGTTTTGTTTGATATGCTGCATCTTTTAACTCGAGTGAGAGATGTGTGAAAGACCCTAATGGAGAGAAGCTATCAGAGGGATAAAAGTCATGGTAGCTGGAAATGTGTAAGAAACAGTTGTGGGTGCCAGGAGCCCGTTGGGCTGGCTGAGGAAGTAAATAGACCTGAAGAAAATTTGCATTTTAAGCACCAATTTCAGATGTTACCCTGTGCCTTGATCTTCTGGCAGCCACTGGCTTAGGAGAGCTTAATGCTGTGCCCTTCCAGTGTGTGGCTGCACGTCCCTGAATCGTGCTGGGGGTGGCCAGATGCAGCCCTGGGAAGTAAAATATTAAGCTTCAAATGTTGGCCTTCATTGCCTTCAGGCTAAGTCAGTTCCCTGGAAGATGCTGTGATAAAATTGCTGGCCCAGGTAATTTGTGTCCTGATGATGAGCAGCAGAGAGCAGGGCAAGAGTTTGTGTGCCTGCTTATTGCTGTCATCTGTCTTGCAATCAGGTATTTATGAAATGGCCTTTTGTGTTGCAGTGGGGGGTGTGTGAGTGCATATTTAAGTGGTTTGTAAATATAGTCAGTTGCTAGATTGGATCAAATCATCCTCTTAACAAATATAGACAGTGATGTTTTGCATCTGGGTGTTTTGACAGTAAAGTACAGGAGGAGGTGGTCTTGGTGAGTTTAACATCTTGTACCCGAAGCAGGGCAGTAATTGCTTAAAATCACTGTAATTCTGCTACCAGCATTAAAGGATAGAAAATTATCCTGTGCTGTGATAAATCAAAAAAATACAGCTGCCTGGAAAAGTCTTGTTGCTCTAATCCAGGACAAAGTGTGTGTGACTGGTTGTGAATCAGTTTAATTTCTTCTGGGCTCTGACCCTGTGGATTCTTATCGCTGCAAGAAATCCTCCTTGGAAGGCAATCATCTCCAGGCTGGTGCTCAGCTGAGCCATGCATGACCAAGTAGTAGCTTGTAGCATTTATGAACTGGGGCAGAAGTAGATCCTTTATTCAGACAGAGCTGTATAAGCCTCCAGTGCTCTATACTAGGCCCCAAATTTGCCTGTGTTGTAAGTAAGTCTGTGGCTGTGTGCTTGTGTGTTTCCTTTTTTGAGCTGAAGGCAACCCCTTAAGCTCTTTTCTGCAGGTCTGTTCAAGCTGGGGCATGGGGAATTCCTAAGAGGATTATCATGGTTTACTTGATACAGAACTTGAACTTGAGCAATGGCTTATCTTATCAGTGATAAAAGACATGGAAATGAAGTTTACGTAACCAAAGGAGGCCTTGAACTGTGGATCTTTTTTTTTTTTTTTTTCTCTTCTGGAAACTGGAATGACAGATCTCCTGAGTTCTCTGCTCACAACTGCAGTGTTTGTTATCTGGTGTGCACTGCCTGCTTACCACTGGCATTTATTTCCAGTGCTGTGTTTGGAGCTGTCCTCTGAAAAAAAAGACAAAAAAAGGGGTTGAGGCAGAGGCTCAGCAAGAGGAGTCGTGGGCATTTTCTGCTTTTGCAGGAAAGCCTGGTGTCCTTGCTGGAGAGGCTGGTGCCACATGGCTTGATTGCAAGCCCCTGTGTTACACTGAGCTCAGCCAGTGATCTGAACAATCCAAATCAGCAGAGAGCAGATCCACTTCACCAGTGGGCTGTGAGCACAGGGCTGGAAAGGCTCAAAAGCTGGGAGTAAACTTCACCCTGAGGACCAGAAAATGCCTGGGAATAGATGAAGATGCCCTGTCTGTTCCCACTGGACAAAGTAAGTGAGTGGGGAGGGCCAGGATAATCTCTGTGGTGGCAGCTGGAGAATGGCTGTGGATAAATGTGTGCTGCTGTGCTCTGGCTCTGCTGACCCATCACTGAGACACAGGGTGCATGCAGTGCCCAGCCCTCTGCAAGGGTGGGGGACACAGTGCAGCACCCCAGCTGCTGCTGGAGGAGGAGGAGGGTGGCCTGAGCATCACAGCTGTGATCTCACCCACACAGTCCTGTTGGTGCTCCTGAGCTGAGCAGCTGTGAGCACAGCAGGGCAGCCTGGGCCAGCTGCTCACCTGGGCTGGCTCCTCCTCAGCCTCTGCCACCTCAGCTCTGTGTGTCAGCAGGCGTTGGAAGAAGAGAGGAGCTCTCCACCCTGCCACATTGCAGTGGCTTTGCCTGCCCTGCTGTCCCACACCCCCTTTGTCTGTGCTGCGTGGGAGGAATTTTATTTTTTGAGCTCTTGCTGTCACAGATTGTGACAATGCCACAGAGGTCTGTGCTTCCCACAGAAGGACTCAGCAGACAGTCGAAGGCTGGCAAGCTGACAGCACTTATTAGAGGTAACCTTCAGGAAATGCCACACACAGCCCTCGCTGAGCTTTCTGGCTCCAGGCACATACAGTATTTACACCACGCTTCTTGAGTTTCCCTGCAGGCTCTCAGCCTGCAGCTGCCTTTCTGTGTGCTGCCACCTGCCCTGTGTCCTCCTGCTCCAGCCCCTGGGGTGGGCTCTGCTGCTGGGCTGCTCTGGCAGCATCCCACCGTGCTGGGGGGGCTGGTGGCACCAGCTCTTCCTCTGTCCTTTGGCCTCCTGAAAGGTGCTTGTTGTAATCCAGTTCTGGAGCCTGGGGTGAAGCCAGCACCAAGTTTTCACACTGGTGTGTGCAGGGAATGAGCTGTTAAGAAGTGCTGCTCTTTGTTAAAATGCAAGGGAATTACATGGGATCAGCTCTTTTCACTGTGCAGGTGACTGGCTTGAGTGGCTGTGTATGGAGTTAAAAGCCAAACCTTAAGTACTAAGATTTGAAAAAATTTTCTCAGGTTGTCTTGATGGTGTTTTTTCATCCTACGTGGGGTGGGAGGAAGGAAATGTGATACTATCTGGTTCTAGTAAATGACAGTGCTGTACAGCACCTGAATACTTTGTGATGCCACAGCCTGGACTGGGTAGGTGTGGAGAGGCAGTGTTGTGCACCCTGTTGGGACATTTGCCCCAAAAGCAGATCAAGTATTTTCTCTGCTTCCTGGCTGAGAGGTTGGGGAATGTATATCTGAAGGGTGGGCTTACAGCCTGTGCTCAAGCCTAGCCTTGCTCTGCTGCCCCCAGAGCTGGTGGCTCGTGTATCTCCTACAGACCAAGAAGTGACTTTTTTCCAGCAGCAGGCAGCTGGAGTTTGAGCCACCCACTCTCCTCCTGCTCCTTGTAGTGTGCACAAGCTGCTCGATGCTCCGCTCCCTTCAGCGGAGGGTCAGCTGTGATCCTTCACCAGTGAATCTGCTCTATGAAAAGCAGAACTGCTGGATGTTACCCTGTTTGGGGAGGTGGGAACTCCCTGGTGCTCCACCCTGGTGGAGCTGTCCTCTGGAATACTCCAAAGCCTGTTTTGGCACATGCACTTAGAATCTTTCTAAGTCTTTCCTCCCTGCTACGTTGTCAGAGGGGAACTCATGGAGTGGCATTAAAATCCCACTTTATTATTGTTAATTTTCTGTAATACTCAGCTTTGGAGTGCCTGGTTGCTTGGCCTTGCTCAGTGGGGAAGAGTGGGACAGACTGCCTCAAGCTGAGGTCCCTTGGCTGTGTCAGCTCTGCATCCTCTGCTCCTCTGGTGTGGATTTAATTTCCACGGTGCTGCAAATGCTTCCCCGGTGCCCAGCTATCAATTGAAAAGCAGTGGGGGGGGGTCTGCAGGGGGGTGGTGATGGTGGGGAATGACTTGTGGTCTCCATGGCAACCCACAGACGATAAATGGATCAATGTGCTGTTCTGCACCCTCTGAAACTCAAGCAGCCCTGGCTAAATCTGGGGGCTGCCTCAGGCTGCCAGCTCCTGCTGTGGGGTCATGAGTGTGAGACAGCTCAGCCTTCCCATCACTGTGCCTCCAGGATCTCGCTGGGTTTGCCACAGAGTGTGTGGGGATTGTGCTGGAAACCCACACTTGGGGATTTGGGTGTTTAGAGCTGCACCACTGCCTTGGCTTTAGGTGCTGTTATGAGCAACTGGCCAGGCATCCAAGTCCCTGGATTTGGAAGGGGTAAAGACAAATGGCTGGCTTCCCTTCCAGCACTTCTAAAAACCTTCAGCTCTTTCTGCACAGGGAGATTTATGAGGTTTTTTTTCCTGCAAGTTAAAGGCTTGGAATCCTGGATTAGGTTTGTGTTGGTGTGGTGGGTAAGGATAGCTTGCCTTGTCTTTGTTCTCACTTCTGGTGGTGTGGATAAATGGAAAATCTATCTTCTGAGCTGCTGCTCCAGTGTTTCCAAAGACCACATTTACCTACAAAAGAATATATTGACCTTCCCCCACTAGATTTCATAAAAACTTATCTTGGTCTGAAGTTTCCAATCCACTGGTTTTTAAACAGGAGTCTTTCCAGTACTGAGGTCTTTTATGTGCTGCAGAGTCACACCTGGCTTAAGTTCAAGCAGAGACTCCCCATTTCTCAGCCAGGAGCAGGGGCTGGTGTGACTGGAGCCAGTGGGAGGCAGTGGCTGTGTGCTGCTGGCTGGCTCTCAGCTCTTCTTCAGCCCATGCTTTTCTGGCTGTGTGAAGGGATAATCCAGCTATCTCCAGTGCTGCAAATCTAAGGCACCACTTTGTTTTGGTGTGGGAGGTTGGCTGTGGTGATGAGGATCTGTGCAGATGAGCTCAGGATCTGAGGCACTGCCTGGCCTTGGCTGCTCTCACATCTGGGGGCATCAATGCTTTTTTCCTTGCAGCAGGAGGAAAACTGTTGCCTTCTATTTTGCAGAGGGGCCTGGAGAGATGAGTTGCCAGAGGCTGCACCTGAGGCTTGTGATGAAGCTGGGAGTACCTCACAGAGCTCTTGAGCTTGCGTTTTCTGCCCAGACATACATCTGAGATAAATACTGGTGTCTGTAGTGCTCTTCACACCTTGATTTCCAAGTGCCTTTTGGGATGATTGGAGGAGCTTTGATTCCTTGGCCAAGTGTTTGGGCAGGGATATGGGTGCATTTCACTTCTAATTCCTGGTGTTATGTTTGTAGTTTGGTTCATGCAGACAGGGAGACCTGCTGCCTGCAGTGGGGTGGAAAATCCCCAGGGTATGCTCTGAAACCACTTTCTATTGTGGCTCTGTCTGTCCAGCTCTGCCTGCAGCCCCTGGCATGTGCTGGGAGCTGCTGGTGGGGCAGTTGCCTGTCACACACCCAGAGGCCCCTTTTGGAGATGACTGTTGCTGTTTATAAAGGCTCAGTTGTGAGACAGTCTGGCCAAATGATCCGAGCTCGTAATTCTGTGTGGTGCAGCGCTGAAATGTCCAAGAAATCTGCCATCTCTGTTGCCTTGTGAATAATTTATGGATCTCTTGACTCCAAGCTCATAAAAATCGATAACTCTTCGTGGATTTTGTTTTTTTTTTTTTTCCAGCAGCAGCTTGGTTAAACTCTCCCATTCTTTTGAGTTGCTGATATTGAAAGGCTGTGGCTTGTTCTCTTACCCTGAGCTGTGTTTTCTTTTTTGCAGCAAAATTGATCTGGGCTTTTCCACAGAGCTGTCTGTGTTCTTCACCAGGATGCTGGCTCAGGTTACTGAAGGAGACAACCTCCCTGCACCTTTTCCATGGGTTATTGAAAGAGTTTGGGCTGTTGAAACTCCTGCTCTGGGAGCAAAGCTGCAGAGCTTGGGGAGGTTGAAGTGTTTGAGGGTTGTGCTCTGGCTAAAAGGAGGTTCCAGCAGCTGCTGGATAACTGGCAGCACCAGGCCAGTTCCTGCCAGTACAACTTGCAGCCCCCTTAGCCCAGTAATTCAGATATGGATATGTTAATTTATTCTTCTAATTTCTAGGCCTGTCTCTGAACACTGAAGCACTCTCATGATCTTTGCTCCCTGTCAGGCTTGGAAACGAAGCCTGAAGTGTACCAGTAACAGCTGTGCCCTGTGTGTTGGGTTATTATCCTTTCAGAATTTAATAATGTGACACCCCTTTTTACTGGATAGCTTGTCCTTCCCTCTAGGAACAGATCGATAACAGACTTGTATCTGCTATTTGGATGTAATTGCTAGTGTCAGCTGATGTCTGGTGCTGTTTCTCCAAACAGCCCTTGGAAGCTCAGTAGGCTGTGGGGAGTGAGGATTTCTTTTCCAGACTGGTGTCACACCACATCCAAGAAACCTGAAATAAAGAGATGGTTTTGCAGAGAAGTTTCCTTGCTCCCTTCTCTTCCTGCTTGTATTTGGTGATAGGTGGGCTGTGAGCTGTGGAGGGGGAGAGGAGGAATGGAGCCTCCAAAGGTGATGGTGGATAACTGTGTCAGAGCCACAGTGCTGAGTTTGGAGCACTCCAGGGGAGTTCAAGCTGCCTGCTCAGCAGTGGTCTCGGTCTGCAGAGCACACAGATTTCATAGGTTAGCTGCAGATGATGGAGGAAGGGTTTGGCTTTGAGGGGGAGAAGGCAAGAGGGTTCTCCATTGCAAACAATTTATTCTTGCTGAGTCTTTAGGGTATTTGAAGAGGGTAATTGCTGTACTTTCATGCATCTAATCCACGGGTTGCCTGGGGAAGGAGGAGGAAATGATTCAAGTGTAGGAAATAGGGGAGGTTTACTCCAAGGCTGCCTACCCCCTGCCTGGTCCTTCCTCTTCCTAGTTCCAGTTTTCTCCCTGGTTGCAGGGAGCCTTTGCTGGGGTAATTGATGGCATTCTTAGCTGTTGGGAAAGAGAGAGGGAGAGTTGTGGGTAATCTGAGGACTATTTTTCAAGGGAGCAGTACTTTTTTTAATGAGTGGGTTTGAGGTGAGGATTATGTGCATGGAAATATAGTACGCAGAAAATAGAGGACTATAGTAACTATAAAAAAAGTCTGCAGTATCTAGAACTAAAAAAAGACTTTATAAATACTTCCTAGCCATGGGGTTGGCCTGTGTAATCCTGCGAGGAAAGAGAAGCTGAGTGATTGATGGTTGGCTCCATCCTGCTTTATCCCTAGATACAGAGTACTGTATTAAATATGGTTGCCTCTTGGTATCACACAAGTAACAAGAGGCATAATATTAAGTTACAGCCTGTGTAGCTGTCTGGGAGAGGAGGTCCATGGGATGGCATTCCTGCCTCATTTCAGTCTGTGACAAAACTCCCATAGATGGAGTCAAGGCTGGGCTCCTGCTCTGTGTATTTGTTTAATCACCCTGTCTCCAGAGAATGCAGAGCTGCTGGGAATTGCAGAACTGTTTCATTAAGAATCCTTGATGCCCATTTTACTGGCTGAAAGCTGCGTGCCAGCATGGGCATATTTTTGTTTATTTATAACACCTGCATTTCCAGCGCTGTGCAAATCATCTGGAGAATGGGATGAGTGCTTAAATCCCCGGGGGGGGGGGGAGGTATTTGGAAATATAAAACCTGCCCTGTGCAGCTGCATGTGCTTCCACTGACCAGAGCTGTGACCTGCAGTTGGCCTGTGCTATGTACTGCACTTCCCTCTTTTTTTTTTTTTTTTTTTTTAATTTTTTTTTTTTTTTTTAATTTTCATTATTATTTCTATTTTTGTACCCAGAGGTGGAGGGGTGGGAGAGTGGAACAAGACAAACGGATATAACAGGGCTAAATCCTGCCCAGCTGTTTTCTCAGCAGCCATCTCCCTTACAATCCCAAGGAAATAAATGCTCCTCTTGAGGGTCCTGTTGGTTAATGATGATTTGAAGAGTGCACACAAACATCTCTGCAGATGCAGCCTGCCTGTGAGATTCCGGTCATGCAGCGAGCCCTGGGACCCCGCTCCTCTCGCATTCAGCGTGATGATAAATCATTCATGGCCTCAGCAAATGCAATTCTCATCCTCTCTCTGCACATAAACAGTCCAGGACCCTGAAGAAAGCCTGTGTTTGTAGTCCTTGGAGGATGAGGCAAGTGCTGTGACAGCTGGGAGGATCTGAAATTAAAGTTTATGGGAAAGGCTCCGAGTGCATGAGTGTAAAAGCAATTTGGTATGGGTGGGTGTTTTGTTTTGTAGCTGTTCAGGGGTGATGAAGGGTGAACAGGGATGTGCTCATGTCCTTCTGAATCAAAAATATTGCTGTGCTTATGTATGCCTTGTTTTGTAGGGATCTGATTGCAAACATGGATTGTGATGTGTTGTATGCTCAAGATAAGGGGAGAGGTAAACAGTGGAGTGGAGAAGTGAAGGAGTTCTTATTGTAGTTGAGCGAAATGCAGGCTGGTGAAGGTCTCTGGGTTTTGTTTGTTTGTTCCAGGCTGAAGTGTGCAGCAGGTTGGCTGGGTGGAGGTGAGCCTGGAGTCAGCTACAGCTTGGAGAAGCAGCCCTGTGTAATACCCAAAGCAGGGAGGAGTGGCAGCTGTGTCCACATGAGCTCCTCGTGTGAAGCTGATGCAGAAAGGGAGAGTGTGAGGGAGGAATGGGACCCTGTGTGCACACCAGAATCTCACTGTGTCTTGTTCAGGTCTGGTTTTACCAGCCCTGCTCTCCCTGAGCTCAGCTTGTGGCCAGCATGGCCCTGGTCCTGTTAACATCTGTGCTTTATGGCACTGTGTGGGTTCCTTGGTGTGTCAGCCCTAATCCCCTGGAAACCCCGGGCAGGGGGAATGCCCTTGGCCATGAACAGCTGGCAGCTGTGTCCAGAGTGTGGAGAGGACAGTCACTGGCCTGGAGAGCTCCATCTCTTGCTGTTCCAAGCAGAGATTCAGCCCTTAAACTTCACTCCTGCCTAATTTGGGCTTCTGGTAATGAGTGTTGCACAGCGAGCTGCTACAGGGAAAGGGAAAACACTCATGCACCTACACTGGCTCTGGAAATATGTCAGAAGTGGGCTTGCTGAGAAGCTCAAGCCCAAGCATGACCTACTTTGAGACTGCTGTAATCTCTAGGGGAATGCCCTCTGGATTAGATCAGTGTGATCCTATCAATTTGTGCTTCAGGCTGGAGGAAACACTGACAAAGTTGCTTATTTTCCCTTTTTGTGCAGAAAGTTTGTTTTCTTTTTTCATTTTTTTTTTTCTCCTTCTAACACTGAGACTTGAGACCAGCAGAGGTGTGTTTGACAAGTACAACAGCCTTGGGCTCTGCTTTTTCCACTGTGGGTCTGTGCTGTACCTTCTTTCTAGAAGTCTTCTTTCTGTACCATGGAACAGCAAAGTCCACCCTTGTTAGTGGACAACAACATTGTCTGGTAGAGGCTCTGGTCCTGGCCATGGAAAGATGCTGCAGCTGATCCCTCCAGTACCATTTTAATATTCAGCTGTTTCAATCTGTTTGTTTGGGTTTGTTCTTTTTGTCTGATCTGCTGCACTGAGAGATGCTTGAATAAAATGTGAGAAATCTTCCAACCCTTGTCTTTCCTCTTGTCACCAGCCATTGTTTATGTAAGAGCTTGGAATCTTTCTTTTTTTCCCCACTAAAAAATTGCTTCCAGAGCTCAGCAAGGATGTGCATACCCACAGCAAGAAGGAAATAAACAGGGAGGCTGCATTTAATTTCAGTGTCTGCCAGAAAGTGGGAAGCCAGCACTTGCCAAGGAAAGATTTTTGGAATAGAGGTGTACCACACTTAATTTTCCAGGAGACTTTCTGAAAATAAAGAAGCTGGAATGGAAATAAAGCTTGCTGTGATGAGGAGAAATCACTGCCCTGTTTGGCTGGGAGTTTGGCTTTGATTGCAGAGGTAGCTTTGCCTCGGGTGACTCTGGGGGCTCTCAAAGAGGCTTTTCTCCCTTCTGCAGTACCTGGCACAGTGAGAGGAGTGAGGGGTGTTTGGTCCACTGGTGTGAATTGTTCTGCCAGACTTCAAAGAGAAGTGGAAATACCTAATCTGTCGCTTTCAAAGGGAGGAATAAAATATTCTGATAGATTCTAAATGGAATCACATCAGCGGTGCCTCTTCCACCTTTGCCTTTGAGCTGCTCACTGATCTTTCTGATTGGGGTAATGCAGTGAAGAGGATACAGTATTCCCTTGAGGGGAGCAGCTTGTGAACATTACTGTTCAGTCAGCCTGAAAAGCTCTATTACAGCCAGATTTAGACCCGTCTTTGTGCGCTGAGAGGCACAGCCTGGCTTCCGGGAGCAGGCTTTGTCTGCAGGACAGGTGCACATTGGGCTGGATTCTATTTACCCTTTTATCTGCTGCCTGCACCACTTTCACCTGCTGTCTCTGGGAGGGGAGGGGGCTGTGCAGGGGCTGTGCAGGGCTGTGGTTATCAGCTCTGTCAGGATTGCCCTGCAGGACTGCAGCAGCATCGCTGGCTCAGGCCCGTCTGGGTTTGGCAGCTCTCCAGACACCTCATGAGTTGTCCTCTGTGAGACCAGGAAGGTGAGGGTAGGAACAGATTTGCAAACAACCCAACCAGTATTGATTTTCTTCGTTTCCCACATATCCTGCCAGGTTTCTGTGCAGCAGCCTGGCAGCTGGGGGTTGTGCTGGTTGCCAAAGAGACTGGAGAGAGCTCACAGTGTCTGTGGGGTAACGTGGGGGGCTGCCTTGCCATGGCTGTGGATTTTCCTTGGGAGTGTGGTCAAGCTCTGTCATGTACAAAATTGGGTGAGATGTGCCTGATATTAGCTGCTGCTTTTGCTGTCTTATGTATTTCCATGCCTTAGTACTTGAATTTCGATCCTGAGAGCCTGGTCTTGCAGTGAAAAGCATTTTCTCTGCTGGTGGAAAAAGTCCCAGAAGATCTCTGTGTGTTACTGAAGACAAGTGGGGGAGATTAAAGTCAGGTGGATAAACCATCAGCCTGGTTAAAGCTGCTGTGAGAGTGTCTTCAAGGTTTTGTCTGTGTTTCCAGAGTTCTGTAATAGCTTGCATTGAGCTTGAGGAGATGACATGTAGGAGTTTTTGGATCAATATGAATATGGAAAAGGGAGAGGATTTCCTGAAAGCACAGTACAGACTGTTCTCTGTGTCTTGCAGCGGCACTGGCACATTTGAGAACACACCTTTTATCTCTGTCATTGTGCTCTTTGTGTCCATCCCTTGAGGAGTTCCAGCAGCACAGGTGGCATTGTTCAGCCTTCACAGAGATGCAGCTCTTCCATGCTTCCCTGTAGTGGGCCTGTCTCTGATGCTCTGAGTGTTGAGCCTCCCACGTGTCCTGGAAAGTCACAGGCTTCCCTGCCTTGCTCTGCAGAAGCAGCACAGCTGGAAACAGCAGAGTGAGTGCCAGCTGCTCACTGACATACTGTGGGATTGGGCTGCATCAGGGAATTTGAAGAGAAGCAGGCTGTAAAGCTCTTGTACTGAATCTGAGGGGGAGGCATTCCTTGGATAGCCACAGAAATCTGTGTCAGGGTGGTTCTGGTGTCCTGGCTGCTCTAAGAGCAGCAGCACTGTTTCCTTCATGCCTGGAAGCTGTGTCCCTCCTCAGCAGGAGGGAGTGCACATGGTGGTGTGCCTGGGGTCACAGCCTCTCCCATGGCCATGCCTTTGGATCGTGTCCACTGGGGTGGGAGGGTGCCTTTGAGACAGCTGCAGCACAGCAGCAGGAGCAGCTCAGGGAGAGGTCCCAGCTCTGGCACAGTGCTGTCCCAAGGAGAGGTCCCAGCTCTGGCACAGTGCTGTCCCAGGGAGAGGTCCCAGCTGTGGCACGTTGCTGTCCCAGGGAGAGGTCCCAGCTCTGGCACGTTGCTGTCCCAGGGCATGGCCAGGGTCAGCTCCACAGAGCATTTGCCAGAGCTGGCTTAGCACGGCCACAGCTGTTGGTTTGGGTGCCAGGGAAGATGATGCAGAAGGGGAGGGAGGAAGGAAAAGTTCCCTTTGAGAAATGGCAGGGACAGCAGGAGAGCTGGGAGGGTGAAGCCTATTCATTACACGCTCATCTCAGTTTCTTTTGTGCCTCTCTTCGAAGGCACAAGTGTGTGGACAAAGAAACCCTGTGCAGCAGTCTGAGGAGGGTGGTGGTGGAGCAGGGGCTGGTGCAGACTCTGATCTGTTTGGGCTTTAACCAAACTCTGCCAGCAGTCCTGACTTCCTGGAGGCAGCAGGATGTCCCTGGTGAGACAGGCTTCCTCTGTCTTCTTCCTCTTCCTGGAAGAGTTCTGGCCTTGGGATGGGCTGTGCTGAGGGCAGCTAGCGTGTGGGCTCGCTGGGCAGCTCTGAAATGTTGAGGACATCTTAGTGCGTCACTGCAGGAATCCATAAAAGTCCTATTCATGCAGTTGGCATTATAAAGTTTAAAGAACCATTTATGCAGGGAACTGGTCTTGCCCCTAGAAAGAGATAGCTGGCTCAGCAGCTGTGTGCAGCTCAGTTGTCACCACATGGTCTAGGATTTATTCTGCTTGTAAAACGCTGCATTTAAAGAATACTTCCCCCAAAGCCACTTGTGCCACATTCTTTGTATCTGAGTATATTCCCTTATCTTTCAGTTCCCTGCTTTCCAAGTACAAAACAGATTAGCTGTGGAAAATGGCCAGTCCCTCTGGAGGTGGGCTGTGGTGAATGTGAGCCATCTTCTGAATTGGGAAGCTGAAAAGAAGCATCCAAATGGTTTACCTGTTTGCAAACTGGGAGACAGGTGGCATCTTCCTGTTTCACATTGACATGCCTGGTTATTTGTTTCAGTGTGTTTGGGTGCCTGTTCCTGCATCAGAGGCCCTTTAGTGTGAGGATAATTTTTGCTCCTCAAAATGACACCTTCCCTAAGTCTGGCAGGGAGTGCTGCATTCTCTTGTACTTGAGCCAGAAGGTGAGACCTGCAGGGCTTAGCATTTGCAGGGCATGTCTGTCATGTAGGAGCTGTGCAGAAGACAGATCTTACAGCAGTCCCCTCCTCATGCTATTCTGTGACTGTTCATTTGTATGTGAGAGCTGAGGGCAGCCTGGTCCTGGGAAATGCCCCCTTTTTAGGAAGGAGTGAAGAGCAAACATGAACAGGAGAAACAAGCTGGTACCACCTTGGCAGCTGTCCTTGAATAGGCTGGAAAACCTGAGTGTTCTGGGTGTGGACTGTCTGGAGAAGGATAGTTCTGGGTGGATGTAAGGAGTGTGACCAGCTGATGGGAGCAGATTGCCTTTCACTCTGTGCACCTCATGCTAAAAATACCAGGGTGTCATGGGAAGGGAATGGTGTAGGTTGGAAAGCCTGTGTGTGGGCAGAGGTATGGTAGCAGCCTGTTCCTTGGGAGCTGAGGGAGCCCAGCACCATTGGAGCAAGGACCAGCACGAGGAGAACCAGGCATTGCAGCCTCTCACCAGGGGCATGGTCTCCTGGAGGAGAATGGATTCTCCTCATGGTGTTGGAGAGTGAAATGTGGTGGGTGATGCAGCTCCTTTCCCAGGTTTCTTAAAAATTTGGCTGTGTCCTCTGCATGTCACTGACCGAGTAACACACTTGTTTTGTTGATTTGGAGTGGGAAAACATAGCTGGAGTGGGAGTGCACATGGCAGATGCTTGTGTTCTCTCAGAAAGCCTGGGGGTAGTAAAGACCTAATTAGCATTCTTGTGAAGGCAAGTCATAGGGAGACTCCAAGATTTAGGTTTGCAAGGAGGGAATTGGCATCAGTGAAAACAACAGATTGCTGGAAATGTGCAAGCAAAGTACTTGATGCTCTGGTGGAGAGGAGGCGGCGTGGCAGGGGTGGTGGGAACAGTCAGGTACGGGGTACAAGGGCACAGACTTTTTAACATTGATGGATGGTGGCCTGAGTCAGTGTCCTGTGTTAGTGCCCTGTGCTTTCTGTTGAACCCCACGCTGGTGGTGCTGAGGTGGAAATTGTGACTTGCTGAAGGAAGGTGTGCAGTGCCAGAGGGTCACCAGGTGCCCAAGTACCAGAGTGCTAACTCTCAGGAGTTAAGTGGCAGATTGCTTTGTCTCTGCAGTCCCATTTCATCTGTTGTTTTGGAAGGTTTTCTTTGGAGATGATCCAGGAATAAAATCCTTGTGTGAGGCCAGTGATTTCCAAAAGTTTGTGATTGTTTTTCTCTGTCCCCTTTTGTCTCTGAAGGAGAACCGTGCATGTGCTTATGTTGGCTGGGAGCGATGCTCTTGGAGAAAGCAAATTAATGTTTAAGACGTTGAACCTCCGGTGTAGAGCTAATCATCATATTTCTGCATTTGCAGTATGTTTTCTGGCTTTCATTTATCATGGTGAAGTTTAGTTGAGCACAGCTCTCTTGCTGGTCTTCCAGTCCTCTGCCTGAGGCACATATGCTTCCATTAATTTTCTGCTATTATCCACTCGGGTGTCCTGTGTGATCCAACATGCTTAATTTCATTCTACTGAGCACCAGCTCTTCCGATCTGAAGTTTGCAGTGTGATTTGCAAGCACCATAAGGAAATGAATCTTTCTTTTCTGGAGATAACTGCTTCCTGAATTTCTGTTCTATTTGTAATGCACTAATAACCTCCATCCACCAAATCCTGCTCAACTGTTTGTGTCCCCTGGGTTTCTGTTGGACTGGAGTGTTCCTTTTTGTGGTGTTGTTGCATACAGAGCCTGCTGAGGACCCTTTGTGCTTGGTGCTGTTCCAGGTCAAAGCTGCTCAGTGTATTGCACATGTTACAGGCTCTTCAAGGAATGGTGTCGTGCAGAGCTGCAGCAAATACTTGGAAGACGTGGGTGTCAAAGGCCTTTGGAAAAGGGAAAGTTACCACATCTCCATAGGCTGGGTGCAGGAATTTAGTGTACATGGGCTGGTGATGAGGGTGGAGTAAAGCTCTGATGTAGAACAGAAGTGATGGTATAAAAGCTGACTTTAAACAGGCTGAGTTTCAGAGGTGCCCAGCCTACCAAGCATGACCAAAGGCAGAGTTTTTTTGGGAGTAGGTGGGCAGAGAGGAGGCTGTCCTGTGGATTTACAGCTGCTTGATGTTTTTAAAGCACGGCTTCAAAGACGCAGTGCTTTGGGTGTTTGTGTTTTTGAGTGAAAGGGCTGGGCTGCCCCGTGGCTCTGACACCTTGGGGTCCTCTGTAGCATCCCTGTCACCTGCTCTGGTGCTCAGATAACTGTGCAGAAGTGTCTCTGCTTCTGATGCGTCACTTCTGCAGGGCTGGAGTCGTTCATAGCCTGGATTTCTAAGCTGGAAATGCCTGATGATCAGGCCCCAGAGCTGGACAAAAAAATGCAGGAAACTTGTGGACTGAGCAAATACCTCTCATAGCAGACTGTTTGCACAGAGAAGTGAAGTTTAGAAGCAAAAGCAAACGTGCACTGGCTAACGGAGAGGGCGAGGCAGGGGAAGAACACCGAGACACGTTTCTCTGTCTGCAGGTTCATTTCTCACTTGGCTGCTCAAGGATTTAACACTGACGATCCAGAGCTTGACAAGGCAATGTTTTGGAATAGACTTGTTAAAGCCCTCAGCCAGTGCAAGGCATTGAAAGCCAAACAGTTTATGAGACCTTCTGCCTGTGCAGACGCTTGTGGATTTGTGTGACAAATTTTGGGGGGGCTCTGCTTCCCTTGGGGATCAGATGCTGCCTGTGATGGGTGAGTGGGGAGGTACCTGTGTTTTCACATCACCCTGGGAGCAGGAGAGAAGTGTGGCTGAACTCTTGCTCTGTGGGCTCAGGCAGTTGTGCTGCTCAGGGCTGTGGACAAGATGAATTTAATAAGGCTGCTAGCATAGTTGAGTTCCCCTATCTAAGGGGGATTCTCTGTGTCCCAGAATCAAGTACGAGTGGGCACAGATCTCTGTGGAAGAAGGAAGAGGAGTGAGATTTTCTTTTACAATTCCTTTTATGGTTCCCATGTCTTATGTGGATTCTCTCTTGGTGGTGCCAACCAACAGAACAACAGACAGAAACTGATGCACAGGAGGTTCCACCTGAATGTGAGGAAAGAGCTTCTTTGCTGTGTGAGTGACCACATGCTGGAACAGGTTGCCCAGAGAGGTTGTGGAGTCTCTTTAACTGGAGGTGTTCAAGAACTGTCTGGAGGCAATCCTGCTTGAACAGCTTGGCCAGTTCTGTGGTTCATAGACCATGGGGGTCTGCAAGGCAGCAGGAGGTGTAGGGGTGTATAATGATGGACCAGAATATTTAATTAGCTAATTATGTTCTATAATTTAATTAAAAGTATCTTAGAATATCTAGGCAGCAGGAGAAGTATGTCTTTGCTTCCCCTCAAGCCTACTGCTGATAAGTGTGTTAATCCATTTGCATTTGTTCTGTAAAGGCATGTTTCTATCAGGTTTTCAGGAAAGTCTCTTTCCTTTTAAATGGAAAAAAGATAAGGCAAGACACTTGAGTCCTTTGTGGGTAGAGCCTATAATCCTCCACATGAGGGAGGTTCTGTTTGAGGCTTTGTCTAGCATTTCAGTGGTACAGTATGTTGCTGACTATTCTCAGCCTGCTTTGCATAGGTAATTAATTTGTCCCCTGCAGTCATTTCTCTGTAGTGATAATGTGGTAAATGCCAAACTTAGGTGGTTATGTGTGAGTACATGTAAAAGAGCTAGTCATGGTGTAAATGACTGAGATGATGAGATGGGTGTGTAGGAAATACCTTGCATTGAGCATTAGCAACAGACTGCACTGTTTTCACCAGGTAATGCAAATACTTCAGGCTCTGAACAATTCATAGTCTGAGCCCTGATAACAGTGAGTACAAAGAGTACAGGGCACACCTGGAAAAATCTTTTTTTTGGGTGTTTTCCATTTAGCCCTTGCACTGGCAAAGTTTTTTTCTTTTGCTGTTCTATTTTTTTTTTTTTTTAAGCAGATAGAGAAATTGAGGTTTGGAGACCTTAAGTGACATGTTCCAAGAAGATGTTATCAGAGCTGAGATTAGCCGTGGGGTGTTTTGTGGCTTTCCATCTTGTGCTGCTGAGCATCCGTGCAGAGAGAGCACAGGTTAGACACCCTCAGACATGCCAGCTCTGTGTTCCCTTGGGCTGCATGGCAGAGTGCACAGATCCAGCTTTGCCTTTTCCCTTCAAGGGGCAGAGGGGGCTGGTTGCCAGCAAAGAGAGCAAGGCTGAAGATGCATTAAAGAGGAGACCCTGTATGCAAAGGGCACTGTATATAATTGGGCTGAGCTGTGTGTCAGCTGTTTCCTGCTGTGTGGCATTTGATCTGCAGCAGAGATGAGTCCTGGTGACGTTGTCCATTGAAGCTTGTGCTGTTGCTGTTTCAAGGGAAGCCTGTGTTACTTATTCATGTGGTTTTCAGAAGTTGTCCCACAAGAATATGTTGGAGGGTCATCTTGTTTTTGTTTTTCCTTCTTCAAATGCTTTGCATCTATTAGACATTCTCTTTGTCAGTCATTTCTTCAGAGGCAAGCATTTCTGGCATTCTTGGTAGGTTCTGTTTGAAGGAAAAAAGTTGAAAATCAGCAGAGGCTTCTGATGTGCGTGCATTTATTTCTTCGCGTGCAGGGTCTTTCAGTGCTCGGTTCTGAACGGTTGAATTATTAAACTTGAAAAGCATCTGCTCTTTAGAAAGCATTCACATGTCTTGTAAACATGATGGATAAGGCACAGCCTAATGCAATTGACAGAGCTTTGTTCATGTTTGGAATATGGGTTTATGTGAACTGTTATTTTAAAGCTGTGGGGTTTATGATTTACTGCTGGGGTAGCTGGTGGCTGATCTTCTCAAGTCAGCTCCCTTCTTCTGCAGGATTGAGCATGCTGTGTGGAGCTGAGTTTTCCTGGACCAACATGGTGGCAGCCCAGGGATGGCTCATGGGTGGAGTTGAAAGGCTGGTCCAGGCTCATTTCACTTCAAAAAGTCAAAGCCCTCCAGCCCAGGGATGTTTGTTTGCCCAGGTGCCTTTTTGGATGTCACTGTCTTCCCCAAAGAAACAGCAGCCATCCTTCATGACCTTCAGGGAGGCTTTGGGGACTGATTGATTTACACTGAGGCATTCCTGACTCCAGGCTGGCTTTCCTCTGTGCTTTTTCCTCAGTGCCTCTGGAGCTCATTTTTTTAAGCTTATGAATGTGCAGAATAATGAATGTGCAGTTCTCTCAGCCGCTGCCTGGACAGCACAGGAGACACCTACAGTGTCTGAACCTCTGCTCCAAGGAGCTTTTCCCCCTTCTCCCACCCCACTGTGAATAACTAACCAGTGCAGAACTGATGGTGGTTGGGAGGCCAAACTGGACTTAAACTTTCCCACATGAAACGCGCTGGCAGTGCCAGCGGAGATGGGGGCGAGGGGAGGCAGCTCTGCTGTGCCAAAGTGCTCTTTCATCTCTTTTCAGCCCTCCCCGTGAGGGGTCCTGGCTCACAGCACATAGATGCCTTGTGCAGATGTCTTGGCTGGGAAAGAAGTGGCCCCTTTCCCCTCCCAAGCAGAGCAGAGAGGTATAAGAAAGCTATTGATCTGCCTGTAGCCAAAGTGAGCTGAGCCAGGCTCTGCAGTGCTTTATTGAGCTGGGTTAAGGCTTTGTTACTTACGGGAATTAAAACAAAACAAAAAAAAACCAAAACCCAACAGCAACAACAAAAAAGAAGTAAAGAAATAAAAGCTGAAAGGTGAGGGTTTTCTTTGTTGGTAAACAGATGCTGGTGTTGTTTACCTGCAGGTTATTTCCCAAGCACATGAGAGGAAGGAGCAGACACTGAACAAAGGCTGTGCTTTCTCATCCTGCTCTGGAGGGAAGCAGCCAGCCATGGGATCTGCCAGCTCAGGTCTGGGCAGGCTGGCAGGGACAGCCTGAGCTGTGCCATGGGGTGGCACAGGGTGGCAGGAGTCCAGTTGTTAATGGGCAGGTGCTTCTCCTGCTGGTGGGAATCACAGTGGTCTTGTTAGCAGGGGGGAGAAAGATGCCAAGGAGAGCTGGGATGGGAAGCTGAACTCCATCCTGTGGTCCCTTGCCCCTCAGTGGTGTGCAGGAGATCTGCCTGGCCAGGATTCACAGCTCTATTTCTCTTCTGCTGCAGAAAAAACAGAGCAAGTGGTCTCTGGGGTTCTTAACCCAGTCTTTTTCCTGAGCACTAAATTCAGCCTTGAAGTCTTTCCCCTCTGGTAAGCAAGTATTTTTGAGGAAAAACGGATTTTGGAAACAGTGTAATTTATTTCCTTGGTACTCTCATGGAAAAGTCATCAGTCTTGGCTTTGTATTCCCTTCACTGCTGTTGAGAAACGATGCTTTGGTGCCACGCTGCTGGCACTGCCTGTCTCAGCCTGGGCAGGCTGGTGAGCACAGGGAGCCATGGCTGTGGTGGTGCCAGCATGGATGAGCAGCACCGTTGGCCAGCTCTGCAAATAGGAGGAATTGGAATTGACACTCTGTGTCTGAATGTGTTAAAATTTAACTGTACTTGTAGTTTAATTTTACTTGTGTGGTGGGGTGTAAGCATCAGATCCTTACAAATTCTTCTTTGGTCTCGCAGGCTCGAAGCTCTGCTTGGTGCACGTGGTCAGCTGGTTTTGCTTTACTCAGTGCAGCAAGAGGTTGGCCAAGAGCAGTGCCTACTGCTTGTCTGAGCTGCCCTGCCAAGCTCACACTTGTCTTGTTCCATTTTGAGGAAATGGGGTTGATTTGTGGTACCATGTGAACTCCAGCTGAAATGTTCCTGCTTGGTGCCTGTGCAGTAATCAGTGTCACCTCCTCCTCCTCACTTTGTTCACGTGCAATGGCAGAAATGCTCCTTAGACTTGGGAGGGGAAAGGGCTTTTCTGGGTGCTTTCAGCTGCTGGAGAGCCGTAGTGATCTTTAATCCTAAGGTGCAAATTGCCATTGCAGCATTTTCCAGGGAAAAAGCAGCCTTGAGAGGAAATGGAGCTATAAATGAGCCTGGCTGGGCTCCTGGCTGAGTGTTTTGAATCAGTTTGTGCTCTCCCTTTTGGCTGCAGGCCAGGCTTTCAAAGGCAGCTTGGCAGAGCTGTGCTTGGTGCTCAGGTACCCCTAACCCTGGCCTGCTGATGTTCTGATAAGCAATGTGTGCGTGCTGTGGTGGGGCTGCTCACGCTCAATCCTGCCTGCCAGTGCTGTGCTTTGAAGGCTGCAAGAGTGTGCTGGCATCATGCAGTTCACCCACAGACTTTGAGAATCTAACCTTGTAATTTTAGCAGCTGGTTCAGTGCTGCCTCTGAGCAGACAGGCTGGTTAAAACAAATAAATAAATATACAGGCCTGTTTCCTGTGCCTGTCAATATTGGAATAATTTTAAATGGTGTGTTTTCTCCTGGTCACTGACCTATAGTTTATTCCATTATCGACTGCTGGGTTACTGGCTCTTTGTATTCTGTGGTTAAGTGAACTGTAAGGCTGAAATCACTTGGCTGCGGTGGTGTTGCTGGGCAGGAACTCGGCTGTGGCTGACTCAGACTGGGGTGAAAGTGTACCCTCTGGCAACTCAAACACTCATTTATCTCCACCTCCCCCCAATAAACGGGTTAAACTACATAGTGGAGTATTGATCCTGCTTTCATCCGGCGGCCCTAGGCTGCAGCAGTTACCTTTGTGCCACATTCCTGCTGCTTTCCCAACAATGCCGTGCATTTTCTGCGGGGCTCCCGCCCTCCCCTGGTGACCTTCTCTGGGTTTGGCTGTGATGGCTTTGCTGGGGACGCCTCCACTGCTGTGCAGCACACACAGCACCAGCGTGGGCAGAGCTTGGCAGAGCTCTCGTTCAAGGCGTGCTCGCCTGGTGTGATGCTGTGAGCGCTGCAAAGTGGGGTTTTGTGCCTTGGGAATGTGCTTTTGTTCCTCAGGCTCTGCTCTAGGAATTGCTGACCTTAGGTAGGGTCCTGGAATGACCACACAGCTCTTTTGGGGTGAGGCTGAGGGCTGGTTGAAGACTGTGCACCTCCAGTCGATGTTGGTGCCAGTTACTGGTGGCTGTTCAGTGGTTGTGCCACGTTGTCCTGGTCTTAGGGCACTCTTGAACCTTTACCATGACTTTAAAACTCTGATTAAGACTCCTGGAGTAGCCAGTATTGCTGCTCTTAGCAAGGCTCTTCCTTCTGAGAAATGCCTGAAGCTTCTGAGTGTTGCTGCCAGCCAGGCTGCTGCTAGGGGATTTGAGCACAGCCTGATGTGAGCCCCCAGACTGTCTTGGCTCTGCAAGCTTGGGTGCAGGCTGTGCTAAGAGCATCATCCCTTCCCATGCTGGCAGCCTGGGGCAGGTTACACAGGCCTGAGGAGCTCCAGCCTCTGTGCTGAGCTGCACGTGTTTATTTACAGGGGAGGAGGGTGCTTCACTCTTTCTTTTCCTGTGGTGTGAACATTTGCTCCGAGCCTGCACGTCCTGCCTGGGACTGCCTTAGGCTCTCTGGGTTTTTTGGCTGCTGTAGAGAAGTTGCTTTAGTACACAAGTACTTAGCAATGCTGTTCTGTATGATCTGTTCATATTTCAGGTCTTATGAGGACTTGATCTTTCTTAGTGACTGCTTTGCATGTCTTGCTCGTGGGCTGTGGGGGTGTTAAAAAGGCCTGTTTGTGTGCTGCTCAGCTTCCCACCAGATGCATCCATCATCTTCAAAAGAAGCAGGGGAGAAAGATGGCTTATAATTTTTTTTTTTTTTTTGAGCCATTGGAATTTGGCATCGAAATAAACAGGTGTTCTGGCATGGGAGCAGAGGAGTGTTTGTCTCTGAGCTCCTGTGTTCTGTCACGTGAGGATCTTCAGGGAGTCTCGATCAAAGAGCTAACTTTAGTAATGATGTAATTTTTTTTTTCCCTTTTCAGTGAAGGGATTGATGAATAACTGGGTTCCTGGTGTCTCTGGCAGGGTAGGCTGGTGCAGGAGGTAAATGTCTCTGGAGTGCAGCCCAAAAATCTCCTTTCGTAGAATTAAACTCTCAAAGTAAATAACGTCACTGCAACCTCTGGCCTTATGAGGCAAATGTTTGGGACTGTGAGTCCCAGCATTATGTGCTGTGCTCAAACGAGGTCATGTCTGCTGTTTCTGGTAGACAGTGCTGGGAGTAGCCCTTGAACCTCCAAGGAACCCAAGTGTAAAAGTTTTGGAGACTTGATTTTGGCACTTTGGCCCGTGAGATGAAACGTGCATCAACATTTTGTGTGCAGTTTTTCCCACAGTCTCTTGTCTTGCCTTTGGGGTTTGACTTCTAAGTCTGGCCATGTTGGTTGCTTGATGTGGAGAAGTCCATAGGGATGGTTGAAAACGCTTTCTAACATCAGTGCCCTCTTGCCCCAGTGTGCCAGGGGTGTGTGCACTGGAGAGAGGCTGGGCCACGGGAAGGGGAAGACAGCAAACCTCTGCTCAGTGTTAACTTTGTTCCTTGGCTTCCAGGCAGTGCCAGTTCTGAGATAAGGCAAACTCTGCAGTGACCTTATGCAGGGACCTCGCTGACGTCAGCGTGAGCCTGTCCACTGACCTCACTGGACTTTGGGTCAGCTTTCTTTGAAGGCTGGGCATTGAAAGCAAAGAGTGAAAGGCTAGCTGGGGTCACCTCAGTCTTTGCTGGGGTAACTGGAGCAAAGGCAAGGGGCAGCCTGTGTGAGTGAGGCTGTTGGGAGGGTCAGCCCACTTGTGGTTGAAGGCAGAGGGATTTCCCATGGCCCTGTGTCTTGAGTTCTTAGGCTTCTTCCAGACCTGCTGCTGGACCTCTCGACAACCATCTCCCTTTAAATGTTTGTGTGTGTCCTTGGGGCACTTTGAAAATCTCTGGAGGTGCCTGAAAGAATTGAGGCACCCAAGTGTCTGTGCACAGGATCATCACAACACACTTAGTTTTATTTTGTCCTTAAGAAAACCCAGGCTCTGAGCAGATGGAAACATTAGCATGAGCACTGTGTGGCTTTGTGTTCTAATGCTGTCTCCCAGAGCAGCAAGAGAGATGCATCACAAAGTTCTTGCTTTAAAAGGACCTCAAATGGCAGCAGCCAGGCTGGGGCAGCCTTGGAGAGGGCTTGTAAGGCACTTTTTGGGTCTTTGTGCTGTGGAGTGCTGTGTCCTTCAGGGGGTGCCTGTGAAACTTGTGACTCTCGTGTATAGAAAAGTCCAGGTGCAAGCCTAGGTTGGTGAATTGTAAGTGAATGCCATTAGCTGGGCAGGACATGTTCCTGCATGGCTTTAGAGCTCCACATAGCAAACAAAGGAACAGAAATAACAAACACTGGCTTTATTTAAGAGAAGTGTGACTTTGCTTTTTATTGTTAGCCACAGGAGAACAGCAACTTTCATATAGTATGATCTTCTTCTGGACCACAGCATCTCTGCCTACAGGCACACTGGTGGGTGTCTGCTCCTCAAGCTGCCTACTGTGTTCCTCATGTTTTGGTACCTTACTGATTCTTCTGCTGCTCCTTTCCTCCCCCATGCATGTGCTGCCTGCTCAAGGCATTTTGGCACCGAGGAGAAGGCAGAAGTAGCATTTAAAACATAAAGGATTCCAGATGTGAGCATGTCTTGGACAGTGCTAGTGGAGGAAAAATGCATAATCCACACAGTCGTTCACATTATGGTGTGGCCACATGTTTTGTGAGGATAAATAGCCCAGATAAAGCTGATTGTTTTTTAGGTTAGTTTCCTCTCTCCTCTTTTAAACTGTAAATTGAAATCCACACTCTGGGAGCCTGCAACTGTATACCTGTTAGCTGCATTCCCTGCTGCAGTGTCAGCTTGATGGCTGAAGCTTTGCATTCTTAAATGTCAGCGATTAGGTGTTAGAAGTTCCCCTCTTCCTGTTGGAGGAGGTTGGAGGAGGCCCCTGAGACCTGTTTGTAGGAAATGAGACTTGCCAGGATCCTCTGTTTCAATGTGATCCCTTCCCCTTGTGGAGGCTGAAATAATGCTGGTATTGCCACTCAGCCTTTCAGACAGCAAAGCCTGGTCCTTTTTCTGATGTAATAATTCACCTGTGCCACTATTCTCCAAAAGGACAGGCCAGCAGAGATGGGTTTGGGACTGTCAGTCTCCTTCCCCACTGATGGGAACTGGAATGCTTACACTTCTCCTAATGCTGTGCAAAGCATTTTGCAACTTTATTTTCACAAGGAGCAGGCAAATGGTCTGTGCTGCACTTGCATGCTAATGAAACCAAATATTAGATTGCCTTGGTGAGAGATTTCATTTTGAACATCTTGAAGACAAGATCAGAGGGGGGTTGTGAGCTAGACAGTCTCATTTTATGGGAGGTAGCTGGAAACCTCATCACTGCTGCTGCTGGTCCTTGAAGGTCTTGTAGTGACTGAGATTGACTGTATGGTGGTTTCTTAAAATCGTTGATTCTTACAGAGATGATTTTAGTTCTTTTGTTTACCAGGTAACTTCAAAATAAAAAACCACTACCAGTGGGTCTGTATCTTTTCCACTGATGTAGGAGATTCCAGAATGCCAAGTGAGGATTGGTCTGCTCTTCTAAACTTCTGATGCTTCATAGAGGGCTTGTACATTGATTGGAGCAAATTACATTGAACTCCTGAGCTCTTAGATTATTTTTGGGTCTGGAGTTGATTTGGAGAGTGAAAAATGGATGTCAGAAGTGCCTTGAAGATGCTGCCTGAGGTAATGGTGCTCATTCCAGGCTATGCAGGCACTGGTGAGCAGCACCTCCTGCTAACAGGGCTGTTGCACAAGGCTTGGGTGGCTGTCCTGCTGTGTTCCTGGCTTTGTGCTGCTCTCCAGCTTTTTGTTCACTTTTTTTTTTTTTTTTTAATGGATTGTCACAATTCTCAGAGCAGTTTGATTTCAAGAAGAAATGTTGAGCTGAAGGAATTGAAAAAAACCCAATCCAAACACAACAGAGGATTGCCTAATTTGAGGCTGGTGTCTGTACCATGTCACACTCTTACTCCTGTCAACCAGGGATCTTTCAAATGTGTATAAATTTCCTAAAACAGACCTTACAGTCTGAGGCTGAGGTATCTTCCTACATACTTGAGGAATCTGCTGTTCTCTCTTTTCCTTTTCACAGCTGTGCTGCTCCATCCCTTCAGATCAGGCAGGGAATTGAGGATTTGGACTCAGTCCTCCAAGGAGCCTCCTGAGGTTGCCTGGGAGAATTCTGCTGTGTCTGAGCAGCTGGGGAGGGCAGGCAGAGCTGCCAGACAGGGAGGATGATGTGACTGTCTGGAGCAGTGGGAAGGAGGATGCACACCCTGACCAGTGAGGTTTTGGGGAGCTGGATCCTCTGTTGCTGGCTCTGATTTGGTGTGAAGGGTTTGGCTCCAGGCTGCTGAGCTCTGGCCCAGCAGTGGCACCAGCAGTTGCTTGTGTGAGACCTTCCTGGATTTCTGTCCTGACCTGACGTGTCATGTTCTGGAGACCATGGTTTTACAGAGATGCTCTTGGGTGGTGAGTGAAGTGCTCTGATATATATTCCCCCAAGCCCCATGGAGTATTATTTTTCTGTACTTCTTAGGTGAGAAAGAAGAAACCGTTCAGCTGTGTAGGAGGCTGTTGCTTTGACTGGTGTACACAAGCATTAAAATGATAAATCTGGGGGTTTCACCTGGGATTTTTTTGTCTATTTTTTTTAACTCTTTGAGTTCTTGACTCCTTTCATGCAGGTAGAAAAACTGAGCCTAAGACATGGCCAGTGCCTTTGTCCCAGGAGAAATGCTGGGTGTCAGGGGAGTGTGGGCTTGGGGCTTCAGCATTCCCAGTTGTGGCCTGGGGCTCCAGCATTCCCAAATGTGTCCTCTCGTGCATGCGGGCCCAGAGCAGTTATCTGAAACAGTAGTAATGTAAATTGAATGAGCAGTCCAGTTAAATAAGTAATGAAGTTAGCAGGGTGCCTAATTAAATTAAATTCAAAATTATGTATGGATGATGCCTTTCTAATAATTGCTGTAGGTTTGTCATTGAGGAACTCCACACTGCCCTCTTGGCTCAAGATTCCCATTTCCCAGGTGGATGTTGGTACTACAGAGGGACTTGTTTTACACTTCACTTTGTCTCCTCCCTGGTGCTCTTGTGACCATTGCAGTGTTGCTGTTTTCTGTTTTGCTGAGATGTGTGGAGGGAGTTTGAGTGATAAGTCTCTGCTGCTTATGTGATGGTTTTTTACAATCCTGCTGAGGGTTTTGGTTTGCTCCTAGACCAGCCTTAGTGCTGTTTCCTTGGTCCCTGTGCCCCACTGATCTTGTTGGGGCTGTCCCCTGTCCTTCCCATCCCTGTGGTGCTTGGCATGTTGCTCCTGTTTCCACAAAGCACATCTGGTAACTCTGAGCACAATGATTTAGCCCATTTCTTTGTTTGAAAATAATCTCTTAATTCCCATCCTTCTGAGCTTCTTTGAAACAGCAGCACTTTGAAGGTGTGTTTCAGTTTGGGGTTAAACATTAAGCTGAGGCAGAAGAACAATTTTGAAGGGAGGGAAAGCTGCTGAAATTAAAGACACTTGAGAAGATGCAGCCATCACAGCCACCAAAGGGAATTGTCCTGTCTCCAGACAGCACGTTAAAGGCAGTCTCTGCCTGTCCTGGGCATGGTCAGACACTCAGTGCATTTTGAAGATGGGTTGTCAAGGCAGAGCTGGCTCTGGCTGGCAATTACTGACCTTTGAGGTAATGTGTCCTTAATAGAAGGATGTGAGTACATCAGAGGAAGAATTGTCATTGTCATTATCATCTTTTCACCTCCTTTTGAGAAGGGCAGGTCTATTAGAGGGCCTCTGCTCCAGCAGAACCAGTCCTGCCCCTCCAGGAGATGACTCCTGACTTTTCTGAAGATGAGAGTAGATGTGGGGAGGAGAGAGAGCCCAGATGACAGAGCTGCATTGCTGCTGTTTGAATTCCCCCCTGCCCCACTGCTCATTTTGCAGCAGGGTTTGTGTGCTCAGTCCCAGATGGTGTCTCCAGTGTGGTAGCCCAGCTTGCCTGGTGCAGGGGCTGTGCTGCTGCACCCACAGTTGGCAGTGTGTTTGGGCAGGGAGAGGTTCTGCATGAAGCCATAAATGCTCTGCTGAGATGTTTGGGACAGGAGCTACAGGTGATGGATGACAGATTTTTGTCACATTCAGGGCAGTCTGATTCTTCCTTGTTGATGGTTTCCCTGGGAAAACCTCCAGGTGATGAACAGGAGGATTGTGCAGCCACTTTTTCTACAGGAATGGCAAGTGCTTCCCCTGTGCTGCTTCATCAGAGAATCTGGGGGTCTTTTGCAACCCTTTAATTAATCCTTGATTGACCTTGGCCACCTCCATGCCCTGTGCCCCTGTGACAGAGCAACAAGACTGCAGACCCTTGTAACCCCCCCATCTCCCACGGGGGAGTGTGGAAGTGGAAGGATCTTGGCTGGAGCCCTCATGAAGGCAGAGGAGTTTAGTAAAGCACGGGGTGCAGTGACAGATATAGAAGTGATTTGCATGGGTGCAGTGACCTGAGCAGGGCTCTGCACATTTCATGCACAGTTGCGTTAAAGGGATGCTGATCATTTTCAGCATGACCTGCTAATTATCAGAGCAGATGAAAGCCTTTTTTTATTTATTCTTTGAATCCTCCTCCCCCTACATGCTCTCTTCTTCTCCCTGCTCCTTCCCCAAGCTCTTATCTAAGCTAATCAACATGACACAAACAGCCAAAAAAGCAGTGTTCTTAGAGCAGCTATTAAGTGGAAAGGAGACAGCGGGCGTCTGGAGCCCCTCGGGAGGGACTCGCCTGGAATAACCCATTGCTTTTAACAGCCTCACTGAGAGCTGCAGAGCCAGAACAGAAAAGCTTTAAGCTTCTTTCTTTTGAGGTCCTAATATGCAGTGACCTGTATGCTATGATGTAGATTTTTAAGAAAACCCAAATGTGGAATTCTAGTGGTGATGAGGGGCTTCCCAGATACCTGATACATCCCTGGTTAAATAGAAATTAATCTCAATAGCTATATATATTTTTGGGTAAGTTTTCAAAAGTTTGAGACCTATGGCTTCAAGGAGAGTCTTTCCATCCCAAATGTCTGTTTATTGTTGATAAAGCATCCCTCAGCAGCAGAATACACAGCTAGGGGAGGATTATGTTAATCTGATGAAGTAGTTTGTGTCATTGCATCAAGCTGGACACAAGTTTGTTTTCTCCCATATTTCAAGCATTTGTTTCATCTGGAGCTGTGGGAGGGATTTTCCATTGTCCTCTGCTCTGTGCTAGATGAATACTTAAAAGTTGTTCTTGTGGTGATATGGAGTAGGCTGAGACAGAGGCCAGACGTGTCTCAGGAATTTCAGCTGCGGTGGTGTGCTGAGCAAATGGACACCATGTTTAAATAGTGTGTCCTGAATTGCTTTAATTTGCTTCTTATTTTGTAAGCCATTGGCTGGGTTTTCTGTCCTTTCAGAAATCAGCAGCTTCTTATGAAATATGGAGCTGTTTAAAAACAGACAGCAGCTGCTCCATCCTTGCGTCAGCACGGGCTCGGCAGAAGGAAGGGGAATGGTAGACGGTTGTTTAGCTGTGATATTCTTCCCCTCATTGCTGTTGTCATATTGTGTTAACAGAAGGGCTGATCAAATATACACCAGCAAAGTAAGACTTAATGTTTCTTTGTTCTCCTGGAATGGTGTTGGGAGGGGAGTGGGGGGAATGTTTGAATGAGACTTTTATTTATGTGGTTCGGATAGTTCAGCATTGCCTGTGTTGGTAGATGTGTTGTTCTGCTTTTATTTCTTAGGCTGCTCGCTGTATTTTTAGCTGGGAAAAGTCTTTACTTTGTTTGTACAAAACCTCTGCTATGTGGTATGGAAACTTTGGGGGGTGGTGGTGTAAGTAACAGGGAGAGTATGATCTATTCACGCTGAGTTCCTAACTTGTTTTAAACTCCTCTTTTAAAAAAAATCTCAGCCAGATTCTTTAAAAAATAAAATGAAAAATGAGGAACATTGTTGCACAAGAACTGGAGAGAACCCAAATACTTTGCTTACTGTTAAAATTGCGACATGACTGGAAACATTTGGTAAAGAAAAATTAATTGCGTGGTGTATTTGTGGTTTCCTGTTGAATCTCAATTTCTAGAGGAGGTTGAAAATCCCATGGATGTTTCCTCAGATTACTAGATAGCATTCTACCTTGTGTGCATGATGAAAGACCTTCAGCAAAGCGTGCCAGATATCCATGGCTTGCTATAAAAAATCTCCCATCTGGAACATTACTGTTTTCTTCTTTTTAGTTGGATGATTTGAGCAGAGATAAACATGCAGTGAAATTTGGCCTGGTCCAATCTTACTCCACTACCAGTATGGGTTTCCTTGCAGTCTGGAGTCACCTGAGGAAGGATGCTCAGACCTTGTAATAAGCTTTGAAGCCACAGGCAGGGCTGGTAAGCTACAGAGCCTCTGCCATGCAGCGCTGGAGCACCTGGCTGTGAACATGGTCACACGTAGGAGGGGCTGGATGCACAGGTAGGGTGGTGAATACTGGGGCAGATTGTTGAGTATCATGGTGGTTTCCCCTGTCTGGAGGCTTGGGGAGTGTCTGAGAGCTGCTGGGTGAAACCCTGGGCTGGAGACATCTGGCCAGGGGTCAGATCAGAGCATCACCCTGGCCCACAGCCCCTGCTCTGCCTCCTCGTTTGATCGCACACAAGATGTTTGTGTATGCAGAATATAACTCATGATGACACAGGGCTTAAGGTTGTGAAATCTTTGAGGCTCTTCTGGGTATTCCTGTGGGAAGGGAAGAGTTATCCCTCAGATAATTTCCATGGGGAAATAGTTAATCTCATAAACACCAGAGGTTGTTTTCTAAAGCAAAGGCAGGGCTGTGGGGGAGCGTGGTTAACCATGTAGAGTGAAGACAGGCTAAAACTCATAAAGCAAAAATGTATGTAGGAGTTTATAGATGTATATGAGTGTATTAGAACTTCAGTTTGAGATCACTGACTGAGATTAAAACGAGCTGCTGTGGAGCTAAACCACTTACAGAGAGCTGAGAGCAACTTTTTGAGATGGATGATGGCCCCACAACTTGCTGACTGAGAACAGGCACAGTTGTTTAAAGTCTGCTTCTCTAAAGTGCTGGGTTTTTTGGTGTAGTTTGAAATAATGAAAAACTTACTTTTGGATTAATGCTCATTCAATTTCTGAAAATTCCCATCCAGTTTTGAATGTCTGTGTTCACTCTTGGGCTGTTGGGAGTTAAATTTTCCTCTTGACTCAGTTGTGGAAACGGTCTTCATTTATCGTTTCCCAGTTTAGCTCCCGTATTAAAATTATAACAAGGCTGGGATTTATTTTTGTCTTGTGTACATTTATCTCCTGTGTATCCTTGTGTCTATTATTAGAGTCCTGCTCCATTGCTAAATGGATTGGCCGAGTTCTTGGGGACAAAATATTGAAGCATATGAGTAGTCTGCAGTACCCCTCAGCCCTGGCTCTGCAGCATTCACAGTGCCTGGTTCACCCCGTGCTTGTCCCAGCTTATTTTAAATGCTGAGGATGCAGTGGGCAGAGCCAGCAGAGAGGAGATCTTAAATGGCACATCAATTTGTAAGTGAAAGGAGGGAGGAGGTGGATGTGCAGGGGAAGCTCCAGCTGAGAATAAACAGATAAGTGGTGTGTGTTTGGGAAGCAGCTGAGTTGCATGGCCTGGTTAGAGCCCCCTTGTTTAGTTTTTTTTTGTTGTTTTTTTTTTTTTTTTTTCCCCTTGACAGGATATTTCTGTTTCAGACTGAAAATCAGGAAATGTCGAATCCTGTGGAAGGGGGCTGGTGTGGTGGTTGGATGGCTATGAACTTACCCTTTCCTGAGTTAAAAAACAAGCTTTACACAGGTTCCAGCAATGTTTCAAAGCCCCTGTGACTTTGTGGCTGAACACATGTCCTTCAATTTCTACCTGAATTCTTGGCTTGCACAGGAGTGATTTGTGTTTCTGCTGTTCTTTCCTCCTGGTTCCACATCCAGTTTGAGCTAGCTGGGTTTTCAGGGGTTTGCTCTGTTTTATAACTTAGCTGTTGAGCATCGTCACCATGTTCTTGCTTTGCTTTCAGGATCTGTTTGTCCATGTGGCCTCTTACATGTCTGCAGCTCTCTCCCACGTGTTAGGAGGATCCTCAGGGCTCTGCACACTGGATTGTTACACCTTTCAGAGGTTTTGTTGTTGATGCTTTTAAATTATTTTTTTAAATTGCTTAGGCAGTGCTTTTGGCAAGGAATGGTCTAGAGCTCAAAGAAACAGAGAAGGTTCTTACTGGAGTAAAGCATGGCTTGGAATAGAATTCTTGATTTGGTTTTTATTCCCTTCCACTTTGTTTTGCTGAAGATGTGGTGAGCTATTTCCCTCTTCTGATTTGTTGGCTATTTTTTTTTTCCTTTCTCTGCTGTCTGTGGGATATACTCTGCTGCTGGACTTCTTGATCCAGTTGGAGAGGCACTGCCTAGTCAAGCCAGCTTTTGCACAGATCCTTGAATGAGTCTTTTTTCCACCTCCTCCCTTCTTTGTGTTCCTCATCCAACATCCTTTGGTTCCTACGTACGTGCCACATGCTTCCTTTGTTTTGCCTGTGTTAACAGAGTTTTCTGACGTTGGAGCCTGTTCTGAAGGATGTGGCTTGGCCCTTGCAAAACTTTTTCTCTGCTGCAGGCTCCTCTGGTCGAGGCAGGTGTGCCCAGTGTGCAGTTGTACCTGGGGTGGGTGTGTTTTTTGGAGGCTCTGGCTTGTGGAGCAGGGGGCTGGTTTAGCCCTGGCCATGCAGCTGTGGGTGTGGGAGAATTGGAGCTGCAGGGTAGGATCAGCACACAGGACTGAATTGCCTGAAGGATTTTTTACTGTGGCCGCAGAACTGCTTGGCAGGTGGAGGAGAGTTGATCAAACAAACCTGCTTCCACCAATTGTCCACTTTTTGTATTTCTTTCAGGATTTTTTTATTTCATGGACTTTAAAGTGTGTGTGATTGAACAGTTGAATTAACTGTGAGAACTGCTGGAGAGAACTTACTGGGATTTTCTGCAAACCTTGCTGCCCTTTTCATGTTTTGGCACAGCAGAGATGCTGTGAGCAAGCAGGCTGGAGTGCCTGAGAATGTGGCCCAGGTAAGATGTTATCACCTGAGCACAGATCCCAGTGCCTGTGCAGCTGACTCTGGGTGTAGGCTGCCTGTTTGCTGCTGGGAGCCAGTCCCTGAGCTGGTACCCCAACCTGGGCAGCCTGCTCATGGTGCCCCTTGGGCACATGGCTCATCTTTGTGTCATCTCCTCTTCCACCTGACACCTCAGACTCTTTCAGAGGCTGTGAAACTGGCTCCAGGAGCAATATCAGCAGTGTTGGTTAAGGTGTAGGAGCTTTATGGGAACCTGGAGGTTTGTCATGGCCTGCCAGCATCTTTTCAGAGGTTGCTATCAGGTGATATTTGAGTTTGTAATCCTGCTCTCCCTGCAGTGAATAGAGGCTCCCCATGACTTTGCAGAGACTGGCATTCAGCCCAAGTTCTTCTCCTGCTCCTGTCAGGAAAGTCATCATTTCTGCGTCCCTTGGCATGGCTGAAGATGTGATTTCCAGGCCATGGGAGGCACCTGAGGGTGGTGCAGGAGCTGTAAGTGGCTCCTTCTCCAGGGAGAGCAGAAGTGAAGACCCACCTTGGAATAATGGAGGTTATAACAACAAGGTTCTGGCTTGTGCTTTCAGCTTTATTAGCAGTGATCAAAATTGATTTTCTAATGTGTTTTTCTTGTGTTCCCAGTGATTTTTCTGTGGTCAAATCTGCCTTCTTGTTTTGTCCCTGTGCATGAAGGGATTGGATTTGGGACTGTGTTCCAAGCTGCAGTCTGCTTCATCCTGACACCCAGCACTGAACGTGCCCTGGCTGTGCAGTCTGTCCAGAGGCTGTACATGATCAAGCACACACTTAATCAGCCTGCAATTGTTAAAGGTCAAGGATATTAGTGCAGAAGGTTCATTCAAAAAAAACCAACAAATAACATTCTGCAAGAGTTATTTCCTTTAAATCTTTAGATTTGGGGTTTGAGGGGAAAAATTATTAAATGATGTCTTAAAGCTGAATAAAGAAGTTGGTATTGAATGTTGTAATGTCTTACAGATGCTGTGGGGTTGTGGGGTTTTATTTTAAATTTAACAATGGGAGTTGGAGTGGCTCCAGCACTGTTAAGAATAGTCTGTTTAATTAAGGGTTTCAGCTGGAAGAGCGTGTGCAGTGTGATGCCATTTTAAAGTTTCAGCTGGGTTTTGTAGTTGTTATTCCTCATTTTGCATCATCCTGTGTGTCTGGGGTCATGGTGGGGCTGGGTGTTCCTTACCCAGAGAGCAAAGGTTGGTCTGTGTGAGACCAGTAAGGTTTCTCCAGGTGTTTTAGCCCTGACTTTACTATTTTCTCTTCCATGTAACTCCTGATGCCCACCCTAAGGTGCTGTCTTTGCAGGCACATGCACGTGGTGTGTTGCACACAGGAGGAAATAGCAGCTGTGGTTTTCCCTAGTAGTTTGGGGTTTTTCTTCAGACTGTTTAGTAGTCGTGTTCTTAGATGTCATCTTGGTAATAGCAAGTTGGGATGGAGGTTTTGGGGGAAGGGGCAGGAGGCTGGGATCAAATGCATTCTGCTCAGGGAGTATCCTGAGACACACTGGGGTTTCAGTGGAATAGAGGAGCATGAGATAGAGCTGTGTCTGTGGCATTCACCAGAGCTGGCAAAGTCCCATCCCCATGGAAGCTCTTGGGGTTCTCTGTTTCCTGTTCACCTGTAACTTATTGGGGTGAAACCCAGAAAATTTCCCATTAAAAAGAGACTAAATGATTATTCTCACCTTGAAAACACAAGCATTCCAGTCATGTCATCCTGAGTCATCATTAGATAAAAACAACATTGAGAGCTTTAAGGTTGGCACCTCTTAACTTCAGCCCATTCTGAGCTCATGGGATTCAGGTAGATGCTCCATGACAGGTCTGGTTTTCTCCCCCCTCGTGTGTGGCTCTGCTTGGCTCTGTGGTAGCACAACATGTATTTAATTATCAGCAGCAACAGCTGCTGCTCTTGGCCATCTTGCACACTTTGGTATAGGAACCAGCATCTGCCAGGGTGTGCTGCATCCTGGTTTGTGCTAAGATGATTGCTTGACTCTTTATTTTTTTACTGTGGGAATTAGGCTCTTCTGTGGCATTAGGAGTTGTAGCCTTGTATCAAAGGCTGAGCAGCTGTGAGCCTGATATACCAAGGAACCTTTATGGTTTGCATTTAGTCTCTCCTGGTATGTTTATTCCCATAAAATAATTAATTGAACTAGAGCTCCAAGCAGTGTTATCACCTCTACACATTAGAAAAATCATAATCATGCTCTGCAACTTAATGAGATTTAGAAAGAAATGTTCTTTTTTTGTTTTCCTTCTGGTTTTGAGTGTTAAAGACTCCCAGGGGTCATGCATTGAAGTCTTTCCTGGAGATCACGGGGGCAGTGGGCTGGCCATGGAGAGCCACCAGTGCAGAGCAGGAGCCTTTGGCTTTCCCAGCATTCCTGCCAGAAATGGAGCTGGATCTGAACACTGGCAGCACTGTTTTGAGAACTGAGCATCGAGAATGGAGCTGTGTTTTTTGTGGTGGCCTTGGCTCTGCTGTTTTTCAGTTTTCCCTTTAATTTCTATTGTTTTCTTTGCTTATTTGCTAACTTGCAAAATTCACCAAATTGCAGAGGATCTCCTAGCCCTTGGGATGAGTTTTCCTTGGGGCTGCAGTGAGCCAGCACATGGCAGTGGCACTCCCTGAGCTCATGCTCAGAGGTGTAAATACATCTGGGACCTGCTGGCCTTCAGGTGGTCAGGGTCTGTGCCAGGGTGTGGGGATGGTGGGGTCATCCTGGACAGAGTGTGTGTGAAGTCAGGGTAAATATTAACTTCACATGATCTTGGGGGCTGCTGTGTGTGTGTGTTAGCTGCTCATTTCAGTAGGATTTGGTTGAAACACTATCATAAGGCTCCTTAACTTCATCAGTCTTCCTACACCACTGACATTAATGATGGCTTGAGTGTCTTCCTTTTCTGTTTGAGTTTCACTGCTGTTTCTCAGTCTTGCTGGGATGTGTTACTGCTTTTAACTCGTTCAGCTTCAGAATAAGCCCCAGCTGTACGGGCAGGTTGCTCTACACTGGCACAGGGCATCCCTGCAGTGCTGTCCCAAAAGGACACATGAATTCTCCCAGCTTTTGTTGAGAGAGGGTTGTAAAGCATCTTGCTTCCCTGCAGCTCTGCATATCGCACCCAGAGCCCCACCAGCCTGCTCCCAGCTTGCCCTGGAGGGCAGTGACAGAACCACATGCTCCAAGTGGTATTTTGTGGTCTGTTTTCTCTCAGGCCAGGCGAGCTGGAGGAGAACCTCTCACACAACTCGCTGGAGCCAGTGAGCAGAGCAAACGGACCTGCTGAGTAAGAGACTGAAATAAACCCAGTCTGGTAAAGCCCAGATGGGGTTGTGGCACTTTCTGCAGATGCTGTGTGTGTGACAAATCAACAAATCCAGTAGATGGGAAACTATTCCTGCGTGCTGTCCCTGGGAAGAGGAGCATCCCCTGCTCCTCTGCCTGGTGACCCTGGACCGTTCATCTGGGCAATGCCTGCTGGCGGTGCAGGAAGGAAATGGTTAAAGGAGGAGAGGTTGTCAAGTTGGGTTAGCCATCAGATAGCTAATATTTTAGAGGTTTTTCAGAGCTAAGCTATAAAAAGGCCGTAGCAGTATTTCAACTCGCCCATTGTCTGCTGGAAGCCAGCCAGCGTTGCCATGCCGACGAGGAATTATTACTTGCTGCCAGAGCTGGAGGAAAAGCTCATACTTTTGGCTTCAAAACAGGAGGGGTGGACTTATGTAATCCACTGTGTTTATAGGCTGAGACTGGCAGGAGCATTGAGAAATAATTACAGGCTTTCCATTTCATTTCCAGATTGGTTTTAAGGCTGTGTGGCCTCGCTTTATTTATTTATTTTGAAGTTAAGAGGGTGGCTGCTAAAGATGCAGGAGGTGATGTGGGGATGCTGCTAGGTAAGTACCCCCCACTTCCCTCCCCTGGCTGGCTGGGAGGCTTTTGTTTTGGTGGTGTTTTGTGTGGACAACTAAACTAGGCCACAGCAGAAAGAAAGAAGTTGCTTTTGAAAAACTGGGACTTGGCCCGGCGACACAGAAACAGTGTTCAGTGCTGGAGGCTGAGCACACACTCCTGCTGTGGAGGTGAAGTGTGAGGTTTTGTGAACCCCTGCTGCTTTCTGAGGTGATTTTATCCCTCCAGCCCTCCTTGGCAAGAAGCATGTCATTTTAAGGGCAGGGTAACAACGAGGAAAAAGGAGAAAAAAAGTTTGGAATTTTTTTTTTCCCCCCGGACGTCTTGGTCTCACGCGTTGCTCCGTCGGCTGGAGAGGGGATTTGTCAGTGGGATCAAAGCAGTTCTGCTGACGTTTTCATGCTTTTGAGAGGTGAATTGCAAAGTTTAGCCTGTAATTAACGTGGGTTTGTTCATCCTGGGAGCAGTGAGCAGATGATGCTGTAATTTGGGTTTGCCTGAAGAGCAGCGCTCGGTGTGTTTTGACTCCGGTCAGGCCAGTGGGAGTTTGCAGCTGCTGTTCTGGTGCTGCCTGTGGCATCCAGGGAGTTTCTGCTGCTGAACTCTCTGCAGAACTTGGAGAACTGGTGGTTTTGCTGGTTCTGAGGGTCGTGGTCCTGTAATCCTGGGGAAGACACTTGTGGTGTGGTAGGGATTCCAGGAGAGATGGTGGGATGGGGCTTTAGCTGGGAAGTGGCAGCAGGGAGAGGGATGCTGTGCTGGGGCAGTCAGAGCTGGGGACAGCTGTGCTGCTCCTCATCGTGCTCAGCTCTCCTTCAGTAAATAAGGGTCTTGCAACTGTGACTTTTTAAATCTCTTTAACATTGGGTGTAAAGCTCTGAAGAGTGAACAAAGCTCATTTTTGGAGGGGATGAAGAATGCTTTGATACTCTGTAAACTTGCTGCAAAGATTACAAAAGTGTATAGAAGCTGCAGTGTGCTGTGATTTTTAAGTTTTCTTTCGTGCCACTGCATCCTACTAAGGAGTTACCTTCTCAGTCCATGCTAATTTGCCCTCTTGCCACTGTTGTATGAAATATCCTCGACTGCTCTCAAGAGTGGACTCCAGTCCACTTGTGACTCAGAGATCCCACACTTCTTAGGGACACCTACAGTCCCATATGAACATATTTGGACCCTGTCTTGAAACATAGGGCTGCCTCAAGGTACACAACAGCTTGTTGAATGCACACTGCAGAAATAAACTGCTTTTTCCACAGCTTCCCAAGTTCAGGGCAAAAACTTGGGAGAGTGGTGGCATGCTTTCAGTGGGGACATGTCCCTTGGAACAGCAGGTTTGCCTAGTGTTATCAGAGATGCATGGGTGTGTTACACAAAATAATTCAATCATTTAATGATCCACAAGACTGCTCTAACTCCTACCACAGATGCTGTTGGATTCAATGCAAGTTGGATTTGTTACTGCAGGGGTTTTTTTCTCTTTCTCTGGGATTCATGCCAAGATGAACTGTATGTTCTGTTCGTAAGAGCTATGAGTAATGTGTGTGTGAATCTATAACATAAGTAATAGGAGTATATAAAATGTGTGAGTGTGCAGGATCTGTGTGTCCTGTGTCTGCAGAGCAGCGCACACAGCTCCGTGTGCGTTCTCCAATGGGGTGTGATACATGTCTGGGCAGAATTAATGACATGCCTTGGAGTTACTGCTCGCTGCAGAGCCCTGTCTGATGGCCTCATCACAGAGCTGAGCTGAAATCCCAGTCACAGCTACGGTTTGGCTGCTTAATTGCCCTTTTGGAGGAGTTACAAATGAGAGAGAGCTGAGAGTCCCTCCCTGTGCCTTAACGGAAGGCAGCTTTAACAGGGATGGGAGGGATGCTTGCAGCACAGCCTGGTGTGTTCTGTGGGCTTGCTGATCACTGAGGAGCCTGGGGTTTGTTCCTGGGAGCAGGGGGTACAGGGAGAGCTGGGGATCCCACTCTGCACCACCCAGGTGGGTGCTGCTCCAGGAGCTGCTGTACAAGTGATGCACTCCAAGGCAGGCCCGCTGCTTTTAGTAGGATTTTTTTTTTTTCTTTTAGATGAATAAAACGAGCTTTCACTCATAAATTATTTTTCTTATGTGAAAAATGAGAAGGTGGCAAGTAGCCAATTTCCCCGCCTCCCTCTTCCCAGCTCCGATGAGGTCATTGCCTCTTAAAGTTTATACCAGGCACTGTGAGACATGGCTGGAGGAGCAAGAAGGCAGCAAATGGCTCTGTCGGAGCGGGGGGAGCGATGAACGCCCGTCCCTGAGCTGGTAGTGAGCTGTAAGTGATGCCTGGGCAGGCACAGGGGAGGGGGACTGGGGCAGAGCTCTGGGGAAACCTGTGGGGTCAGATCCCTGTGCCCTGGTCACTTCCCGCTCCCTGCTGTGTCCTGGTACAAGGCACAGCAGCACCTGGGGGGTTTGGGTGTTTGTGGGCTGCCAGGTGGCAGGAGCCTGGCCATGTGCTTTGGTGGAATGGGACCAGCAGCACTCCTGGCATCCCCTGTCTGAGCTTGCTCTTGTGTCCATTTACTTTTCCTCGGGAATTTCCTCAGCGCTGTTTTTGCAATGGGGGTTGCGAAAGTTCATGACCCAGTGAAGGATCTCTCCAAGACCTTTGTGTCCCTGGCTGAGTGGCTGCCTGGAGAAGCTGTTTTTCTTTTCCCTTGAGCTCCTTGCTGAGCTGTGTGTGGATTCCTGAGCTATTGTTTTCCTCTTGTCTGTCCCCCCCTCCCACCATCCCATGGTGGAAGTGATATGGAAACAGGACTGCCCAGACCATGAGGTGGTTCCTGGGGATTTCCTACACACCGAGCCCAGGAGGGTGGATTTGGAGAGCTGTCTCTCCTCCCCACAGCTTCCCTTGGGGTCCTTGGGGACAGTGGCCTGCACTGTCTGTGGTTTTCAGGTGCAGCATTGGCCTGAAACCAGTATTTCATGGGTGCCATAACAGATTATTGGAATGTCAGAGCTGATTTGCTGCTGGTGCCTTTGCTGTAGCTCTGATTTTGGCTGGAGTTGGCTGTATGTTCTGGGCTGGTCAGGGAGAATACTCTTGATGTTTCTTACTGTTTCTCATCCCTGTCCTTGTTCTGTGGAGGTGTGGTGGGCTGAAGAAGTACAGGTGGAACTTAGAGAGGGAGGGTTCCTACATGTCACTGTGCTTTTAGGCACAAACTTAATAAAACCCAGCCTATATTAAAATTGCTCTTCCATTGCAGCTTATCTGTTCCCTGGAGATCACTGAAGCATCCTGTTACTTCCAGCTGCTCTTGTGCTGCTGCACCCCAGTGATATCTTCTGTTCACCAATTCTTTGTCTTTTCCCTTCTCCTTAGCAGACTCATGGATTTTTTTTTTCTCCCCTGTCGACACAATACAATCACTCCTTGTTAGCCTATCTTGCTCTTTCCTCTTTCAAGGAAGGGAAGGAGCAGGGGAACCAGATCTGATAATTCCAGTGAGTAGAACTGTTCCCCTGAGCCCTTTATAAAGAAATAAAAAGGCTCTCCTTCTCTCTGCTTCTCTTTGAGTACAAGCACTTTACCCTCTTGGATTCCCTGCAGGCTCCTCATACTGCTAAAATTGAAACATCAAGATGTCTGAGGCAGCAGGAATTACCATCAGTGTTTTGACACCTGGAGGTACAATTTCTATTAGCTTTTATATAAAAACAACACCAGTTTTGCCAACAGAGTTCTTGTTAAATAATGCATGAAGACCCCACTCTTGACAGTAGGTATTTTTCTTTCACTTTCCTGGACTCTTGGATAATGGCTTAATTTTTTGTGACCACTGGGGAAAACTATATGCACTCTCACATGGAAATACGTATGTGGACACACAAATGCTGAACTCCCAGGCAGAGAGTCAATTACCCCATTTGCTAATTAATGTGGGGAGATAGGGGAAAGCAATTTGAGGTTGGTCTGTTGAGCAGGCTTGGAGCATAGCTTTATTTTTCTGGAAGCAGCAGAATACAGTCCTCCTGAGAGCTTTGATGGCAAATAAAAGTGTTTGTGTGTGATCTGAGAGGCCCTGGGAGGGTCAGCCTGCTCCCAGACAGGGTCAGCAAGAGCAAAAACGGGAAACTTGTGGTTTTGCCTGGATGGTGCTTGGCGTGGAGCATATGCTCTGTGCTCACTTTTGGGGGAAATGAAGCGAAACAGAAGGGCACAGCATGTGGATGTGACTGCTAATACTGAGAATCAAAGTACAGTTTTGACATTTCTAACCTAATAAGTGGTGCTGCGTGCGAGAGCCTGCTTATTTTCCTTTTTCACCATGAGATGCTTTGACAGAGGAGTAAAGTCCCATTTTGACATTTCTGTCATTTTAACTAAAGAGAGAGATTACAGTAAATTGGATTAAGTGAAAATCTTCTTCAGATGTTTGTGGTTTGGGCTGATTTATGGATAGATGTCATTTGAACGTCATTCTGCATTTTTTAAGCATCTGCTTGATGGTTGCTTTAATGCTGTTTCTGCAAATAGTCCACGCAGAGGAGGGAAGGCTGAGCAAGCAGCAGCACCCCGTGACAGAGCTAACGCTGGTGTGTGGCATGGGGACAGCAAAGCACTGTCCTTCTCACGCTCCTGGGCTCGCAGTGCCAGATCCTGTAACGGCTGCTTGCCTCTCATTCCAGTTCCTGTTATTAAACTTTGTTATCTTCTGCTGAAAGTCATTGAAATAGGCTTTTAGAAATATTTTTCCCACCCTGCAGGGAGATGGTTCAGTGCACACATTCCTTGTGGTGCTCTTGGCAAATCTGGGGTTGCCTGTTGCCCTCTGACCAGCGGTGACGTTCTGCTGGTTACGCTCATGCAGAGTCCTTCCCTCACTGTGTGACTTTTCCAGGAACCAAAATATTCTCCTAAGCATGTGCTGGCTCACTGACATGAGCAACAGCATGTGAAAATACTTTGTCTATGCAATGATATTTCCAAAAGATAGTGTTGAAAGTTCTTCCATTAGACTTACAACCTGAGACTTCTGAAATTTATACATCCTTTGTGGCTCCCTCCACCTAAGCTCTTTAGGAGCTGCTGGTGCCATTTGGAAAGCTGCATGATCTCTTGTGGGTGATGATGTAATCAGCACTGGAATCAAATCTGCCAGTGATGTCATTGCTGGAGTAGTCCAGTGCTCCCTGGTGCAGTGATTAGTGGGATGGGATTGAAGTGTCAGTGCAGCTGGTGATGGAAAGTGGGGTGTGCCCACCCTGGGAGGTGCAGGGCAGTTCTTGGCCAGCACTGATCCTGCAGCTGCCTCTGCTCTGCACTGTGTGACTGGGGCTGGGAGTGAGACTGTAAAAATTGCCTTAATTCTCTCAAGGGATGTCTTAGGTTGTGTCTGTATTTATTTTTACTGTCCTGGGCCAGGAAGGTGCTGCCCAGATATAAGTTACAGAAAGGTGCCATATCAAATCCCAGCTTCTTGGGGTGAGTCAGCTGGTAATGCTTCACATCTTCCCTCCCAACTGAGCCCCACTGGTTTGATTTCCAGGATTCAGCACTGCCAGTTTTCTCCTGCTGGTGTTGACACCTGGGCTGTGGTGTTTTGTTTTCTGTGCCCTCCTCAGTTAAAAGACAAGATTTTTGCCTTTTGCCATGTGAGCATTTTGTGCCTTGCTAGTGGCTCAAAGGACAATTCTTTAAACATTTTCTATGTTATTTTTCATGATACAATTATTAGTAGAAGATCACACTACTGAGGGAAGATAAATTTGTAATCCTGCTTAATGGCTGATCTTATCCAGCTGAGTAACTCTCATTGCATAAGGGACAGTGACCTGAAATCTTTTTAAACCATTGGACAGGATGCCTTTCCCTTCTCTACTTAGCACACATGGGTGTGATACAGACTTCAAATGGTTTAAAGTTTAACTGTTTTACTTTGAAATTTGAATACCTGCTGATAACTAACCTTTGGGTTGGTGTGCCAGAGAGAACAGTGGTGCTGCAGGGTGTGAGTGACTTCAATGTGTCAGTCTGTGTGTTAAACTGCATCTCTTGCTCTTTGGGGCTCCTAACCAGCATCTACAAAGGTTGCCTGGCATGAATTACAGGAGGATCAAACAGAAGAGCTTGATCACAGCCCTTCTCAGGCAGGTTCATGGGAGGGGCTGGGGTGGGAGCTCTGAGGGATGCTGTGGCTCTGCTCCATCCCACAGTCAGAGCAGGTGGGTGGCTGGCAGTGCTCTGGAAGAGGTGCTCCTTCCTTTACCAAAGGTGATATCCTGGTGACTGGCAGTGGGGAAGGAAAAGGGTTTTTTCTCTCTGATGTGGGTGAATCAGTTCTGTCTGTGATGGATTCTCACTGTGACAGGCTCTAAATGGCAACTCCCAGGGGAAATTAGCCTGCAGCTTTTGCCTTTATTAAATATTCTCCAGTGCCATCCCAAAGGACCACTTTTTAGTGCTCTTCAATGTTTCATCTGTATTTTTAACATCACCTACATGGAATGTGGCAATATGTGGTCTATATTTACATTAAAGCCTATGCACAAATAGTTAAGAAATAATATATAGCATGTTCTGTTCTTCAGGTCTGTAACATGATGGGATCCTCTATGTAGATGTGGGAATCTCAGCTGGAGATATTACAGATTATTACCAAGTCCAATGGCTTACTTAGAGCTAGGGCTTATAATGATTGATTTAGCCATTTATTCAAACACCTATTTAATGATTGATTAAGTCTTTATAAACTATTTGCAACTTTTAAAATGGGACCTGATGTATTGTAGCTCCATTAGCATCTAGCTAATAAAATAGGCTGTGGACCTGTAACACTGATTTAGTTGACAGAAAATATATTTCATGAGTTTGAAGTATTAAGTATGTTGTTGCAGATAGTTCTTGGTGTGTTCAAGGCACAGAAGTGCAATCTGCTCCCTTGCCTGGTGTCTGTGGACACTGTCCTTGGGAGCAGCTCTGACAGAGCTCTCTGCATCCTGCTCTGTGTCCCAGAGTGTGCTGCCTTCTGAGTTTTACTAGAATGTTAGGGTGGGTGGGGTTTGAAAGCACCTTACAGATCATCTAGTTCCTGCCCCCCAAACCTTCCCCTAGATCAGATCAACCCCCCATCCAACCTGTCCTTACCTTTATTTAACCAAGTACCAGAACCTAGAGGTAAATTCTGTACACAAGATTATAAAAGACAGACTTTTCAAAATCTGACTTCTTTGTCTGTGTATAAAAGCATTTTTTTCCATGAACTGCTCAACTTTCCATTTGCTTAAGCTGTCCAGAGCTGGCATGTGGGATGAGCTGTGTAATGGGATATCTGAATCGCAGCAGGAAAGCAGCTCCAGTTTAAGCAGACCTGATTTAAAAGCAAATTCAGTCAAACCAGTGCAAACTCCTGCTCAGAGAAATTAAAACTGCTTTAAATCCAATTGATGGCATTTCTGTTCAGGTCAGTGACTGCTGCTGGGGGATCCTCAAGTGGACAATGAGTGGAACCTCTCACGTGCAGGTTGAAGGTACGTCCCTGATGCTCTGCACTTCCCATGGGACTTTAGGAATTAGGTAAAATTGGGCAAGGGCTGACTTTTCCTCTGTCCCCACTCCTGCCTGGTAGGTTCTGCTCACATGGTTAAATGATCTTGGTCACTGGTGTGTGTGTGAATGGTAATGCTGCCCTTTTCCTTGGCAGTCTGAGCTTGTAGGACTTGGAAATATTGTGGCAAGGCTGATGATGTAAATGAGCACATGGGGACGTGGGAATGGTCCTGCCCTGTGGGTGGCTGATGTAAAAACAAAACTGGGAAGCCTTTTCCAGGCTTGGGCTGGGGAGCAGGGAGGTGGTTTTGTGGAAGGCTGCAATTAATATTTCTCTTTCCATGTTGTTAAGCAGTTCAGCATTCATTTCTTTACCTCTAGCATCTGTCTGCAAGATTTGTGTGTTTGTTTCTGGAGATTTCCTCAGCCATGCCATAGGAAACAGAGGGAGAAGGGCTGGCTCCAGTGGCCTGAGCCCATTGTTCAGCTCCCAGCCAGCTGTTGTGCAGCTGTTTGCAGTGCAGAGACCACAGTGGTTTGAACAGAGGGGGTTTCCCAGAGCTTCACCCCTGTGCTGGGCAGGAGGTGACAGATGAGGCTGCCCTGCCTGCCTGTGGCCCCTCCAAGGGGATGTGTGTGTGTGGGTGCTGTGTAGAGTGCCAGGTGCTTCTCTGGGACATTGTGATGGGATGAAGAAAATTAAGGTTTATTTACCCTGTCTAACTGCTCAAATATTTTTTCCTTGATTGTTCTCTCTGCATAAAGTTTATCAGTTTAACCCAGGGGTAAGGAATAAACTGGGGGGGACACGAATGAATTGCAAGAGGGGAAACAGCAAAGTCCCCTTTGGGTAAGAGTTTACTGTTCAAGCCTTGACCTTGTTAAAACTTGTTAACTCAATAAAAGTTGGAGTATTTAAAGACAAGCGACTTCTTCCTGCCTTGAGGGGCGTAATTAAGTCATTCCACACCCCTGAAACCAGAGCTGTGGGAGGAGGACTAAGGAGCTCCCTATCCTGCCTGCCTGAGTCAGCTACAGCCTTCCACCTGGCTCATCTCTGTCCTGCAAGGCAGCACCCCTGGGCTGTGTGGAGCTGCTGCTGGGAGAGCCTGGCAGTCATTGTGTGGGAAACCTGCTTTTCCCCAATTCCTGGGAAGATGACATTGCTCCTTTTGAAGGGCTGGCAGTTCTTCTGTTGGTTGAAATTGTGGTCAAGTGTTTTGTATTAAAGCAGACTGAATTTCCTGGGTAAAGCATGCAGCAGAGCTCCATGATGTGTGTGTGTGCTGGGTTCATCCATAAAAATTCCTGTACAACTTAGAAGCTGGAGAGTTTTCTGAAATTCACAAACTTGCTGCTTTTCCAGTTTGAAGTGGCATTACCAAGCTGTAATCAGTACCCAGTGGTGTGAATTCTTCTGGAATTGCAGCTCCAAGGATGGACAAATAAGGAATTTCCCATGGCAGAGAGCCCCAGGAGCGCACACACACTGCCCAGCTGTGCAGAGGAGTAACCCCTGATGTGACTGCTTTACACCTGCACTGCTGTGATGGCCTCTTGGCTATGTAAAAAGCATCTGGCTTAGTTTTTTCCTTTTTTGGATTTGTGTTCCCTGGGTGGGCTCGGGGGCTTTGCAGGAGCAGGGGGAAGGGCTGTGTGCTATGGTACAGAGCCCTCACAGGCACCACAGCTATTTCCAGTCAAATCCACCATCACTGGCTACTCCCAGTAAAGTAGCAGGGCTGTTAAAGGCAGTTGTCTCATGAGCAGCTCAACTGCCCAAGCAGAAGTCATGGAGATTTGGGGACAATAATCGTCTTAGTTATCCCGTGTAAGCTCCCCTGTTTCAACTTGATACCATGGGAAAGTCATTGCCTCAGCAGAGACAGTTTTGGATGCCTTGTCTTTTCTGGCTGTGCGTGACCAGCCTTCATCTTTGTTAAATCTTCATCAAGGTTATTAGCTCAGTGCATGAAAGCACTGGGAAGCATCCTTAAGTACCTCCCAGATGGAAAGATTATTATGCTGTAATTTGTTTCTATAGCTCCACAAAAGCAGGACTTGACCTTGAGACTATGGCTCTCCTCTTTCCTCTGCTGGCATTCCCAGTGCTCTTGTGCAGACCAGCTTGGTCTGAGTTCAGTGGCTCGGAGATGGAGGAGGATTGCTTTGTGTCACACATTTCCCCCATGGTTTTCTTTGTTTCTGTTGCATGTCTGAAAGGTTGGGGGGTGAGGAGTCCTTGGAAACATTGGCCCCAGCACAGGTGGAGGGGACAGGAGGTACCTGCTTGTGCCTGCACAGTGGCAGCAGCAAACTGGGACAGTGACTCATCTTAGGAACAGCTTGACATTGGCAGCTCAGGGGGTTTTTGAAGTAGTTATTAATTATTATTACTAAATAGCCATGAGTTCAGCAATTGCTAAACAGGATGGACTGATGGCCCAGGGACTGGGCATTTTGCCAGCAAACAAGGCAGAATTCTCCCCTCCCTCCCTCCCATGTGACAGAGCAGGGAGACCAGAGTTTTCTGACCCCAGTGCTCATTGCCTCTCCCTGGAAGAGCAGACCCTTCAAGACATCTCATCTGTGCAGCATGAATTACAATAACTGCTGCAAACCAGTCCTCAGGCTCCCAGAAACCTGTAAGTGACAGGCTGCAAACCCCTGCCCCGAGCCCAGGAGAGGCACATGACAAAGGGTCTGAGCAGGCTGCACTTGGAGAAGTGTCCTGAGCAACAAGGCAGCACTGCTGGTCTGCTGGGGAGTGAGTGACAGCTTTGGGCAGCTTGTTGTCAGCAGGACTGAGCTTGGCAGGGAAGCACTGAAATCCCGTTTGCCCACTTGCATGAGTGCAGTTATTAAACACATCAGGAATCCCCATCTGTTTTGTAAGGCTGTCTCTAGAAACATAACCCAAAGCCTGGCTCCTGCAAAGTGCCATTTGCCTTGGAGTGAAGCTGGAGGGAGCTGGAGCTGTGCAAGCCTTTCCTTGGATAAGGCTCCTTTGTGGATTCAGAGCAGGTTTGCTGCAGTGGGCTGTGGTTTGTGTACAGGGTATTTGACAAGGGGAGGGAGGAGGAGGTGGAGGTGATGTTTTCCTGCTCCCCTTCCCTCACTGCAAATTGTCCTCATTGTATGCAAACATTGGAATTTTTGGTGCCTCTAGAGAGACTTTGACTTTCTGTCTAAAAACTATTAATTACCTAGACAAGAAAAGCAGAACATAGCCAATTAATGGCTGCTGCTTGGACCTGTCTGTCCGACTGTGAACTAATGAGCAGCTCCTTTCTCTGGGCCACCAGCGAGGCAGAACTTCTCATCAGTGCTCCTGGGGAGAAATGAAAGCAGCAGCAATGTGCAGGAACAAATAGCTGGAATTCAGTCATTAACCTGGGCTGAAAATTGACTCTATCTGCTAGTAATTACCTGGAGGATGTTGTGAGGAAGGCTTAGGGGAGGGTTCAGGGCTGGTATTTGACAGACCATCACAAGTGACTGAGGTAGCATTACCTCAGCTCCCATCCTGAGTCTGGGGTGCAGCATTGTGCTGGGTTTGTGGAACAACTGCAGTGAAATGGGTTAGTTTAAAACAGCTCTGCTCCCAAAAGACTCCCTCCTTTAGTGATATTTTATGGCACAGTTGCATAGCATCTCATATATTTTTGAGTACCTTGGTTTACAGGTCATTTAATTTATTTGCAGGCTTCGTTTTGGTTCCCTAGGGTAATTCTGTTCCTTTGCACGTGTCTTCCTAGGGAGGCATTAAATTGTACAGTTTGTCATAATAGTTCAGCTTTTATGCTGGCAGTTGGTGCTCTTCAAAGATCTTCCTGTGAAGTTTAGACTCCTGAATCATTAGAGGATCATGAAAGAAAAGGAATAATTTAGAAGGCAAAGATGTTTTGTCGCCTTTGAAAATTGGGAACGTGCGAAAGGAGAAAATGTTTAGTGGTACAATCTGCCTCAAAGAACTTACCTTAGGAACTCCAGAAAATGAATTTCCCTTCTTTATTCAGGATGTAAATAACTGAAAATGTCACTCCTGAGCTGAGTAATTTGTTCAACAAAAGGATCTGGAGGAGATGACTCCCCTCGCTTTCATGAACGTGCCCAAGACATCAGAGGACCTGTCTCTTTAGCAACATGAACTGAAAGGTTTGAAAATCAAAAGAGCAGCGTGTTCTGTGCAAAATATATAAATAAATCTTGCAGGTGCTTTGTAATCTGCCTTGCATTTTAAAAGCCTTGTTTGTCTGGGTAGCCTGGGCTTTAGGGTAGCTCCTGGGAGCAGCCAGTGGCCGCAGTGGCCATGTGTTGTTACAGCAAGGGTTGTTAATGTGCTGTTTAATGCACTGGGGAGCGTGGCTGAAATTCCCATCTGCTTACAGTATCATTGTCAGCAAGGAACTGCGTGGGGTTTCTTGATTTAAACTTGCTGGTGTGTGTTTATTCAACTGAGATTAGAACTGTGTAACAGTTCCAGCGTTTAAGTCCGTGTTTAATGGAAGAGGGGGGGTAGCTGAAGTGGGAAGGATGGTGTATAGTGTGAGCAGGGAAGAGAGAAAAATTGGGTCAGGAAGTGGGGAGAGAAGGAGCTTTGCCCTGGGACAGGGTGTCTGCACTTGCACCATGGTTAAAATTGCCTGGATCCCGTCCCAGGTGGATGTGGCAGCACAGGGTGGATATTTGCAGCATGCCAGGCTGCCAGACAGGGGTTGGGAGAAGAGGGGGAGGCTTTGGTTTGTTCCTCTGCACAGCCCATCTTACCCCAGCAGATGTGCTTTTTAGTTTCAACTCCTGCATTTCTGTATCTGGAACTTTGGGATGGGCTTCCACCACAAAATGGGGCATTCTCAGCAGTTTTTCCATCCCTGGGGTTTTATAGTCAGTTCTGTTAGTCTGCTTTTGCTGTCCTGTGCTGGTTTTCTTATCTGTCTCCTTTTTGGCATCTGATTGTCACTCCTTTCTTTTCCTTCTCCAGTCCCCTGCCCTGTTTCCCTTTGCAGTCCCAGTGCCCGGGTGGTTTCATGTTTGGTTTTTTTTAATTTCCTCTCCAGGCGTTTCCATTTGTCTTTGCAGATCATCTTCAACAAAGGCCTTGCATGGTCTAATTTGTTTTCTATTTCAAGCCCAGCCTTAAAATAACTCCTTTGTTCCATGAATGGCCTGTGCATGGATCCAAATCCCACCTCCCCCTTTTATTATTTTTTTTTTAGTGTGGGTTTCACTGTTCCTTGTCACTATCTTTAATTACTTGAAGTGTCCCTTTTGGGCATTTAGGCTGCAGCTGGCAGTGGGGAGCTGCGGGTTGCGTGTGGCTGTCCCTGCTGCCCTGGGAGCAGCTTGGGAATGGGTTTGCAGGGCTGTGGGTGCCTTGGCACAGGAGCAGTGATGTTGTTGCATAACAGGAGCAGCTCTGCCATCGTGTCCCTGCTGGCAGGCTCGCTGCTCAAAGAGCCACGCGGTGTCTGCGTGGGTTACCAGTGTCTGCTGCAAAATCAGGAGGTGCTTATGGTGTTTAGATGGATTTTAAGGGGGGAATCCAGCAGTGGAGAAGAGAGACTAAAGGAAAAGAAGCCCATTAGGACTGGATTTGAAAAGCAAAGACTCAGCTTGGCTGTGTTGATGCTGACCATGGCCAGGCTGGCACTTGGTGTGTGGCTTGTGTGTTTTAGCAAAAAATGTCCCTGCAGCTGGGGAGTGATGGTCAAGTGTTCCTGCAAAGAGAAATGGGTCAGTCTTGTTCTTTTACCACATACATGTCCCTCTGGGAGCCGTCACAAGGTCACTTGCAGCCCCTCTGCTGAGGGCTGAAATGTGTTTAAAGCACATGAAATCCCCTGCAAGTGCTCCCCTGACAAGGAGGAGTGCTGGGGCATGAGCACAGGTGTCTCATCGGCTCTTGGGGAATCAGCTTCTCCTGCTGTGGGTTGGGGTCTGAGCAAGGGCTGTCAGGGACAGCAATCACAGTGCACAGTCAGCATGTCCTTCCCAGAAGCATCAGGCTGGGAGCAGCTGGCCTGGCAAACCTGCCTTTCAAAACACTACTGGGAATGGGCTGGCAAAATCCAATGCTCTGACCTTGCTCCGCGCCGCTGCGGTGCCAAGATCTGTACACAAATGCTGGCAAAGGTTATCTTGGGGCAGAGCTAAACATGGGTCCCATGCCCAAAATAGCTCAGAAAGATTGAAAAGGAGAAATACAAGTGGCAAATCCTGCTTTGCAGCTTTGGGCAGTGATAGGAGCAGGGCAGAGAAGTCATCTTTCATCAGGGCTTGGAACCGGTTCCGTGTCGAGCCATGCCGTGGTTGGGAGAGCTGATGCAGCCTGATTGCAGCTATGAGACAGCAAACCAGGATGAGAGACTTCAGCTCCTGAGCTTCTGTCATCCCCTCCATGGCCTTAGGGACTGGCTGTACCTTCTTACAAGGGCAATACCCTGCTCTGAGCAACTCTGTCATGGTGCTGCAAGGTCCCTTCTTCCCCCAGGTCTGCTGCCGTAATTGCTTGTGCATCCGCACCATTGGTCAGGCAAGAAAAAAAATCTGGTTCACCAGTCATCTGGACAAAAGAGGAGGGAGGAGCCCTCTGGAGAATGGGACAAGAGCTGTTTTGGGTACTGATGTTGGAGGAGCAGCTGAGGAACCGCAGGGTCTGACCGTGGTGCAGGGTGCTGCCGGTCTGGCTTGGCTTCTGCACTCCTCCAAAGCAAGGCAAATGTTTTAGGATCACACACAGGTACAACCCTGGGTTTGAAATAACCTCTCCCTCATGCCACAGAGCTCAGGATGTGCCTGATCTTTCCTGTTGACCCCGTGCTGCAACGTTAATGTAGAACCTCTGTGCTCTGCTGTGATTGAACTGTGGATTCCTGGGCTGCAGACATTGACATTGTCATCATTGTTGTTCTGAGTAGAGCCCTAAATTTGTGGCAGACAGCCTGCTTTCCTCTTGAAAGGACTTGGTAGATACAGTACGTACAAATATTTGTGTATAATGTCAGCTGTCTTCCAAGAAAATTTCATGCACATATTGATTAGACAAATCCATTAACGTGACGTGGTGCATTTCTTAGGAACATCTCTCTACCCATTTTCATCACATCTTAATTATTTCTGCTTCCACTAGTCCTTTAAAGCAAGAGGGAGTAAATCTCTCAGCTGCTTTTCAGGTCTGCTTTTGATGTAGAGCTGCAGTGGGGCTCTCCTGTGCCACACACAGTTGGGTGCTGGGGTTTTTTAGGCATCATGGTTGGCCGGACTCTTGGAGGTGGATGTTACAGCTCAGTATTAATTAAGCATCATTACAAAGGTCTCCTTAACTTTTATTTGAAAATACACGAGTTGTCTGGAGGATATACACCTTTTATTTCTTGTTTGAGGAGGAAAATTGTCGTGTATTTAGCATTTGATTAAAGATGACTTTGTTGTTTTTTCCAAAAACTGCATCATTTAATGTAATTAAACATGAGCTTTGTTGTCAATACTCTTCACTTAAATGTACTGGTGAGTGCCAACAGCATTTCTCTCATTTGCCATGTCTGCATGGTGTGGTGCTTCTAGTTTTTGCCTTTCAATGAGGGGTTCTGCAGTCATTTTGTGGGCTGCCTCTAACGTCTTCTGTAGACCATCCATAGTCCGTAGACCACAAGTTGAGTAACATTACTCTGGACTTAGGAAACAAAATATTCTGTTAATCTTATTTCAGCATGTCCTTGCTTTAAAAAAAAAAAAGTGTATTTTGAACTTGAGCCATGTGTTTTCATTAGGGTCTTTAAAACTCCTCTGAGAACAGATGAACTGGTGTTTTCTGTGAGCTGGTGGGAGTGTCTTGTTGTTCTCACCTTTCAGATAGAGGAACTAAGGCACGGGGTAATTACAGCAACTGGCCCACATTTGTCTTGTACCAGTCAAGGCAGGGACCTCACCTGGGAATGCTGCTCTCCCTGAGGAGTCCAGAAAAATCAGGAACTTGTCTTTGACTTTGAAGAGCAACAAGTGTTGAATGATATTAATTTTTTTTCTTTGAGCTGGATTTAATTGCAAACCCCTTATTTTAGACCTGCAGGGTTTTAGCAGGGTCCTGCCCATGCCAGTGTAGGTTTTGCTGTGGGCTGGGGATCCAGGGGTGACTGCAGGGTGCTGTGGACTCCTCTGTGCCCCTCCTTGGGGTGAGAATGTGCCCAGTGCTGTGCACCCCATTAGCAGAGCTCCTTGGCATGTGGGGCAGCCTGCAGCAGCTTGCTGTGGCTTGTAGTGTGCTTTTTGTGGTGTGAATTGGGAGAACAGGTGATGGGGAAACAATTTTAGATGGTGAAGAGGAGAAACAGGAGAGTAGGGGGAGGTGGGGGAGTTTTGGATTTCAGCAGTGGGGCAGAATCCTGTGAGTTTTTCAACAGGTGAAAATAAACAGGTACAGGAGGTTCCATAGGCACTCTCCCCCTCCACAGGTTCATGTTGCAGCCCTGACTCTGGTTTTGGTGATAACCTCCAGCTTTCTCCTGTTGCTAATCAGAGACCATAAATCTCCTGGTACCTAGTGCTGTAATGGCTAATTCAGGTCTATGGGTAAAACAGTCTCAGATGGAGACTCTAACTGGGGGGGGAAATACCTTTCCTGTGAGACAATGTCTGTTCTTCATCAAAATCAGTTGAGAAAGTAAGAACTAAACAGTTTGATTCTAAAGATTTAAAGAGCCTGGCTGCACTCTCTCTCTTACTTCCATTAATCTGTTCCTATTGTTTGTGTTCCTCCCTTAAAAATAATTATTAAAAAGTTCTGGAGGAGGAGGCAGCCCAGTGTCTTTTGCTGGGAATAGGTGGCCTGGTGGTGTCCCAGCTGCAGTGGGAGCACCTGAGCCTTGTTCCTGCTGGTCATGGGCCCTCCTCTCCAGAGCAGTGCTGGGCATGTGGGGTGTAAAAATGGAACCTGAGGTGTGATCTGAGGAGCTGCCCCAGTGCTTTGCTGACCTTGTTTGGCTCCAGCCCAGTCCTGCTGTGGTACAGACATCCAGGGCCTCGGGCTTGTGCTGGTGACCTGCAGATGTGGAACTGCATGGATAGTGCTTCTTGCCTGCTTGCAAGGACCATGTGATTTTTACTTTTGTCTTCCCAGGGCTTCTAAGAAGAAGCCCCAATAGAGGGTGAGGTGGTTTGCTGCCCTTTTTAAGGAAAAATCCTTTTGTGCTCCTGCTAGCTTGTGATGAATGCAGGACACGGCTCACAGATGCTGTGCCTTGCTGCAGGACACTTTTGTGTTTTCATCCTGTGTCTCTATTCCTCTAGCAGACAGTTAACTTTTTTTAGTTGCACAGACCAAGGCAAAAAAGCTTTAAAACTGTTTTAGAGCTCTATACCATGTGGCTTTGCACCTGGTGCTGTGTTTTAAAGCTGTGTTTTAAGTTCAGAACTGCTGATCTGAAGAGTTTAAAAAAAAAAAAAAAAATCATCCCATTTCTTTTACTGTAGACAGCTGCCTCAGCATGGTCAGGTCTACCTGCTGCGCTTCCAGGAAGCCTTGGCTTGCTAAAAGCTGCCAGGGACTCTGGGTTGGAGTGTGTGTGTGTGTGTATATGTATATATTTACATGTGCTAATTAATTTGTAGGTGGCTTTAAGCCAACATGTCAGAGTTTGAAGCTGTTGTTGGGAAAGTACCTTAAATTACTGCAGATCCCACTGAGCTTTTGGAGCCTTTGAGAGCCCCATGCACGTGTCCTTGGCAGCTGCAGGGAGGGTTTGCCCCTAGAGCATCACTTGGGCTGCAGCAGAGCTGGGAGGGTGCTGCTGTGTCCCTGGAGGGGACACAGCCTCCAGTTCAGGGTGGGAAGGGGTGTTTAAAATCCCATCCAGTCGGAAGCACCAGGGGAAGTGGGACAGTCATACTGGAAGTAGAAATACGTCTGTTCTGGGTGCCTGTGAATTCCCCTGCAGGCACAGGGGCTTTCCTGGCCGGGCTGGATCGCACTGAGCACGCCAGGCTCTCGCATGGGGAGGCTGGCTGGGCTGGGACCAGGGCCAGGCTGCTCCCTGGGCTGGCAGGTAAGGTGCCCTGGGGCTCAGCAGGGTCCAGAACTGGGGGGAATCCCAGCTCCTGGGCAGGGAGTGAGCTTGGAAGCAGGAGGGACCTTGTTGTTCCTTTGCCTTGAGAGCTAAACACCTTGTCTTTTTCCATTTGTCACTTGGTAAAATAGCTTTTTCAAAGAGACTCACCTGACCCTCATCAGGAGCATGGTGATGTCTTTGTGTGTCTGTCATCCTTAGGCTTCCTGGGGATTTGCTGAAAAGCTGATTTCTGTAAGATTTGACCTCTGTGTGAGCAGTCCTCCCTGGGCTGCCTTGCCCTGTCGTGCCTGGCTGCCAGGGAACGTTGTCTTGCTTTGGTTTATTTCTGGCTCTGAGGCTGCATCACAAACCAGGGAGGCAGCCCTGTGCCTGCCTGCAGCAGATAGCGAGGGGTTTATCAGCACGGGCTCATCTGTGGTCTCACAGGAGGGAAAAGAAATAGAAAAAGAAAAGCTTCCTCTTTCTTTTTCTCTCTCTCTCTCTTTTTTTTTTTTTTTTCATTTATTTTTTCCCCTGCTTTCCCACCCCCTTTCTGGTTTTTGTACACGCCAACTGCTGTTTCAGTTGAAATTGCGTTGGCTGGGGCTGGCTGTGCTCCCCATGCACAGAGACCACAAGTGTGGGGAGAGGCTGCTGCGAGCACTGGAAATCTCCTTCGCTGTTCTCGGTGTGCTGCTGGAAGAGTTTGCTACTGCCAAAAACCTTGCACAAATCCATACATAGCACATACCTGCACTGGGGAGGAGGCGTGCACAGCTTTGGGTGGGATGGAGAATGGATCCCTGGATCAGCCCTGGGTCCCTTGGGATCAGTCCTGATAACATCCCCTGACCCAGGCAGGCAGCAGTGGCAATTTATCCTTTGTGTGACTAACTGTTAATTTGAGAATAATGGTTAACACACCTCACACTGACAGCAATGAAGGGCAGCATTTAGACCTTTGTTACTTTTTCATTGTAATCCAGACAAAAAACAAGAGGCTTAAAATAATCACCAAGCAAACACTGTGAAGTAGCTGTGAAAATCAGTAACTTGTAGATCTCCCCCTGGGGCCAAGAGGCACCTTCCCACTTTGTTGGTTTTCCTGATTTTGTTGCAGCTGCTGAAGGAATTACAACAGGTAGTACAGGAGTGAATGTGTGGGTGATGGGTGTTTGTGAAAATACCCTCGGGGCTGTGGTGTGTTCTCTGGCACTCATCAGAAGCTGATCCAGGTGGCACTGGAGGTGTGTGACATGCTTTAGTCCCGGGTTTTATTGTAGCTTCATGGATGGACGCAGCTGCAGGCGAGGTCAGTGCCTGGTGTCCCTCCTGCCATTAGATCAGGGCTTACCTCAGAATGCTGAAGTGGCCACAGCTTGGAAAGAAGAGCACTGACATGTGAGAGTGTGGATGTTGAAAGGGATGGGCTGGGGAGGAACCTTGTGGCTTTTTGGACCTTGTGTTGAAATGCCAAAACTCTAGACTGTGTTTTTGGAAAGTGAGTCACCCTGCAAAAAAATCCCCATCTCCAAGAGACTTAGAGATCAGCAGGACCCAAAGAAATAGCTGGCAGTTTGGCTTCCCAGTCCTGCTGCTGGTGGGTGAAGGCTTTCCAGGGAAATTGTGTGGGATAAATTTGGGAAAAATCTTATGTTTGGATTTCCTGTGATAGGAGTAACCTACAGAAAAAACTCAGCAGTGGGTTTGCCAGATGGAAAGCGGGGCAGCTGGGGAATTGCGAGGGCAGTGAGGTTTTGGTGGTGGCCCAAGGCCTGATGGTTGTCTCGCAGAATTACAGCTGACTGAATTTTAACCTGCTGCTCTCCTGCTTCCTTCCAGCTGTAGCACACCGTGGGAAGCACACACACGATGAAGAGGAGCTCCCTGCTCTCCTAAGCCTTTGCTGGTGATTTGGAAGCAGCCCCTGCTCCTGCTCCTTGGCCATGTCTGGCTCCACGCAGCCCGTGACGCAGAGCTGGCGGGCGGCCGAGCCGCGCTACCCGCCGCACGCGCTGTCCTACCCGCTGCAGATCGCCCGGCCCCACGCGGTGAGACCCCTTCCCTTCCCTTCCCTTCCCTTCCCTTCCCTTCCCTTCCCTTCCCTTCCCTTCCCTTCCCTTCCCTTCCCTTCCCTTCCCTTCCCTTCCCTTCCCTTCCCTTCCCTTCCCTTCCCTTCCCTTCCCTTCCCTTCCCTTCCCTTCCCTTCCCTTCCCTTCCCTTCCCTTCCCTTCCCTTCCCTTCCCTTCCCTTCCCTTCCCTTCCCTTCCCTTCCCTTCCCTTCCCTTCCCTTCCCTTCCCTTCCCTTCCCTTCCCCCCATGGGTGTCCCCGCTCTCGGATGTGGCTGTTACACAGAAATCAGACCATTTCCGTGCCTGCGGTGCAGGATTTCACTGTTCCTCTCTCATGGGATCCTCTTTTGTTTCTCCATATGGTGCTTTCAGTTTTTCTCTCCCTTTCCAGCCTTTTTCTAAGCAGTTGTTGTGGTGGTGCTCATGGGCTCTGGCTCATCGTTTCTGAGCACCTGTGTCTGTTTGTCCTCCTGGCAAGAGCACCCTTGGCTGGGTGCAGCATCAGCCTGGGGGCAAAGGGGAAGGTTTGACCATTCTTGGGGAGCAGGAGCACGTGCCCTCCAGCTCTTTTGGGCATGGCCTTTCCTTGGCACAGAATCACAAGGGAAGGACCATCCTCTTCTACATGTGGGCTTACTCCTTCCCAGTGAACCCAGTCCTTGCTCCTCACATCCCCAGGAAAGCTCTCCTGGTTCCCAGGCACACAGCTGAGAGTGAGCCTGCCTCCTGCCATCTGTTAGCAGACCTGCCCCTCTTGGTACAGCTCTCCTGGAGAGCAAGAAGATAACTGAGCTGCTGAGCTTTCCATTTTATCTTTCCCCCCCTCTTAGTCTTGACTTGTAATCTTTTCTCTTCTTGGATCAAGGCATAAGCTGGAGATGATCTTCTTTTTTTTTTTTTTTTTTTTTTTTTTTGGCTCTGTCTTGTTGAATGTACCAGAACTGGCAGAGGTTAATTCACCTGGATCCAGCCTCTCCTTTCTGTGCTGTCTCACTCATGCCTGTGTTTGCTCATCCTGGATGGGTGAATGCTTTCAGTTTAAGCCCTTAACGGAAGAAACTCTTCTTAGTGGAACAGCTTTAGTCAGCTCAGGCTGCTTAAAGGAATCTTATTAGGTTCTGGAGTATGGCTCACACTTCCAAGGGTCTTTGGAGCTGCTGCTTGGTGGATCACAGTGAGGTGGAAGGTGCCTGAAACACAAATCAGAGAGGATACCTTGTCTGGGGGTTATATTTGGCAGTGACAGCTACTGAATGTTCAAATTCAGCCTGTGCTGGTTTTAGTGTTCGACTTGAGAGCTTGGAAACCCATGAAATGCAAGTGAAGGGCTGAAATTCCCTCTTTTGCCCTCTTTGCCTGGTTTCAGCAGAGTGGCACAGGGAGCAGAGCTGGAGATTGGAAAGGCTTTGAAATAGAAACGTTAAGGAGGGCGCGGGACGAGCTCTTGGCTGCGTTTGCTGGCTCAGCCACATGGCTCAGGGCCTGCGTGCTGCTGCACAAAGAGCCTTTTCATCCTGCCTCTGAGACACGCTGACCTGCTTCGATTTATGGGGCTTTGCTTCAGTGTGAGCGTGTTTGTTTGAGGGCTGGAACATAACCAGGAGCATTTGTTCAAAAAGAAAATCCCGGTTTTCTTTTTATGAGAAACTTGAGCAGGAGGAGGATGCGACCAGGTGAGCACGATGTGCAGTTGTTGCAAGACTGTGGCTCAAAAGCAAACCAAGGATCTCAAACTGCAGTGTGAAGACTGGTTTTAAAAGAGTGTGAATGGCCCCTGTCCTTGGGATGCTGAGCTCTTGTCTCTTGCAAAATCCCAATGCTTCCTCTTAGTGCTACAAGAGCAGGATGAGCAGAGCAGGGCAGTTGTTGGGCTGGAGCTGGGGGTTTCTGCAGCCTGCAGTGAACACTGGTTTTGTTCTGTTGTATTAATGTTGGAAGAAGTTGCTGGCATTCACTTCTAGGAGCTATTTTTACAGATACATGTAATCACCTCAAGTTATGTGATACCTTATGTGTCTGGATGCAGGAGAGGTCCAAGCTGAGATTTTTTTTTGGATGGAAAGCCAGAATGGTCCTGTGGGCAGAAGCATGGCAGCCCCACAGAAACACACCTTGGCTGTGCCGGGAGGGCAGGCAGTGTTTGTGGGAGCGTGTCCCTGCATGATCTGCTCTCAGCTGTTCACAAACACGTGTCTCCTGCTCGGCGGCGCCGTGAGCTGGAGCCTGGCCATGGCTCTGGGCTGAGCTGATCTCTGGTGGGATTGCTTGGGAGAGGAGAGCCCAGCTCCTTTGAAGTTGCTGTGCTGTTTAATATTAAAAGTCAGCGGTATTTGCTTGCATGTCTTGGCCAGGTCAGTTTTGTCATGGGGTGTGTTTGCACAGTGAGGGCTTGTTTGGAAGAAACCAAGAGAGGCCAAAACCAACCCGACACTAACATGTCTTGCATCTAATTAAATTTTGGTTGTGGTTTGTTGCGTTCCAAGGCATCCTTTCCTGAGAGCTGGGAATTCGTCAGCTCAGGGATCCTTATCCTGGTGGTGGAAACGCCCTGGGTCACCTCCTGGGCGCGTGTGCAGGGCTGAGCACAGCAGGGCTGCAAATGCTATTATAATATAAATAAATAATCACAGCCCAACTGTGACGGTCGCACCCAGGGAAATGCGGCGCGGCAGGAATGCTGAGCTCAGAAATGAGCCGTGACATTATTTTAGGCTTGGAGACACTTTATGAAAAGTGATTTAAAGGATTGCAGCTGTTTGATTTCACAGATGAGGCAAGTGAGAGGGGATGTTGTGAAGGGGCAGGAGGCAGTGGAAGCAGGCTGAGGGATTTTTCTTCTCCCATCACATAAAGCTCAAGGGAATATCCAACAAAATGGGAGGAAAAAAGAGTGTATTTCAAGTAAACAAACAGAAATATGCTTTGTACATATGGGTACCTCCTCCCAGCAGCATGTTCCACGAGCTGCTGCTGAGTTTGGAGCTGGCAGAGAAGATCCAGTACTGGTTGAGTGAGGATGTTTGCTGTCTGGTTTCACTCTTGGTTGCCAGCTTTGGGCAGGGCTGTGAACCCGTGGGTCTGACCCAGACTGAGCTGTCTCCGATGGCTGACGCAGCAAACGGGCTCTCCCACAGGGTAAGCAACATACTCAGTGTCTTCCTCCTCTTCCTCCCCACTGAGAGATACCTGGTCCCAACAGCTGTTGGGAAGGCTGGGTGTGATGTGAAAATGGTGCAGAATTGTATAATGACCTGGATTTAATTCTGCCTTAGTAGACAGCGACTTGCAAAAAGCTTTGACAAGTCAACATGCTTTTAATGGGAAGAAGGAAGCTTAGTGAAAAGGTTCTGGTTTGTTTGACTTTGTTGAGGTAAAACTAAAATCTCCAATAATCAGCAGTTTCTTCTTAAGGGCACGGAGTGATTCTTGGCCAAAGTGCAGGGAAAACATTTCTGTTTTCCATATTCATTAGCTGTAATGTTGGGGTGCGCAGTCGACTTCTGTCATGTTCAGCTTGGAAACAGAGGAATTGTTTGAATGCTCCGTGACCTTTAGCTAAAGGTGAAAAAACACATTACTTACGCTCTTAACCTTCTAATGTGTCCAAAGTTCATGCTCTCTCAGAGGAAACTTTCGCATGAAGGATATTCATTTTCAGGCAACCTGCAGATATTTTCTGTAAACAGATCAATTTTCCTGTGTAGTGCACGTCCCCCTTTCTTTTTAAAACCTCTTCATGATCAATATTCCCTGGGAGCAGGAGGGTTCCCCTCTTTTCCTCCTGTGTGAATCCAGTTTCTTGCTGTGCCCTCCTTTCTGGCCTTCCTGCTCCTGTTAGTGCCCTGACATTTCAGAGCAGGGATGGTGTGGCTTTGGATGCAGGCTGTGCTTTCCAGGAGGATGGTGTCAGGTGCTGGAGATGCTGGGGGTCAGGGCACACAAGGTGTCCTCAAGCTGCAGCCTCTGTGACAAAACAGCTTCTGCTTTTGGGGTGCTTTAAATGTTTTATGTGCTAGAGATGCTAAACAGGATTAGGGATTGGTAGGAGTGGGGTGTGTACACATTTATATGAAATTGGTGCTCAATCATCACTTGAATTCCCCTTTGTGAGTGTTTTCCCTCCCTACTAAACAAGAAGCTCATTTTGCCTCCTTCCTGCTGTTTGCCCCCTTTCCCTGCACAGAGTTTCATCTGGGATGGAAAGCTGAGCTTAAGCCCAGCTTTGAGACCATTGTGCCTTCCCGTGCCACCTCTCCTGCCTGGGAGCAGCTCAGTAGCTCCTTCATTAACTCCCCATTTGCAAACCAGCCCTCGTGCAGGAGCGTCCCGGCCCCATGGCTCGTTTGCTTTGGCCCATGATAAATAACTTCCTTGTCTGTGTGAACCAGAGACAAGAGCTTGGTGCAAACTTGCGTGTTGATTTGGTGTCCAAGCCAAAGGGTGGCCTGGGGGGAATGGAGTGCCTTCCCTGCCCAGGCTCCTCCTCCCAGCAGTTGGAGCAGGGTGAGTTGAGTCCAGTGTCCTGCTGTGGAAGGTGCAGGCTCCAGGGATGCTCCTCTCCTCTCCGTGGTGACATGATCGGTGTGGCACAGCAGCACCAGGTAAGCCTGCTCAGGGGCACTGTGCTCTGCTGCTGTCTTGGGTTTCCTTGGAGTAGTTATTCACACTTTTGTCTCCTTGGGAGTAAAATGTGTCAGTGATCCAGTGGAACAGAAGAGTTTATGGTGCCCCACCTCCGAGCACAAAGAGCAACCTCCTGCTACCAGCTGAGCGAGGGACATCCTGGATTCTGCCTGCTGGGCTCCAGCTCATGTTTTGAGGAATGACCTGAAAATAAGAGACACACCTTGGAAATACTGACTGTGATTGGGTCTGCCACGAGAACTCAGCACCATCTCTCTCCAGAAGGTTTCCAGTGACAGATTGCATTAGCTCTGAGCGGCTCAGCGGTGGATTTCGGAAAATTGGCTTTCTGCTCTGGGACTGGGACAGCATGGAGGTGAAAGAACAGGACACCTAATTCCCTGCCCTAGGGTCTCCCTCCCATTGCTGGGAAGAAGTTGGCTTACAGCAGTTTGTATTTAAATCTTGTTTTCCCTAGGATACAGCCTTTATCCAAAACAGTTCTTCTGCTTTAAGCTACAGTAAACTTCTGTGGTTGCTCCCTAATCTTCCTTTTGGACATGATTTGATGCAGAAGGTGATGCTTTGCTTTTGGTTGATCTCAAGATTGTAAATCCAAAGGGGAAGAAAGAACTTTCACTGCTTATGTGGTTTGGCAAAGCCACTTTTGGAGCCTTTTCCTGTGCTTCAGGCCTGACTCTGATTGTGCTGCCCCACCAGCCCCTGGAGGCACCTTCTGCAGGACTGGGGATGGTTGCTGGTTGTCATTGTCACTGAGCAAGTGAAGGATTTGCTGTGGAGGTGTAAGGAGGAGTAGGTGATGTGGAAAATTAAAAGGGTCCTACATGGACCTGCAGATAGGTTGTGGGTGTTGCATGGGAGCAGGTGTGCTAGGAGGTGGTGGGGGCCTGTGCTGCAGAAGAGATGTGATGGTGAGCTAAATCACCTGGTGCCTTTTTAGAGTAGGAAGTTTGGGTTTGTGTGAAGGGAGCTGCTCACCCTGGCTGGGCATTTGTGGTTCAGGAAGCACAGCAGCAGGCGTGGGGGCTGGAGGAAGGACAAACGGGTCATTCCCGACTCAAAGGCGCCTGGATGCGACTGGGACAAAAGTCTTGTGATGGAGAGAGGCTGAAAAGCAGCACTGTAGTGGATGTGCTGCTGCTCTGTGGGCACCTCTGGCTGGCTCCAGCACCCAGCACCAGTCAGATGACCGGGAAGCCACAACAGCTGCGAGCTGTCCTCACCGAGACGTGACTGCTCTATGAATGGCACATTCAGCCAGGGCAGCCGAGCACTGCTGACAGCCCTGCTCTGCTGGGGAGAGGCCTTGGAGAAGGGTGCAGTGCTGTGCAGCTGGTACAGATGCTGTCAGTGCTGGCAGCATCAGGGATGGCAGCAGGAATCAGCACCTTCCAACACGGGGCCACGCGCAGTGTGGTCACCTCCTAAAACAAAAGGCCAAGTCAGCAGATGAGAGAGCATTCTGAGAGATGGATGGCAGTGAGACTGTCCCAGAACAATAAGGGTGTTTGTCTTTTCAGCACATCTTGCATCCCTGTAGGCAAGATAAAAATGCATGTATTCAGCCAGGTTTTTATTACTGACCTTATCTTCAATGGGGGAGCTGATTATGGAGGAGTTATTGTTTGGTTTCTGTTGCTGATATTTTTTTTCTTAAATCTGCACTGAGCTCCTCACAGGGTTTTGGGGAGGAAGTTGGGCAGACAGCATTGTGCTTGTGGACAACCTGTCTGGGTCAATAATCACCTTCTTTGCACTTCAGAGGAGGTTTTCAGCAGCAGAGGATGGTTCCTCTGGGCTGGGGAGGCTGAGCATGGTGGGTTCTGTGCCACGCTGGTCCCCTCACAGCCTGAGCTGTGTCTGGACCTTATGCAGTGACAGCTCTGCTACCACCCTGGTTCCTCCCAAACCTTTCCCCTTCCTCTTACCTTTGAGAATTGGCTTTGGTAAAAATTACTTTCTTCAGTAATGCTAAAAGTGCATTTCTCGGTCTGATGAGCAAATGCTGTGCTGCCAGTGCCAAGGGGTATCCAGGCACCAGAGAACTTTTCCTTTTATTGCTAAAATAGGTCACACTCACTGCTGGCAGAAAGAGATGTTAGGCAACTTCTTTTTCCAAAGTCGAGGATGTGCAGATCAGGGATGGGTGACATCCCCTATCTCTGACAAAGCCACCAGAGTGGTGCCTGTGCTGCTTTGTCCACCCCACAAATTAATTGCTGGATGGTCTGAGGCCCTGGCATGTTCCAAGCTGGGATTTGCTGTTCCATGCTGGCTGTGTGGTTCTGGGGGTGCAGGAAGCTCAGCAAGCCCTGTGCTTCCCCGGGATGGGGTGGCTTTGCTAGCCAAGCCTGTGTGGTCATGTCTTGGACACCACGTTTTCCATGTGGACATGTCAAATGTCCAGCTGTGGCTCTGCGTGCCACCAGTGCCACAGTCTGGGGGCACCAGCCCTGTGCCATCAGCCATCACTTCCCCTGTGGTTAGCAGCTCCCAGAGCAGCACGCGAGCTGCTCGCAGGCAGCAGGGACAGACCAGGCATCCTTTGTGAGATGAGATAAGGGCCAGTTCATGAGAAGTGGAATAAATGGGGACGTTTTGGCATTGTTTTTTCTCACTATTTGTACCACACTGCTGTTAATTGGCCTCAGTGAGGTTCCAGCAGAAGCAGCACATTGTTAGGAAATAAACATTATCTGCAATACAGCACTGGGTGAGCTAAGGAGCAGCCCTAATCCATGGCGGAGGTGGCGAGGAGCCGGCGTGTGCTCCTGCAGGAGCGTCCGCAGTGCCCAGGCCAGTTTGTCAGCCTGAGAGGTGACAGGGCAGCGGCTGTGTCACCCTGAGCTCCGCAGTGCAGCGCTGCCGTGATTCGGGGCTCAGCTGGCGGATGTGGTGCCTGACCCCGGCTGCTCTCGGCGTCACGGCACAGCCGGCACCCGTGGCTTGTGAGCAGAGCTCTGACACCGACACCCGGCGGGAGCTCCCGGCTGTTCTCTCGGTGTCACGGCACAGCCGGCACCCGTGGTCTGTGAGCAGAGCTGGCTTACACCGAAACCTGGCGGGGAGCTCCCGGCTGCTCTCGGTGTCACGGCACAACCAGCGCCTGTGGTTTGTGAGCAGAGCTCTGACACCAACACCCGGCGGCAGCTCCCGGCTGCTCTCGGTCGAGGCCGTGGTAAGAGCTGAGGACGGGTCTCAGGCTTTGGGCTGCTGAGCTGTGCTGCAGGTTCTGCTCTGGCTGCGCTCTGGGTCTCCGTGGGTTTGCTCCAGAGCTGTTTTCCAAGGAGCCAGGAGCGCTGGGTGTTTGCTCTTGTTTTTCTGCTGGTGGGAGGAAGAGAGGAGGAGCAGTTTGCCTTTCTGTTGCAAGACCAGCTCCAGGCTTCCTTTCTGCAGGCCTCCTGTCTCTGAGGTCTCCTCCTCAGAGGCTGATTCTTGGAGCTGTGGAAGGCATCTGGATGGAGCAGCCCGTGTCTGTGTGGATGTGCAGGGTCAGAGCTGCTCTTGGCTGTGGGTGCCACTGTCCCACAGCTGTCCAGCATCGCTCCCAGGCCTCCCCTTCCTCCTCCTGGTTGGAGACCAGGCAGCAACAGCCAGCAGCTGCAGCAGGGCAAGGAGAAATGAAACACAGCAGCAAGTGCACGTGTCCAAAACAGAAAGCAAGGGAGGCAGAACGGCTGCACTGCTGCCTGCAGTTGTTGGCTTGGTGTGGGGGTTGCCCTCAGGTTGGGAACAGCACTGAAGAGTTTGCTGGAGACTTTATGGTAGGTAAGGCAGCAGGTTGGAAGCTTTAAAATAATTTTAAAAGCTGGAGGTGGTGAGGAAGCTTCTTCCTTTCTCATTCTGTTGGGCTTTGTGTGTCACCAAGAGCTTTTCTGTAGTACTGTGTTCAGGAGCCTGGCTTTAAACAATTTTATTAGCAAATCTAAATGAGCCTGGTAGACTCAGGTTATTGGGGGAGAAGGATTTGTTCTTTGCACTCCCAAATCAAGAGATAACACAGAAGCCTTGAGACTCAGGGTGCTTTCCCAGGCTCTCCCTCCCAGCACCCACACAGGAGCAGCAGGGATGTGTCCAGCCTTCCTGGTGGGCACAAAGGATGCTTTTAGTCCCTTAGGCTGTGCCTAAGTACCTCTTCAGTCTTCTGCATGGAGTGTGTTTTAATGAGGCCACTTTGGGGTCTTCAGCATTTCATTTACCTGAAGATCTCCCTGGTGCTGCCCTGCTCTGCTGGGATGGGTTGTGGTGGTGCTGTGGCACCCTTGGTGTCTGCCTGGCCTTGGCAATGCTGCTAGTGCTGGTCTCCTCCCCCCAGATCTGACTATCCATGGTCTTTCTGCTTCCTTGATTTCTGTCATGACAGTAACTGAATTCATTAAATCTGCAAAGCTTCCCAAAGTAAATCCATGTGGGAGCACCTGAACCACAAGGAACAGCAGGAGAGTTGGTGTAAAAGGAGGAAAATCCTTACAGGAGGCAGTTGGAGATGTGAAAGGTCTGGAGAGGGTGCTCTGGCAAATCAGCAGATTTGTGGGGAGGGAGGAAGGTTTGCAGAAGGCAGGAAGAGATGCAGAGAGAGGGAGAGGAGGAGCAAAAAAGAATTCAGCAAAACCCAGCAAAACAATGAAGAGGAAAAGGAGCAACACGTATTTTGGGGCTGTAGGGTTCTTTAGTTGTTTTATTTCAGGTGTCTTGGAGTTACCATGAGCAGGTGCTAGAAATTTGAGGTCAGGATGAGGGCTACATCACACCTGTGTGATTCAGTGGTGGGGAATTCAGGTGGCACCCACTGGGTGCTGCTCCTGTGTCTGTGTGGAAGGGGCAGTGGTGCCTCCCAGCAGGTGTTTTCAAACCTCTGCTAGAGAAAATTGAGGCCTCTTGTGAATCATGGAATCATTTAGATTGGAAAATACCCATAGAATCATCCAGTCCAGCCATGAGCCCAGCACTGCCAAGTCCACCAGGCAGCTCATAAACCTTTCTGGTGTTTGCATTTGAAAAACACTGTCACAGCTCACAGTGCAATTTACTGGAGTAACCTGAGCAATTAATCCACCTACATCCTGCCAGGGCTTCCAAGGTGCCTCTTAACAGTTCTTCACAAGGCACAGAAATTTGTCCATTTTAATCCTCCTCACTAATTTTTAGGTTTTGTTTTCTCCTTGTAAAACCCACTGTGGATGTAAGCAAGGTCAGAGTCCCTCCAGGCCATGCCAGCAGGTTCTGAGCTCCACCAGCCATTTTCTGGTGGGGTTAGAGGAGGCAAAAGCTCAGCTGAGTGTGGGTAGGGGAAAAAGGAAAAACAGATGGTTCCTGGGACATGCAAGAGCCTTTTTTTTTTTTTTTTTTTTCTCAAGTGCACAGCCTTTGAGCCTCCCAGACAGGTAATTCTTGTTTGTACACCCACAGAAAGTGACAGTCCTGGTTTTGGGCCTGTTGGTGTGTCTTCCCAGACACAATGTGTTTGTTTTGTAGGTGGATGTCAGGAGCTTCATCACTCTTCTATTTAAATATTTATTTTTAATTTCAAACCAGGACAAGTGTGAACGTGGGGAAGCTTGTTTGTAGGCAGGGATTCTGCTTTGGCTGGTCTGGAAGAGCTGATGGGCTCCCTCCTTTCAGGTGTCTGTGTTTGTCCCATCTGTGGTTGGAGTGGTGGCACATTCTGTCTTGGCATCCTGCATCCTCCCCAGACACCTGGATTTACAGCCCTGTGAGGATAAGTGGACACTGTCCAAGGCATGCCCTTCTCAATGTCACAAGAGCTGTCTGCAGACACCCCTTGTGCCAGAGGCTGAGCTCTGGGCTGGCTGAGCCTCTTGTTCTGCTGTTTCCCAACACTGATCAGGGCACAGAAGGGGCAGCACCACACTGTTGCCTGGTAGTGGGGAGAAATAAACCTGATTCCAGAAACTGGCACAGCTTTCTAGGTGCAAGAAGTGGTGGCCCATGGGACACCACGATTCCCCTCCCTCCTCCCTTTGATATTTTTATTTTCAGCTTTTGTGCAAGAGGGGTTGGATGTGATCAACTTTTCTTGGCTGTCCCAGGCCGAATGTTTATAATCTCTGATTTTCTTCCTGACTCTCCAGAAAAACTCATTTTACTCTCTGATGGTCAAACATGGCATTGATACTCCCTTCTACTCCTCAGCATGACATCCACTGCTAAGCTGCTCTTTTCACTTCCAGCTTGGGAGAGGGGATCTCCAGGCTCAGGCTGTTGCTGTTGAAGCTCCCAAACCCTTTCTTTGCCATGCACCTTGCTGGGGCAATTCCCCACCTTCCCTAGGGCTGGAGCATGTTGATATTCACTACATCAGATCAAATAATTCCTGTTACAGCTGTTGGGGCTAAGACCCCCCTGCCCACCTCAGCTGCATGCATGTGTATCTTATTTATTTATTGATTTATTTTTTTTCTGTAGACCCTGAAATTCCTTTCTTCTTTTTGAGGAAGTTAAAGCTTTCTTGTTACAGTTGGGAGCTGTTCAAAATTAGACTCCCAGGTGGAATTGGTTCTTCTAAGGTAAATGTGTGTCAGTGTTACCAGGGTTATTCTGTGACAGGGTTTTCTGTGCCATTGCTGAAGGTCTTAGTTAATTAGATGATTAGTCTGCTGGTCAAGTATCTATCTGCAAATAAAAAATAGCAGTTGAATGTGGCTGCCTAAAATACTGCTGCTGGAATCAGTCTGTGGCACAGAGCAGGAGGGCTTCTTATTTAATTAAAATCAGGAACATACTGTACTGTACTCTCCAAGGGTCAAGGAACAAAAGGGACGTACACATAATAAGTAGCAAACTGTCCTTTCAAACCCCTTGAGCTCAGCCCAGGGGAGCTGTGTTTAAAGGAACATTTTCAAGATAACATTTGTGATTTTTCTTTTGTCCTTCCCCCCTCCCCTTTCTTTCTTTCTTCATGCTGCTGTGTGGACTATTGAAGCTGAAAGTATCCTGTGACTTAATTTTGTTCTTACCTGTTCTTACTCTTGGATTCACAATTGTCATCAGGACTGCTTGGATGCTAAAAACTCATGTGTGGGTGCTCAGTGGCTGGGTTGGGCTTGCTGGGGTCCTTTCCTAGGAGCCAGCCCCAGGAAAAGGCTGGAGGGTGATTGAACAAGGGGCTGAGCTACCATTCCAGTGCAGTGTGGGACTGGGAGTTACTGGGAACTTTCTGGAGAGGGCAAAGCACTCAGCTCTGCGACCCAGTGCTTCAAAGGAAGAATACCAACATGGGTTTTTTGAGTTGTTCTGTGCTCCCTTGAGAGTTGCAGCGGGCTGACAAGTGCTGTGTTTGTTCCTGCAGGACGTGGCACTGCTGGACTACCAGCATCATTCCAGGGATTTCGCGTCCCACCTGGCGCCGGGGTCGATCATGCAGCCGCAGCGGCGGCGGCCGTCCCTGCTCTCCGAGTTCCAGCCGGGCAACGAAAGGTACTGCCTGGATTTTGGGGTGGGAGCAGGGCTGGGAGGGCCCCCTGGGCAGTGGGATGCTGGTTTTGGGTACTGACCGTGCTCAGGCTCAGCCCCAGTTCAGATTCCTTCTGCTAATCAAGGGCACCTTTGCCTTCTGGTTTCTTACCTTTAACTGTCGTGCGCTTTAAAGGAGTCTTAAAACAACAAACAACAAAATAAAAAACCACCCCCTCACTTGTGTTCCTCAGGTTGCTGGGGCTGGTTGTGTTGGTTTTTTCACCATAGGAAACGAAGCTGTGTGGTTGGGTTTGGTCTGTGGCTCCCGGGCTGCAGGGAGGAGTGAGAAGAGCTCATTTCCTCCCCCATCTCCGCTTCCTCTGCTGCTGCTCTTCCTCCCCCCTTTCATTGTTTTTGTTTCTCTTTGTGCATTCCCCTCACAACTTTCTCTGAGCTGCTTTTTTTTCTCCTGTCTGCTCCCTCTCCCTGTGTCCCTGTTTCCTGTCCTAGCCTCAGGGGAGGTGCCAGAGTTTTTAGGTGCAAGTCAGGCGAGTGCTGTGGCTGGGAGTGCTGTGCATGCTTTAACCACAGGAGCTGATCTGTTTCAGGGACATCACTCTCACTCTCTGTTTCAATGCAATGCTCTGCTCTCTCTCACAGTTTCTCTTCTGCATTTGATGTTAAGTGGTTTGGGAAAAAAGCTGACCTGGAAGTGAAATAGCCTTGCTACAGTAGATAAACACAAAACAATTCTTTTAGTGCTTATTACTTAGGCTAAGAACAAAACCACTGCAGAGTCAGAGATGAGTCTGTTTCTCTAAAATCATTATTGTTAGGGAAGAGGAGGAAGAACTCAGGGTGCAGGATGCATAATAAATGTAGAGAGGATCCTCTTTTTTCTAGTAGGTTGGGTTCAGCTTGGTGCTCAGCAGAAACAAACCCATGAGAATTTGGAGCCAAAAAGCTTCCAAAATTCCCTTTGCATCTGGATGTGCCCTTCTGGGTTATGCCTGTGGCACCTGCACATACAGAGGGTCATGCCACTTTTAATAACCCATAATTTATTGCAGCATGCTTCACTGCCTTGCCTCACTTTGATTTCTCAGTGCTTTGATTTCTTAGCACAGAGTAACACTGTTAAGTTGGAATTGGGTCAAATTTAGCTAAATTTGGGGGAGATGGGTAAAGAGGACTCAGTAAGATGCTCCTGCCTGTTTTTGTTTTTCACACTACTGATGGTTTGCAAAATGGAGAAGCAATTCTGCTCTCCAGTAATAAGCTGTTTAAAAAAATGAATCTTGGTTTTTCTGTATCACTAAATAATAAAGCCCAACTGCAAACCTTGGTGTCTGCTGTACCACATGCCTGGTCTGGTGTGGTCACCCAGGCATCTGCCTTTGGCTTACAAATGTTTCAAAGTCACCAAACTTATTTTTATGTTGAAGTCACGTGAATGTGGGTAAATGTTAATCAAAGTTCTCAGGGGATGTTGCACATCCACATGCTTACCATGGTACCTCATTTTCAACCTGAATGGTGATGTTTTGGCATGCTATAAAAAGAAACTCTTTTAATAACTTACATTTCATCCCATTTCCCCTTAACATCAAAAAAAATAGTACTTTTGCAAAAATTATACTATATAGTAAAGCTAAAAATACTGCTTCAGTTCAGTTGACATCTTGTGTCAGAATGCTGGGGCATAGACCCATTGAACATTTTTGGGGGCATGCAGAAAGGGGTGGGGGGTTCTTTGAAAAAGTAGTAAAGAAAGAAATTTTCAATCCAATGTAATTAGTTACTGATTTGGATTGGGTACCATTGGGGAGGTGTTAGTCTGGTTTTCAAAGCCAGCTGCTGTTTATCTTTAAGCTCTACATTTAAAAATCCATTCTCTGGTGCTCTGCTGGTTCACCTTTGTGGTGTGAGGAGCTGCTGTAACAGTGTTGTGAGAGGAACCCTTTGGGTGGTGGTGGTGGCCAAGACCCTGGAGCAGGTTGGGCTGGTCATTGGTGCCCTCCCAAAAAACAGCTGTGGCTTTTCGTGGTGCAGAGCAGAGCCTGGATGAGGGAGGGTGGTGATGGCTGCAGCTGAGTCCCCTTGGCAGGCTCAGAGCCTTGGCTTTGTTCCTGGGCTGGATTGATGGTTTGGAGCAGAGGCAGCTGGCTCTCGGCATGAGGGGCTGGGAGGAGGGAGCCCAAGGCAAACAGCATCCACAACACTGCACAGGGGTGAGCAGAGGGAAGCACAGGGCTGTGCTGGGTCTGAAAGAAGACCCTTGCTGTGGTTCCCTGCCTGAGAGCCCAGCTGGCACTCAGGGATGGTGGGCATGTGACAATCCTCCCCTTTGAAGCAGGTGTCACACAGGGGAGCCCTTCCAATCCCCCCTGCCTCGGGAGTGCAGAGGAATCGGCCTGTCTGCCCTTGCTTATGGAGGCTGAGGAGCTTCCAGGATCACTCTGCTCCTTCAGGACATCAGCTTGCAAGTCTGGTGCAGGTGGGGTGTGGCAGCACTGGAGATGCAGCTCTGTGTGCATTCCCACATGGGCAGCCCTGCCCTGCCCTCAGCCAGGGCACTGCAGAGTGCTGCAGCCCTCGGGCCATCCCTCCCAGCTCCTCTGAGCCCACCTGCCTGCTGAGTGCTGCTGTTTGCCTTCCTGTCCTGGAAACCACAGGGATTCACTGGGTGTGCTGGTTTTGGGGTGTTTTCCCCTATTTTGGCGTTACCTTCACTGGACAGTTCTCTGAAACCTCTGCAGGCTGTCTTTGCACATGGTATTGGAGGCTTGAAATCCCACAGAAACCATTTGGGCTTGTTGGATGATCTTCCTGCAGCTGTGCATGTTTGCAGTCTCTCCTGGCTGCAGTTCTGCTGTAGCCACCAGGCTGGTGGTTAGTTGTGATTCAGTGGAAAGGGAACAAGAGGTGAAGTGTTTCACCATGGGCACAGTGTTTTAAGGATGAATCAAGTGTTGTTGGCAAAAAGGTGTGGAGTGGTAACTTGCTGGGAGGAATGGAATGCTGGGATGGTTCTGCATTTTGGGGCTTCCTGAGCAAGAAGCTTGTTGGGAAGTTGCAGTCTGCCCTTCTCCACATACGTCAGAATCAAGAGTTGTCATCACCCCTCGGTGGTTGGGCAAAGATCTGAACTCCCTGTGCAGCAATTCTGGCTGGGAGAAGGAAGGAAAACCTGAACCACTCTGAATCTCTTGCTGTAGGGAAAATTGGCTCTGCCTGTCTTTGCAGGGATGTGCTGCTTTCCATGATGGTTTTTTTGGTAGCAGGCTTTTTCTTGGAAGGATCCACAGACTTCCCCTTAGCTTGTTCAGTTGGCTGTGCCAACTGGTCTGCAGGAGTGAAGAGAAGTATTTCAGGATCTGCTGTTGGTACAAGTCGTACCATGAATACTTGCAGTGGAATGTCCTGGCAAGGTGACAAGGATTAGGGCTTTTTTCCCTATTCTATATATATTTTGGTCCTCAAAAGAAGTGAGAAAAACTGGGTTGAGTGTTAAATGGCAAGTGCCAGAGGGTGAGGGATCTGAAAAATCAAGGAACTGGATTTTTCTAACTTTTCATACGTGTTAGGATTTTAGAGCAAGGTTTCATATTAATGCAGGAATGCTGGGGTGGATACTTCTCTCTACTTCTCTGGCAGAAAATGTGGCTGCAAATAAATGGAATGTGTGTTAACACAGTATATTCCACCTTTATCCAGAATAAGATGAGTCACTATTTTCATAGAAGATTATTTTCCCAGTTCAGAAGACCACACTTCTCTTTTGGAGCCATTCTGCTTAGCAGGCACAGAAGAGTTTGCCCAGTGTGGGTCTGCAGGGTGACATTGAGGATACACTGAGCAGCTGCTGTGTTTGTGCAGCCATCTGAGATGGTGCAGTGTGGCACATGGAGAGCAGGCCAGATCACTGTGCCTCTTGCTGGGGTGAATCCTGCTGGCCCAGGAGCCAGGCAGGGCTGGGGATGGAGCTGGGAATCACACACAGCCCTGAGTCTTCATCTGTGCTGGGCCAAATGGCACCAGCTGCTCCCAAGGTAACAGCATGACCAATTTGGTTTTATTTATGGTTTTTAATTAAGTTTCCATTTTTAAAGGTGATCCTTTTCTCAGGAGTGAGCGGTGGTGTGGCTGAAATCCCCACAACCATATATCTGTGTCTTTCATACTGGAAATGATGTACCAGGAGCTGTGGTTTTGTTTTTTTTTTTCTTCCTCATAATTGAATGTAGGAAAACAACATCTGGAGAGAACAGGTGCTGGTGTGGAGGCACTTGGGGACAAGCCTTACCTTGCAAGCTCTGGTGTGGGCTGCCTGGCATGGACATGGATGGACATGGAGGATGGCCAGGAGCATGGGATGTGTCTGAAGCCATTGATTCAGGAGAGTTCCAGCACCCAGGACTGCCAAGAGGGCTTTACTGGCAGGCTGCAGTTGAGAATGCCTGGAGAAAGCATGTGGGGGAGCTTGTGGAGAGAGGCAAATATTCCTTTTCTTCCTCTAGAGTGAGGCAGTGCTATTGTGTTAAAGCTTCTGCTGGTCCTGTCCATGAATAATTCAGGCTCTGTGTATGGGGATCTTCAATATGCAAGCTTTAAATAAAGCATCTGCTCTTATCTAAATTGCAGTTGGCTTGGAAGAAGGTGGCTGAGGGGCTGCTCCCTGCCCTGGCGGGGGAACGCACAGCCCATGTGGCTGCTTGGTCAGAGCTCCTGAGCACCTGGGACTCCTTCAGCTGGGCCACATGGTGAGCTGAGCACCCTGCCCGGGGCTGTCCCACACCTTTGGCTTGGGAAGACTCAGTCCTGCTGCAGGCAGGCTCTGCTGAGGGTGTGGGAGCAGCTCCCTCTTCCCGCCCAGACATGCAGCTCTTCCCGTCAAGTCATGGTGGTTTATCTCCCTCTCCACCTACATGACAAAGGGAATATACCAGCTGGTCCTGGACATGTTTTTGTAGGTGTCTGGTGGCAGCTTTGCTCCTCCAAAGCTTCCAGTTCCTCTCTTTAACAGGTCCCAATTTGCCCAGTCTCACACTCTGGCTCTCATTAGTGTAAAGGGGTTGTTGAAACCTCTGACAAATCTTAGCGTTGGCTGTAAATAATTCACTTCAGCACCAGTGATTTTCTATATTGCTGTCTCTCAAAACATTTTATTGTCTGCCTGTACCTGTGGGGGTTGAATACTCTTTTTAGAACTTATTTTTGGAGACAATTTCCCACCAAACCACCTTAGCTGGAGGAAATAAACAACCTCAGCAGCTCAGTCGTTTGTCTTGGTTCTGCTTCCAGGAGACACTGAGAATCAGTTTTCCAGCCTGGTTATGTTGTTTGGCCCCATGGGGTAGGGAACAGAATTTGCAGATGGGAGCAACTCTTAAAGTGTGCTCTTGCTGGGAATTTGGTGAGAGCTGGCTCAGAGTAATTTCCAGTGTTTTGAGCCCTTGGTGCAGGAGGCTTTAGGAAGTGGAGCTGGGCTTGCTGGATGTTGCAGAATAGCCATCAACCCTCCTGCAGCCACGCTCTGCTGCTCAGCTGAGGGAGAAGTGGGAAGGTCTGAAGAGCAGGGGAGGGATGTGCTGCTCTGGGTTATTGGGGAGAGAGAGTCTTTGGCCTCCTGAAAAGTTTGTACTTGCCCAGGAAAGTACAAGATCCCTCATGGCAAGATCTTATCATGATTGCTCTTACAAGTCCCAGCCAAGGTCAGCTCAGGATATCTCATTTGATCCTCTCTCCCCTGCTCTCAGCTTAATGACTGGACTCGGTGATTTTTAGAGGTCTTATCCAACCTTAAGGATTCTTTGATTCCTTGATACCCAGCTACCAGACAATCTGTGTTTTCAGCCCATCTTGTACACTTGCTGTAGGATTTTATCTGCTCTTGCCTTCCTTACACTCTCTGTGAGTCTGCTGAGGAATCAGCCCCAGTGAATGAGTAACTCTGCAGCTGGGAGGGTGCAGTTAGTTTGTCAGATTGGTAATAAACCAAAGGTCTCCTCTTGGGTTATCTTGGTCTTCTGGACCTGGACCTACCCTGAGCAGAGCTGTGTGGGGGTGGTTGGAAGTTGGGCAAACCCTGGGCACCCAGCCTTGTGTGTCAGCACATCTCAGGCTGCTCTGCTTCTCTGCAGTATTCAGTGTCTGTGGTGAAGGACTCAGGTGAAGACCAACCTGTCCCACTTCATAATTAATGCTGGCATTTGCTTTGCTTCATTTAATTATGCACAACTCACAAGCAATTAAGAACACTCTTCCCTTTCAGCAAAGTAGGAATCTCTGGAATAAACCAGATGGGTGGGAACTATTTGGAAAAGAGCAGCAAACCCCAAACTCGGTGTAACGGGAGTGTTTTTCAGGCAGAGTCATTTTTGCACTGACAGCAGCGTCCTTGCTGTATAAAAGTCTGCTGCAAAGAGCTTGCTGCAGGTGTGGATGTGAAGAGTGAAAGGTGTGAAGGCTTCCAGCAAAATAACCATTTGTGTTTGCAGCCAGGACAGGCTGAGCGGGTTGTGTTGGGCAAAGTAATCTCGGGAGCGGCTGGAAATTCCAGTGGATAAAGTTAATAGCTGTTCCAGTGGATGTGGAAATGGAAATAAAATAGCACCTTATAACATTGCAGCTGCTTTCCCTGGCGTGGCCCCTGCCTTGCTGTGAGTAACTGCCTTTGTAAAGCTCTTATCTGCAGAATCCAAGGTTTTTTCTGAGTGGAGCAGTTGTGTCGAGTTCCCGACAACTGCAGAGGTCTTGGAGCCCTCCTTTGTCAATTAGCAGCTTCTTGGTAATATGGCCTTAAAAAGGGGGAAGAAGTGAAAATAAATACATCTGATTTTTAATTGCCTCAGTAGAGCAGGGCCTTGGGTGTTGGAATATTTTAGCACCTGCCCAGCTCAACAGTTGCTTTATTGTTCCTGGGTTTTACAGCAGAGCCTGAAATGCCAGTGTGCAGCTGTGGGCAGGCAGGGATTGTGGGAAGGGCTGGGACCAGGCAGCAGGAAACCTGAGAGGTGCCAGGAGAGATTTTTGGGCTTGCTGAGAGAAGTTGAGGCTCATTCAGCATGGAAGTGTTTGCAGGTGAAGCGAGCTGTGCTTCAGTGCCAGGGTTCAGGGCTGTTCAGCCCTGTGAGCTGCACAGTCTGTCTGGGGTGTTAGAGCACCAGAGGCAGTGCTGGAGCCTCCCCACTCCTCTGTCCCCTTTGTGCTGGGGAGGAGGAAGAGGATGAGCCACATTCTGTTTGTGTGTGTCAGCAGCAAAGCTGCTGCCTGATCCCAGTGCCAAACCCACAGCAGCAGAGCTTGGCATGCATGTGCTTTGTGCCTGCTGTTGATGTTTAATTAAAAAATAACCCCCCAGTTTTATCTTGATTCCCTGGAGCTGGGTTAAGGTGGCCATGCTGCTGCAGGGGAGGGCATAGGGCAGTGCTCAGGGTGGATTCCTACGAAATCCTCTCCCTGGATGTGCTCCAGAGCCATTATAGCTGCTGGCTTCAGGGCTGGATCCTTCCTTTTTTGCCATCTTCTCTGAGGTTTTTAATATCAGCAGTTGCAGTTTGTGGGTGGGAGGCAAACAATGCAGAGACCCCCTGTCTCCTGTGCTTGCTCTTGACAAAACACATCCTCTTTCTCCCTCCCCTTCCAGCAGCTCCAAAGGCTGTTAAGTTTGTTAGTGTTTAGTAACTGGGGAGGACACACTCAGGAGAATTGCAATAATTTTGTTTAAGGGTAAAAGAAAAAAACTCAATGTTTTTTCACAAGTTTTGATTCTCCTGTGCTTCATTTTATTTATTTTAAGAGACACTTCTGCCTGAAGTGTTAAAAACACACCCTTGGAGCTGCTGCAGCAGAGCTGATCCTAGGGCATAGTAAAAGGTTTAATGTATTTTTGTAGGATCCCTTTACGATTCCCACTAGAGAATCCTGCTAAGGAAAACAGAAGTACAAAAAAATTTGAACATTTGTTTAAAAAAAGCAAAACCAAGCCCACTCTCCAGGTATTACCAACTGCATGATATTTAACAGGTAAAAGATGTTTGAGCTCAGTGTGACTCGGTGCAGTTGCTGTCACTGGATAATGTGCCTTTACAGGCTGCCAGGTCTGTGTCAGAGATGTGCAGATACATGTGGCTGGTTCTTTCCTCCCCCAGCCTGGAAAAATAAATCCCTACTGTCTAGCCACGGAGGAGTAGGCATTTTTTTTCCCCAACATATAATCTTTGGTATTCCTATAGAAGATGCTAAATATAAACACTAGGGCAAGTACCTTTGACTAAGTAAGGCAAACATGGCAGAAGGAGGCTCTGCCTGGTCATGGAGGATTTATGGGGTAGATTTGAGGATTTTCCAAGCTTTGCCTTTTTCTGAGCAGCCCAACCCATGTGTCATGGCAGGGAAGGCTCAGCCCTGCAGCCTCTCTCTCTTTGTCCTGGTGTAGGACAGGCACCCACTGCACTGGTGGGACAGGGGGTGACAGCAGGGCTTTGCAGGTGACACAGATGGAGGGGGACAGCAGGGTGGCCCCTTGGGCTCACAGGGTGGTGGTGGTCCTGCTTCAGCAGCCAAGCTATGGGGCTGTGCCTTTGGGTGTTTGAGGGCAGGGCCACCTGGAAAATTGAGCCCTGTCCTCCTCCAGTGGTTTGCAGCTGTGGAGTGGGGGAGAGCAGAGGTAGTTTCTTTTCTAAACTCCTGTCCCTTTGTAGTTTCCTTTCTCAACTCCTGTCCCTTTGTCCCCAGATCTCAGGAGCTGCACCTGAGAGCCGAGGGCCATTCCTATCTCTCTGAGCTGGCCAAGCCATCGGACTTGGAGTTCATAGAGACCAAGAGGCCACGCCTGGAGCTGCTGCAGGAGCCCCTGCTGAGGCACTCGCCCCTCCTGAGCCAGCAGGGGGGCACGGAGGAGCTCTCCAAGGTAAGGGCTGATGGCCTGGGCCACAGCTGGCTGTGGGGTCTGCATCTTGGGCTTGTGTACAGCTGCCTTGGAGGCTCTGAATTCATTCCCAATGCATCAAGCAGTGCTGGGATGATTTTCCCTGAGGTGGGGTGAGCACTTTGTGGGAACAGCAGCATATCAGCTCTCCCCATAACTGTTACAGTCATTGGCTGTTTTTACTGGGCTGTTAGATGCACCAGAACAATTTGGAAGCTCCTGTAGGCTGAATTAAGGATGGTCATGTCTGGCTTTTCTGGATACTCTGCCTTGATTTGATTTTTATTTGATGCTTCTCATTTATCACATCTCTTTATTTAATATTGGTGTTTGAAGGGCTGGAATAGGTTTCTGGTGGTTCTTTAATATAATCTTCCCCAGGAAAGCCTCCCTTGTCCCAGTCTCATTTAACAAAGCAAATCATTTACTTACAATTGTCCCCTCTGCACATGGAATAAATGTAGCAAAGAGAAATCCCTTGCCTGTGTGCCTGTTTGGATTTACTTTCATCTTCTCTTGGGGCAGATTGTATTTGATTTTACCTCCAGTTTGGGCATGCTCCTGGTTGGCAGGAAGGTCCTGCTGGATAAATGTGCTGGGGGCTCTGATGCTGGTGCTGAGGGTTGGTGCAGCTGCAGGCTGGGATGGGAATTGCCCTCAGCCCTTTCAGAAGTGAAAGGAAATTTGCATCCATACCCAGGAAGATGGGGATGGTTTGCTTTATCCCTGTGGGAGCTGACTTAAATAACACAAGGACAAGAGAGCTCTTCCTTGGGAATGCTGGGATATTCAGACATTTCTTATCTGTCAGTACTGGTGGGCTTTACCTGGGATCCCTCTGACCTCTCTTTAATGAGAAGGATACTTAACTCTGGAGTAGTTCAGATGCCAAGGGAGGCCTGAAGCATCCTCAGGGCATGTTGGTTGGGTGGCTGATGGAAAAAATGCACTGTTGTCCACAAAACAAAAAATAACCCTCTCCAAAGGTATGAGGAAACCAGGGTGACTTTTCTGTCTTCACATTATTCCCACCAGCAGTTCTGTCCCACCTCTCACCAGAAAACCATGGATGGTCTCAACTATTTGTTTCTAATAGGCATAGCTGTTCTTGAGGAATTAGTTCATCAGTTTAGGGTCTGCATTTGCTTCTTGCTCTGTGACACGTTTCAGAGAAGTACATGCATTTTATAGGCCTTAAAACATTATTAATGAAAGAGAGAGAGAGAGCTGAGATGCAATTCAGCAAGACAAGATTATGCTTTTAGTGGAGCCATTTGTAATTTTAGAGTCTGGGAGGAAGAAGAAAATGTGATGTCCCTGACTGGTGAGAGCCTGGGTGGAGCTGGGATTAGTTGCTCTGAACTAGCAGGGGCTGCTTCTAGAATGGGTTTGATGGAGCAAAGATGGAGATGCTTGTGGAATGGGTTTGATGGAGCTCAGTGCAAGACTGGATGATCTCAGTGCTGTTCAGGTGGCTGGGAGCAGAAGGTGGGTCTGGGACACAGCTGTATCAGCCTTTGCAGCTTGGGAAATTGGGTTAATAGCAGTTTTTTTGGCTTAGTTCTGAGCAGTTGTACTCAGACTGGTCTATAAACTGCTGATGGACATGAAAGTTGTGGAGAAGCTCCTGAAGCCAATGTGTGCATTGCTCTGAGCCTCAGCATGTTGGAGAAGCTGCTCTGGCTGGGTCCAGGGGAAATGCAAAGAGCTGAGGCTGCCTTTGGGCACAGCTCTGGGCTCTGGCAGGTCTGGGCTTGGACACAGGTAGAGCCTCCTCTTGCACCCACAGCTGAACTCAGCACCCAGGACAGATGATAAAGACCTTCCTGGGAGTGTCTGTGTGTCCCAGAGCAGCGGCACACACACTGGCAGGACTGTCCCAGTGACCAGAGCTGCAGAGATATTTGCTGTTCAGTCTGTGCTGCTGACTCAGTGTCTGAGGAAGTCGCTCAATACTTTATCTAGGGCAGCTCTGCCAGCAGGGTGAGATGCACCACGTGAGCCAGTATTGCCAAACACACTGCTGGTTCTTTAGCCAGAGTATCCCAGGAGTTGTTCACTTACCCCTTACCCCATTCCTCACTGTTGCAGTCACTGTGTGGGGAGGAGCTCAGTTTTCTCACTGGGCTGATAGTGCTAGGACTGGTTTTCATGGTGATTTTGCAGATTGAGCTCGTTTTTGCACAGTAAGAGCTCCACAAAGCCCTCAATAAAAAGGGAAGGGGTTTGGTTACACACTCTGGGCGCCAGCCTGGCTGTCCCAGGGGATGTCACTGGAATGGATGTTGCTCTCAGGCAGTGGGTACGTCCTGGTCTCTCCTGGTTTCACAGCAGCTGTTGAGCTGAGATGCAGAATCAGGTCTGTGATGGGATATAAGTTTAGCACATCCCTGATAACCATTGATAAGTGGATTTACAAACCTTCAGCCCAGGGGAGAGTAGTCAGCAGTGCTATTCCTGCATATTTCCAAGCCTTTGTTTAGAGCCATAATCTATGCTCTGAACACAGAAAAACTGATGGGGCAGCTGCAGGTAACAGGCTTCAGAGTTTTTCCTCCCCTGAAGAGAAATGGATTTCTCTTGCCTTTGGTTCCTCATCTACCTCTGCCAAACAGGAGGAGAGCTGGGCCCCTCAAACCCAGTTCAGTATCACTGCAGCCTCACTCCAAGCAAGGCTGCAGGGAGAAGCTCTTGGATCAGTGCATTTTCCCTGGAGGAAGCAGACACACTTTTGGGCAGCGTGCCTTTCAAAAGCAGCAGCTTTGAGCTGAATCTCATTTGGACAAGTAAAAGATACTACCTTTCCTTATGAACCTCACATGGCTCATTTCCTCAAACACAGGTGTTTCTTCTCAAGCCAGAGGCAGTAGGTTGTTTCTTGCCTGCTTTACCCCTCTTCAGCACCTTTTTCCCTGCTGTTGTTGGTGATGTGGTCCTGGGCTCCTGCTGTTGGATGTGGCCTGGAGGGCTGAGCTCAGTCTGCTGGGGAGAAATGAAACTTCCCAGTGCCCTCTGTGCCAGCTGGGGCTGATGCTTTCCCCCAGGAAGGTATTGCCTTTATCTGGCTGACAATAACCAGAACAACTCAAGCAGGGCTGTTTTTGCAGTCACTGCAAGCCTGGATGTGGGATTCACTGGGAAAGCTGCTATGATGTGGCTTTCCAGGTGTGTTCTTGGCAGAGAGGCAGGAGCTGGTTCCCAGGACCCTCAGTGGCTTCTGCTTTCTTTCCAGTAAAGTCACAGCTGTCCCTCATGTTAGAGCAGCCAGGAGGAAAGCAGACAGCCCCAGAGCAGGCTGATGCTGTGCACGATCCCTGTCCCTGCACACACGTGCACAGCTGGTGCTGCCCATGATCCTGCCTCACAGGGATGGTGAGCATGGCACATCTGGTCAGTCAGAGCCTGCTCTCTGCTCTCCAGAGCTGGAGCTTCATCCTGCCTCTCCCCTTCTATCTCTTCTTATTCCTGTTATGCTTTTACTGTTCTTCTCCCCATTTTCAAGACTGCTCTCCCACCACGTCCGTGGTTTGCTGCTCCTTCCTCTAGGATGTGAGTCAGTTGTGATCTGCTCTGAGTCCCCTTGCAAGGGCTGGCTGCACTTAGAGTGGCCTATTGCTCTGACAGGAATTCACTGACAGGGAGCCATGTAATCCCACGGGAATGGGGCTGGGTGGAGGCTTAGGAAACCTGAACCTTGCTGCCATCTGCCCTGGCAGGCTGCTGGTCACCGGGTAAGTCTCTTCCCCTTTCTCTATCTCAGATTTCCCCATCTGTACAAGGGACAATGCCACTTCCCTCTTTTGTAAAATAATTAACAACTGTGGATGGAAAAAGGCAATTAAGAAGCCATGTGTTGTTAAGACTTGGACTGCGCTTTACATTGTGCAAAGGTTTTAATTTCTTCCCTTTCTGCGTGAGCATTTTTTTTGTTGTGTTACAGACTGAAAAATGGAATAAGAAAAGTGGGGGGGGGGGGTAGTCTTGGAAAAGACAGCACTAAGGTCAGGAAATAGGTATGGCAAAACAGAAATTAGGGCAGAGGTTATTTTGCTTTCATGCATATCAATGTAGCTTTAAAAGCAATTAATTGAAAAAGGAGGAATTAACACATTTGAAATGCCTTTTTAATGATGCATTGAAGCCAGCAGCGTCCATGCCAAATTTCACACTGGCTGCCCGTTCCAGAGCCCAATTTCCAATGAACTCCTGGAAGAGAGGCTGTGGGATGGAACAGGCTCTTGGCCAGCCTGCTAACTCCTGCCCTGGCTGCAGGCTGGCAGGGCACCCGGCACAGCAGAAAGGCCTTTCGGGAGCTCTGTGCCTCCTCTCTGCACTCAGTGCCTTGCACTGCTGGCCCCTGGTAGCTGCTCCATCCCTGGACAAGCACACCAGGGGAGAGGTCCCTGGCAGCAGGGTTTGCCCTGGTATGGGATGGAGGAGCAGCACCACAGCTCCCAGCACAGATAGCTGGGCTGCCTGGTAAATCCCCAGTTGCGTTTCTGCTCCGTGCCTTTGTTATGGGAACATTGATCTGTTGCTGGGATTAACCTCTCAGAGTTTCCAGTGGGTTGGTCTCGCAGTTATTAATGAAACTGGCTGGAACTTGTGTTGACCTTGGCAGAGGCCCCAGTTGGCTTGGAGGTAACTGGCAAAAGCATAATCTCTAATTGAGTAATCCGGGGCTGGGGGAAGGGAGCAGCTTTGAAGCGGGAGAGCCGGGCTGCGTGGGAGTGGAGGGCTCAGCCCGGGGAACGAGCAGGCACAGCCAGGCAGCAGCTCGGATCCGGCACCCCAGGCTCCCTCCTGCAGAGCCCAGCCCGGAATTGCAGCGCCTCCCGGTGATTTATGGCTGTGGAACAATAGCTCAGAGGGCTGGAGGATGGAGCAGCTGCGAGCGCGGCCGTCCCTGCTGTGTGTCCTCCCTTCGCCTCGCACTGTGCAGCAGGGAGCACTCCGGGCTCTCCCTTCCCCACGGGAGCCAAAGAGCTCTGGGCTTGTTTCTTGGGCTTTTGGGGATTGTCTGCAAGGGGCAACGAGAGACAACACAAGTCTGGTTTTCCCAGCTGTGGGACAGGGATGCTGACATCTGGTGGGGAGGGGCTGGCTGCCAGCACGCCCTGCAGGACACCAGGCACGGGCATCCTGTGGGGCTGTGGTGGCACCGACGGACAGGGGACACAAAATGCTGCCAGCACTCCATCCCAGTTACCCAGAGCCCAAGGGAGATGCAGAGACCTGTGCCAGCTTGACCAGCCCTGTGGGAAATGAAGTTCCTCAGACATTGTGCCATGAAAAGATCTGCTTGTCCTGAGAACTGAGGGGTGCTCCATGCAAAGCCTGCACAAAGTGCTTTGTGGCCTCCCCACCTCTCCTTGGAGGACTGGACTTCTGTGGAAGCAGCTCTAACCTCAGATCTGAGCAGTGCAATGAAACAATTTTAGCGGGTACAAACACACCTACGTCTTTCCTGCTTTTGTCCTCCTTCCCCTGCAGAGAAGAGCAGTTTTTGTTAACTCTCCCAGTGAGGCTGACCCATCAGGAGTGGCCTGGGGCTGTCCCGAGGATCCTCCTGTGATGTGTTTGACACTCGCCCATCTGCCTGTGCTTGCTCACTCTGTGCCTGATAAAAATCTGGTTGCAAAAAAAAACGATTTGGTGAGGTGGGGAATTTACGTTAGGGGAGCAATGATTCAAAGCTATTTCTGGGAAGATGAGGGACGTGTTGGCATTCTCTGTCATTCCAAACATATTTAAAAGCTGAAATATTTGCGTTGTTCACGTTGCCACAGCACAAACACTTCTGGCTGGGTTTCCCCCCCTGCTTTCCTCCCTGCTCTGAAGATAATTTCCAAATCACGGGAGGATGGGATGAGTGTCAGTGTGTCAGCCCCTGCTCAGCTCCACGTGAACACCCTTGGGAGCTTGTCCTTGTGGTGTGCAAGCAGAGTGGCTCTCCTGGCATGGCACTCCATTGCATTGCCCACTGTGCCAGGATGGCTGCAGGGGATGGTCAGCAGCCCGTGCCCTGCACCAGTGTGGACAGGAATCCAAGGGAACAGCCTGAGGAGTGGTGGATGAGGAATCTCCTCCATACCATTTTTTTGCTGGTTTCATTTGAGAAACAGATGCTTTTGGGCGTTGCATAGTCCTTGTGAGATGTTTGGCTCTTCCATCTGGACCTGGGCTGAGGGGCGAAGGAAAGGAGCACCATGATTGCAAGACAACCTGGTTTTATTCCATTTCTCAGCTGAAGTTCCTGTGGCCAAAGAACTGAACTATGGTCTGAGATACTCAGGTATGGCAGGAAAAGCCCTCAGGGGCTGAAGAAACATTCCAGAGGCACGATGTAAAAACCTTTGACCCTTCCCTGAGCTGCCTGCAGCCCAGCTCTCCCCTGCCCTGTCTGCTCCAGCCTGCAGTGATCCTCAAGCCACAGACAGCAGGGCCAAGGCTCAGAGCAGCTGGAAACCAACAGGAGAACTGATGCTGCCTCAAGCACGGGTTGTTTCACACTTCTTCAGCTCCTTTGTGGTGATGGACATCCAAAACAACCTTTTAAATTGCCTTTCAAGCCACAGCCTGGCAAAGGAAGGTGTGATAAGGCTGACTGCTTCTCAGGAACCTGCTTCATCATTTGCATAATTGGACTTTTCTGTTCCACTCAGTCAATAGGCTCACACAGTGCAGCATCTCACCTGATCTGCTGGAGGGAAAGAAAGTCCCCTGACTTTGTGTGCCTCACCCCTGTAATTGGCAGAAATATTTCTGGCTCTGTGCTTGCAGCAGGCAGTGTGCTGAGCTGGGTGTGCTGTGTGTGTTCATGGAGACTTTTCTCCATCTCTGAAGTGTTTGTACATGTTGTATGTATCTGTTTTATCTGATAGCAAGAATTCTGATGTGCCCTGTTTCATCCTGGAAATGCAGGAGAGATGAGAGCTAGTTTGCTGCTTTGTCAGTCCTCAGGTGGGACTTAGGAAATAGTGTTGGTATGGCAGGAACTGGTACTGGCCTCCAGAGGATGAGGGTGGTGTGGGGTGAAGATGGCTGTGCCAGCCACCATTTTTGCCTGTGCCCAACCAGTTGTGTTAAAAAAGAAACCCTCTCCTGAAATAAAAGTCAGGGGAAGAATTTGGTCCTGGTAACAAGAAGGACATCCTGACTAATTTTTTTCCCTGCTGCAGTCTCAACCTGATCGGTTTTCCTTCTTTTCCCTCACGTTCTGGGAGGGAGTGTGGGTGCTGCTGGGTGGGGAGCATTGCTCCAGCTCCCCCAGATCCAGGCACACTCCAGGGTGGGTTATGTGGGATCTGTCCAGTCAGTGCAGGTGACCAAGCAGCAGGAGCTTGTTACCAATTTGCAGCCATGTACATCTCCCTGCTCCTCCCTCCTTGTTCAGCATCCCTGCACACCCCTCCTGCCCAAGGGTCTTCCTGGCACCACCCTGAGCACATTTTTGGTGCTGTACATGTACATGGTTGAGGAGTGCAGCCCACCAATGGTCCTGACTCTCACAGTGAAAGCCAGGGAGTCGTGACACCCATCAGATGGGTTCTGGGTGCTGTGTTTTGAGGAGGAGGAGGGTATTTCATGCTAATACCTTCTTTCCCAGCGTGGGGTGGAAGCTGTGGAGGAGATGCAACAGCAGTCAATAGTGTTTGCCTGCTGCTGCTGGAGGGGATGGAGTGGGGGAGTGATTTCAGAGATGGATTTGGCAGAGATGAGGTGCTGCTCTTTGTGCCTGTGGTGATGGAGCTGTAATAACATATTGAACATGGTACCAGCCCTTGCTAAAGCTCTGTGACTCCACGTTCGTGCCTCGTGGAGCCTCATCCCTTAACAACACCCTCAGCATCCTAACAAGAGAGGAACTGTCGAGTGCCAAAGGGCCTAGTTAAAATCACTCACTGAAAACCTCCTTTCTTTTTGGACCTAAAGTTGCTTTTTAAACAGAAAAACTGCTTGGCTGTGTTTTAGGCAGAGCACACAGGGAGGGATTTTTGGCTGGGCTGCCCCGTGCCGCGTGGGGGGGCCGGGGGGCTCTGGATGCTGGTGTGTGTCAGGAATTCTGGCTCCCAGAGCTGAGAGGGGTTGTTCTAGGACAAGCTGACAGGCCCTTGGCTTGTTCTGCTGCTCTCGAAAAATGTAATTCTAATTCTTGGCACCTTTTTCCAGGAGGATAAGGAGCGAGAGCATAGCGGAGCCTGTTCCCTCTGTCCTTGGAAATGGGTTTTACCCACGGCAGAGCTGGCTCAGGTGGGAGCTGTGTGCTCTGTCCTACCCCAGGTTTGGTGCAGCACAAGTGGGGGAGAGGCAGTGTGGGATAAATGACCTGAACCAGCTCCTTGCAGTCCTGACCTCTGTCTAGCTCCTCTTTGGTCATCTCAGTGCTCTAACAGAGCGTTTTCTGCAGGTGCCAGTGTTCTGGCCAGTGCACCTGGCACACTGTGCTCTGGCAGTGCCAAGCAGGAGAGGAGGGGATGGACAGTGGTTGTGCTGTTTCCCAGTCCTCTGCTGCATCCTGAGGATTCTCCCAGGGCTGCAGAGCCTGTGGCATCCTGCTCCAGCATGTGCCACAGTGGATTTCTCTGCATCCCTCCTCTGCCTGCACCATGATGCTTCCTAGGCTTGGCTGTGAGCACTGTGCTCTGGTCACTGCCTAACAGGGGCTGATTCTCTCCTCCTGTGCTCTTCCCTGAGGAGCAGCAATGATCCTTTCTGCCTTCTGATCTCCACTTTGGATGCTGTTGTTCCCATGACTGCTTAAAAAAGAGCCATTGCCTCGTGCAGATCAAGCTGTCCCACGTGGTTACGTGGCCAAACCAAGCACAGGCTTTTATTTCAAGCTGGTTTTCAGGTCTGTGTTGTTTTATTTCAAGCCAGCCATCTCAGGTATGATGTAGAACAGATTGCCCCCAGCAGCTAATGTGTTTCTGCCTCAGCAGCAGACAGAGTGGCAGATGTAAACACAGGAATGTTGCAGGCTTTCAAACACTAAAAACTCCTAAAGAATAGGCAGGTGTGTGTATATAAATATATACAGTGCATTGTATGAAGGGCTTTCAGTATGTTCAGAGGGAGATTTGTAAATCTGTGAATTCGTGTGTGTACTTTTTATAGATTTTTAGGTAATTGAAAAGCCTACATTTTCATATATATATATATACACACACACAAATATATATCTATGTATTTATATATTCTGCCTCCTATTCTTGTAAGCTGTTTTCTCAAAGGCTTCTTCTAGCCTTGTTCAGTGATTCTGCCTTCAGCTGCCACAAGGAGAAAGACTCAAAGCTAAATATTGATTTGAGTCATTCTGGGTGCACTTGGAGACATCACTAGTGTTCATGAATGCAGCATAATCGCTGATTGGAGTGGGGAAATTTCATCATAAAGGCCCCAAAAGGGAGGTTTATTATTGCTTTCTTCCAAATGCCTGAATTTTATTAGCTTCAGTCATTCTTGGCAGGGCAGTGGAATGGGATTTTATAGTTAGCAAAGGAAAAGTAAACACAGTAATCATTTCACAGCCCCGTGCCTGCCAAACCAAGATGGAAATTCCAGCCTTGGTGGGAAGCTGCTGCTTTGCTAACAGATAATAACAAATTCACTATGGGCTTATTCTTGCTATGGGAGCTGAGATGTTCAGGTTTTTCTGTAATGCCGTGGTCTGGGGAAGCAGAGGTGCTTCATGGTTTTCTGCAGGAACAGGCTGGGCAGAGACTTGCGGTTTGAGCAACTCCCACAGCCATTCACAGGTAGAAATGGAGTTTCTGCTCCGAGCCTTTGGGAGCTGCTCTGTCCCGTGCTCTTGTTGGTGTTTGGTTTCTCTGTGGTCAGCCTTGCTCTGATCACAGAGCTGAGCAATGCTGAAGGTGTGACAGATCTGAGACACCCTGATGCTCCTGGCACCCTGCAACCATCCTCAGCTGCTGAATGGGGGGAGGGTTATTATGGCAAAAAAATTCTCCCTGTGAACCCAAAACTCTCACATGAGGTTTATGTTGAGGTGCAGGGCCTGGCTGCCAGCTGAGATGTGGAGCAGGACCCTGTGTGTCCTGGGGCTGGGGATTTCCTCCCACCCTCCCGGCTGGGGATGGCTCTGGGAGTGGCCAGCACTGTCCCCTGCAGGATGGGACCTCCTGCTGGAAAACCAGGCGGAGCAGCCGAGGAAACAAGCCGGGAATGTCGAGGCAGCCCCTTCCACGTGTCTGCACAATTATGGGGACAATGAAGCATTGAGCACAGCCGGCTCTGATGGATGGTGCAGCTGGGCTGGGCACCACCCTGTCAGCACCCAGCCTGCCGGGGTGCTGGGGCTGTCCCTCGTGCCCTGTGCGTGTCCCCAGGTGCCACCAGAGCCCTGCTGCTTGTGGGGTGCTTGGGGTTGGGTCACTGGGTGTGCACTGGGGGCTGCCAGGCTGCTGGTGGATTCCTCAGGCAGAGGTGTTGTCCCCACTGTGTCCCTCATGGACAGCTGAGAGCTGTTTGATGTCCTGCTTCATCCTGAGAGCAGAACCAGAATGGAGCTGTGCAGGGTGACCCCAGCCAGAATGGAGCTGTGCAGGGTGACCCCAGCCAGAATGGAGCTGTGCAGGAGGAGGTGACCCCATCCAGAATGGAGCTGTGCAGGAGGAGGTGACCCCATCCAGAATGGAGCTGTGCAGGAGGAGGTGACCCCATCCAGAATGGAGCTGTGCAGGGGTGACCCCAGCCAGAATGGAGCTGTGCAGGAGGAGGTGACCCCAGCCAGAATGGAGCTGTGCAGGAGGAGGTGACCCCAGGCAGAATGGAGCTGTGCAGGAGGAGGTGACCCCATCCAGAATGGAGCTGTGCAGGGGTGACCCCAGCCAGAATGGAGCTGTGCAGGAGGAGGTGACCCCAGCCAGAATGGAGCTGTTCAGGAGGAGGTGACCCCAGCCAGAATGGAGCTGTGCAGGAGGTGACCCCAGGCAGAATGGAGCTGTGCAGGTGGTGACCCCAGCCAGAATGGAGCTGTGCAGGGGTGACCCCAGGCAGAATGGAGCTGTGCAGGGGTGACCCCAGGCAGAATGGAGCTGTGCAGGGGGCCCTGGGGACCCTGGAGCCAGGAGGGGGTGATGTGCAGCTGCAGGCAGAGCTCAGTGGGTTCCGTTAGCAGCAGTTACTTCAGTTTGCTGAGCTGGCACAGTTGGATTGAGCAGGGCTGTGCTGCTGGGACTCATCACTCTGGGCTGGATGTGCTGTGAGTCTTGGGAGAGTTGTTGGGAACCTTGGCTTGGTGCAATGGCTCTTGTATGCAAGAGGAGGTCTGGGTTGTCTCACAACACACCTCAGCTGCTGCTCAAACCATTTTAGATCTTGTTTGCATTTCCTTTTTCCATCACTCAGTCTTCTCCTCTGTAGGCAGCTCAGTCTCTGCGGTTTGGGGAAAATAATTTTGGGTGATGGTTGGGAGGGAGGGGGTGTAAGCTGCCTTTAAATGTATCTCACTTGCAGCAATAGTGGTTAAATAGAGCTGTCTTCAATCATTCCCCTCCCTCCCCTCTAAATCTCATTCCCCTTCAAGCCATCTTCCCAATATTGATGTTGTGTGCCATCCTGATTAACTCCCAGACAAATCCCTGCTTCACAGGGCTGCCCTGTGTGGATCCTGCTGGGATGTGTGGCTGAGGAGTCCCTGCTCTCCTCGGCCTCCTGCCTCCTCTCCTCCCTGGCAATAGGAGGAAATTTAAATGTTTCTGAAGAGCAACATTTCCATTTCAAAAGCTGTTCGTTCAAGTGCGTCTGGAGTGGGATTTCTCTCCCCCACTCCTCTCTGAATAGGAGCTTTAGAAGTCTCATTTCCTCTGCTTGATAACACCAGGCTGAGAAGGGCTTTTGTCTTTTCATTTCCCCTCAATTTTTTATTTTTAAATCAGTGAGGTTTGGAGAAGCTGCCGTGGTGTACTTTCCCTCTCCCCTTCCATATCTTTGTCCATGTGCTGGAGGATGCACCTGGCATCACCCAGTGAGTGAGTGGAGCTTCCTGGGGCACAGCCCACCTGGGAACACCCTGTCATTCCCTCCTGGAAGCAGAGCAGGAGGTTTGCTGTGTTCACTGGAGTATTGCACTGGTTTAAAAAGGGATTTTTTTTTTTTTTTTTATTCTGCAGAAGCCTTTTTTAAAACACTGGAGCTTGCTTTTCACATGGCACCTAGGCCTGGAGGGTTTTCTACCTGCTTGAGGGACAGCTGGGATTTGGCAGGGACTATTCCAGCATCTTCTGTCAGAGGGAAATTGTCTGCTGGGATTAATATGGATCTTGATGTTTCATCCCTGCCTGGTTGATATGCTGGAAGGACTCAGAGCTTGCTTTATTGCATGTGGTCATTGAAAGACTGGTATTGAAAAAACAAAAAAACAAAACAAAAAGAAATAAAAAAAAATAGGCTGAAGCTCTCAAGGATGTGGAGTGAGTGCCTAGGTTTGGGATTGTGCCTGCACCCCCAGCTGGGTGGGGGACCCTCCCTAAGAAAACTCCCTGAGCAGCAGGCACAAGTAGAAATGCAAAAACAGGCTCTGGTGATGATTCAGAGATTCCTGTGAAAGCTGCCCAAAATCAGCTGGCCCCAGGGATTTGAACAAGGAGGGTTTGAGCCCCAGCAAGGAGGAGCCAGGCTGTGCCATGAGCTCCCCATTACCTTTAAAATGTGGTTCTGCAGCCGGGGGTGACCCTCTGCCTGGCTGAGTGCCAAATTGGGCAATTAAAAATTTCCCTCTCTGCCTTGGCACATCACATAATCAGAGGTGTTTTTTGCAGTCTGGTCCTTTTTCAGAGGCTTCCAACATGCTGGTGTGTGCAGTGTCAGCTCGGGTGGCTGCTGGCTGAACAGATCACTGAGAGCACTGAAGCTGCAGATGGAGGCTGGAGGAGCTGCTGCTCTGGGCTGCTCTGACACCCTTAACTTGTCCTGTCCTTGTTTGCAGGTACAGGCTTTGCTGCACCTGCCCCTCTGTGCCTGCCTGGGACAGGCTCAGCCTTGTGCATTGCTCCATCCTTAGCATCTGCTGGGTGCTCTCAGGCTTTCTTTACCTGCCCAAACCATTCATTCACTGCTCTTTTGGGGCACTTGCTGTTGGCCTGGAATGCTCCCCACATGCCAGCATGGTCCTTCCATATCAGCCTTTTCCTTGCCTTTGCAGAAGTGCAGTACCTTTCCAGGATCCCACTCTGCTTGCATGCTCAGTTCCAAGTCATTCCCCTAAGGCAAACACCAAGATGAGATTTTTATTAATTTTTTTTTTTTTCTTTGACTTGGACACTTTTTCAGTGTTAACAAAAGGCAGATCGCTGGCAGAGAGTCTTACCAGATGTATCAACTGTACTGAAGATGCTCAAAGAAAAAGTTCCCAGAGTCTTTCTGAATGCTGCAGAAAGGCATATTTTCTTGTAAACTTGTTCTTGGAAGTGACAGAGTTGTTTTGGCTGAAATTCCTTGTTTAGAGGGAAAAAAAAGGACTAAAAATGCCTAAAGCTAATCTTCAGCATGGAAAATTTCAGTCCAGACAGTTACTGTTCGAGCAAACTTAAGGTCAGCTGAAAATGCAGAGATGCAGAATAGGCAGTGTTGGGGAATTCTTAATGAGAGGTGGAGCAATTAGCTCCTCGTTGTAATGAGTAGATGGGTAGGTGAGAATTCATCACTGCTCTAAGTCAGTGGGGAACGTTGGCATTCAGTGCAATTATTACCCACTAATGGGGAAGCGCGGGGAGGGAATGAAAGGCACAGCATCCATTTGCCGGGTGATGCCTTGGGCGCTGTGGGAGGAAGGTTTTCCTGTTCCACCCTTTATTCCAGGCTGCCTCTGAGTCCCTGAGCCGCGTTTGGTGGTGCTGCTGTGGAATTCTGCAGTCCTGGAACACCGCGGAACTCTTTAGAGCACGAGTTTTGTGAGACCAGATACAAAGTTTTGGTTACTGAATTAACCCAGGCTCTGGCTGGCGAGGTTTTACCACCCTCGTAAATCTGCCGGGGAGGGGAGGCAGGGAGGGAGGGTCAGCATTTGGTACTGCTTTTGCAATTCAATTGCTTCAAGCTGTTGAAACAAGGGGGAAGTTTTTTGACCTACTTTCGTGCAAGCTTTAGAAATTGTTGGGATGTTTTCTGCTCTGTCTGCGTGGAATTCAGCTGGCTTACGGAGGAAAGAAATTTCGTGGGCCTGCTCATAAAGTCAGATTTATTTTAAAAAAATAAATTCGGTTTTAAAAAAAACTGGCTTTGTCTTCAGACAGCTCCTTGGTCTCCAGCTTCATGAATTCCCATGAGAGCACGTAGTGGGCTGCACCCAGTGAAAGCAATGCCTGTTTTGCACATGGCATGGAGAGTGGGTTATGGAGGCAGGAGGTGGATGGTGCTCTGGTCCCACCTGCATCCCTCAGGAGCTCTGGTGGCCTTGCAGGGAGCATCCCTGTGCTCCTGGCTGCTGAGCAGCACCCCAGTGCTCCCCAGAGCACACTCACATCTCCATCCCACTTTGGCAGCCCTTGGAGCTCTCTGGGACCAGCCCAGCAGTGTTCAAGAATGAAAACCTCGTTTGAAGGGCCAGGCTGCAGAAAGAGCCCTTAGCACAGCAGATGGCCATGAACAAAAGAGTTGCAGTAACTCGCTGTACTTTTCACTGCTCCTGACTTTTTGTACTCGTGCATCTCCCTGAGGAAACGAGACATTAGTTTTCAGCTCCATAACTTTCTCCTCTGTCAGTGCTGTCATCCTGGGGCTTAGATATGTCAGAATGTGTTGGACACTTTTCCAATTAAAAAAGCAGATTCCTTTAGTCTGCATTTGGCTCACTTAGGAGTTTTATCTGCATGTTTTTACCTAAAAACCTGACGGGTGGAGGAGCAGGGTGTTGCTTTCCTGCTTGGTTCTCATCCCTGGGGGCTCAGAGTGTGATGCTGCTCATCCCTGGGCTCCTGGACCAGTGTGGCACAGCCCCAGGTGGATGGGGTTTGGGAGGGGTGTTGGAGTGCTGGGATGTTCACTGGCTCAGTGCTGCTGTGAGCGGCTCAGGTGGTGAAGGCATCCCTGCAAGGAGATCCCCTGCTCACAAGTTCATGTGAGGTTGCTTTGGGAATTAATTTGAGCACAAATTGAGTGGCCCTGGCCTATCCTGCCAGCTTTGGCAATCTTCTCCAGCCCATGAGGACATGAGATGTGTGAGTGGGCAGGCGTTGAAGATAACACCTCCTAATCCCTCCTGGTGCTGCAGCAGGAAATGCTGCTGCTGGCTGATAATTAGAAAGTGAACAGACTGTGGAAGAGATGATGTTGGCATCCCTAAATCTCTGTCCTGGGCTTGGGGGAGCTTCACTAATGATCTGGATTAGAGAGGCAGAGAGGCCTGGCTTTACCAGGGATGACATGTAGGGCAGACACCGTGTGCTGTGCTGGGGATGCTGAGCTCGTCCCAGGCAAGGGGCTCTGTTCTCTTGGGACACACTGATGGGCTGGGGAGCCTTGGGAGCTCCACTGTGGAGTTTTGGAGAGGCAGCTGACACAGTCAAGGGACCAGCAAGGTCAAAATGCACTTTGCAGAGAGAGTTAGGTGCAGATGGAGCAGAGCTATGATCTGTCTCCTGAAACCAGAGAAGATTCCCCCTTCAGGAGGGCTGGGCTGCATCCAGCTGTAGGTGCTGAGCTGAAGCAGGGCACAGACACTTTTAAATCCCTCCAACTCCCATGACTTCTCTGTGGGTATCAAAGCTGGGTCAGATACACAAAATAAACAGGTGGAGATGGGCTGGTGCAGGTTCCAGTGTGTGCTGGGACCACACTTGGGCTTCCCAGTGTAATTTTTTTCTTGTGGGCCAGGTGTTGGTGTGTCTGAAGGCAGGGACATCAAATTTACCTGGAGACTTCCTTGCTTTTCAAGGCATCAACAGGCAGTTGGCTCATCCTTTTCCTTCCTCTCTTTCTGGCATGTTTTTAAAGCTGCTGCTTAATAGCAAATAGCAGGCTTGCTCCATTAGCTGTGTTGGGAATTTTTATTCCTAAGCATGTAGAAGAAACCCACCCCAAAGCCTGGCCTTGCTCTTTGACAACCTCCTCAGTGTTAATTGTTTTCTTCAGTGCCAGCACCTCCTCTTGCTGTGGGGAGGTTTGTGCAGCCTCTGCCCCCCCCACACCCACCCTTGTTATCATATAAATCACAAAACAAGGCCAGGGATAAACAGGAGCTGCAGTAGCTGTTAGCCGTGTGTAAAAACAAATCACATGGAAACAGTATAATTACTGAGAAAATATCAACTTGAGTAATGCTGTAATTGTTTTCTTCCCTCCAGCAGATTTATTCCACCTCTCATGGCTCTTCCTGGTTTGGAAGTCTGTGACTTCACGTTAATAAGGGGAATTTCACATTTCACACTGCACTTGCTCAGGGTATGACAGTCTAGAGCAGGGGAATATTTTCTGAGGGTTTCTGGAGCTGTAGGAAGCAGAGCACTGGTTGAAATATCTCTGACCATTGGGATCTTCCCCATGCTCTGAGTGGACTCTGGTCTTTGCAAACCTCTTTTCAACCCACTTCTGTGATTTTATAAGGGCTGATGTATGCCTTGCATAAGCCCATGGGCTCTGCTTTTTGGATGTCAGCACTACTCAGACAAGGCTTTTTTTTTTTGTTTTCCCTTTAGTTTTGTTTTTTCCTTCTTTTTGCTGCTTGTCATTTTGTTGATTTAGAGAGCTGCTAGTGGCATGGCAGTGCCCAGTATGTGAGGTCCAGGGACACATTGCCTCTCTCTATTGCTGTAATCATCTCCTAATACCAGATGATGATGATGTCTGTGCTGTGACTTGCAGCAATTTCCCTGACTCAGCTTAGCTGCTCTTTTGCTTCAGATTCTGCAAGGTAAAAAGATAAAAATGTATCAGGAGCCAGGTTTCCAAGGTGTTCTGTGCCAAGCAGGAGTTTAAAGATGCCCTGTCCTGCATATTGGCAGATGTGAGGAGTATCATTTGTTTCATGTGCACAGTGAGGAGCCTTTCTCTCCTGCATTTTTAGCAGGTAGCTTCCTTTCCTTTAGAAAAACCTACCCACATACCAGGCACTGCCACTTCCCTTTCCTGTGTCTTAATCTGAATGAGATTTCATGAACACTTAATTTATCTTTTGCTTCTTGTGGTTGTCCTGCTCTTCTTGACTTGAAAAAAAACCAAAACCACAAAAAAACCCCAGTTGTGGAGAGCACAAAGCCTTCCCACTCCAGCAGACTGACCATTTCTTAATGTCTAATGCTGGGAAAGTAAAACAAGATGGGATCTTCTCTTCAGGATCCTCCAGAAAGCTCTCAAGTTCTTCTAGCTTCTCTTCTGGAAGGATGCTGGCTACAAGCAGCTTAGCCTTCCTGGGGTTGGATGGGGCTGAGGCAGGACAGTGAGAGTGGGGTTTTGGGGTGCTCCTTTGCTTTCTGTCCCTTGAGGGCAGCAGTGGGAAGGGCACTGGTGCCTCCAGGCTGCTCCCAGCAGGGACAGGGCAGAGCAGATGCTCCAACAGCATCACAGCAGATGCTGTTGGGATGCTGAGCAGTTTTGGGTGCTCTCTGCACACTCAGCATGAGCTGCAGCAGGGCTGGTGAGTGCCCAGAGCATCATCCCTGAGCCTGCTGGGATGGGGGAGCACAGAGGGGTGCACAAGGCACCATCCAGCTCTGTCTCAGCAGGAGCAGCCTGGGCAGAGGGTCAGCCCTGGCCATTCACAGCCAGCACTGGGGGTGCTCAGTTGGTGCAGAACAGGGTTGGCTTTCTGCAGGGCTGCTGTAATGAAGGTGGCAAAGTTGTGTGAACTTCCTCCCTTGTTTCCCTCCCCTCCCCTCCCTGGGCAGCAGCTGCAGTGTGCTGGCTGCCCAGCCTGGCACGGTTTAGGGTTACAGACTGAGCCACTGCTCCTCCTCTCCCCCTCCAGGAAAAGAAATCCATCCACTCACTAAGCAAATGAATAGACACACTTTTAATTACAGCCCTGGGTGGCTGCCAGAGAGGAGTGTCCTGGGTCAGGGTGGTGTGCTCTGATCCCATCTGTGTGGCTGGTGGCCACTGAGCATCTGCTGCATCCCAGGTGCACTCATCCTGGTGGGCAGGCTCACCCAGGCACAGCCTGTGCTGGCAGAAATGGGCTCCCTAGCTTGGGGCTGCAGAGGGGAAGGGTGCTGTGGGATGCAGGAGAGGCATTGTGGCTGTGGGATGCTCCTGGCAAACTTGCCTCAGCAAACTTGTTGCTCTGCTGGGGGCAGAGCTGAATGTTTGGATGTGTTTTCCATCAGCCCTGGGCTATTAGAGCTCTCCCTGTAAAGGCCACAGAGATTTTGCTGATCTCTCCAGTCTCTGACTTGAAGGGTCTTGCTGTGCTGAGAGCCTCTTCACCTGGAATTTGAAAAACATCAGTTCAGTCTGTTTTTATCTTGACTCACCTATCCCCTTTTTCTCTTTTTGGATGCATTCAACATCCAACACTCAGAGTACCCCCAGGGTTTAGTAAGAGATGGAGAAAGACAGCCAGGAAGGAGCTAGGAGCCCTCTTTGCTCCCTGGGGCTGCCTCACAGCCCTTCTTCAGCATGGCTCGTGCTGCTCTTGTCTCTGTGGCAGTGTCTGAGGAGGATGTGACTGTGATGTCTCATTTTTGAAGAGAAGATGCAGCCTTGAGCCCTCTGAAGGGGCAGTGGTGCTGGGAGCTCCTGAATATGGATGGGTTTATTGATCCTGTAAGAACATGAGCAGCACTCAAGGTGGCGTGAGCCTCTGAGGCTCTGTCAGGAGGAAGAGCTGCTGGCATGTCCCTGGGAGAATAACCTGGTTCTCTGTGGAGATGCTGGAGGTTGTGGAGCACTTGTGATGTGATCTGACAGCTGGTACTCCCTAGTCTAGCAGGTTTTTTTGAGGGTTTTGTCTATCTCAGAAGGCTGGGAATGGGCCAGGGAGCTGTGGGAGGATGAGAGAAGGATCCAGAGTCTCCTGGGAGAGAGTTGATCCGGTTGTTTTACGTTTCCAGGATCGTGGCCTGCCTGGCAAACTGGAGCCCGTGTCTCCTGTGAGCCCTGCCCACCCTGAGCCCGAGCTGGAGCTGCTGCCAGCCCGGCTCTCCAAGGAGGAGCTCATCCAGAACATGGACCGCGTGGACCGCGAGATCACCATGGTGGAGCAGCAGATCTCCAAGCTGAAGAAGAAGCAGGTGAGAGCCTGTGCTCTGGGGGGAACACGTGTCCCTGCTTCTGCCTGCTGCAACAGGCCTGTCCTTGCCCCTGCATGGCCACAGAGAAGTGGCAGTGCCAGTGCAGCAGCATCATCTGTGTCCCTGCTCCCTGTTGTGACCTGGGTGGTGGCTGCCGTGCCTGCAGACTGGGGCTGGTAGTCACAAGGTGAGGGAGGGAGCTTTGGAAACCCAGCTTGTAGCTCTTTGCACGTCAGAGAACCTCAGAGAGAGAAAAATGTGTCCCCAGTGCCTATGCAAGTGGTGAGCAGCAGAGCAGGGAGCACAGCCTGGGCTGTCCGAGTCATCTGTACAGCCCAGAGTAGCACAAGATCTTTTCTTTTTCCTTTCCAGCAATTGTCTCTCCCCAGTGCTGTTGTGCTGCCAGTATTCAGTACTGGCTGTTTAAAACATTGCTGCAATGACCAAATGGCCCTTCCAGTGCATCCAGTCCCATTTCTCTGGGGCTTTCCAGCTCTGCAGCCTTGAGCAGCACCTGGTCCAGCTCCAGTCAGGGCTGTGCTTGAGCAGGGATTTGAGTCTGATCTTCCTGGCTGCAGCTTTACCCTGCACAGGAGCACTCCTCAGTAGAAGGATGGCCCACTCAGTGTTGGCCTGTACATAATTACCATAAACCCATTAAGAGATTAATATAACAAAACCTTCAGGGATGTCCGTGGAAAAACCCACAGACTTAAGGGCTTTCACTTCTTAAAGCAAATCACTTCTCTGCCTCTTTTTTTCTGGTTGCTTTATTTTCTTTGCTTGGGATGAATTTCTGAACTCCCTGATGGCTGCTAATCCCAAACTGCCCAAGAGGAATGAGCTTTCCCAAGGGGTTGTAGCCACACTAGGAATTTGGGAATGGAGCAAAACCTCTGCTTGGGCTGTTTGTTGAATCACCTTGAGAATGAGCATGCACTTGCTCTCCCCCATCAGATCTATATTTTCCCATACCAAACACACTTCCTTTCTATCCTGCAAGACAAAGCAGGAATATTTTTATTTTGTTTTCAAACAATGTGACTTAATTAATGTGAAGGATCCTTTTTCTGGGCATGTGTTGCTTTGTATCTGCAGAGGTGTCTGAGTGCTTAGGGAGAGGCAGCCAGGGGTGGGCAGAAGCAGATGTTCTGTGCCAGCTCAGGGGGCCCAGAGGAACATCTGGAGCAACCACAGAGGTTCTTCTTGCTGGTTTTGGTGGGAGCCCTTCCCCTCTCCCTCGTAGGAGGCTCAGACAAAATGTTGGTGTCCTCTCCCACCTGGCAGTCTGGCTGCTGCTCCATGGTTTTTTACTCCCATTTGAGGAAAGAGATGCAAGCCACGCTCATTTCCTGCTCTGGAAAAGGGCTTCCCAAGTGGGATATGTGCCTGGCAGGGCAGGGAAGGTCCTGTCACGGCAGCTGGGAGGACTGACAGCTCTAGTGATCCATTGCCTGAATTCTCAGGGATGCTGAGGAGCTGCTGCTGCTCACTGTTAAAATCAAACTGTCCTTTCCGTGAGGAAATGAGGTTTTATTGTTGGCTGCTCAGTTGCTTTTTTTCTTCCCTATGAACGAATTTTATGATTCTTCCTGCCCACAAAAGTGCTGTTAAATGGGGAAGAAGGTGAAAGTGGCTCTTGGCAGAGAAAGTCTCCCCTCCCTTCCTTTTATTCTATTTTTTTTTCTTTTTTGGCACATGGTGGCAAAGTCATATGGTAGCAAAACTGACCCCCCCACTATGGCCTCCATCCCCTTCTGGCTGGAGCCTTCCCCATCCCATTCCTCCAGCAGAGCTAGCACATCTGGGAAGAAGTGTTTTTGGAGCAGGGGGTCCTGTCTGAGATGCTCCAGGAACGTTTTGTGCATCTGTGCATCCGAGCTGTCAGTGCAGGAGCACGAGTGAGGGAAAGCAATGAGCCTGGAACAGATTCTGCTCCTGCAGGAACGTCACTGGAGCAGGGGAGAAATTGTATGCAGCCAGAAAATCCTAATGCTTTTCCCCTCTGTCTTTGGGAGGCCTTCTCAGGGTAATTAAATACACTTGTATGGAAAAGCTGTGCAGAAAAAATAATAAAAATCCCAACCAACCACAATCCACCATCTCTCTCTTTCTGGTTGTTCCAAAAATGGCAGGGAAGGCTCTGCCTGGACTTTGCAAGAAGCAAACGTCTTCAGCAAGCTGAGAGCCCTTCCCCAAGCCCTGCACACCCCTGGCAGGAGGCACCTCCCTCAGCCATCCCCGCTCATTCATGCGCCATCTGTGCTTCCCCCTCCTCCTGACAGCCGAGGATAATCCTTATGCATTTATTCCTGGCAGCAGTGCTGGGGATCTGAAGGAGAAATGAGCTGCTGGGCTGTTCTGTGCAGTGCTGGAGCCTCCCTGGGCGCTGAGCTCAGCCCAGGGCTCTCCGGGAGTACAACACTCCCACCTGGTGATGGAGGTGGAGCTGTGTGGAACAGCTCCAGGCCTTCCCTCTCCATCAGGCTGAGCTTCTGTGCTCTCTTGGGAAGTGGTTTTCAGAGCTGCCCTGTGGCTGGGAGGCTCTGCTCTGCTGGGCAGGTGAAGCATCCCAGCTTCACCAGCTCTGTGTGTATGTGTGTGTGTGACATCCTTGGCTCCACAGCAGGTGTCTGAGCTCAGGAGTTGTGCATGCAGGGGTGGGACCTTCCTGGAACATCACCCAAAACTACACAATTGTAGATTTCTTTTAGCAGGAAATGACTGAGACAGTTTTGGCATCTGTAACACACAACCTGGTGGCTGAAGGAAAGGCCCCTCAGCACCAGCTCTGAACAACAACTTGCATCTTGCTCAGTCTGTTTTTACTGAAGAGGGCAGGAGATGCTTTTACCTTGGGAATTATGCCCTTAACTTCCCCCCACAGTGAGACATGACCACATTCCTACAGCAATCTCACCTCAGTTCCATGTCTGTCAGTTGTAGGCAACAAAACCTCAAATCCAGCACTTCACTCAAGCTTATGCTATATTTATAATTATATGAAAGCTTTGACTGCAGTCCCTGCCACAGCCTGAGAGTCTTGTATCACCTGACATTTTAACTGTCCCAGCAGTGCTGCAGCCTGCAGTGGTCCCTCTGTAGCTCATGGTGCAGCCAAAGGGTCTCTTTCCTGGAGGGGGCACCTCTTCCACTTGGAATGGGTTGGCCTGTGGCAGCCAGGGCTGTGGCTGTGTTGCATCCCTCCAGCATTGCTGCCCTGTCTCCCATCTGGGGAGAGGAGGCAGGTCTTGGGCAGCCACTGCTGGGAGGAGGGAGGGGGTGTGGAGCTGTCAAGGCTCATCTCTCATCCTGCTCTCTCCCTGTAAAGGTCACAGTCCCAGCCTGGCTTTTGTGGCAGACCTTTAAGAAATCCATTTTGTCCCTGTCTGGGAACCCTGACCTATTTTGCTTTGCCATTTCCCACGGCTCCCAGGAGTAGCTGTGGCAGGCTGCAGTCAGGTGTGCTGCCTGCAGCCCCTCCTCACATCCTTACCCCAGCATCTGGCCCTTTAATATCCATACAGGGCTACTCCTCAGCGAGAGGAGTTTAATTCTCTACTGTATTTCAACTATAATTAGATTTGTGTTTCTTCTTCTAATGAGCTGTTTTTAATGAGCCTCCACTTAGTGGCAAACTTTGGTTTCCTGATAGGCCATCAAACCCTCTCCTCTGAAATCCCTCACTGCACACTCGACCACTTGGCAGAATTTTTGTGGCTTTCCAGAACCATATAGCCAAGTTTGGGATGCTTTGACTTTTTTTTATACAAAAATATTTTCCCCAACAGAAGTAGATGTCTGTGATCCATTTTGCTGGCTCGTTCTTTGGAGTTTTTGGAGTTTATCCCATGGGAGTGAGGATGTGTGATAGGGTGCCTTAGGAGGATATCAGGGAAGAGCTGGCAGGTCCTGGAAGTGCTGCTTCTGTGCCAGGGCTGATGCCAAATCAGCTTTGCAGGTTTTTCCTTTCCCAGGGAGCTCTTGTCCCCTGTCCTGTGGTTTGGGCCACCTGAAATGTGGCCAGGGGTGACAACAACAGAGGGCTGGGGGCTGTTCCTGTGGTTGGAGCCTTCAATGTGCCACCATGTGTGGCTGTTTGCAGGCAGGAGGGATCCCTGCAGGGCTGGGAAAGGTTCATCCCCTTCCAGGGAGCAGATGGCTCAAGCTGGCCAGTTCCTGGCTCTTCTCACTCGTGGCTGGAGTAGCTCTAAGGCTGTTGGTGATGCCAATTTATGGGGCACAGGCTCTGCTGTGCTGCCAGAGCCTGCTCCCTGCTCTGGCCAGCAACACCAGGGTTTTTGGCTGTATTTTGGTGTTCCCTAGACTGCTGCTTTTCCCTTTGTGGAGAGAAGTATCCATGTGTGAGAAGCTGGAGTCCACAGCACAGGGTGCTTCATCCACTGAAACACAATTTTAGGAGTGAGAGTTTTCTCAGCCAAGCCATTAGACCTGTCTGGGTGCTTAAGTGCTTTCTTGGGATCATCCCAAGTGCATCCTCCTGCCCTGGTGTGCTGAGGGTGTCATCAGCAGGAGCAGAGGTGATGATGAGGAGGAGGAATAGATGCTCACCTTCTTTTCAGGCCACCAGCCACCACTGTCCCCAGGAAATCAGTGGTGTGCTCTCCTCTGAGAAAAGTCCCAGGTGCATTTTCTTCCTAGTACAAGACCTGCTCGATTTTCCTCATGCTTCAACAGGGGATGCTTTAGCTGCAGGAAAAGAAACCACAAAGATGTGGAGATTGAGAGCCTAGCAGGGAAAAGATCCTCAGTGTTTTCCCAGCCTCTGCCGTGCCTGTGCTGCCCCGCAGCTGCTGTGCTCTCCCTGCTCTCAGGCTGGCCCCAGGAGGAGCCTGCAGCAATCTGTCATTTCCTCTTTCAGCTCAGCAGCTCCTCAAACTCACAGGAAGGGCTGGGACGTCTCCTCCCAGCTCCCAGGGCTGGGAGAGAAGGAGCTCAGGTGGAATGTCAGGTTTGGCTGCTGACCAGGGTGATATCCCAGAGTGCAGGGCTGGCTGCTGCACGAGTCCTTTGATGGAGAGCAGTCATCCCAAGGCATGTCCTCCAAGCACTCCACTGCAAGGTGAAGCTGAGGGTGGGGAGCAGCCTGGCTCATCACCCCTGGCTCCTCCAGCTCTCCCTGCTGCAGCAGCAGCTCCAGAGGCAGGTAGCAGCAGGGCTGGAGCTGTGGTTTCATTTAAGTGTTCCCAGTAAAATCGTTATTTCTAGCCTCAGGCCCGTTCCAGGAGGCTCCTTTGAGGCAGGTCCTCATCCTCCATACCTGAAGCACGGCGGCCCACGAGCGCAGGGCCGGTGCCTGGGGCAGGCCAGGCTGCGCCTGCGTGGCTGGGACTGCTGCAGCTTCCCTCCCTCCCCAGCCCCAGCCCCAGCCCCAGCCCAGCCCAGCCCCAGCCTGCCCTGGCTGCCAGGAATCTGCCATGGCGCGCTCTGCCTCGGTCACGGCACCACGCACAGTCTCGTGTGGACAGGCACTGCTGCGTTCCTTGCTGTGACTCACCCTCCTCCTCCCCCCTCTCCTTCCACAGCAACAGTTGGAGGAAGAAGCAGCCAAACCACCAGAGCCTGAAAAACCCATCTCTCCCCCTCCTATCGAGTCCAAACATCGCAGCTTGGTGCAGATCATCTACGACGAGAACAGGGTGAGTCTGGAAACGATGCAAGTGCAAATTGTGCCGTGTCACCGTGGCCAGGGATGGGCAGGGTGGTGAGGATCAGGTGGGGCATTTTCCTGGGTGTTACCTTTGGGGTGGAGGGCATGAGAGTGGGGTAGATGCAGCCCTGTCAGGATGGTGTGGATGAGCACTAATGTCTTCTGAAGAACCTGCCTGGGGGATTTCATCTGATCAGCCTCAGAGATGAAGCGTTCAAGAGATGCTTCAGACTCCTCTCTGTTAAACAGTTTGCTTCATCCTCTCCCCTGGGAGTGAACCAGCTTGAAAGCTGCCTCAAGGGGAGGGCTTTGCCGTGGTGGGTGGGCTGCATGGATGGAGGGTGACATCTGTGGTGCTCTGATACTGGCAGGCCAGCTGTGAGCTCTGCTGGCTGCCCCTAAGCCCCTCAGGCTGGAGCAGCAGGGATGTGGATGCAGCCATGGCTGGATTTGTGGATATTTGATGCTGCAAATAGCATTAACAAAGGTCAGGCTGGCATCCCTGGCTCTGGATCTCTGCCTTGACCGCTCATTTATCAGCCACTGCCTGTAATAGCAGCCCGAGGAGAGATGGATTTTGCTGTGTGCATCGGAGCAGTGCTCAGAAATTGGGCCCTTTGGTAGATAATCAAGCATATTCATTTTCATTTAGGTGTTGGATAAAAAGGATGATTTTGCATAAAAGGAAAACTACCAGTCGCTAATTATTTTGAATTGCGAGGCCTGCGATTTCACTGGGAGCTGCAGAAATCCAGGTGCCTGACTCCTAAAAAGAAAAAAAAAATCGCCTACCCTGCTCTCCCAGGCAGTGCAATTTTCCTGGTTTTCCTTTTTCCATCTGCTGCTCTCCCTGAGCAGTAGGAAGCCCAGTGCTGGCACGGTGTGTTGTGTGAGTGGGTGAGGGCTGAGGTCGCTGTGTTTGAAGCATTAGCAAGCGCCAGCTGGTGATGGCTTCACAGCACTGGGCTTTGGGGCAGGTGCTGAGTGCTCCTCAAAGCCATTCTCACCACCAAGTGCTCTCTCTGGGGTTCTGGGCTAGATGGCTTGTGCCTCCTGTGCAAGAGGGGAGGCTCAAAAAAAGTGAGCTCTCACATTTTTATTCCTGTTTGTTTGAGCCCCGTCCTCCTCGGGCACTCTTGTGTAGCTGAACCACATTACAAGGGGAAGAAATGGGTGTGGTGGTGGGGCTGGAGGGAAAGGTGAGCTTCATCCATCACATCCCCAACAGCCTGCATCATAGCAGTCCCCATTAGCTGGAGCTGGCTCAGGGCTGGGTGTCCTGCCAGCCCCCTGTCCTGCTTTGTCACCTCTTGTCTCTGCCCATGACATCAGAAGGGTCACACATCCCCTCCCACCACCTTCTCCACAGCAGACAGGATCTGCTCTCCAAGCCTCACCACCACTCAGAGTGGTCCCTTGGCATTTCTGCCCTGTCTCATGGCTGATGGCAGAGATTGTGAAGGGCAAACAGGGAGTTCTAGTTCTACATTTTTCCTGGAAAGTCCACAGCCATAACACCTGGGACACTGTCACACACAGTGCTCAGAGCTGGTGGTGTCCCTTTGGCAGGACTAGGCTGATCTCAGCCAGCTTGGTGCCAGGAGTTTCACCATTAACCTTTGTGATGGGTGCACTCATTCCAGCTGGGTGCCCAGAAACCAAAGGTGTGTATAATTTCAAAGCTGCCTCTGTGTTCATGTCTGAATTACCCCAGGGATAGGATACAAACAGTGATTCTTCCCTGTTCTTGTAAAGTCCCCTTGTTGTCGTGTGTGAGGAGCCTGTGGGCAGGAGACTCAACCAACAACCTTCCCTTTGGCTTGACAGAAACCAGAGCAGGCTGCAGGCAGGTTCCTCCTTTGGAGAGGACAGGATCTGTCTGTGGCCAGCAGAGAGCTGACAGCATCAGTGGCCAGCTGATGGCTGAGGGTGGAAGAGCCTTTCCAGAACCACAGCAGGGAGAGCTGGGGCTGCAAGGAAGGGAGTGCTGAGTGTTGTCTGTTGAGGCTGCAGTAACAAGGGTGGGAACCAGGATGAAATTGCCCTGCTGAAGAACATTCAGGGACTCTTGTACTGAATGTTTGGGATGCATTTTAGTGGTGACTGCTCTTCCTTTGGGGCCAGGAGGAGAAAGGCTGGAAGGGAAAGGGTTTTGGGATTAGAGCCAGTTGAGACTGTGGTGGAAAAGAGTGGCTGTGAGGTGGGTTTGATGGCAGCAGATCCTCCAGGTGTGTCCAGCTGTCTGTGAATGGGAGAGGCCCAGACACTCCTGTGCTGACCTGCAGCTTTACAATTAATTGCAAGGTGAGTTGGTAGGAGCAAAGGACAGCAAGCTGGATAGAAATGTATTGATTTAGAGTGAGGAAGGTCACTGAGCCAAATTTTAAGCTTTTCTGCCTCTCCTGTGCCGTGGAAAAGCAGTGAAGCTGATGCCTGGAGGTCTCCTTGTGGGAAAAGCATCAGTAGTGGCTGAGCCAGGGCTCCAGCCCATGCACAAAGGGAAGGAAAGCCAGATTTACTCGCATCACTTGGCTTGTGGCTTGCTTGAGGGAGGCAGTGCACGCTAAGAAATGCAAATAAAAAGAGGATATTCAGGCCTCAGGAGGAGGCGAGAAAGGAAAGCACCCCAGAAGTGCTGGCAGAGCCTGAAACCATCTTTAAGGAGCAGCGTTGTGGAGGGGGCAGAGAGCCAGCCCTTGTGCCAGTCCCCGGGCAGGTGGGAGGCAGCAGCTTCGTGGAGGGGCTCCTGCCTGGCTGTGCTTGGGGCTGTGCTGCAGCCAGCCCCGTTCCCACCGCTGCTGCCAGCACTTGTGCCCCGAACAAAGAGAGCCCAAAGGGCTCCATGGGAGAGGAGGGGTTACGTGAGGACAGCGCAGCCAGAAAAGCCGGAAAATCAAGTTAGCCAGCCATTCTGTGACCTACTTTCCTTTTGGCGATAGCTGTGGCTTTGCAGGCGTGAATGGTTTCTAATTTTAGCTTATGGTTCATCAGGGAAGTCTGTATATTTTTCTCACCACCGTGCTGTGGATGGGTGAGGGGTTGGGATGAGGGTGGTGCTGGGCTGTATCTGATTTTCTCCAAATTCAGGTTTTCTGATGCTAAATGCCCAGCACGCTGCTGTTCCCTCTTATGACCTACTTAACACATATGATTTGAAAAGTTCCTCAGTGTCAGAGGGGATAATTATGGAAAATGTGACCTGTAATCCCCTCTTGCTACACTCTGCTGGACATGTAATTGATTTAAAAAAAAAAAAAAAAAAAAAAAGGTGACTGTACATATTCTGCTGGGGAAGAGTGGAGAGAAGCTGCTCCTGGCTGCAATCAAATCCTGGACTATGAGGCTGTGGTTGCATTTGGGAAGCTTTTAGGGGACTTGGATTGTAGAGGAACAGTTGATATTCGAGATCCAGGTGCCTTCTCCCCTGCTATGTGCTGACCAAAGCCATTTTCTCTTGTGTCCAAAGATGGGTTGTGAAGTTGCACCCAAAAATGTACTTTCTGGGAAATCTTCACAGAAAAACACACATTTTGTATCCAAGCCAGAAATTCAACTGCAAGTGTCAACGGTGCCATTTCTGAAAGGATTTAGGAGAATGGTAGTTAACGTTTTTGGTACTGTCAGTGGACTAACCCAAGAACAGAGAGTGGGCAGCATTGTCAGAAGTATTTGAGTCCTATTTTCAAAAGTGCGTTCAGTCCTTGAAGAAACAAAATGATGTTTGAAAACAGCTATGGGGGCTACAATTGCCTTTGAGAAGCGCTGTGGAAGCTCAGGGGACATTTTTTTACTTCCAGGGTGCTTGAGAGCTCCTCTCCAGGAGCTGGGAGCTAGCAGGGTAGCCCAGATCTACCTGGAGAAATCAGGTTGGGATGGATGCCTCTGTTGATCCAGTGATGGAGACATTGGGTATCTCCTAAATTAAACCCTGTGGGTGATTTTAGTGTCTCCCCTGAGGGAGAAAGCTGATCTGTGCTGGGTCTGGCACCTCAGAGCTGGTGGCTGTGTGACACAGCCTCCTTGAGGGCTTTCATTTGCACCTCTGGGATGTGTTATAGTATCAACAGAATTTACCTTTCTTCCACCTCAAATCCCCATGACCAGAACAGATCATCTGTGTGTATTTTTAGCTGTAGCTTTATTCCACTGGGCGTTCACGGGATTCCTTGCATCCACCTTCCCTTGAAATCGATTGAACATACCTGGGCTTGAAGGTGTTTTTGTGCTTTAAACAGAAATTTCCAAGTCCCTTGCTAAGCCCAGGGAGGAGAGCAGCATTGCTCTGTGCCTTCCCTGGGATACAGGGCTGGCTGAGCTCTCCTTGGCTTGGCTTAGCTGAGTGAATTCTCCTCCAAGTCACCCGTGTGCCCCAAAAATTCCCGCCTGTGTGCACGCAGAGGCACCTGCGCCATCTCTGCCCCTCGTGGCGATGTGGAACCCACAGGTGGCCGTGGCCAGCTCCCTGCGAGCCACATGCAGGTGGCTGGAGGTGCCTGTGGCCCAGGGCCAGCAGCAGTGCTGCTCAGAGGCCAGCAGGCAGCTCGGTGCTCGTGTCCCTCAGAGCAGCCAGGTCCCGAAACGCGTGGCTGGTTTCTGCAGAGCGCGAGGTCGCGCCGGGACGTGGCGTGACTGCCCCGAGGGAGGGAGGGCACACCTCGAGCTGTGACCCTCCACAGCCTGCCAGGGCTGCCAGCAGCCCCCCACACCACCCCTGTGCCCGTCCCTGCTCTGCTGTCAGCTCCCTGAAAAACTGGGTTTGATGCAGTGCAGGCAGCGGGAGCAGCAGCAGCAGCGTCTGTCTTGCTCTTGAGATTGAGCTGGTGGAAATCAATAAGATTAAATTTTAATTCGTTTTCTGTCTTGATGCTTGTTCCTTCAAAAGGGCACAGCTATCTATCTATAAATCCGGCATTGTGCTGTAAAATTGGAATTCAAAGGACTGTTTGGAACTTTTTCCACCCCCTGCTGCTGTTGTGTCTGTACAGAGCACGTTCCCAGCTATCCTTTTACCCTCAAATACCTTCATAAAGCATTAATGCCCCATCCATAAATAAGAGAATAAATAAATGAAGGCTTTTAGCATTGCAGAGTATAAGCTTGCTGTTAACTACTCACAGACACTGTGTGACTCAGATCCTACAGGGATTTGATGTCTGTAGAACTCTGATTTTCTATGAACTCCTGATTTACATGAGAAAGGGAAGAATCAGGCCTGCCTCGTCAGCACGGAGCTGCTGCAGTAAATAAGACCTTAACAGTAAAAGTGCTTTTGAGCATTTAATCTACAGGGCATTTTTCAAATTCTAGTTTACGTAGTTGTTAGGATGAGGGTGTTTCATATTTGGCTGATGAAAGGGCCTTGTTTGTTTTGCTTTTGTTTCTAATAACTTTTATTCTCCCTCATCTGGGCTTGGTGAAAGTCTGGAGCAAAAAAGCAAAATGGGCTTTTGAAAAGTCCAGAGGAAAACTGGAAAGTCCAGAATTCAGAAACTATTATTATTTCTGCATGATAGCAAGATTTCCAAAAACATAAAATTTAAACAATGACCCTGGAGTTATTGAGAATCTGTTAATTTTTTATTGGATTTTAAGGAAACTTCCATTTGTTTGGCTCTTTAATGATCCTGTTTCAGGATCTGGAGTTCCCCACAGGTGTATTGACTTAGAAGATTTGTGTGTGATTAACCCAGACCAGATAAGGCTGTGTCCTGCATTTTCAGGATGAGAATTGCAGAGATCCCAAATCTGCTGGAGGCTGAAAGGCAGACCCTGAATCACAGCCCTGGCTCTTGGGTTGTGTGACTGGAGCTTTCCTGTAACTGCTGCAGGGATAAAACGTGGATTTCTGGAAGTTTTCTGTGCAATGCCAGCACTTTGAGCAGTTTTGCAGTGGTGGAACATTCAGCCATGGTTTGCAGTGGTAAAACCTTGCTGGCACGTCACTTAGTGTGCCTTTGAAGGGCACCCCAGCCTTGCAGGCAGCAGAGTGGGATGAGAGTGTGAGTGGAAACCCAGCTGTGTCTGGGGGTTCCCCATGGCCATGGGTGGGGTATGAGCAAGCCAAGGACTGAAACTGTCTGGCAGTGATGAGCTAAAGCCAGAGAGTAGCAAATAACTGAAATGAGTGGCTTTGTCACACTCTGTGCAGGGTGGATGGGAATGGTGTGAACACACAGCTCCAACGTCACCAGTTTCCTCTGTTTTCTTACTATTTGTGATGAGTCATTTGTAACCCCCACTGCATCACCTCCTGGCCCCAGCCTTAGGGACAGTGCTCTGTTCTTGCTGGTGTGGGGGGAAATGGCTCCAGCTCAGCACAGGGAGGTGGGAGCATCCCATGGGCATCCCTGGAGAGCATCATCCCCTGGGCCAGGGAGAGGAGTCAGTGAGGCTGACCAAGGTTCCCTGGTGCTCAGGGCATTTGGCTTCAGGGAGAGCCCAGGGAGGGTGGAGGGAGCCCATTCTTGGTCTGCTGGGAGCACTGTGGTGGCCAAGCCTGCAGGAGCTGCAGAGGGAGGAGTGTTGCTTTGAGTGTTGCTTTCCCTTCCACAACACCAAGGCTCATCCCACCTGCTTTGTGTGGAGGGCAGCAAATTGCTGGGGTGGTTTGGCTCTCAGGAAGAGCATGCTGAGGTTTAAAGGAGAGAAAAAAATAGTGCTTGTGGCTGTAGGAGTGAAAATCTTTCCCTGTGGAATGGGCATTGCCAGGTTGTGGTTTGGTCCCTGCACATTTTGGCTGTGCTGTTTGCTTTCTGCTGCATGTAGAGAGGTGTCTTGCCTGAGGGTTTCCATGATTTCTGCTGACTTCAGCCACACTTCTCCTGAACTTTGTTTTAAACAAAACCCCACTCCAGCCTGTCTCTTTGCCGTGCTGCTCCCCCAGCCCCGCCTGTCCGGGGATTGTGGCACCAGGACAGGAACTTTTCCCAGCTCCATCCTGTGAGCAATCCCCTGCTCTGGAAGGGCTTTGCTGTGTGCAGGACATGCCTGGTCCCAAAGAGAACCCCTCCATTCCCCAGACTGTGCCTAGGGGCTGCTATAAATAACCCAGGAGCACGGTTCAGCTGCAGCAGCTTTGTGCTGCATGGAGCCACGGCTGGAGCCGGTCCAACAAAGTGCCGCCTCCTAATTTCAGATCCGCTTTCTCAAAATAACTCCTGTGTTTCCTTCTCTTCCATTTTTAAACTTGGCTTTAAGAGGAGCCCACGCAGAATCCCAGGCTCTCCCTGCTCTGGTTTCAGTGGCTCTGCTGCCTCCTGGGGCTGGCTCCTCGTCCCCACGGGAGCTCACATGGCCGGGAAGTTGCTCTCCCGCCTGCTTTCCCCTCCCAAGCCTATTTTAAGTTTCTTCAAAGGAAAAGCAAGGGGGCTGGAGTTTACTTTGGAAGCCAAATGCTCTTCAGGCAAGAATGAAGATTTCTGTAGTCTGCAGGGAGGTTTGTGCTGTTGGTGAAGATCTCCTTAGCTCCAGGCTCCTTGGAGCAGTATGAGCCGGGGTAAGAGCACAGTTTGTGTCCCTGCCTGTGCCCCTGCCCAGGGGGAGACATTCTGCTGCTGCCTGATACATTTGTGGGTTCCCTTCTGAATCTTTGGGCCCTGCAGCCACGGTGTTTTTTGTTCAGACATGCTCTTGAGGCATTGATCCCTCCAAAAATGCACTTGGAGGGCCCTTCATGAGCCCCACTGCTCCACTGCAAGATTTCAGGATTCTGTACCAGGCCAAGAAAAGGGGTCTTTGCCTGCTTGCTGGGAAGCTGCAGAGAGACTGTACAAGTTGTGAGGATCTTCATGTTTCTCACTAGAGGTAAAGACTTGGATTTGCTTCTTGATTAATTTATTTTTGTCAAACAGCAGGAAGGCAGGCACTGGTGGGGTCATTCAGCAGATGCAGGATGAGCCCTGTGGTTTTCTTCTGCAGGGTCCATCACTAAACATACCCCTAACAAAATCAGTGTTGGAACCAAGTCCTAGGTGGCCATGCCTTTGGAGGGGAAGGATTTGCCAGGACTGCTGATGGTCTTTAGCAAAGGTCCCCCTGCTCCAGGAGGGCCTGAGGGGCTGCCTTTGTACCTGAACAGTTTGAGGTTTGCATAAATTCTCCAGTCAGGCTTCTGGCTTGCTGGGTCCCTGGGCAGGAACACACCTCCCTGTGTCTGTCTGTCCTCAGAGATGAGCCCTAGCACGGTGGGAACCTTCTGCTGGTTTTATGTTCCTCCCAATTCTGCTGCCAGCTCTCACCTCGGGCTGCCAGGCCTTGCAGACAGCTCATTATGGTTCTGCTATGATCTGATAAAGGCAGCAAGGAGCATCAGCAATTACAGTGGGTGTCAAGTGTTAATTGGGCAGCTTTCAAGATAGAGGCATTTCTTTGTGTACGTACAAAGATATGACGTGCTCGGAATAGCTTCTCCTCCTGATCTTTCCTTCTGGAGACTTGGATATTGCACTTGGTTAATGCAAGACAAATTATGTCATTCTTCTTGATTCGCCACATGTTCTGCCTGTGGTGGTTTGCCTCTGGCTTGTCTCATTAAGTTGTCTAAACATGGCAAATGCAGCAGCTGAATATATTCAGCCTTTTCTCAAAGTTAATCTCGTACACACGGGCCTGCAGCATCACCAGTCCCTTGCTGTGCCATCCCTGCTGCCAGGGCATCTTCCACCAGCTCTGGTGCCAAGGAGAACAGGCCCATGGTGGGACTGCCTGCCTTGAGTGAGGCCACAATCTTCTACCCATAATTATGCAGAATACAATTAATTTGTTTGCTGCTTTTTGTCCCAGGTGCACATAAAAAATTTTTTGGTAAGCTGATGTCTCCTGCTCACCAGCAACCAATGGCAGGCAGGAGGGCACTGGCCAAATCATCCTCTTGGCCACTGATGTTTTTAGTTTTAGTGATCTTCCTCTCCTGAAAATCTTACCCCCTGATTTTAATCCTATAAGACACTTTGATGCCACAGTGCTGATGTTCTCCAAGGTTAGCAGATTTTGTTGCTCATGAAGACCAAAATATTAAGCTCTGGCTCACAGTTCTCTGTTGTGGGATGTATTTTTCCAAGGGGCAGGTCCCTGGGCAGAGTTGGCTCATTCCCATTAACAGAGTCAGGTGGGTGTCACAGTGATGGTGACATCTGTGAGCCCCAAGATTCACAGAGGGGGTGCTGTGGATAACCAGGCAGGGATGCACTGACAGCAGGGGGGATGGTGCCAGAGCAGGCTCCCTGCATGGTCACATTGGTCACATCTCTCTCAGCATCCCTAAGTCACTTAAATTGCACAAAAGCTTTGTGTCCCCCTGAGTGTAAATCCAGGAACTGGAAGCCTCTCCTGCCATGCTGTGGTGAGGCACCTGCTGCAGGCTTTGCACCTGGGACAGGGCTGGTTTGGCTGGAGCCTGAGCCCCAGCACAGGCAGGGTGCAGCTGCTTGGGGTGACTCTTCCAATGTCCTCATGTGCAGATCAGGCTCTGTGTGGGTGCACAAGGCTCCAGTGAGGAGTCTGCAACACCTACAGCTGCATCAGTGCTTTTGGGGACCAGCCAGCAGTGGGGGGATAGATGAAGCTTTTGGAAAACCTCCACGGGGGTGGATGTGGAGACAAGCAGCAGGGCTGTGTGCCAGCCTTTGGGAAGACAATCCTTGGGAAACTCATCCTTCCCTGAGACAGTGTGAGAGGTGCCTGGTGCTGGAGAGCTAGTGAGCTGAAATCCCTTCCCTGCCCTGGGGAAACTCTTCCCAGGGTTTGCCAAGCCCCGCTGGTTCTGCAGGAGCCCAGACCCCAGGGCTGGGGCTCAGCTCCCTGTTTAGGCAGCTGGGGATTTTCTATCTCCCTTACCCCAAAACAGCTAAAACTACCTGTTTTATCTGAGCCTCTGAACCCATCTCCTCGTGCCCATCCCTGTCAGTATCTGGCTGCAGCAGCTCAGCCCGTGGCAGTGATCTGGATTTATTGGGCTGTCAGTACCCCCTGAACAGCCTGGCTTTGCAAGGAAGTGCTGTTTACTGAAAATGTCATCTTTTATTTAGGCTCCTGCTACAGCCAAACCATGTCTTTTTTTTTTTTTTTTTTTTTTTTTTTTTTTTTTTTTTTTTTTTTTTTTTCCAGGCCTGTTTAATTAGTAACCACTGCACAGCCCCTGCCACGTGTTCCTGGGTGGTTTTTTTGCCTTTATTAAGCACTAGGTATCCTGGCCGGGGGCGGGAGGGGGTGAGGAAGGGCTCCTCTGCGGCAGGGAGGGGAGGGAAGCGAGAGGAGCCAAGGGCAGCTCAACTCTAATGATCACATGCTCGTCAAGCGATGAATCCTAGAAAGGGCATCATCAGCTCTGCCTGCGTGCTGCTTTGCCCGCCCTCCTCCTCCTCCTCCTCCTCCTCCTCCTGCTGCTGCTGCTGCTGCTGGCAGGGCAGCCGTGCAGAGGTACCGGCCACAGTCCCTCCTGGCACCCAGAGGGGTCAGGGGCTTGCTCTCCTCCTGGGCACGTCATGATCACAGAGCCCTTCCTCACCCACGGGTTTTTGCTGCGGGTCCAGAGGCTGAGCTGAACCTTTGCACCCACTCTCAGGCAGGGATGGGATTTGTGACGCTCTGTGGAGGTTTGAGAAGTGGTTTTAGCAGAGGGGAGAGCTGGAGCAGAGAGCTGCAGCTCGTAACCGATGGCACAAATAACTTTATTTTCTTCCTCTCTCCTTTCCTCCCTGCAGAAGAAGGCAGAGGCTGCCCACCGGATCCTGGAAGGGCTGGGTCCCCAGGTGGAGCTGGTGAGTGTTACCTTGGCTGCAGGGCCAGTTTTGGAGAGGTTCCTGGGTGGGGAGGGATCCTGCGCTCTCTGTGTGTGTCTGTCTGTCTCTGTGTGTGTCTGTCAGAAGGAAGTGTGCTGCTGGCCCGGACCTCTTGCTGGCACAGCACCAAGGCAGGAAGCAAAGTGACTGAGATGAGTACTGAAACACAGGCAGACACATACACAGAGCCCTCCTCAGAGAGGTTTAACCCTTTGGCTCCTTCCTCACACGCTGCACTGCAGCTGGAGGGTGCAAGGGCTCTGGCACAGTCTGTCAGTCCTGGGATGCTGCTGGCTTCGTGTGCTGGTGGCAGACACAGCACCAGCACTGGCCAGCTCTGAGGTGGAGGGATGGGTGCTTGGACTCTCCCCTGTCCCACTGAAAATGGAGGAGGATGCTGAAGGGTGCTCTGTGAGCACAGCTCCAGTGCAGCTGCCACAGCCTGCAGGTATCAGGACTTGCACACTTCCTATTTTGGCCTCTCTCATGCACAGGGAAGCTGAGAAAACAACTTAGAGCAAATTGTCAATTTTGGGCTGCTCCCTCATCTGGAAAAATCCATCTGTAAGTCAAAGGACTGACTGCTGGAGCTGGAAACAACCCCCTGAGGGCTGAGTCCTGGAGAAGGGTGCCTGGAGAAGGTGCTGTGGCAGTGGTGCTGTGCAAGGATCAGATGCAGTCTGACTGACAGTCTCCTGCTCTGCACCAGTGTGGATGCAGTGGAGGGAGCTGTCTGGAGGAGCTGGCAGCTCAGAGGCTTCTCAGCTGTAATTTGCACTTGCCTCGTGGGGGTGGCACTAATTGCTGTGTTCCCCTGTGCATGAGGGAGAGGTCACACGTGACAAAGCCCACTTCCTTGTTGGGGAGCTAACACTCATTATTATTCCTCTGAGTCACCAGGGTCAAACCCTTTGCTCTTTCTGCTCTGAAGATTGGCAGTGCCCAGGATTGCTGCTTCCTCATCTGAAAAATGTTGTATTTCCTTTCCTTCCTCCTCCCTTGTTTGTTTGTTTTTTCCTCTGTTTTTCCTTTTTTCACTTTGTTGCTCTTTTCTCCCCGTGCAAACCTCTCCTCTGTCTCTGTGCCTTACTCATGGGAGGGCAGGGGATGAAGGGAAACCTCAGTGACAAAACCCAGCTGGGCTCTGTGTGCATCCTGCAGACTGTCTGGCCCATCTGCCATGGGGGAGGCTGTTCCTATGGGCCAGCCCCACGCTGTGTCAGGCACAGCAGTGCCCAGGACCTGCCAGCAGCCTGAGAGGGACAGGATGAATGAACAGTCACAGCTTCTTCTGAGCTGGAAAGGGAAGAAGAGCATGCTCTGCCCAGTGCTCATGCCTGCTCCACCATGTCACACACCTCAGCCTTGGAGTGCCACAGCCCACAGGTCTCCTTCAGGGAGGCTGAGCATCCTGGTGCCAATCCAGTCTGTGCAGGGAGAGGTGTGGCTGTCACCAGTGGGGTTGTGCATTCCTGTCCTGTTCTGGCTGTTCAGAGAGCTCTGGCTGGTGCCCTTGGGGCAGTGATGGTGCAGGATGCACACTCAGTGACTTGTGGGGAGAGGTGAAAGGTTGCAGTGGGAATTGGTCAGTCATGGCACCAGCCCTGGGTGCTGCTGGCAGATTGGAGCAGGAGGCCAGGGATTTCTGGGAAGCAGGATCCAGTTTGGGAAGCTGGTGCTCCCCTCTGGGTCAGGAGAGGGTGTGACTCAGTAAACCAGGGCTCTGCTCATTTCATGTGTGTAGTGGTACTATTTAAAAAAATCTCTGCATGCTTTCCCCAGGGAGAAATGTTTTTGAGATGCATAATCTGAACCCTGCAGTGTCCAGAAAGCAATTGAGACCTTCCATTCTGTTTTATTTCTAAAGAGCTTTCAGTAAATCCAGGGTTATTCCAGTAATAGCTTTGCATTGCAATTATGTTTTTCTAAAATGTCATCCTCCAGAGAAATGCATTGCATGTTCCTAACCCTGGAGAAACACTGGGTATGTGTCCTGGTTTGAAGGACAGGTGTCTGCCAATAAAGGCAGAAGTTTTCCTTTGAAACAGAGACCTTAATTCCACTCCCCCCAGTTTTGAACATCACCTTACCTATCTGACCTGTGAGCTTTATTTCTGCTTACTTACTGAGAAAGGAATTAGTTGTGGATGGCTCTGAGGGAAGATGCTGTTTCTCAGTCCCTGCCCTGATGAGAATAAAATTTATTTAAGTATTTAGTCTGTAAGTTCTCTGTGGGTGAGTAGAACTTGTCTCCCTGGCTTTCTCCACTTTCTCCATGAGTTGAGTTATGGTGCTGAGGCTGTTGTGCAGATAGAAATCTCTTTGACGTGCTGGTGTCATGTAGATTTTAGGTTTGAGTTCCAGCATTTCATATTTCTGAGTGTTTTGGCATTTATTTTCAAGTGATGTGTACCAGTGCTTGTCTGCTAACACTTAGGATTGCTAGCTAAGACTCTTAAGTGTTCATATCATTTATAGGTTGTAGTGGAGAGGGGTCATTAGCCTTTGGTCAGCTGCCTGACATCAGGGCATCTGTCCATGTGCACATGAGCATTTTCTAACCCAGCTCCAAACCAAAATGTTAATTCCACTGCTTCTCCCAGGAGGAAGGTCTCTGTGACCTGCAACCTGCAAGCTTCTTTGCTTTGATATTTATGAGCAAGGAGGGAAGAGAGACACTTATTTCTCAGTATTTCCAGTTCCTGCAGTCCCCTTCCAAAAGACAGCCACTGGTCAAAGGCTCCCAGCTTTCCCAGGGGTACTGAGGATGTGGTGCTCGGGAGCTGTGGCTGTTCCTCCTGTCTGTGGTGCAGACCTGCCTCTCTGGAGCTACGTGATGAGACGGATGTCTGTGTTCCTCTGAGCTTTCCAAGCGTGAAGTGCACAGCCAGCTCTGAGCCTGGAGTGGAACCAGCAGATCTGAGAGGATTCGTGATAGAAACAGCCCTGGGGAAGGGGTAACACTGAGAATTCCTTCATGAGGACCTGCTTGCCCCTCTCACCTGCCCTGGCTCTGCCAGCACAGGGTGGCCAGGTGTCTCCTGGCAGGTGTCTCCTGGCAGCCTTGCAGCCCCTCAGCCCCTCCCCAGCTAACCCAGGTGCTGCTGCAGCCCTGTGTCCCTCCTGGAGCACAGCAGTTCATCTCCCTGTGCCTGCCTGCCTGGGGATTACGTGTGCTTTCACAGAGAGCAGGGACACGTCCAAGGGCAGCCAGGAAGAGAAGCTGGTGACCTGACCTGCTGGTGCAGCAGTGATGGAGCAGGGAGAGCTGCACCCACTCTTCTTCTGTGTGGATTGATGTGGCTGTTCTGGGTGGCAGCAGAGTCTGTGTTTTACAGAGAAGTAGAAACAGGCTGTGTGGAAAAACAAGCTTCTGTGCCAAGCACCTGTGATGGTGATAGGGAGATACCACAGAGGATGTGGGAGTAACACCTTCTTCAGACTGGAGGGGAAAAGGGCCCATCTTTGTTTACGGGTCCTGTCGCCCCCAGTGCTGCTCACCTGGTTGAGCAGATGCTCAGCACGTGTTTTACTTTTTTCCTGTGTTTAATCTGAGATGAAATCAGGCAGACCCAGAGCACAGCCTCAGCCCTATTGACCAGAGGTGTTTGTATCCATGGTCAGGATGCTGCCTTCAGCCAGGCCATCCCATGTCCCTCTGCCTGTGTTGGTCACAGATGTTAGATGCTCACAGCTGGTTTGGAGAAGGTTTGTGGATTAACTGCTTGAGTACTTGGTGATGTTTTTGTGGTCAGACCTGAGCTGTGCTCTTTAGGTGATGGTTGCTGGTGATGGTTGGGCTGTGGCAAGCTTTTGGTTATCCCAGTCTTGGACATGTTCACGGCAGCTTAAGACAATGAATAGAAGTGTTGAAGGGCTTAGTCCTGAGCACCCTATTAGGGTGGCAGCCCTGGAGTGTGTGCTGAGCTGTTAATTACAGTGGGTGGGATTGAGCCTGGTCTCTGTGGCATCTCTCCCTTCCAGAGGTGCTCCAGATTACCAAGGGTAAATCTCTGGGAGGGCAGAGGTAGTGAGGCAGTGACCAGGGATGGATCCAACTCTCCCAACTCCCTATGGAGACCCCTGCCATATCCCCACTGAGGCTGTGGGGCACAGAGCAGCCCTGGGGAAACACTTTGTCCCTCCTGAGGGACAGCTGAGCATCGCTGCTCAGGGCTGCTGGGGCTGCAGTGCCACACCTGGGACCTGGCAACCCCAGGGGCAGGCACGTGTCGTGCCTGCAGTGTGTGTGCCTGCTCCTGCCAGGGCTCAGGCAGCCTTTTCCCACGTAGACATAACAAGTGTAGCTCCCAGACTGCTCCCCGCTCCCCTGGCCCCGCTCTCCCCTCGCCTCCCCCGTGGCGTCTGTTCCGAGGCGCAGTGCGTTTTTTCATCGCTGAATAACAGCCGTGTTGATCTGAGCTCCTTCTGTTCCCAGCCGGGCTCTGCCTGCCCTCCCACGGGCTGGGCCGGGATGCTCCATGGCTCTGCTGGGAGCCAGCACCCTCCAGTACGGCCAGAGCAGGGCTGGGGGCTCAGGGATTTCGGGGTTTTGGGTTTCTGCATGTCAGACCGTACCATTGATGCCTTCGTTTCTCTTATTTATTTCAGCCGTTATACAACCAGCCTTCAGACACCAGGCAGTACCATGAGAACATTAAAATGTGAGTATGTGGCAGTAAAGCTGCTTTAAATGGCAGGTTGGGCAGTGGACTGGAGCAGGAGGGGTGCCAGCTTGCTCCCAGACCCAGGTAAAGCTGCTGAGGAATTGTGAGCATCCTGTTAGAGCTGCTGGGGGTGCCTGAAGCACAAACCAGCTCCAGGAGCTCAGCTGCAGCTTAAGGTGGATGCTGAAGGTGCTGTTTGATTTTCTCAGGGTGGGGTGGATGTGGGTCCTTGATGTTTTCCCAGACAGCACTTACCTTAAGTGCTTTCTTCTGTGTTTCACCCGTACTGAGATATGAAATCAGCTGCCTCTGTGTGTGTGTGTGTGTTTGCATGCAAGAAAGATGAGGTAAAATGAAAAGTTGCAATTACAATTAGATTTTCATGAAGGACCTCTTGAATGTCTAATAACAACTGGTTATTTCAAAGATACTTACTGAGACTTAGCAATCATCTAATTTGACTTATCACCTCAATACATGATTTAATCATCAGCATGTGTTTAATAACCACAGTGACTTCCTGAACATAGAAGAACTATAACAGATAATGAGAATAGCGATAATTGTGATTATTGTTGGAAATTTAAATAGTCAAACCAGAGCTGAAACTTTTTTATCTGCCTTGAATGAACTGATGATTGCTCTGAGCTGCCTGCAGCGTGTCTATTTTGGTACCAGCTCGGTCAGCTGGTGATAATCATCTTTAATAATCTATTAACAAAAGTTAATAATCTCTTGCTTTTCAGCAGTATGTTAATTGATCCCGGGGGTTTATAAGGGAAGAGTTCCTGTACCTTTGCTCTAGGGGAGCATGGTAGGAGGTGGCAATGTTTAGGGGCTCTCTGTCCCCAGGGGCTGCAGGGAGGAGGGTTTGGTGATGTGACCCCACTGCTTGCTGCCAGGCCCTGCTCCATTCCTGCTCCACCCAAAGCTTCCTGTGTCATCCCAGCAATGCAAACATCACTCCCTGCAAAACATTCAAACCCAGAGAAACCCCCAGCCCCTGGGCTCCCACAGGCCTTAGGGGTCCCTGTTGGTTCAGGGGGTCCCTGTCAGCTCAGGGGGCTGATGACTGATGAACCATCTTGTGTGGCCCAAGGATGTGCTCTCTGCATTGCTCATTGTGTCCCACCCCCAGCTCTGCTGGGGTGTGAAGTCACCATCTCTTGAGGACCCTCTCTTGCCTTGAAGGGCCCCACAGCCATCCCATTGCAGGTGCTGGAGGTGGCAGTTTTAAGCTGATTGCTAGTGTTGTCCCTGAAAGAAGGAGTTAAAAGTCGATTCAGATACTTCACCCACTCTCTCTTCCCCTGCCAATATTTGTGGGTTTGTGATCACATTTTCCTGTGATTTAAACCATTTCCTGTCCTGGGTTGCTGCCTGAAAGATGGGTGCAAACAGGAGGGAGCTGACTGTGCAGCTCAGGAGTAAAAGTGTTGGAAAGAGGTGAAACCCCACCAAACCAGCCAGCAGAGCAGGTGCTGCCTCCATGCCTGCCTCTGCAGGCACCTGCAGGGTTATCCCACCCCACACAGTGACAGTCCCCATGTGGCTGTAGAGGTGGCAGTGACAGAGCAAGGAACAGGCAGGCTTGGGGTTAATGTTCTCTGTGAATAATGCTGCAAAAATACGGGAAGGAAACCACACATTTTAATGAAAAGCCTCCATCTCCTCCTTCCAGAAACCTGGCAATTAGCTGCCTTCAGCTGGTTATTGGTGCCAGCAGAGCACAGTTACACATCTGGGTCAGTGAAAGGCCCCTGAGCGATCAGGGCTCCAGATGTTGGCTGGGTTTGGCCGTGGGTCTGTCTCACAGGTCCTTGGGTCTGGTCTGAGCTTTGCTGCTTGTTCGTGGGCATGCAGAGAAATTGATGTGTCTTTCCTCCTATCTCTCCATCAGTGCTGCACACTAAAGGACATTTTTATGCTTGGGAGGCAAATAGGAAATCAAGATTTTGATGATTCTTCCAAGCAAATGATTCAGGGTCCTTTGACCAAGAGCAAAAGATACGATGACTTTTCTGTTTTGACAGATTTACACTTGGATGTTCACATCTGATCTACAACTTTTCCACAGCTGAATTTGAAGATTTTTTTGTCTTTTCCGTGTTCTTTATGTGTTTATGCCTTTCTGCTCCAAAAGAGCAGCTTCTGCTCCATAGCCTGGAGGTGTCTGTTTCCATAGAAGATGGAGTAAATCCTCAGGGTGCTGGGAGCAACCAGCCAGATGCATTAGAGCATCAGGACAGCTGCCAGGACACCACAGGTTACATTTGCCAAGGTGTAATTGGATGCAGATTCTCCAGAACAGCCTTCACCCCATGCAGATTTAGCCATGATGAAAAAGCCTTTTGGCAGATTGCTGGAAAATCATCTGGGTTGTGATTCTGTCCACAAATCCTCACTGCATCCTGCCTGTGTTGTGCCAAATGGAAACTGCCCCCATGTGAAGCTGGTTTGAAGCCTCATGGGCACAAGGTGGTCAGGCTGTTACTGTCACAAATACCTTCTACAGCTTTTTTTTTTGTTGTTTTTAAACGCTTCTTAGTGTGAATTTTTTTATTCACAGTTGAATGTTTGCAAGTATCAGTGGGAAGGCATTTGAATATCAGAAAGGCAGGATTCCTCGATTTCTCCACAGCTATACTCTCTGCCTTGCAACACTCATTTGATTCTCCCTTCTTGTTTGCTTTGCTGTTCAGCTGGGATGAGTCACATATGCTAATAGAGCTGACTGGGGAGTTACCAGGAGAATTTCTGCTCTTACTAAAATGTTACCGGTCTCTTACATTCATGGAGGTTTATGGCCTTTCTCCTATTCAGTACAGTTAAAATTAAATTTCATGCCCCAGTTCATTCCAGTGTTTGCAGCTTCAAAAGCTTTTAAGTCCTATTTAGCTGGCTGGCTGTGCTCTGTTCCTCGCCTGCACGGTCCCTTTGGTTCACCTGTGAGTGCAGGCTTCCAGCAAACATGGTTAATTTTGTATGCTACATCTGCTGCGGGATCCAAGGCACCCTTGAGTGGTTTGTTCCAAAGGCTTGACCTACCTTTGATGGGTCCTTTCCTCCTTTCCTTTTGAAATACCTGTGTTGTTGGAGAGAAGAGCTCTGCCACTTGCTGGTCAAGAAAGAGGAGGGCAAGATGGCATTTAGTGCCCTCATCTCATAGGGATGGGTGAGCTTTGCCCCCGTGGCTGCCTTGTCCCTTGCTGTTTTTCAAGGTGAGGATTTTTTGGCTTTGCAACAGCCTGGAAAGTTTCTTCAGGATGCATCACAGCCCTGAGCACAGCTGGAAACCACTCGAGTGATTCTGCGTCAGCTGAGGAGGCTGCAAAGACCCTTTTTCTACATTTTGCTGAAACACAACAAATGCAGGATGTGCTGGTGCACCAGTGAAACACCAGTGCCTCTGGTGAAGTCTTTATTTAGTGCTTTGCCAGCTGGTTGTACAAGGATGAGAGCTGCCCTTCCCACCCTGCCACTGAGTATTCCCCAGGCTCCAGCTCCAAAGATATTAACCTTCTTTCCTCCAAGTGTTTGAAAAATGACAAGATGTTGTTCACATGAGCAGGATCAATTACCTGCTGTCTGTCTGAAGAGATATTCTCCAAGGGGGCCTTCGTCTCTGGCAGGAGATTCCTGCTCGGTCAGCTGTGAGAAACAGCCCAGCAGGACTCTCCCTCCCCTTTCCCAAAGCAGTCATCTTGCAATCATGATCTGTGAGACTTGTGTTTGAAAACAAAATGTGAGCTTCCCTGAGCCTTGAAAAAGCAGATAAAAAGCAAAGTGAGTAGCCCAGGGTAAGTGCATGCAAGGTGCTGTTCACAGGGTTTACTTTAAGCCTCCCTTTAAGGACTTCTCTGTGCTTTACACTGAAATTCAGGAATGTTGGGGTGAAACCAGGCTGTGTCCCTTCAAGATGCTTAGAGAGGTGTTGGAGAACCTCTCTGAATGTACAGCTAAAACAGATGGAGAGCTTGGTGTGGTTTGGGTTTTCTCACGTGCCCAGATCCAGCAGCAGCAGAGCTGAGTGCACTGTTAATATTTGCACATCTGGGTTGCTCTCTGCAGCTGAGAGCTTCTTGGGGAGAGGGCAGGAAATCTGCAGAATCAAAATCTAAAGTCAGGATTTTCAGAGAGGTTTCAGGGCTTCTGAATCTCTTTTTGTTTTCTAAGTGCCCCTCCAAAAGAGCAGAACATCTGTCTTCTGAAAATCTCAAACTGTGGCTTTCCAAATCACTTGTCACATTGGGAAATTTAAGTCATCTTTTCATTACTTGCTGTTTAGGGGATTTAGTAGCACTGGATTGCCTCTAAATTCATAGTTGAAGCCTGACATGTAACACAAATGTTCTTTCAAACCCTGTCATTACTAATGCATTCTCTTTCAGGTCTTTTTATTAGTGCTTGTAGACATTTTCCTCATTAGAAATTCACCTAGCAGCTCCCTGCTCATCCCATTCAAGGTTTCTCATCTCTTTTATTCTCTGTTGGCATGCACCAAGCAGCAGATTACCTAGTGATGAATTACTAAATGATTGAGACACACACTGCTACCTTCTGCTTCTTCCTCTTGCCAGTAAAAAGCCAATACTTGTTTGGGGGGACTGTCTTGCAATACTTGGGGTTGTGCTGCCAGCTTGGGCTTCAGGGCAAGGCAGAGCTATTTCTGGGCACCTGCCTGACTGTACAACCAGAGTTAGAAACCTCTGCCACTTCTCCCCCAGAGGCAGTGATGGTGCTGGGGGTTTAGTTTTATTTTAGATAAATAACTAAAGATCTGCTTGGCTTTTCTTCCCCAGAAATTGTTTCTAAGTATTGCAAGGAACTGCTCTGACCAGCTGGCTTTCCAGAAGCGTGCCCTGCCTTGGAGTTAGTGGGTTACAGTGTGTTAGCAGCTGGAGCTGTGTGCTGCACCATTGCAGAGCAAGGCAGGGAGTGAGAGCAGTGACCTGTGGGCAGGGTGAGCTGTCCCTGCCCTGGCTGCAGGGACTCAGTGACTGCCCCAGGCTGTGCCTTGCACATGGCAGCGGGAGGACAGGGCTGTTGTGGCCTCTCTCCATCCCCTCCAGGCTGGTTTCACCTCTTGCTGTGCTCTCAGCTCTCCTGGTTTGCAGATCTCTCTCATCTCCCTGTGCTTTATTTGGCTGGAGCTTCCTCAGTTTCCTGCCCTTTCCTATGTGATCCATCTTGCAGTACAATGTCTTTGCCAGCTGCTCACTGCCTCCTTCCCCTGGCTCTTTGCAGTTTGGTCCCTACTTTGTTTGCTCTGGCTGATGAAAGACGCTCCTGTGTAATTAAATCCCCCTGATTAGTTTTGCTCAAACAGCAAACTTCCTTTCATCTCGTCTTGCACCGGTGGAAGGTCTGCACAGGCTTGGCCAGGTGTGCATCAGCTCTTTGTGTCCTTTGGGAGCCTTATCCCAGGGCTTTGGCACACTCGTGTGTGCTCCCACATCCTCCTGATAGCACAGCCAGGAAGGATCCTGGCCAGGTCGCTCCTGTGGACCTGGGCCAAGTAACTCAAAAGTCAGAGCTACAGGTTCTCTCCTTGACTGGCTCCATTGTGAAAGGCATAGAACAAAAGCAGCCTTGGGCCAAGCCAGTGAGGGTGGAAGCAGCTGGGATTGCTTGGCTGGGGGTGGGCGATGGGATTCACTGGGCAGTTTGGAGCCTGGCTCTGGGAGCTGAGCTCCTGTGTGGGGCTCACAGGGCAGGGCAGAGGAGAGTTTGCAACACCAGAAGGTTAGGAATGGAGATGGGCTCCATCCAGTAAATGAGCTGTTGACCACAGGGATGGGGATATGCCATCTGGCAGCCTCCAAAAGCCATTTTGGGGTTCTGTGTGCATCCCAGCCTGCCCAGTGCTTGGGGACACTGCAAAGGGTAGAGCAGGGAGCTCTCACATCCTCCCCACCCAGTGTGCTGTGACATGCCAGCCCAGCAATACTTTAAACTGCCCACAAGAGTCACTGTTGCTTTACCTAAGGAGCACCATTCCTCCTGGCTGGGAGCTGCCTGATTTCTTCACCCCTTCAGGTCTCCATCCCTGACCCTTCCCTCGTGCCCCAGAAAACCGCAGGGCTCGGGCAGGGGAGGAGGAGGAGGGAGGAAGGCTGGCACCTTGCAGGGGCAGCCTTTGCCATGTGCCAGCCCACAGTGGGTATTTCCATGCCCTGCTGCCAGCAGACAGCCCTCACCTTCCCCTCCTGTGCACAGGTTGTGCTCAGCTCCATGGTGTGCCCAGGGAGCACAGAGTGTGCTGGGGAGACACGTGGCCCGAATTAACCTCGCTGCAAACGGTTTCCAAGTAACAGCAGAACATGCAGCAAGATAAACTGTGAAGCCTATTTATATTTACTGAGATTGTATTAACCTTTGAAAGGTTGACCTTATGCAAAAAAAAAAGAAAAAAAAACTAAGCAAAACAAAACAAAAAGATAAAGTGGCAAAAACATTCAGGGCATGAGGGGGTTTGTTGTTGTTTTGATCCTTTCACTCTTTGATTACTTGAGCCTTGGTGGTGGTAAACATACGCTGGCTTTCAAGGCATTCCTGATTTTTGCAGCTGCAGAGCCATTAAGCCTTTGCCTGTATTCACATTTTCAAGGTCAGCCATGATGCACAACTCAAGGCAACTCATCAGCTGCATCAGAGCTGCTGATTTCCTTCATCTGCTCCCCTGGTTTCTAAGAACTTGTGCAGCAGATCCAGCAGCAGCAGTGTGTCAAAGCCCTGCATCGCTCCTGGATGTCACCAGGCTGACATGGGGAGGGCAGGGATTGATTGATTGATTGATTGATTGACTTAGCTGGCCCCAAGGGACAATCCATGACCCTTTGTTGGGGACCATCCCACACATGCTCATCATTAGCACTACCCCAAACGTTTCCTTGTGTTAGAGCTTCCATTAGAATTAGGAATAAAGCAACAATGGAAATGTGTTTGTTGGGCACAGGGACCCTCACAAGGAGCTGAACCCTTGGAAAGAAACGTGTCTGACCCTCTGCAGGAGGGTTTGCTGCCCACTGAGGTGTCACACAGTGCTGGGGCCAGTGGGGAAAGCTCACTGTGTGTGATGGGAAGGGATGCAGGAGCATGTGAGGAGCTGGGGCTGACAAACAAGTGCTGGAGGGACCTGTGGTTCCCAGGGCAGTGCTTGCCGAGGGATGGCTGTGGTTCCTGTGAGTGCCCATGCATGGTTCAGTGGTGTAGCAAGAAGAGAGTTTAAAAAGGGAAAAATATTGGTGCTTTCAGCCATGTTCTCCATTCCCAAACTTAGCCAGGACTGCCCCCAGTTCTATCTGAGTGAGCTGGGCCCTCTGCCCCTTCCCAGAGAATCCGCTAGCTGCTAATTGTGCTGAGGGATTTACAAGGGCAGGAGTGTGGCTTTCCCTTCATGCTAGCCACACAGGAGGGGAATGAGGAAGCAGCAAGGGTGTCTCTTCATTCTGCTAAATCCCACAGAACATGCCTACATGAGACTGCTAAGCTCCTGATCAGTAATTACACACTGCAGCTCTGCCTTTAATCGGGATAAAAGACTTAAGGAAACTCCTTTGCCCCTGGTCTCTACCTTTTACCTAGAGATTTTATTGCTGTGAATGTTAGCAACAGGAGCAACCACAGGAGCTCAGCTCTGGGGCTCATGCAGGCTCTGGGAGCTCCTGAAGCCTTTTCAGCTGTGCTGCTTCTCTTTGAGCAGTTTTTTCACACTGCCTTTAGAAAGTAGAAAGAAGAAGAAAGTGAGGGAGTGTCTGGGCAGACGCCGGGGTGGTCGGGGTTGTGGTGGCCAGTTTCCCCTTTGAGGTCCTAATTCTGCAAGTGGCTGAACTCTGCTGTTTGCAGTTTTGTTGGGCAGACTCCAAGCAAGCAAGAGGTCAGGAGATAAGTGCTGCAAGCCCTGCACTGATCCTGCCTCCTTCTCAGGGCTTCAGAGCCCAGGGTGAGCATGTGTGCACTGACACCCCCATCACTGGGGTGCCCAGGGTGGGCTCTGCTCGGGGGGTGCCACCTCCTGCCAGGCAGGGCTTGGCCTGAGCCCCCCAGCTCTTGGGCACCCACTGGGGTTTTGCAGAACAGTGTGAAATTAATGGAGGAACAGCCTGATAGATGCAGAGTGAACATCTGCCCACATGTGGTGCTGAGAACATGGGGAAGGTTTGCAGTGGGACTTTATTAATTTAGTTCTCAACTTTAGTTCTGGTTTACCATCAGATGTGGGTGAAGCTCCCAGTCTCAGAGGGTTTGTTGGTCTTTCTCCAAGCTGGCTTGAGCTCTGAGATAAGAGCATTTGCTGTTCTCTAGCTGATGCAATTCCAGGTGAATGGAAGCTGTGCTGCACACTCTTTTGGGAGTGGGGAAAGCCAGGCTGTGTATTTTAGCCGCCTCGTTAATCAGATCTCATCCTTTTTTTCCTCTCTTCACAGAAACCAGGCAATGCGGAAAAAGTTAATTTTATACTTTAAGAGGAGAAATCATGCGCGCAAACAGTGGGTAAGTGATTCCCTCAGACCTTATTTTGTATGTATAAAACAGTGTAATTTATTATGTGAGAAAGAAAAGGATGATTTCCAGCAGAGAGGTGCTGGTACTCTGTACTTTGCCTGTTGTATTACTGTGGAATCTCTCCTGCTTAAAATAACATGTGAAGGAGAGGTCCCTGAGCCTGCTGCAGGCAGCACCTCCCACAGAGCAAGCAGTGGGGCTGGCTTCATCACAGCAGAGCCCATCATTGATCTCAGAAAGCCTATTCACAGCATTAATGTCTATTTTGTGAGTAGTGAGCCCTGAGAGGTGTGAAACAAGCTGACTCTGCTTGGTCTGAAGGCTGCTCTGCCTCCTTCCAGCTGACCACAGAGCAATGTTCTAGGAATTTGTGGTTTGAAAAAAAAAAAAAGAATTCAAGCTCTGTGCCAGTTTGTTTCAAGGCAGTGTTGCCTGTGAGAGAGTTTCAGTGACCTTTAAGGACACAGGTCTTGGTTGGGTAAGGGGCAAGGCAGGGCTGCTTATGAGGCTTCAAAGGCCTTTGTTGCAAAGTCTGCAGTTTTTAGAGGAGAAAGTTCAAGTGGGTTTCACAGAATCTGTACATTTTCCATGCTGATGGTTGCAGTCATTCCCCAGCAGGAGCTGGAAGGCAAAGCCAGCACAGAAGAGGAAATGCCAGAACAGCCAGTGGCTCCCATCAGGAAGGTGGATTTTGCAGTGATGGGTGATTCAGCCACAGGGCTTCACATGTCATGAGGAAGATGTGAATACTCAATCAGTATTTACATCCTGACTCCTTGTCTCTGTCCTGGGGCAGGCTCAGGAGCAGTGTCACTGTCTTGCATTGGTGCAGGTTTTCTCTGTGTCTTCAGGGCTGGTTTTGGACAGAAGTGCCAAAACTGGGAGGAATTGTTGGAAAAATTCAAAATAACAAGCCTGGGAAGTGGTTTGAAGGCTGTACCTTTAAAAGTAGCTTCCAACACATACATTTCTGAGGCAGATATCACATTATTTGTAATTTACTTTGAATAATTATTTTCCTTTCTCATGCTTTGATTTTGCCCCAGTATTTCAAAAGCCACAGACCTGGCATTCCCCAGGAATGGTTGTGTGTCCCATTTGTGCCCAAATCCTTGTTCATGTAGACTTGGCCATGATAAATCTTCTCCCAGGGCAAAGGTTTACGTGGTTTACAACTCCATCATGATGTGGCTCTGGGCACCTCCCCTCCTGCAGCTGAGGACTTGTGCCTGGTGGGAAATGGGTCAATATTCCCTTCCTCGAAAAAGGGATTGCAGAGCATCATGTGGTTTTGTTGGAAGCAGGAGGGAAGTGCCTGGGAACTGCTTTCTGGTGGAAATGGCTGGTTACTGTGCTAAACCTGGAGTGAGCTGCTGTGTGTGAATATCAAGGAGCTGGGGGAAAAGGTTTAATTAGGCTGCAAGAGCACAATTCCTAAAATACGACTTGCAGTAAAGTCGCCTGTCATGCAAAATAGGTGAATTTCTGCCAGCCAGTTTATTCAGTGTCCTTGAAAGGGGATTTTTCAGTTTAGGGAAGCATTTTGCCTATTCTACAAAATAGGCAACATACGGTTGCTGAATTTGCAAAGTGAATACATTTGCTGATTCTGTTTGCAAAATGGGTATGCTTAGCTATTTTTCTGCCTATTTTGTAGCAGACCCTATTTTTAGCAAAGCCCATCCACATGCCAGCGTTTCTTTCTGGCTCTTTTACTTTCTGGGGTATTGTTGCTGCCTGGGGCTGGCTGGAGCAGGGTCAGAGCAGGGTCAGAGCAGGGTCCAGCCCCCAGAGCCCCATCCCAGAGGATGCACAGGATTCCTCCTGTCTCCACTGAGGTCAGACAGCAGAGGACATTGAATTGCCATCGGGGTGGTGATGCAGAGGGGGAATGGTGAAGGGAGGGAGAGGTTTGTCTCCATCAGCCAAGGGAAGAAAACCACGGGGTTTGCACAGGAATTGGACTGGTTCCTGCTGTCACCTTCGCTCCTCTCTCCCCTCCAGAGAGCTGCTCTGTTCCCTGGAGCTGTGAGAGCGTGGGCTGCAGGAGGGCTGGGGCTTGGCACAGCCCACAGGCTGCTACGGCAGCGTTACTATTCATCCCTTCTCAGACACACGGCAGGGCTCGCTCTCACTCACTGGGGACATGGAGAGCTGAGGGGCTGCTGAGCCCAGAGCCAGCCCAGATGGTTCCTCAGGGATGGACATGCTTAGGGCTGCTCAGAGGGAGCCTGCAGGAGGAATAGATGCTTCTGTTGCTGAGGTGCCTGACCAGGAGCTTCTCCTGGTGGCAGAGCTGTGATGATCTGAGGAGTTTGCAGTGCTGTAAGGTGCCTGTAATCTTGGCTTTTGAAGGATGCAGGAGATTGCAGGGAGATGTGTCCCAGCTGGAGCAAAAAGCTGGATGGGGATGCTGCAGCCCAGCCCAGCTGCAGTGGGGTTTGAAGTTTGGGTGATGGGGAGTTGAGCTGGTCCATTATGAAGCAGTGCTCTGGAGGGCAGAGCTGTGCAAGGGGGAAGCTTTGGTGCTGCTGCCCTGCTGCCAGGCTGCAAGTGCTGGGGAATCAGCAGCGTGACATTGATGTTGCTTTTTCCATCTTCAATGCCTTAAAAGAGGAATTCTGGATAAAGCTTTCATTGAGTTCTTCCAAGGAGTGGAAGAAAAGGGGGGAAAAGAGGCACCCTGCTGGCTGTGAAGCAACCAGGGCCGTGCCAGGTGGCTCTGCTGGGGTGGTGGCAGTGTGGGACCCAGCACTGGCTCATTCCCAGTGGGAATTACAAACCTTTGGGAGCCTCAAGGCTTCCCAGCAGACCAAGCCCTCGTGCTGGGCTCTGTCCCGGCCCGTGCTGGCAGCACCGGGCACCAGCTTCATCAACTTCATGGGTATTTTTAGCTTCTTCCCAAATGTGATGCTCTGAAAGCAGGAGGATGTAGCAGATTTGCTGGCAGGGTAGGAGCTCTCGTTTTCAGGGGGCTGGTGGCATTGCTTTGGGAGAGGTGGAGATGCAGCAGCTGTGATTTTGCCAAGCTGCCACAGGCTGTTGGTGTTACCTGGAGCTCCTTGCCCAAAGTGTGAGATACCCCATGTGGGCTTTTAGGGCATTGTAATCTCTGTTCTCCTTCCTTGTTTTTATCTTGTGGCTGTTTCCTTCAGCTCCTGATGAAACTCAAGCACCTCCTGTGCATCCATGCAGGGCAGGACAGTCTCTGGCTCCAGGCATGCACGTGGGAATTGATTTATTTGCAGGGGAAAGTGTTAATATGGCTCAGCTCTAGGGTTTGAGATGTTCTATCTGCCTCACATTATTGTTGAGATGCCTCCAAAAGGCCAAGGAATCAAAGATGTGTTGCTGTTCTTGGATTATTGCCAGATCCAGGATGGACAAACCAAACCCGTGTGACATGGGCTGCAGATTGCCATGTATTTCAATTGGGTTGGGGTTTTTTTACCTCTCCCAATTTTTCTTTGTGGCTAAGAGTGAATGGGGCAAGAACAAAGTGTATCTGGGAAATCCTGCAGCCTCAGACTTCTGGTCATTGGGTGGTGGTGGCAAGAGATGAGTTTATTTCTTAGAAATCTGGATTCCCTGTGTCTCCGTTGTGGTGCTGAGTGTGCTGGTGCTGAGGCACCCATTCTGGAAAGCAGTGTCAGAGTCGGGGGTGACCTGGGGTTTGCCATTAGAGCAACATCTGCTTTCACTTCCTGATTTGGGTCTTAGAATGCATTTGTCTGACACAAACTGAAACCTAAAACCCCTCTGGTCCCCCAGCTGCTTTCAGCTGAGGCTGGGCATCATCACTGATGATGCTCCCTCCCCAGCACGGGGCCTTTGGCTGCTGAATCAAGCACCCAGAGGATGCTCAGGCAGATGTGGCGGGTGAGCCAAGCCACTCTGGGTAAGAGTCCTGCTTCCACCAAGCATGGATCTGGAGGGAAGGAGCCTGAGGGTACCTGATGGCCTGATTTGAGAATTCACCCTCGGGTCAGTCCCAGGCCCTGGAGCTTGTCCACATCCTAATAAATTGCATTTCTTTGAGCCACATGACTCATGCAGAGCCTGAGCAGCCGTGGAGGGCCAGGCCTGGAGGCGCTGCCCTTCCCAGGCACATCCCTGAGCTCCCTCTCTCCCTCTGCCCTTTCAGGAACAGAAGTTCTGCCAGCGCTACGACCAGCTGATGGAGGCCTGGGAAAAGAAAGTGGAGCGCATCGAGAACAACCCGCGGCGGCGCGCCAAGGAGAGCAAAGTGCGCGAGTACTATGAGAAGCAATTCCCCGAGATCCGCAAGCAGCGCGAGCTGCAGGAGCGCATGCAGAGGTTAGAGGAGAAGCGGTACGAAGGGGCTGAGCTGGTATCACACAGCCTTTCTTTTCTCTCTGGGAGTGGGTGTGGGGTGTGCTGGCGGGAGGAGCGGCCTGGGGGGCTCTCGGTGCCTTTTCTCCCTCTCTGGTCCAAGGCAGCAGCCAGCAGACACGAACCAGCAGACACGAACCAGCAGACATGAGTCTTGCTGCTTTTTTTCCCCTGGGTGGCTCAGCACAGAGCCAAAAGGAGCAGAAATGTCAGGAATGTGACTGCCTGCCTCACCTCTCCTGCTGATCTCCCAGCTGGCCACATCAGTGCCAGGGCTAGCTCCCTTGTGTCCCACAGCACTAATTCCTGCCTTACTGGTGTGCCCAGACTAAGTTGTACAAAACTTGCAGGTGCATTTGGTCATGTTGATGATTTAGCATGTGCACATGCTTTGGTGGGAGCAGAAATGTCTGCAGAGGTTGTTGGCATGACCACAGACAATATGAAGGGAGTGAAATTCCATCACTGGAAGGGATGTCCCCTGTCTCTCCCACCCCTTGTCTATTTTCCTCTCCTCATTGGAAGTGCAATTGAGGTCATGTTGTTTTCTGCCAGGAGGAGACACGACTTCATGATCTCCACCCTTTTTGCTGAAAACTCCCTGTCCTTCCCATTTCAGTCCTGGCATCTTGCCCGGGGTCACCTGATATGCAGAAAACCTAAATCCTTCTGCCAGCATTCTATCCTTGTGCCCCACTAACAACTGGGTGGGTCCAAACTTCCTAACTGATGGCTTTTTGTCTGAAAGAGAAAGGGAGAAATGGTACTGAGAAATGTTTTCATTTTTTACCTGCTTAATTAGAAAAGTTTTTAGAAGTGTGGCTGTTACTGGAAGGGAAGGATGTCAGTGGATGGGTTTGATTTAAAACTTGCCACAGCATTTGCAAACCAGATATGCTCAGTGCTAACACCAACACCTTTGTGCCACTACTGTGGTGGGGTGAGCAAGAGAAAATGTGGGGGAAAGTGTGGCTGGGCTTGAAATGTCCTTGTGTTCTAGCAGGCCAGGAAGTTGACACAGGTAAGGAAAGTGGTTTGAGGCTCTTGACCTGCGAGCCCTAAACACAGGAGCCATTCCCACAGTGTGGGAGGGGGTGGCCTGGGTGGAACATGGGGATGTGGCTGTTATGGAGGTCAGACTGGTCTTGAACATGGTTTGCTGCTGTTGGAATGGAGCATCAGTGCCTGAGAGTGTGGCTGCCCTTTCCCAGCAGGGTAGGACAGAGGGGCAGTGGCGGGCTCTCCATGTCGGCCGCGCGCAGCGAGCACGAGGTGTCCGAAATCATCGACGGCCTCTCGGAACAGGAGGTGAGACAGCTGCTCCTTTCTCCTCCTCTTCACCCCTCACTCTGTCTTCTCTGGGGGAGCCAAGACAGGACTGCCAGATCACACAGTGAAGTCTTATGCCAAATCCCACTAACTTTAGGTCCTGCTGAGTTTGGGGAGGTTGCCATGATGCCAAACACACTTTGTGGACAGGGTACAAAGTCAGAGGTTTATTTAATATGTATCAGCATCTTCCCAGCCATGTGAGAGGTGTAATAGAGCCATGCAATGGTTCTGCCAGAGCAAAACATGGAGCTGGTGGCCAGTAGGTTGGGTTTATTAGCATTTGGCTCTCTTAGGGACCTGAAACTCTAGCATGCTGCACATCCTGGGTAGCAGCTCCTGGGAAGGGGAAGGGAAGGGAGCCAGCACCCAGACTGCTGGGTGGAGGGGTTTTTCTGTTTCATTCTGTTTTGAATGGGCTGTGTGGCTTGACACAGGGGAATCCTATGGAATGAATGGTTTGTATGTGAGCCAGTTGGCCCACATGTTCTGGGAGTGCTCCATTCATCTTGAAACATCCCCATGACCTCGGCTTCGTTTGGATCTGGTTTCACAAGGGTTCCACTCTTGGCACAGAGGCGAGCTGCAGTGAATGGATCATGTTTGGGAGGGCAGAGCAGCCATTGCCCAGCAATAGCTGGGATGTTTGCTGCCTGTGAGCCATGGCTGATCCCTCTCTGGGATCTTTGCTCAAAGCCAGTTAAGGTGACAACGTGAAGGACACAGATCTTGGAAGCAAAGGGAAATTTCACAGCCCTGCAGAGGTGCTGGCCAAGTGGAGTGTTAGCTGATCCATCCCCCTGCACAGTGTACTGCTAATCTCCACCCTGAACACTGCCTGCTGAGCCCCAAATCTGCTCTACTTGTCTCAGAGGAGACCTTAAGAGCTTCCAGCTCTTCCACAGCATTGGAAGGAGCAGGGAGGTGAGAGCTGGGGACGGGTTGGCCATTGCTGTTCTCCCAGGAACCAGCAATAAATTAAAACAGCAGCACTTGAGACCTTGCCTTCCTGGGTCAAGGGTTGGAGTTTGAGCAATGACATCCCAGGTGACAGGGAGGACTCAGACTGATGGTGCAATTGAGAGGGGGTGGCCAGAGCATCCCTTCATCCCCACAGGGTGGACTGTGCCAGAGGATCACCAGCAGCTCAGCCAAAGGGACAGTCCCACCATTTGAGCAGAAGACAGCACAAATGAGACATCACATTGGCCTCTCTGTTGCAAATACCTAAGGAAACCAGTGTGCCCAGTCTGTCCTGTCCTGCTGTGCAGCTGGGGCTTTGGATGAACTTTGTGCTCCATAGGATGGAGTAAAGACATCAGATTATGTCCCAAGGTGTTGCAATAAGGAATGACAGCCCCGTTTCAGTGCCATTTGAAACCCCCTGGAACAATTCAGGATTCCTGTGGAAGGGAAACATGATGTCTCCCTCTGCCCACCCTTTCAGGAAGCTTTGCAAAGCTGGCCCACTTCCCTCACAATTGGGATAGGGGCTGAACCTCCATGTGGCTTTGGGAGGGGTCAGCATTCCCTGTGCCACTGCTGCTTTGACTTGTTTCTCATCATGGTCAGGAGCTGTTTCACTTAACTCAGACATTTCCACACAGGATCTTGAAGCCTTTTACTCCAAAATGAAAGATTAATTGTTTCCTGGCTGCCAGCGATAGCCTCTTTCAGCGTTTAATTTACAATTACTCCGGCAATAAAGCTGTCTGGTGCTTGCATTTGAATTCCCCCGTTCCTCTGCCTGTCCTTTTCCTCTCCAACATCTGTCCCCTGCAGTCCCTGCAGGGCTGTGGTCTGACCAGCTGTTCCCTGTGCTTTCCCCAAAGAACCTGGAGAAGCAGATGCGGCAGCTCGCCGTCATCCCGCCCATGCTGTACGACGCCGACCAGCAGCGCATCAAGTTCATCAACATGAACGGCCTCATGGACGACCCCATGAAGGTCTACAAGGACCGGCAGGTGATGAACATGTGGAGTGAGCAGGAGAAGGAGACCTTCCGGGAAAAGTGAGTGCAGCCCTCGGGGCGTGGGCAGGGTCCATAGCCCAGCACAGCAAGGGGGGATTTCCCAAGTGCTTGGCTTGTCCCCCACGGGCACATCCACATGTGATGTTTCTGCACACAAACTGTGTGCTTGGGGTATTCCTGCCCCTTTGCTGGGCTCATGGCAGGGTGAGAACAGAGAGTTTTTCCTTTTGTGTTCTCTGTTGTATCAGCCAGTTTAAAGGAACCCAACACTCCATACACATTTCCTTTCTGGATTATCATGCTGTCCTTTGGGCACTGTCTGTCCAGGGATTTTTGGGGCTGTCAACATCCAGGCCCCTTATGTAGACCCTCTCAGGCTGCAGCTTCCAGCTGGTGCCTGTTCCTCAGTGCTCCATCCTGCTGTCTGCAGGATTTGCCACCGGCTGCTGTTTCCATGGATGCGTTCCCACATCAGCCACGTGCAGGCTCTGGCTGTGGTGCTTCCTCCTGTTTGCAAGCAGTGCTTGAGAACAGCTTGGCTCTATCCAGTGAGATCACTTGGGGAGTCACTGATTCCTTCCCTGGGTAGCACTGTGCTGTGAGCCAAGATGTGGGTGCTCAGCTCCAGACTCCCCTGTATCCCAGAGCCCACCAGGTGTGTGTGCATGGAGGGCTGGGGTATCCTTGGTGCCCCCAGTGTGCTGTGAGCGTCTGTGAAAACAGAGCTGGAGTTCAGCTTCCAGTGGGATGAGCTCTGCTGTGGACTGAGGGACGTGGAGGTACAAGGATGAGCCAGAGCCACTTTGTCCTGAGCAGCAGCACCACTTAGTCTGGCCTCTGGACAATCAGGGCTGGCTCCATGGGTTACCAGCATGGCTATGGCCAGCCATGCTGCAATCCTCTCTGTGTCCAGGATCCCTCCTCCTCCCCCTGCTCGTCAGGACTCCTGTTTGCAGCTGAAATAATTAATTGCCAAGATGGCCCGAAAAAGAACAAAACAAGCAAGCTGGCTCCAAGCCTTTGATAGAGGAGAATCCTCATTGCTAATTAGTCTTAAAATGTGCCACTCCAAACAGCAAGGCTTGCCACATATGACGCAAAGACTAATTACTTGGTCTTTAATGGCAGGGCTGTGCCTGGCTAATGGGGCTGGAAGAACCCACACCCAGTGTGTGCATCCTGCAGTGCACACTGCATTCTGTGTCATCACTGTGGGTGATGCAGAGCTCGAGGCAGAAACACAGCAGGGTTTCAGGGCTCTCACAAAGCTCATTTTGAGAGGTTGGTACTCAGGAGCTGTGAGGAGGGTGCAGGGAGTCCTGCCCCAGCTCTCCCCCAGCCCAGCTGCTGCTGTGCTGCAGCTTCTGGACTGGGTTTTTAAGGTGAACTGGAGTTGTGTCATCCGTGATTGTGACCTAGAGCTGGCCTCCTCCTGAGACCAGGAAAACCTGGTTCAACCTTTTGTTCAGCCCAGTTGGCAGAAGCTCTTGGAGTAAACAGGCAGGCACTGCAAGGCTGACAAGCTCCAGGTCTGAACTCTTTTAGCTGTCAGAACATAACCACGAGGGAGAACCTGATTTGATTTGCTTCTGGGCAGGATTTCAGGCCTCTGTTGAGAGCCCATTGCTGGCCTGCTCCCAGGGAAGCTGTGGTTTGCTGGTGAAGGAGCAGGGTGCTGCTCAGGCATCAAGGCTGTGTTGTGCTGGGCAGTGTGAGAATGCAGCATCCATCTCTCATTATGGGGAGATGGCCTGGCCCATGAAGACTGGATTGTTATCTGCATTGCCCCTGACAGTGTGTTAGCATCACTGATAACATGGCCCTGAAAACCCTGTCCTGTGGTCAGCCCTGGGTTTGTGCTGTGTGCTGAGCTCTAACTCCGTGCCCTCATCCCAGGTTGTCTGAGCAGCCTGTCTGGTTGGCTTTTGTCTTTTTTTTCTTTTGTTCCCCCCCCCAGCATTTCTGGTTTCTTTTTTGTTCTGTGACCATCACTGGTGAAAGGGATCTTGCAGTGCCACCTGAACCCTATGGGAGTTCTGCATCAATGTGGGTGACAGCACCCATGTCCTGCTGCCGTGGCTGGAGTTTGTCAGGCCCTTGATGTATTGAGCTCAGTGCCTTAAATCCAAGTTTGGCATTGGGACAGAGCAGCAAAAGCAGGAGAGAGCTCAGCCAGAGAGAGAGCTCAGCCAGTTGCCCCAGGGGAATCACTGGCAGGGCTGAAGACATGGAGCTCCTCACCATATCCTGCCCATGTTACACCCACACTGCAGCTCTCCCACCTTTTGATCCCTTTCCCCAGGGCACAGAGCTGTCAGCTCCTGGGAGCTGGCAGAGCTGCACGTGCAGAACGTGGCTCACCCTGGCTGCTCAGCTCCCCAGGTGCTGGTGGCCACCTCTCCTGGCACAAAGTCACCACTCAGCAGGCTCTCCATGCTTTGGCAATGCATTGGTTAACTGTGCCAGCAGCAGCCCCTCCTGCCAAGGGCCCTCAGTGCTTCCACAGCAGCTAGGCACAGGGATTTGTTGGAGGAGGCATCTCTGCTGGTGGGGACAGTGTACCCTCCTGGGCTGCCAGAGCCAGGGATGAGCTTGCTGACAGCTCCTCCACTTGCTGGGCACGAGGCGGCATTCAGCAGAGCTGCTGTGCCACTGGGCATCTCTTGAGCAACTCAGCACTGTGGCAGCTCTGTGCTTCCTCCCCCAGGGTTTGGGTTTCCCTTCCTGTCCTTTGCAGCTGCTCCCAGTAGCCCAGCAGAGCTCAGGGTCCTGCTCAGCACTAGGGCCACCCACAGCCATGATGTGGGGTGTGATGGCAATTCCTCACCCTTTCCTTGCCAGATCCTGAGGCCTTGGCCAGGTGTGGCTGCCCTCTGTGCCTGCCCTCTGTGCCTGCCCTGCCCTGGTCTTGGTTCAGGCTTGGGTGGCCATGGGATGGAGCAGGGTGATGAGCAGCTCTCTGGCACTGCTGGCCCCCTTCCCTCTCCCACCCCAGGATGAACATTTGCACATCAAAGCTCCCAGCCACCCCAGCCCCACTGGGATAAATTTAAAGTTCCTGTCTTTCTGGGAAGCTGAGCAGCAGGCAAATATTTTCTCAAAGCCCAGAGTCCCTCTGGGAGCTGGCCTTGCTGCCCATGGCAGCCCAGCTGTGAGGGGTCAGGGCCAGCACCCACAGTAACCCTCTCCCTGTCGCTCTGCAGGTTCATGCAGCACCCCAAGAACTTCGGCCTGATCGCCTCCTTTCTGGACAGGAAGGTAAGCCTGCCTGCCTGGCTCTGACCTCCACTGTGCTGCTGGAGCTGCCAGCAGGTGCTGGGCCCCTGTGGGTGGTGTGGCTGCGAGCCCCGGGCAGGGTCCAGCCGCCCCCGGGCTCCTGCAGAGCCAGGGGCTGAGTCAGCTGCAGGGAGAGGAGCTCAGAGAGGTGTGAACACAGCCAGGCTGGCGTGTGGGAGGCACAGCCCACCCCTGATCCACCAGGAGCTGCTTCCAGCATCTCCCGAGGCATTCTGCACCAGCCAGGCTGTCACACGGGGGGTGGGCACCCAGCTGCCCAGCACACAGCACAGGGGAGTCTTTGCTCGGGTTTTTGAGGGTGGGCTGAGTCCCATTTCATCCTGAAAGTACCCTCACCTCCCCTTGGTGTCCAGGAACAGTTGTTCACAGGAACTGCCTGACTTTTCCCACACCTCGTGTGTTGTGCTGCTTGGACTTTTTGTTTTTGCTGTTAACTGGGCTGATGGAAGAAAGGTTTGAGAAAAAGAACCTGATGGAGGAGTGAGTCTCTTCTCCTGTTCAGGCCATATGAGCAGATCCTGGACAGACCCAGCCTGAAAAGATAGCTGTGTCCATCACTTGAATGCTCTCCTGAGCAAGAAACCTTTGAAAGCTGCTGCTTTTCTGGTCCTTGTAGTTATTTTCATCCTCTGCCCACTTCATGCAGAGCTTCATACACACAGTGTCCACTGTCTCTGGGGGAACCACTCTGCTCTCTAGGGGTGGCCTGCAGAGGTCACTTCCAGCCTAAATTATTCTCTGATTCCTCATAACTCAGGCAGGGGAAATAATTTCTAAGACCTTGACCTTCCTGTCCAAAGCAGCAAGGAAGGCCAGCAGCCACCTCATGCTGCTGCTGTTTCTGTAAGATCCCAGCTCCTCATCCTTTCACACTCGATAAAGCTGAAAGTGGTGGGACTTGGATGGTGCTCACAATCCAGTCTGTGTTCCAAGCTGTAAAATGTCTTCTAATTTTATTTGTACTCGTTTGTAAATCAGGCTGTAATTATGATACAGAACACATCCATTATCCTGTTGGAGAGAGATGCAAAGTATGGCTCAATGTAATGAATTAATAGATTTTTAAATTGCATTATAAAAAAATAGTGATCTTAGCCCTTGGAACAGATGACTGTAAGTTTTTGTGTTCGCGTGTGTGTGTGTATAATCAGGGCTAAATTAGAAAGAGATCCAATTAACACTTTAAAAGTTGCAATCTGTTTTTGCAAATGGTTCCATTCCTTGCAGAGGGATGGGGTGAGCACAGCCCCTGGCCACCCCCAGGCACACACAGCTGCCCCAGGCTCCTGAGGACTGGTGGCATGATGGATCTGTGGGATAATTTTTCTTCCTGAAGCCAGTGATCCTGTATGTGAAGGTGTAGCCCAAGGCTGGTGTTCAGGTGCCCACCCTGTTCAGCACAGCACACTTGGTGCTGTCCAGGAGCAGGATATGTCCTGGCTGTGACTCCTTGTTTTCCAAACGTGTCCAGTCTGTGCTGGAGCTCGTGGAGCCAGCCACTGGAGTTGGGATGGCAGCTTCTGAGCACTGGGATCTCAGTTTGGCCACGGCAAAGTCGCTGGAGCCAGCAAGCTCAGTGGCTGGAAGTAACAGCAGCTGACAGCAGCGTGGCAGGTTGTGCCTCGTGTCACTGCAACAGAGGCTGACAGCAGCTCCTCCTCCTGCCTCTGGTTGCCACGGTCATCTGGGGTCAGCCCTGCTTTGCCTCCAGCACGGGGTGATCTCTGCTCAGCACCCCAGCTCCCTCTCTGACTGCAGGACTGCCCTGCTCTGTGCTTTGAAGGGCTGAGCCTCTTTACCAGCACACTGTGCATTGTCCCCTTGTTCCAGCTGCCCTGGGAGCACTGGGCAGGGAGGGTGGGAGCTGTGGGGCTGCAGCTCTTCAGGAGCAGCAGGAGACCTGCTGCTGATGGGTTCTGAATGCTGCTCCTGAGTCTGTGCCCCAGCAGCACAGGAGGGCAGCACCTTCTGTTCCCTGAGCTGCCTGTGTCATTGCAGACCGTGGCTGACTGTGTCCTCTATTACTACCTGACCAAGAAGAATGAGAACTACAAGAACCTGGTGAGGAGGAATTACCGGCGGCGCGGGAAGAGCCAGGTAAGAGCTGGAGGAGCAAGTGGCACCCACATGGTGCTTTGGCCCCTCCTCACATGGAAATACTGCTTGCAGGCTGTGAAGGGTTGTGGTTCTGCTCTGTGTAGCTTTTCAGAACTGTTCAATGGCAGTTGGTGTTTGTCCATGCCCACGCCAAGGTCACGGTATCTCTGAAAAACAAACAAACAAATCCAAGATGCTTCAAAAAGGGAGTGGAGTGACTGTGGAAAACCTGGCTGTGTGTCAGCAGCATGGGGCTGTCCATGCAGCCTGAACCAAGCAGGGTCTGTGTCTCTCTCCCCTCTGGAGATGGCAGCTGAGGTGCCAATGGTGCCAGGGCTCCTGGAGCAAGGTGGGGCTCCTGCTTGGAGAGCCTGCCCAAGGCTCTTCTGTAGGGGAAGGTGTGGGAGGAAAATGCCTTGGGTGGGAGTGACTTCTGGTGACACCTGAGCAGAGGCCTGTAAATCCATCTGAAGTGCCAAAGGGTGTCCAAGATCCCTGTGGGGGTCTCCTGTGGGCTGGCAGATGGCACTAAAGCTGGCAGAAACCCTTAACCCTTTGAGCAGATAGCAAGGCACCACGAGGTGCCTGGGGGCAGGTGACTGAGTCAACCCTTACCATTGCCATGGCCAAGATACAAATCTAGACATTACCTTAGCAGTGTTGCTGCTGATACCATGATACTCAGGAAGAGATAAATGCTAACCTTTTGGGAAGGTGCCTTATCCCCATGAATGCTCTCAGCCAGAGGCAGGTCTTGCTGGTGGATCCCCAGGTCCATGAAGTGAGTGATTATTCATGTCACAAGGAGAGTGAGGTAGCCACAAGGGACTGTCTCCCCAGATAATGTGGGGATAAGGATGGAAAAACTGGCCTGGCCCGTGACACCACTGACATCAGCAGATCTTCACGCTGCATGGCCATAAAAAGCAGCACTTGGGCTGAGATCCTGATTGGGAAGCAGATAGGTAGCCTCACTCCAGTTTGATTTCTGCAGCATTAAGACATCAGAATAGCTAGCACATGACAAATGTCATGGACAGGGCCCAATTTTCCCTTCTTTTTTTCAGAGACATTAGAGATGGATAAAGCCCTGTTAGATTATCCAGTCCCTCTCCCAGCAAACACAGGGTGGTTCCCTCCAGTACATTTTTATAGTGTTTACCATGGTCTGTTTTGTTAGATCACAGCAACTGGAACATGAGGCCACATTTGTTTCTTGTTAGCAGTGGAGACATTTAGCACAGCTCATTCTGGTTTCAGTGTTAAATTGAGCAAGTGTGGAGAGTGAGAGGCTTTGCTCTGCATCTGCCCACCTACCCCAGCAGCCACAGACCTGCCCATCCTGCACCCAGCAGGGCCTGTTTGTGTTTTGGGTTTTGAAATGATCCAAAGCATGGCTGCTTGCAGAATTTCCCACGCTGCTTTCCAGCCTGTGCTGCCCTTTGGAGCCTCGTTCAGTGCCAGCCTTGGGAAGAGGGACTTGCTTCATCGCCTGTAGGACTGTTTCTGCAAGTAGGAATCACACCAAAGGGAACAACTTGCACCTCCCCTGGAGCAGACCTCAGCCAGAACATGGTTGGTTTTGAAAGAGGAGCCCCTCTGAGTCTGGGAGGAAGCGACACAGTGAATATTTCCCATTGCTGATGGGTGCTCAGGTGGAAGGTGGGATGTTCAGACAAGCTTTAAGAGCCAAGGGCTGGCTGCATGATTCACAGTAGGAGAGAGGTGCAGAACAGCAGCTGCTGCATTCAGCCTGGAGCAGCTCTCCCAAGAGATCTTGGGGGTTTAGAAATTCACACTTTGTGCTGTGATGCCTCTAGTATTTGCATCCATTTCCTGCAAGACTGCATGAGGGGAGTGCTGGAAGAGCCTGTGTGCAGGCTTGGGAAGGGCACACTGCTGCTGAGGGGCTGGGTCTGTGCTGCAGAGGGAGGCTCTGCTGGGGAGAGACTCGCCTTAGGGTGACATTTTGAGGTGATGAAGGGAATATATTATTAAAAATCCTACCAGAAGCTGGTGGGAGCAGTGAGGCATCTCCTTTGCACCTCTTCATGGAGCCAGGGTGTCCCTGTGGTGGCTTCCACACATCAGACTGGGTCAGTGTGTGACTGCACAGACCAGCATGGGAGAGGGCAGATACTGGCAGAGCTGCAGGGCTGGGATGGAGGGATGCTCCTGCTGGCATTTTGCTTAGTGAGTCTTTTCAGAAGCAGCTCAGATTCTGCCTGTGCTGCAGGAGTGCTCATTTGGGAGTAACCTCTCCCAAAGGCTCAGCCAGTACTCTGCTTGTTCCCAAGGGATCCTGGATTATTTGGAACCCTGTGCAGGTCCCTGCAGGTCTCTCATTCTGGGTTTTTTTTTGTAAGGAGTGGTGACTGTGACTGAGGAGCAGCAGCATTGGGCTGATGTGGCACTGCCAGCTCTGCCATTACCTGCCCAGTCTCAGCCACCAGAGATGGTGACAGGGTGAAGGACAGAGAACACACAGGGATGGGCAATGTGCAGGGAGGAGACAGAATCATAGGCAGCCTTCCTGCAGCACATGGAGGCATGGCATCCTGTTCCCTGCCCATGCTCTGAGCAGGCATTTTCCTGCTGGTAAAGGTTCAAGCAGTTTAACAGCAAAAGCTGAGCTTAAATTAATTTAGAGAGGGATTGAGAGGTTGGTTTTTGTATCAGATGAGAGGAGAGCGGATGAGATCTGATACAAAGAGCATTTCAAGTGGCCCTATGCTGGTTTTTTGCTCCTTTTCTCACTGAGAGGTTGGTGGTCTTATTTGCTGTAGGAGGCTGCAGGGAGCTTGAGAGCGAAGGGGAGATAATTACAGGCAGAAAAAAGCTGCTCTGTGTCAAGACTATCTTTGTGGCCTACTTATTAAAAGTCCATTAAAAAATAAGAATCCCACTGCTCCCTGGCTGATGGTCCCCTGGCAAAGGATATTCCTCATAAAGCTGCTACTTACTGCTAAAAATCTCCTGCCAAGAGCAGGGACTTCACATGATTCCACTTGCAGTTTGTCAGAAAAGGGAGCAGCCGCCCACTCAGAGGCAGGATGCTCCAGCACTCCCCCTTCCATGGCACTGGGGAAGGTACCCACATCCAGTGGGTCATGATGCATGATACTGAGGCTCCTGAGAGTAAGATCTTTCTAAAATAATCCTCTGTGTTTGTGTATGAAAAGGCAATATAGCCCTGCAAAGGGGGGGAATTGACAGGAAGAGAAATAGCTTCCTCTTGTCATTTCTCACTGAAAAAAAAAAAAGAATTTGTGCCATGGTAAAACAGTCTGATCCAATAATCAGTGTGTAGTCATAAATTTGCACAAGCTTGTAATGGCAAACCCTTGTGTTGGTGTGTCCATACAACTCAGGGTCTGTGGCAGTCACTCTTCAAGGTATTGCAGTTTCTCTCTGTGCAACCTCTCAATTCTATAGCAGGGACACTGAAATTGGCCCTGTGCTTCATTCTTCGAAAAAGAATGAAAAAAAAAAAAAAATTGTTTTTGCTGGGCTGTGAGGGCACAAGTGTTGGGCTGAAACCAGGCTGGAAGGAAAGTGACTTCAACATAATTATTCCGTTTGGAGTGCGAGATTTATATTCCAGAGAAAATTTGCATCGATTTTGGAGTTACTTTGCCCTTGTGGTGTGGAGCAGCTGCTGCATCCCAGATACACTTCCTGCCAGTGAATTCCTGGGGGGAAAGACAAAGTATCCCACACACTGCTGGGGTGGGCAGGGGGGCGCCCATTCCACCGGGAAAAGCTGTCAGTGGGATTAGTCTGTCGGGATAGTCAGTCTGTCAGTAGGATCGGTCTGTCGGGATGGTCAGTCTGTCTGTCGGGAGGGTCAGTCTGTCTGTCGGGATGGTCAGTCTGGATGGTCGGTCTGTCAGTCGGGTCGGTCTGTCGGGATGGTCAGTCTGTCGGGATGGTCAGTCTGTCAGTCGGGATGGTCAGTCTGTCGGGATAGTCAGTCTGTCGGTCGGGTCGGTCTGTCGGGATGGTCAGTCGGATCAATCTGTCGGGATGGTCAGTCAGTCGGGTCAGTCTGTCGGGATGATCAATCTGTCGGGATGGTCGGTCTGTCTGTCGGGATGGTCAGTCTGTCTGTCGGGATGGTCGATCTGTCGGGATGGTCAGTCTGTCGGGATGGTCAGTCTGTCAGTCGGGTCGGTCTGTCGGTCGGGTCGGTCTGTCGGGATGGTCAGTCGGGTCAGTCTGTCGGGATGATCAATCTGTCGGGATGGTCAGTCTGTCGGTCGGGATGGTCGGTCTGTCGGGATGGTCAGTCTGTCGGTCGGGTCGGTCTGTCGGGATGGTCAGTCTGTCGGTCGGGTCGGTCTGTCGGGATGGTCGGTCTGTCGGGATGGTCGGTCTGTCGGTCGGGTCGGTCTGTCGGCAGCAGCACCACGGGCGGTGCGGGAGCCGCCTGCGCCCTGGGATGAGTCAGCCGGGATGAAGTCACGGTGGAGCAGCATCACGCCAGCGGCTCGCTCTGCTGTCAGACCGTGCTCACGTACTCCTGGCCCGGGTGTGTCAGTGCCGACACTTTCGAGGACTCTGTCCGTGTCCCGGGGGAGCGGAGCCGCCCGGACCCCCCTCCTGCAGGCAGACCCTGCCAGAGCCGTGCCGCAGGGCGGGGACACGCTGTGACCTGGCCAGCGCTGTCCCCTGCCAGGCCCCACAGCCTTTCCCAGGCCCACCCTCTTCCCCGTCCCCTGCCAAAACCCAAATCGAATTATCCGTCCCGCCGTCTGTCCCGCCCTCCCCGAACACAAACCATTCCCCTCACCAACGTGGATAAACAGCCTCAACCCAGATTTTTATAAACAGCCCGCTTACTTTTTTGGCAGAAGCGCCGTCCCAGCAGGATCTGGCCAGGTTTGATATCTCGTGGGACCTGGAGCATTAAGATAAACCTGGCCAAGCAGGTTTCCCTGGCCACCAGCAGCCCTGCCATACTAGCAGGGTTTGGGATTCCAGACTCCAGGGCTCCCTGCACCCTGACCCCAGTGCAGGGGCAGAGCTCCTGCCGTGCTCCAGCCTTGCCATGTGCCTCTCCTCCCTCCCCAGGGATCAGATCCAGAGCTCAGCAAACTGTTCTAACTCTGTAAATTGTGCAAGTGCTCCCACTCCAGTAACCACAGCAGCTAATGAGAGGAATGATACTTGTTTCTGGGAACCATTTGATCTTCATCAGTCCAGGGAGCAGCTCCTCATTAGTGATAAAGGCTTTGACAACTTCTGTTCCAGAGGCAGGGAAATACTTGTCACAAAATCCTGGTTTAATCATGCAGCACATCACACAGACAGCCCTGGATGTGGCCAGTAAACGTTGTGCCACAAATACCAAGAAATTATTCTGCAGGCACTTAAAGCTGTGCTGGAGTGTTGTATCTGAAACAGCACTGAAATTATCTGTGGATGAGCAGGGGCAGTCTGTGATGGATATTGCCTGGTTGGGAGTGATGCCAGGGATGTCAGTACTGGGGCATGGGTTCATCTTCTGCCAGTGAAATGTCACTGTTGGGGTATAAAAGGGCTTCAATTTGGCTCATTTTCTGGAGAAATCTGCAGTGTGACAGGGCTGCTGATGGCCCAGGAAATCAGGCTGAGGCTGCAGGACCGATGAGAAGTTGGACTTGGTCAGACCCTGTGGTCCTGGTCCTGCTCAAGTTTGGCCTCACAGGAAGAAAAATCTCAGAGTGGTTGTCCCCTGGGTGCTCAGTGCTCACTCTTTAAGCCTGTGGTCACCAGGGAGGTTTGTGTCAAGATGCCTGTCCAGGAGGTGGATGAGGTGAGAGACATGTGATGCTCGAGTTGAGATCGATTCTGTCACCCTCCCTTGGCACCTGTTCAGTCAGTCTGGACTCCTGTTGCTCCCCAGGTGTGTCCTGTAAGGTCCATCGTGCCTGTTCCCCCATCACAAGGGTGCAGCAGCTTTCCCACAGCCCTGCCACCCCTCCAGGCAGCACAACAGGGCAAAGACAATGGAAACTTGCATTCCTGAAATCCCAGCTGCAGTTTTGGGGGTGATTTAATGAGAACGACATGGCCATATTTGGGAAAAGAATCAGAGGATGCGTTGCCACAGGAGGGTGGCTGCTTGGTCCCCAGGTCCCCACGTGGGCTGGTGACAGTGCAGGGACAGCAGGGAGACTTGTGGGCTCAGAGCAGGGACAGGCATCAGCAAGCAGGGACACACAGCCACTTTCCTCAGGCTGCTGATGGAGCCTTTGTCCCTCACAGCCAGGCTCTTCTGCGCTGCTTGATCCCATCTGCAGGCAGCAATAACAAAGCACTCACTGCAGTGAGGTGACCCCCCCATTCCAGCTGGCCCCCAGGTTGGGACTGGTGTTTCTGCAGCAGCAGGTGGATGTATCCTCGCAGGGAGGGCTCCACCTCAGCCCTGCCCACGTGAGTATTCCTGGGGCAGGGTTTGGGATCCAGGCTGGGCAAGGGACCTGCAGCATCTTCATTGCAGGACACAGAAGTGGTTGGATTTTGGGATGAGTTGTTTTACCTGTTGTTGTGATCCAGGTTTGACTAGGAATGGATGGGAAATAGGTCATGTCATTGCTAAACTGCTTTCTGAAGCAGGCACAGCTGAAAGTCCCAGAAATCTGCTTCTACAAGGATGCAAAGCTTGCTTTGCCCCTTGTTGTTCATGATGTGTGTGGATGCTGCTCTGCATCCCACAAACTGCTGACCTGGCACCTTCCTCTGTTGGCAGGGCTTGGAGAGGGGCTGGCGTGTGGCCAGGGGGCTGTGAGCAGGGGGGAGCAGGGTAAAGCAAACCACAGGGAAGAGAAAACACGTGTTCCCTGCCTGGGACAGAGCGGGGGCTCATCTCCACTGCTTCCAAACATTATGCTCTTTTCCCTTCGGGTCATTTTTCCCTTCGCAAGCAATCAAATCACTTTTTAAAAAACTCAGCAGCGACCCAGAAAAGAAACATTTCCTCTTATGGAAAAGCCCTCAGTGGTTCAAGGAAGGATCTGGTGAGCAGGGTCCTGTAAAAATCACTTCAGTGCTTCTGTGGTATCACAGAGAGAGTGGTGGGAAGGCAGCAGTGCCAGCTGTGCTGGGCTGAGCCACACAGGGCCCTGCCTGAACAGTTCCTGTGCCCAGCCTGCTCCCAGTGCTGCCCCAGATGAGCCCATGCTCAGGTGAGTGTACCTGGGCATGCTTGTCTGTGGTCTGGCAGGGTCTAGCAGGGTCCACCATCACTCCAGTCCCACCTCCAGCCCTTTCCTCACCCCTGTGTGCTGTGTGCCCCCAGAACCCTGCCTGCTCCAGGAGCAGCAGCCTGGGAAGTGGCACAAGGTTTTTCCATGGCATGGCAGGGCTGCAGCTGCCAGCGCTTTGCCGCTGGCACTGGCCATGTTCTGTGGGCTGTGGTGCCCAAGAGCTGTGCACAGGGCCTGTCCACGTCTCCTGGGATACTGGGCACAGCCCTGGTGTTCTCCATCCCTGCCATGTGATGCCTTGTGTTGCAGAGTTGGCTGTTTGCTGGCAGAGGAGCAGCCCAGCTCAGAGCTGTCACAGTTTGAGCTGCACCGAGTGATCCCCACGCTCTCTATCATTCTTATGAAATCTGAGCCTGGCCCTTTGATTTTTTTTAACTTGCTTCCACAGCCAACAGCATCAACCCCAGCCCTGGGACACAAGCAATAAAAGCCGAGTTGCCGGCAGACATTCCTCTTCCTGCCCTTGTTGTTTTGGCAGCAGCTTGTTTTGTTTTGTGGTTTCTCCCAGGAGTGGAGGGTGCTGTGCACGGCCGTGAGAAGCCAGGCTGGGTGGCAGTGAGGCTTGAGGCGTTCCAGACCATTGGAGCAGGGGCTCCAGGCCCTGGGAGGTAGTTATATGACACACACGTGTATTTCCAAGCCATCCTTCCCGTGCTGTGTATCCAGCCTGCCTCAGGAGGTGGTAGGGACATGTGGGGAGCAGTGTTTGCAGTATCAAACCTCACAGGTGGGTGTTTCTGTCTCTGCTGTGGCTTTGGCAAGGAAGGAAGTCCCATGGGCACTTTGGCTGCCTGGGCAGCGTGGTCATTAACAGGGAGGCTGGTGCTGAGGGTGGCCAGGTCCCTCCCTGGCTCTCACTGGTGTGACCTGCCAGAGGAAGAGCTTGAAAGCAGGTGGAAAGACAGATGTAGGTGACAGAGAGGATGCTCCTGAGCCACAGCTGCATGGTGCCAGCCCTGTTCCTGGCAAAGATGCCCTGCACAGAATCTGTGGGGCTGAGGAGGGGGGTAAAAGCCAAGTGCTGCTGGCTGTGCTACACAGAACATCCTGCCCTGTGGTGCCAGTTCTGGGCCCTGTGGGATGTTCAGGGTGATGCCAGCAGGCACCTGGGTGTGCCCAGGGCCATGGCAGCCGTGCTGGGGCTTCTGGAGGAGCAGCACAGCAAACTCCAGGCATTCCTGGCCAGTGCAGCGTTGGCCTTTTGTCTTCTGCTTATCTCGAGCTGGTTTTAATTTGCAACTCCCTGATTGCGTGCAGTGACCTTGGCCTGAGCCTGCTCCGCAGCTGAGTGCCCCGGAGAACATCATAAATGCCATTGATCTGAAGTCACACGCTGCAGAAGTGAGGAGCTGGTGCCCTGCAAGTGGGAGAGGCGGCACGGCCGAGTGGGTGCTCCCAGCTGCCAGAGGGTATGGGGCTCACACTGGTGGGATGAGCTCCCTCCAAAATCCCTGTCAAGGCAGACTCTGGTGTGACACGCTGGGGAGAGGGCTGGCACAGCTCCCTGTGCTGCCGCAGTGACACTGTGGCAAGGGTGCAGAGCTGCCTTTAAACAAAAACCCGGAGCTCGCTGCCTGCAGTAGCTGGGAATGAGCTTGAGTGGCACCAAAACCATGTGCCTTGCAGCTCAGCCTGGCATGCACAGCTCCCTCTGCACCACAGCATACAGCCTTGCTCCCTCCTGATCGAAGGAACAAACAGGAGCTGGTGGTTCCATCTCCTGTTAGACCCCTGGGCACTGTAATGATGGCAGGGGAGCTGATGCATCTGCTGGCAACCAAATGGCATCCATGCAGCCAGTCTGGCCTTGAAAGCTGGTGTGGGAGAGAGAAGATGCCAGCCCCAGTGGCACTTGGGCTCGGGGACAGGCTCTCTGTGAGTGTCACCACTATGTCCTACTCCCCACTAGCATATCCAGCAGCAAGTGGTGTAATTGGGGTGGCAGGAGCTGGTAGTTCTGATTCAGGACTGCCAGGGATGAGCTCATCCCTGCTGGCAAAAGTGGTGTTTTGGTGCGTGTTTTGAAGGTACTGTGGCACAAGGAGTGAGGGGGGTGCCGGGGGAGGGCATGGGTGCCTGAGTTGCAAGGTGCACGGTCCAGTGGTTAACGCTGGGGTGTCCTGTGGGCAGCAAGGGATGTCCCCTGTTCCTGGTGCCCTGCCACAGCCTGGGGCATCTCGCCACAAAGGGGATGGGGAAGGCAGCAGCGGTCGTTTTCCGGAGGCTTGCAAGTTTGGAAAATAAATAGCCCTGCACTGTAGGTTAAGCTTGGCATCCTGGCGGATTAATCACGCAGGCTGCAGCCAGCACTGAGAGCCCCGGTGACGAGAGCTGTGGTTTATAGATGATGATTCATCGCTCGACTTAGAGCGACCACGTTATTCCAGCAGATTGCAAAATCATAAGAGGAATGTTGTGGTTAGTTTACGGCTTAACTATGCAAATCGTCAGGAAGCCTTCAGAGCCGGAGAACGTAAGGCACAGCGCGCCCGGATGGCTGGGCGGTGAGCAGGGGCCGGGCGCTGCCCATGGGGCTGGCGGGGACCGGCCGCCCGCGGGAGCCGGGGAGCGGGGAGGTGAGTGATTTTGGGGGGACGAGGGGCCGCAGCTCCCGGGGAGCGAGCGAGCGGGGCGCTGCGGAGGCGAGGGACGCGCTGCCAGGGGATCGTGGCTGTTCCGGCGTCTCCGTGCCACGGGCACCGGCGTGTCCGGCCGGGCTGGGGAGGGCAAAGGGGGGGAGCTGCTTCCCCCAGCTCCGTCCCGCTTCCAGCAGCAGGCAGAGCCTCGGCAGAGGAAGTAAACAGAGTGGGAGGAGCTGCACCTCTTCCTCGCCGGGGCTCTCTCTGTCAGGACAGCGCGTTAGTGCGCGCTGAGCGGGCGCAGCCTGTCCCTGCCCGGCTCGCACCTGGCAGCCGCCGTGCCCCAGAGCGAGCTCGGAGGCGAAGCTTTCTGTCAGCAGAGCTGCTGCTGCGGTGCCCAGGGGAGCGGGGAGGCAGGGCCGGAGCCCGTGTGTCCCTCGGCGGTGCCCAGGGGAGCGGGGCAGGCCGGCCCGCAGCCCGTGTGTCCCCCGGCGGGCCCGGAACGCGGCGTTCCCGGAGAGCTGGCAGCGCTCCGCGCCGCCCCAGCTGCTCGGGACCGCGGGGCAGCGGGGAGCAGGTGTTGGTCATTACCGACACTGCGGAGGAGTGAGCCTGGCCCCCTGCACTCCGGGCGGCCTCGGCCTCTCGCTCACGCGTCCCGCGTCCGATTTTGTCCTGGGGCCTTTTTAAATAAACAGGATGCGTCGGCAGCAAAAACAGGCAGCAGCGATGCTGAGGAGGAGGAGGAGGAGGAAGGGCGGTGCGGGGTTAGAGCGTCTGACCTGGGAGGGAGGGAGGGAGGGATAGCCCTGCCCTCTGCCACAGGCATCTTCCCCGGCCTCGGGCACATCCCTTCGCCTCGTGTGCAAGGTGAGGAGCACGTACCTGGTTCACCTCTGGGAGGTGCAGCGCCTCATGGCCAGGATGGCGAGGTGTGGGTGGAGAGAGGCCGAAGCTTGCCGGGAGCTCGGAGCAGTTTTGGTGCCGGCCTTTGGCGTGTCCGCTGAGGGCTGACCCACCTGCCAGTCCGCCTCTAGCCGGGGCGGTGTGAATCACAGCGAAACATCAGCTGCTCATTGGGGAAGCATTTCCTGGCCCGTCACGCTTTGGGATGGCGTCCCGTCCCTTGAATCATGCAGAGCTGGTCCGTGTCCAGCACTAAGAATAGCCTCCCCACACAGCGCGGGGGCAGCGCCGGCAGCGGGGACTGGCCAGCCCAGGGTTCCTGCCGTGCCTTGCTGCCCCTGTGCCATGGCACGGCCCCATTCCCGTGCCAGTGTGGGGTTTGGGGTGGGCACACCTTGGCTGTGCCTTCCTGCCCTTGTGCCATGGCACGGCCCCATTCCCGTGCCAGTGTGAGGTTTGGGGTGGGCACACCCTGGCCGTGCCTTCCTGCCCTTGTGCCATGGCACGGCCCCATTCCCGTGCCAGTGTGAGGTTTGGGGTGGGCACACAGCAGCTGCTGTGGTCGATGGTCCCCTCTGTGTGTGCCATTTGTAGCTGAGCTCTGAAATGGCTTCGTTCAGCACCAGGGCTGGGTGCTCAGTGCCAGCCCCACAGCTCCCAGCACAGCATGTGCTCAGTGCCAGCCCCACAGCTCCCAGCCCAGCATGTGCTCAGTGCCAGCCCCACAGCTCCCAGCACAGCATGTGCTCAGTGCCAGCCCCACAGCTCCCAGCCCAGCATTTGCTCAGTGCCAGCCCCACAGCTCTCAGCCCCACAGCTCCCAGCCCAGCATGTGTTCAGTGCCAGCCCCACAGCTCTCAGCCCCACAGCTCCCAGCACAGCATGTGCTCAGTGCCAGCCCCACAGCTCCCAGCACAGCATGTGCTCAGTGCCAGCCCCACAGCTCCCAGCACAGCATGTGCTCAGTGCCAGCCCCACAGCTCCCAGCACAGCATGTGCTCAGTGCCAGCCCCACAGCTCCCAGCACAGCATGTGCTCAGTGCCAGCCCCACAGCTCCCAGCACAGCATGTGCTCAGTGCCAGCCCCACAGCTCCCAGCACAGCATGTACCCCTGGCTGTGATGTTAGGGGGCCCTCCATGAGCAGAGCAGTTTCCTGGGGTGTTTGGCAGGTGCCCTGCTCTGCAGCCAAGCTCTAGTACAGGAGATAAGCCATCACTGTGGGCTTGCCAGGGTTCAGATCAGCATTTGGCTGGGAGCCTTTCCTCATGAAGACATGAGCACAGCCTTGGGTGGAGCTGGGTCAGTTTTCCCACCATGGCCTCACGGTGATGATGCTGCCCATTTTATGTATCTCACCTGGCTGACAGGTGAGACCTGTCCTGTCTGTCCTGCTGGGTGCTTATTCCACCTGGCTCTCGCTCCTGGTATTGGGCACCCAGCCGTGGCCAGAGCAGGGCAATCACTAGAGGGCAACCTTGGATTGAGATGTGCCTCTGCACTGGGAGAAACCTTAGCTTGATGTCCTACCAGGCTGGGCTTGAAATGTTTGGGAGGAGAGGGATGTGCAGTGGCCCACTGAAGCCAGCCCAGTGGGGTTTGCCCATCCTGAACACACAAGTTTGGCAGATGCCTCTGCAGGGAAGCACTTGTGCTGCTGTGTGAGCCAGCAAGGGCACTCTTCTCTCTCCCTGCCTTCCTGCTCCTGGGTTTGCTACAGGGAGCTCCTTGGCATTGCTGCCATTCCAGCCTGCTCCTCTGGGGAGCTCAGGCTGGCAGCCCCTTAGTTCAGACAAATGTAGAGATAGGATAAGATGATGCTGAACCTTTCTTGGGACACTCACTCCAGCCTGAAGCTGGGGCAGGTACTTGGGCATTCACAGTTGGGTTTAAATCTGAAGGAGAGCTGAGATCTCTGGGATGCAGGTTTACCCCGTCCCTCAAAAGAAAATATTTGCAATTGTGTGGTAGAAATACTGTGAACCTCCCATGGCTCCCCTCCCTTGCCAAAGCCTTTGGTGAGGGGATTGCAGATGGATGATGATGGCCAGGGCTGGGGCAGAGCCTGTCCTGGTGCCTGCCCAGCCCTTGGAGGTCACAGACCTCACCTCACACCTCAGGGTGTCTGTCTGGCTGAACCCACACTCAGGGTTCACCACGGAGTGACTCAGAGTCAGAGAGTTCAGAGCAGTGCTAGGGAATGCACATGATGGATGCCCTTTGCTCCTCTGAGCCAGAGCACTTCCCCACCTCCTGTTCCAGCTTGTCCACTGCCCTCCTCCTGCTCCCCTGGCCTGGGGCTGGCAAGGGCAGTGCCCAGTACACTGGGGATGGCACTTCCCTGGCCACTTGCTGCATGACACAGCCTGTTCCCCAAGCTTTAGTGATCTGGGGACTTCAGAAAATCCTAAGCAACCAAGTGCTCATCCCAACTGTTCCTGACTCCCTCTCCCCTGGGAGCTCCCAGCCTTGCATCCCACGGAGCAATTCCCAGAGCAGCTGGAGTGTGAGCTGATGCACTGCAGTTGTGTTCTGCACTGTGCAGAGGTGCTCCAGGGGCTGGCCAAGTGTGCCAGCAACCTGATGGCACAGCTGCCTCCTTCTGTACAAGGAGGAACTGAAAGTCTGTGGGGTTTCAGTGATGGTTGTGCCTGGGTTTTAAGGACTTTTGTTCAACCAGGGCCTGAAAGAATCAGCAGTTTTCTCATTAAACTGCTCCATTTGACAGCTCCACGCTTCTGGATTTAGCAGCAGCTCATTGGGTCAAAGAGCTGTGCTTGCACCCAGTGCTGCTGCTGCAGGATGCCCATGTTTGAAGCAGCCTCCCAGTTCTGCAGACTGGGATCAGGCCAGTCCTACAGGCTCAAGGGATGTGAGGACACCTCATCTGTGCTTGCTGTATGGCTGCATGCCAGCCAGACCAGCCACCTTCTGCTGATAAATCCGTTCTAAGGCAATTTTACTCTCCATTGCATCACCAAGCCCTTTCCCAAGGGGTGGTGGAAGCCCTGCAGGCTGGGCAGGGGCCGGGTGAGCCCGGGTGGGTTTCCTGGAGCAAGCAGCCTTGCATTAGCCAGGAGCAGGATGGTTTAATAAATCATTTCCGTCTCTAATTTCTACTTCTCTATTCACTGCCTCTCATTTGCTGGTCACCAGAGAGAACGGAGGTCAGGGGAACCAGGCCTCCACAGCAACCTCCTTCCTGCAGCTGTTGAAACAAAATCCAGAACTGCAGTAATCACTGTGTCCCTCCCTGGGGTACCATGGTGCCTTGGTCTGAGCAGCAGCAGCAGCAGCATTGGGGTGGCTGGGCTCACAGCTGAAGGTGCCAAGTGGTAAAGAGAGGGCAGAGAGGGCACCTTCCCTGCTTGGTGATACAGAGCCACAAACATTCCCCGTGGGCTGTGTCAGATGCTTGGGAAAAAGATCAGAAGCGTTGATATTGCTGAGCCTCGGGGTGTCACCGGTGCCCTGTCTCCTTCATGCTCCAGCAAAATGCATCCACTGGCTGCAAATCACCACCCATGTGGCCAAGCCAGAACAGGAAGGTGGTTATCACCTCCCTGCCTTACCCCCACATCGGATCCTTGCTTGTTGCCTGATCCCAGAGGAGCAGCTGGGGCTGTCCCACTGCCTGGAGCAGGAGCCAGAGTGCAGCTGCCAATGCTGATCCTGAGCTACCTCTGATCTCCCTGGAAAGCTTTGGCCCCTGTGGCCTCCACCAGTGCCCTGCCTGCACCCTCTGCCTGCAGCTCTTTCCTCTTGGCTGCTGGCCCCCAGCATTGTTTCACAGCAGTTGTTTGGGTTGGCCCAGGTGCTGCCCTGTGTCCACCTCAGCGCTCAGGGCTTGGTTTATTTTACGTCCTTTGTTTTGCAGCAGCAGCAAATGCCCCGGAGCAGCCAAGAAGAGAAAGATGAAAAAGAGAAAGAAAAAGAGAAGGAGGGAGAAAAGGAAGAAGACAAGCAGGAAGCAGAAAATGACAAAGAAGAACTGACAAAGTAAGGATGACCTTCCCTGCCTGGCTGCAGTGTGGAATGTGGTGATGGGATGCAGCATAGTCCAGGGCTGCCTGACCCTGTGTGTGCCCCCCTCACCTCCTCTGCAGGGAGGGAAAGGCAGAGTCTCCTCTTCATTCCTGCTCCAAAACTGGGAAAGCAACATTATATGAGTTTGTTTTTTTTTTTTTTTAATATTAACCCAATCAATCTGCAAAGCTCCTGTGATCCTCCAGCTTGTTTTGTTGTTACAAGAGCCTCTGGGAGCTGGAGGAGCAATCCTGGTGCAGCAGAGTGTGGCTCTTCACCTTTAGTGTTATTGATGTCAACGTGAGCACTCCCAGATGAGGAGCTGCAGCCAGCCCTGCCTCCCTCACACCGAGCATCAGCGCCGTGGCAGGGGAAGGTTGGCACGCAGACCGCTCGCTATCTGTAATGGGCTTAATACTTGGTTTAAAAGAACATCTGGCTTCATTATATCCAGGCTGCAAAGACATTTACCAGCAGGTCCCTTTCAGGAAGATAAATGAGGAGGAGGCAGGGATGAATTTGAATGGTCTGGTATTAAACCTGTCTCTGTCAGGTCTCTGCGTGCACTTGGTGGTGGAGCTGCAGCCAGCTGCAGAAAGAAAACCCCACCACAAATCACCCCACTGCCAATCCCAGCCAGGAAAAGAGCCTGCGTCTGCAAAAAAACCTGCAGACCTGCCCCCCTAAAAAACCAACAACAAAAAGAAAAAACCCCCAAACACGTGCAGAGAAATAATTGCTTGACCTAAAAATCAGACCAACCAAACAACATTTTATTTTTTATTTTTTTCCTTCTCTCCCTGTTTTCGCAGGGACAAGAACGACGACACATCCGGAGAAGACAACGATGAGAAAGAGACGGTCACGTCCAAAGGGCGCAAAACCGCCAACAGCCAGGGCCGGCGCAAGGGCCGCATCACCCGCTCCATGGCCAACGAGGCCAACAACGAGGAGGCAGCCACGCCCCAGCAGAGCGCCGAGCTGGGTAGGTGCCAGGGCACCAGGGGACGCTGCCCCGGGCTGGGATTTTGGGGTCTCCATTGTGCTGGGATGGGGCGGCGCCCTGCTCTGCTCCCCGCTCACATTTCTTTGTGAAATCCTCCTTTCTGGGGAGTAGCAGTGATGGTGCTCTCTGTCACGTGGATTGCTCAGTGTGGTTCACTAGGATAAGTTGGGGTATTTGTAAGCCTGGGCTTTCCTGGCTGAGCGTTAATGGGTTTTAGGGCATTAAAGGAAAAGTGTTGCAAGAGACAAAAAGGGAAGCCTTCCGTTTTAGCAGTGCTTTGGCAAGGCTTGTGTCCCTCCTGCACTTGGAGCTGGTTCCCTTTGTGGCTGCTCCAGCTTCCCAGTCCCGTCAACCTCTGCACAGGACCCTGCTCTGCCCTCCCAGGCTTGCCTGTTTCCCTGCCACTTTTCCTACCTGCTCTGTTTTCAAATTCATCTGGAGCCCGAGCAGCTGCAGCCTGTGGGATTTGCTCCTCCTTGGGCATTGGGCTGGTCCCTTTCCATCCATGCCTGATGCAGCAAAGGGTGCTGCCTATACTGTGACATCCAGGCAGTGCACCAGCCATAGCCATGCCACACTGCCATGCTGGCCTTGGGCTAGATGGGAATTCATGGCAGCATCCCCAGCCCCACATTGGGCACATCTGCCTCTGGCATTTGCAGCATCAGTAGTTGCCACCCCAGGGAGCGAGCTCATGTATTGGCTTACAGAAGCCAGTACATTGAGGAATTTGGCTGATTTTCCTATATTTCCTACTCTGTCAAAGTACAGAATTACTGCTGTGCTACCTAAGGCAGGTAAAAATAAAAGCAGGGTGACTCCTCTCGGTTTCCTTGCTCTGCAGTTTCTTGCCTGTGCTGTTCCATGTGCTATAAATCACGCGGAGGTGTTTCGCCTCCCTGTTCTCTGCTGACAACTGGCTGAAGCCTTGATTGCGAGCGCTCTGTTTTCATACAGGCGATATAAATAGTCCCCAGCACAACAGAGCCCTGCTCTCTCCCTCCAACTTGTTCAGCAGTGCTGCAGAGAAGCAGCAGATAATGCCAGTAACTTAGATGGGGTTTTTTTATCCTGGTATCTCAGAGTCCTTGATAAACTTCACTGCGAACACAGAGGAAAGCCTTTAGACCATGTTAAATCGGGAAAAAGAAATGGATCAATTCCAGTGACATATCTGAGCAATTGATTTCACTTTATGTCTCTCCAATAGCGCTTTAATTTAGGTTGGCTAAGAAAGTTATTGCATTTTAAATACCAATTGAACATTAAAAAACAGCACAAAACCGTATTGTGGTTTAACTGCAGCGTGCCGGAGCTCCCTGTAGGCATCTGTTTCATAACTGCGCAACCTCAGGCAGTGCCATTAATCAAACCAAACGGGCCGTTCCTGTGACATTTCTGTGCCATACAATAACAGCCATCACCAGCTGAGCCCAGCGTTGGGGCATGAGTGTTGGTTGTGTCTCCAGCTCTGCCCGCTGCCAGGGGAAGCGGTGAGGGATCGATTTCCCTCCCTCCTGGCTGGTGTCCCGGGGGCGACACGGTGCTGGGGGAGGCAGTGACCTGGGCTGTGTTCAGAGGTGACACCTGCACTCGTGCTCAGCCAGCTCTGAAGGAGATTCTTCTGTCCAGCCCTGTGGGCACTGGAACCCGCACTGCCCTCCCACAGGGCTTCTTGTAGAGCTTCTTGAAGATCCTTCCTTCTCTCCTTGCCTGTATTCTTTATCCTGAACCTATCAGCCTGTTTTCCATTTTGAAAGGACACTGTCAAAACATCTCTCATCACTGTTGAAATAATGCTTTGCCTGTTGTTTAGAGTAATAACCCCTTGGCAGCCTGAGCCGGAAATCTGTTTCCTTACCGAGTTGTTTTTTGTCTCTGACTCACACCCCAGTTTGTTATTGTAGGGTTTGCTCTGTGCCAGGCTGCCAGCAGGACTGGTGCATAGCGAAGGCTTTATGCAGGACCTCGGTGTCCCCAGCACCTGCTTGGGGTTGGGGAGAGAGGCAGCATCAGATGCTGACACCTCCTGGCTGGAGCAGCATGTCCCCTTCGCCGGGCACTGCTCCAGACAGGCCCCCAGTGCTGCTGCAGAGGCTCGGAGGTGTTGTCCAGGGATGGCACAGAGGGAGCCCGTGGTCACACAGCCAACACCCCTGACAGATGCACTGAGCCAAAGCCACCACTGAGGTGACGCTGTTTGTCCGTCGCTGACGGTCCCACCCTGTGTCTGCCTCCTCCAAAGCACACAGCCACAGCCAGCTCCATCTTAGCTACCTGTGGTTGGGCCAGGGTGTGTGGCACCAGCAGCTGCCACTCTCAGACTGTCTGGTTTTGCTTCTAGGCCCAAAGTGGAGATTTTGCATCACTGAGGGGATGTTGTATGTGGGGTACTGTGGCCTGGAAAAGCCTCACGAGCCCGCACCGTGACAGCCTTTCTTGTGGGAGCACTTTTGCACTGCATGGGGTTTTGTCATGCCTCCAGGCAGCAGGGCATGGACAGGGTTTGGGTGTTGGGACACCTCCTCTGAGCTCACTGGGCTTGCTGGATCCTGATCATAGCTGACTACTCTCTTTTCTTCTTCCTTCCCAGCGTCCCTGGAAATGAATGAGAGCTCTCGCTGGACCGAAGAGGAGATGGAGACAGCTAAAAAGGGTGAGACACTCATTTTCTTTCTTTTATCGGCTGTGCTGGAGCTAACCCAGCAATTGGGGATGGAAAGAATCTGACTTTGGTGCAGTGTGGTGGGTCCTGAGCTGTGGGGCCGGATCCTGCCTGTCCTGCTGTTGGTTTGTTCCCAGTGCGCCTCAGGGAGAGTATGGGGAAGGCAGGGAATGGTGCAGGGAGCGTGCTCAGCTTCTCCAGCCCTGGGAGCTGTGCCAGCACCAGGGATGCCTGGGCTGTGGCTGGAGCCATGTGTGTCCCACGAGGCAGGAGTTGGCTGTAGGAAATGGGGAAGACACCATTGCAGTGTTGGAGCTGCTGGTGCCTGTATGGGGCGTAGTTTCACCCCACTCTCTGGAGCTTTATGGCCTCAGTGTGATGTTCCAGGCACACAGAGAGTGTCTGCCTGTGTTCACAGCTCAGGGATTCAGGGGGTGAAGCCCAGCACTCCGCAGGCACGTGTTGGGGAGCTCTTGAGAGCCGGGGCTGCAGGCAGCATGGGGTGACTTTACATCCTGGAGCTGATTCAGAGCCTTTGCTGAGACCGTTTTTAAAAAGTGCTGAGTGTAGCACAGCCCTTCTTGCCACTTCCCCTCCTCGTGCCGCTCCTGCGCCAGCTCTTTCACTGCTTTAATTTTTTGCCAAAGTCGCGTCCTGTTGATGGGCTGTCGAGCTCACGTCCCCAGCCCGCCTTGCGTTGCTGCCGACTCTCCTGGCCCGGAGAGGATTGTAAATGGGAAATTAAAATGGAAATGAGAGCCGTTGGGGGATGGCAGAGGCAAAGAGGCGTGTTAGCAGGTTGGGCTCAGCTTGGAAAATGCACCTGCTGCTGGGATGGTGATTACACGTTCTGGAGCGCCGGCTGCCCAGGTGCCGCTGGGAGCTGTGGACTTGGATTACTTTGCCTGTGAATATCCCAAAGTGTTTGGCTCGCTCGCCTTTAAGCTGTTCCAACCCTCTTTTACAACCCAGTGCCAATCCTGTGCATTGCTGAACAGGGCTCTCTGTAGTCACAAAACTTAATAGATAGACTTTAATCAAGCAAACTGGCCTGGGGCCAGGTAATGGGGTGAGCAGATGCTGGCAGGGGAGGGTCATTGGAGGGATCTTTTCTGAGCACTGCTTTATTTTGGAGATCAGCATCTGGTTGTTAAAAAGTGCCTCTTGTTTTGTGCTGGAGGTGCACTTAAGGAGTCTCAACACCAGCTGCCAAAGCCTGTGTGAAGGAAGGATGAAGCGTGGGAGCATGCAGCACTATTCCAGCCCAGGGGCCAGGAGGAGGCAGGGAGATTTGCTGGTGTGAAGCCCAATGGCTGATTGTTTCTCCCTTCATTACAACCTGGGAAACTGAGATTGCAACACCAGACTTCTACAGAAAAGCCAAATTCCCCTCTGCCAGGAAGCAGCCGCTCTAATGCTTCTAACTGGCTGTGTCTGGCATTTCCAGGGACCTCGGTGGTGGGGGTTTCCAGCTCACAGCAACTGTGAAACTCCGGAGCTAACCTCAGAGGCTGGAGGAGGTGGTGGCAGAGCTGCTGCCAGCATGGCTGGGCAGGGGCAGAGGGAGTGGTGGCCTGCTCAGAGATACAGGCACATGGGGACTCAGCCACCCAAGGCTCCTCCTCCATACTGGTACCAGTAAGAGCCCGTAGCTGGCTGCTTTAGGGAGTTCAGCAAGATGTGAGTCCCAGGGAAAGTCAGCCCTACCACCCCAGAGTTTTTTGGCAGATGGGACAGTTGGTGACTTCTGCTCCTAGCGCTTCCAACCAGGAGATCAGCCCAGCCCTGCTGCCCACCCCTGGGATGCCTGTGTGTGGCATGAAACTCCATGTCATTTGTGTTCAGGGAGGTGAGAGAAAACAGCCCTGGGACAGAGAGACAGCAGAGCTGCCTGCTCTGCTCCAGTCACAGGGCTGCACAGGGAGTTTCCATCAGAAGGCAGGATTGTGTCTGCCAGGGGAGACAGCGAAGGGGAGTACCGTGTTACTAAACTTGAATAGGGGAACAAAAACCTAGCGAAAAGGAAAGTTCTTGGTTAATGACACTTCCATTATGCAATACACTTCGATTCAGTAGTCTGTCAAAATGTGCAGAGGTTGGGATAACGATGGGGGGATGTGTTTTTCTGATACTATCTCCTTGTGCCAGGGCTGTGATCCTTAGAGCAGGAGTTGCTGGAGGATTTCCCCTTCCCTTCCCAAGCTGGGTATCAGGCAGCACCCACAGCTTTGCTGCTGGGCAGGGTGCAGAGGCATTCAGCAGCAGGATGGGGCTGCTCCTTAAAAGGCAATGCTGAGGCAGCTCCTGCCTTGGGGGACCTGCTGGATGAGCCCTGGCAGGCAGGAGTTCAAGGTGGGCTGGAAGGGCATCTGTGAGCACCAGCCGCAGCAGTGGGTGGGTTTATTGTCCCTCCAGCCCCTCCAGCAAGTGTCACCGCTAATGCCAGAGTTTCAGGGCAGCCACAGCCGCCCTGGAGCTGAACTCGATGAACCGGGAGGTTTCGACATGACCTTTGTTAGTCTTTAGAGTCTGGTACCTGTTCTCGCCCAGCTCGGGGTTTTCCCCTGGCGTCTAACAAGTGGTTTTGTTCTTTGAAAAGAGGCGGCTGCAAGCAGCAGGTTCTTGCTGAGGTCCTCCCTGCCTTGCCCAGGCTCTGTGCTCCTTGTCCTCAGGGCACAGCCAGCCTGGGGCTCTCTGTGCCTTTTCCCACGGTGAGGATAAGGAGAGGCCACAGGATGGAGTCAGCGTGATGAGGAGAGGAGGGTTGGGCACGAATGTAAATACTGATGACAGAGAGTTAAATAACCCATGAAAACTCCTATATAGTTCCTTTTGGGTAGGTATAAAAAATTCCCTTGGATACTGAAGGCATTCTTAAAAATGCTTATTTTCAGTGCTGCCAACGATTCATCTGAGTTTTGGACTGACCTGAACCATTTTTTTCCCATAAAATAAAGTCAGCCACCTTGCATCTCCTTTGAAATGCAGCAGCTGGCTGGGTGATGCTGGGGAGCTGGCAGCTCCATACCTTCCTCCTTTTGTCTCCCCTGAGCTCATGCTGGAGCCTTCCCTTCTCCCATCAGAGGTATTTACAACTGTAAAAACCTGCTGATAGTAGTAGTAAAAGTGGGCTGGAGAAACTGGTTTGCAGTCCATGCCCGTCACTGCACATTTTCCTTCTGGGTGGCCTTGGGGTGGGACGTGCCTTGGGGTGTCCCACTCAGGTGTCCTCTCGCCAGGCAGGGCGCAAGGGGAGCCCAGCCTGGCCATCCCAGTGTCCACAGACAGAGTGCTCTGTGTGCCTGGTGTTTGTTGTGAGCTCTGTGCAACGTGACATGGTAAAAATTACCAGGATGGGGCACACTGGGTGCCATGAGGGCACAATTGTAAAGGTGTAAATTAGCCATACTTGCCCAGAGTGAGGCTGTGGTTGACTGCAGTCCCATCCCTGCTGTCCCAGGCTGATGTTTGGCTGCCTTTCAGCCAAGGTGTTACCCAGGACTGTGCTGTGGTGCCAGTGCCCACCGTGCCCCCAGAGCTGCACTTTCTGCCACCATTGGCTGAATGTTTCTCGAGTGTGTAGGAGCAAACTGCGAGGATTTGCTTAGTGAGTGTCAGTGAATGGAATACAAAAGGCCTGTCAGGAGGAACTGCTGGGTAATTACTATAATTTGCTGCCTACATTTTAATTTTGAGTATTATTTTTTCAACAATAAGGGAGCGGGAATAGTATCTGAACCAGGTGAAAGAAGAGAGCTGGGCCTGCCAGCAGTGGCTGCTCCACATGTACTCACTGCCATGCTGGACCAGAGGGGATAGCAAATCTCCAGCAGGCATCCTGAGGGGGACTCTGTCCCCTGGTGTCAAAGGATAGGACACAGCATAAAAGAAAGGCTGTGGCAAGAGTAGTAAAACCAGGCAGGTCTGTGATCAGGGCACAGGTTTTGCAGCAGGTGGATGCAGTGGTGTAGGAATTTTCTGTTTCAAAGGGGAGACTTGGGAGTTGAGGGTCCCCAGCCAGGGCCGGCAGAGAGGGGACAGCACTAGAGCTGAGCTGGTCAGGGGTCCCAACTCCTTGCTGGTCATGTACCCACACCTTGTTTGGTGACACTGCCTCCCTGCAGGGAAGTGGCAGGATGGGTGTGAAAGGTGCTGGAAGTTCAGCTCCCTTGTAGCTGTGGGACACATCAGAGGCGTGCTTGTGTCCAGTCACCAAATGAGAGGTCCACTGGGAGCATGGCAGGCTGGTGCCAGCATCACCTGGAGGAAGGAAGGGTATCACTCACCAAGGAAGGTAGGAAGGGCATCACCCACCATGGTAGCAGGGGCACACTGGCTGCCTGTGCCATGGTCCCTCCAGCAACATCCCAGCACGTGGGGGAATGTGGGCTCACCCCCAGCCATCCCCACTGCTTCCCTTGGCACATGGCCCTGCAGAAGTTACTCACCTCTAAACCACCCTGGGGTTAGTTCAGGGAAGCCATGCAGACCACGCTTTCGGGATGCCTTGGGTGGTGTCGCTGACTCCACAGGGCTGGTCCTTCTCCAGAACAGGATTGCAGCACATTTTGGCTGTGCCGTAGCCAGAACTGGCTCCGTGCTCGCTCCCAGGAGGGTGTGTGGGCACACGAGGTACTGAAGGATCACACCAGGTCCCGTCGGGTGTAGGAATGATATCACTTGGTTTTTCCCCTATAACCTTGGTCTGTTAATCCGCGTGAGCTCCCATTAAGGGACCCTTTTACGGGCTCTCTCCGCCCTCACCAAGCCCACGGTGGAGCTGGGCAGCAGGAGAGCCGTGGAATGTCTCTGGTACAAGCCCCCACCTGCAGAGAGCCGAGGGGGTGCGATCCACAGCCCTCTCCTGCCGCGCTGCCCCTCCAGCTTTCCTCTCACTTGCCCGAGATGCTGAGCACAGTACCCCGTTCTCCGAGCTCCTCTTCCTCCCAAAGCCTCCACTTGCTGTGCGGGAGCAGAGGCCCCGTTCTGGCCATGGTGACACCGGTGCCAAACCTCCCTCCATCTGTCGCTCCAGTGCCCGGGCAGCAGCTGCGGGGCCGCGGTGTCCTGGGGCGCCCGTCGGTGCCACACCGGGCTCGCCGGCGCGCACGTCCCCAAAGAAAAGCGCCTTTGATTCCACTTGAGAGCGGAGAAAACTATTAGCCAAGCTTTGTTTTCCTGGATCCCTCCCCCTGCCGCTGACATTCAGCCGAGAGCGAGGGAGACAGAAAGTGAGCGAGGGAGGGCGGGAGCGGGTGCCAAGCGCCGCACCCCTTGTCAGCTTGGGTCAGCGCCACGTTCGTTATTAATGCTCTGTCTAGAGGTCACATTCAGATGCAACGAGCCCCGGGTCAGCCAGAGGAACAGATTAGAGCTTGCTCGCCGCTCCGCCACATACCGACGGCACCGGCTCCGCGTCCCCGGGCTGGCAGGAGCGGAGCTGCCGCGCTCCCGCCCCTTCGCTTTTCTCCTGCCTTTTTTTTTTTTTTTTTTTTTTTTTTTTTTTTTTTTTTTTTAAATTATTATTATTTCTTGGCAACGTCGGGCATCTCCTGAAACTCCACAGTCTCCCTATAGCCCCGAGCTGCTGAGCAAGGAGATGAGGTAGGGGAGAGAAAATACTGGCGGCGCTTCCATCCACCTTAACGAGCGCGGCTGCAGCCGGCTGGAACGCTCGGGGAGCGAGCGGCGGGGAGCGGAGAGCGCTGCTGCCTCCGAAGGGAAGAGCGCTGGGGCCGGAGCATGTGTTCCCACCAACTTCTGCCATCGGGGTCAGGACTCTGCCGCCTGTGACCTGGTTTCCAGCCTCGCTGCCCGTTTGCTCGCCGCTGCCGGCCGCCCATGGCTCTGAAATCCTCTCGCCCCCAGGATTTAAGGAACCGGCTTTGCTTTCTTCTCTGTCTCCGGCTGCTGCGAGGGAGCGAAAGCGAGATGCGTGGGGAGGGTGTGAGCGGAGCACTCGCAGCGCTTTGCCGCGGGCTGCCGTGCCCGGGGGGGCTCTGAAGAAGTGCCCTGACAGCCGCGTCCTCCGCAGCCCACCCGCGGCACGCTGCGGGTGTGCTCCCTGCCCGCCGGAGCAGCACGTAAGTGGGGTCTGGGGGTCCGAAGGATGGGGTTCACCTCGAGGATGTGTGTGACTGCAGCCCCTGCGTGCGGAGCCCCCGCCCCGAGCCCGGAGCTCAGCCTTCCCCGGGATCTGATAACTCGGTTAGTCATAGTTTCACTCGCGATGCGGAACGAAGGGCTGTGCTGCCGTGCCGGGCAGGGGGAGCAGGCTCTGGGGTGGCTCTGCTCGAGGAGCTCATGGGGTGCCTGCCGAGCCGGGAGCTTACCGGCACGTCCGGGGGTGTCTCACTGGTCCCTCGCGAGTGTGCAGATAACCACAGCGTGGGAAGCAGGTGTTGCTGTTTTGATCTGGTTTCGTGTAGAAGAGTGGCAGGGCTCCCTGCTGGTCCCGCGGGCAGGGGCTGCAGGCAGCCTCCTCCTCCTCCTCCTCCTCCTCCTCCTCCCGAGCAGCGGCCACCTGCCCGGTCAGCTGCAGCTCCTTCAGCAGGGGCACAGCCAGGAGCTGGCATTGCCTGTGGCTGCTAAAGGTCACACCACGCTGGGGACCACTCACAGTGACATCCATCACCCCCCAGCCCCAAGCTCTCCGTGGCAGCTCCTGCTTCCTGGCATCTTTCCTGCCAGAGCATCCGTGCCCGTGGCACATCCACACCGCTGCCAGCGTCTCCGTTCCAGCTTTGCCCGGGGCACACAGTCAGCTGTCACACTTGGTGCTGGGCCACCAGGGTGGTGATGAGCAGAGGGACAGAGCTGCTTGTTTGCCTTGGACGGCAGCAGTGGGTTGTGTCAGAGGGGCTGGGTTGTGACTCTGGGGACTGTCCTGTTTTCCCCTGCGGCATTCAGCAGCGGCAGGGGGAGGATTCCTGCCCTGCTCGTTGCCTCAGGATTGGTGGCCGGATGTGATTTTTTTTTAATCTTTTTTTTAAGAAGTCCCAGCCCATCAGCGGGGTGACAGAGGTCGTGGGTTTGGCTGAGCGAGGCTGGGAGTTGCAGAGTTAAAGCTCAAACTTGTTTCTTGGCTTGCCAGGGCCTTTCTGGTGCTCAGTGCATGTGATGCCTCGTACATGCAATTTGATAAGCCTGGTGCTGGGACGGGCAGGATACAGGCACCAGCTGGATGTTAACTCCTGCTGTGCTGGGTGCTGCTGGCTTTCTCTGGGACCTGGGAACCAGGGAGGGGGAATTCATCTTTCTGGGGGTCCATGGTGGCATCTACTCCATGAAGCCATGCCCTCAGCCCCCACACTGTGCCTTGCCCTTGCACAGAACAGATCCTGGCTGGGGGGCAGGATATAAATATTATAAAATAATAAAATAATTAATATAAAACCATTCTTTGGGCCTGCTTGCATGTGGTTGTGCTGAGATCAGCCCATCCCCTGTGGTTTGTTGTTGGGCTGGCACTTTAGGGCCGGGCTGACACATGGCAGCAGCTTGGCAGGAGGCTGGCAGCAGGGCTGGGGCACAGCTGCCGTGTTCCCAGGCACAAACAGAGCCATGCCAGGAGCCCCAGCGTGGCACCCACCATGGTCCCAAGCCCCATGGTGTCAGAGCAGCCAGGGAGGGGCTTGGATATGGAGCCAGTGGTCAGTGCTACTCCAAATCACACAGGGATCTGGCAGAAAGTTGCTCAGCAGAGAAAGATGGTCTTAGCAGGTTCATTCTCTGCTGGCTTTCATCTTGGAGTTGCATTTCTGTGGCAGTATAGTAACTCTGGACTTATAGACTCTGCCTCCTGTGCCCTCACAAGGTGCAGGGAAGGGCTAGGGAGCTGTTGGCCTGATAGTGGCATCACATGGGCAGTCAGGAGCAAGGCAGGCTGGCAGTGTCCCACAGGCTGCTGGCAGCTCCAGCCCCACAAGACACCACACAAAGGACCAGCCACACAGCAGGAGTAACCACAGGCAGTGAGGCTTTACTTCCCAGAAAGCCTGGATGGTTCTTTCACAGGTCACCTCCAGGAGCCTGAGGTGCCACTGCACCCATCCCTGCACTGTGGTTGTAACTCCTGCCTCCATCTGCAGCACCAGGGGTGCCCAGATACCCCTGCAGAGATGGCAAGGACTGTCTCCTTCCTCCTCCTGCTGGGTTTGCCCCATGTTCGGGTGGCACCATCTGACCAGGATTGCCAGTCCCTGGCGTGGTGCCTGACCTGGGAAGCTGCTTTTGCTCATGAGCCTGTGATCAGCACTAATCCCCTGGCACGCCTCTTCCAGCCAGGGACATCACCTGGGCTTCCCTGCCAGCATGCTGCTGCTTACCTGCCTGTGATTCCTCCACTTCCCAGCAGGGCTGTGTGCCTTGCCACACCTCTTGAAATCCTCACTGGGGCACAGGACGGTGGGAAGAGCCTTTGCTTCATGTAAGGGGCTGAGAGCAGTTGTCCCAAGTTCTCCTGGGCTTGCCAACACCTGCTGCAGCCATCCCAAAGGAAAGGCAGCACCACTCATGACTGCTGAGACAGGGCTGTGGGATGTATTTTATTGCAGACAGTCAGCATAGTGCCTTTTTTCCCTTTGGAAAGAAAAACAGGCTCTCATAGGTCATCCCCTGGCCTGGAAGCCATTCAGACAGGTGCTAGTGACCATATTGTTCCTGTGGAGTTTGGCTTGCACGGAGGAGGTTTCCCATCCTGTGTGGATAATGCTGCCCTTGTGTGAGTGCAGCTGGTGCTGAACCTTTCTGCTCTGTGCCTCCTCCCACTGCAGGTCTCCTTGAGCATGGGCGGAACTGGTCGGCCATTGCCAGGATGGTGGGCTCCAAGACCGTGTCGCAGTGCAAAAACTTCTACTTCAACTACAAGAAGAGGCAGAACTTGGACGAGATCCTACAGCAGCACAAACTGAAAATGGTGAGAGCACTGTCCCAGCCTGCACTGGGCACTGTGGATGTTTCCTTCCCGCAGCCAGGGCGGGTCTGTGTCACGCTGGGTGAAAGCTGTGGGGACTGTGGGGCGGCACAGGGAAGGGTTGTCCCCCCTTGTGTCCCTGGGAGGTCTGGAGAGGCAGAGCTGCTGCGTGGGAGATGCCTGGGTGTCTGGAGCATGGCTGGTACGCAGGGAGATAAGGAGCAGGAGGAGGAGCAGGGCTGTGCTGTGTTGGCCAGGATGCAAGTTCTGATGGCTGTGCAAATACTTCAGCCCTGGTGAGATTGTGATGTTCCACCCTAGTGAGCAGAGAGCCCAGCTGGGCCACAGGGGTCTGTGCCTTGCTGGTTCTGCAGCTAAACTGCTTTGGTTTGCCCCAGAGAAAATCATGGATTTAGGACAATGGGAGGAAAGCCTGGCTATGAAAGAGGATTTCTTCAGCACTGCAAGCTGATGTGCACACCTCTCCGTGCCTCAGTTTCCCCTTAAGAAGGGGTAAATGCTGTTTCTTTCCTGGCATGTGGTGCAGGGTGTGAATGTAGTGGGGCTTGTTTGGTGTTCTGGAGATAGCCTGGACTGCTAAGAGACACTAAAGATTATAATTATTTCATTTGTAGAGTATCCTGGGGTTCCCAGTTTCTGGCTAATAGAATTCACATGGCTAAACCCCCAAGGGGTGCTTTGAAAATGCAAAGGACAATGTTCAATGCAGGAATCTTTCCAAGCAAGCTATTACAGCAAGAGTAAAAAGAAAGACAGGAAAACATTCAATGACTCACCCAGGAATTTAATATCCTAGTCAGTCTATAGGAATGAGAGAAAGAGAAGACATCGGCGATTCTTTTTTATTAATTCTCTGTGCACAGAGACACTCCTGTGTTCCCATGTTTCACCAAATTGTTTTTAGAAACAAAGCAAACAAACTATATAAAAGACCCCCAGACCCATATAAAGACTGGAATGAAATATTCTGTGAAATGTGCATCAAGCCCTCTGAATATAAAAAGTTACATTAGAAAGATATCATTGTTCATTACTGGGGAGAATCTGAAATAAGATCATACAGCTTTGCTGGCACTGGAGCCGGTGTGTATTAATTTACTCTGCTCCCTAATGTTGCAGAAATTATATCACGGAAGTGTTTTTCTGCAGAACCACATTTTTCCCTGCATCCGTCCCTCCAAGGCAGCCGCTAGACTTCTCCAGTCTAATTGCTCACTCTCACTTGCAGTTTATATCAGCATCATCATTTTATTTTTCGAGCATTGGAGGCTGTGGGATTCGGTCGTGGAGAAGAACAATGAACATTCAGCTGTTATTTATTGTACTCTATTGTTTTGTGGCAACAGCAGATGCCAGAAAGCTGAATAAAATAAAAGAACAACTGAGATGAAATTGCCATAGACCTTCCTTCCTGACTCCTAAATATAATCCCAAGCAAGCCGAGCCTCTGAATCTCATCCTATAGCCAGTATCAGCTGTGACCTCTGCAGAGGAAGCACGTGGTGAAGCAGTGTGGCATCATTTAGTTTTGCCACAATATCCACAGATGATTCCCTGACCTCAGCACCACCAGCTATTGCTGATCATGTGCAAGGAAATGCAGTGGCTCTGCTTTTCCTCCTCACGCTAAATGAGAGTAAACTTAATTAGCAGATTTCATTCATTTCCCAAATGGGGCTCGTTAATATTGCAGCCTCCTCTTCCAGGTAGGTGTGACAGCAGGATGCAGCGGGGTGCAGGTGACTCTGAGGAGGTGGGGCTGGTGTGGGATGGGAAACAGACACCAAACCAGGCAGCTGCGCCCTGGGACAGGCAGCCTGTCACTGCTGGGGCAGGGTCAGGCCACCTTGAGGCTCCCCTGTATCTGCCCTGCTGTGTGTTTTGGCTTGGCTTCGCCGCTGCGCCGCTCGGCATCAGCGTCACTTAGCCCTGACCTTCTGCACACTGCACTGGCTAATCCTGGCATTTAAGGAAAGCAGGGCATTGGGGTACACAGTGTCCTCAGAGCTGCTCCTTCTGTTAGTGCCTGGAGATTAGGCACTGTCTTCACTGGGATCAGTCTGTGGGGTGATTGGTCTGCTGACTGCTGGGCTTGTTTTGGCTTGTACAGGAAAGAGGGGCTGGTTATCACTGGGGCTGGTCCTGCTTGGAAACAAAGTCCTGTGGACCTCCTCTGAGCAGCATTTCTTTAATTCCTTGCTTTTTTGGATGATGCTGGTTTTGCACAGCAAAACTGCTTCAGGAGTGCAGTTTGGTGGACTCTGCTTCTGGGGAGTGAGTGTGTCTGACTTGCCTTGATCTTGCTGCTAGGATAGGCTGAGCCTGTGGGAGGTTCCCATCAGGATAGTTTCATGTTGGTAGCAGGATTTGGAAGCTGTTTGGGCTGTTGCCAAGGTGGTGAGTGCAGAGAGAGGCCAGATTTGTCAGGAAAGACATTGTGGAGGAGGAGGCGTGGAGTGACCCCTCGTGCAGGGTTCTGTGTCCTTGCTGTGCACGGTGGATATCCTCGGGGCCAGAACTCTTGAGTGCCACCAAGCCCTGGATGCTCCTCAAGAAATACCTGGTGCAAGGTAGAGAGGAGCAAGGCTGCGCAAGGAGTCTGGAGCTGTAGGCGTGATACGAGGCAAAGTGGTGGCCTTGAACACATCTCTGCATGCAGAATCTGCTGCCTGCAGATTTCACATCATTTTCCCTAAATGCCAGCAGTGGGGGCAGCTGGGAGAGGGCCCCCGGTGCCCCTGGGGCTGCTCACTGCTGTGGCCAAGTAGGGTGCTGAGGCAGAGGCTGGTTCCCAGCTCGTTCCCAGCTCGGAGCTGCTCCTGCCCGCGGCTGAGTCACGGACCCGTGAGTAAGAGGCAGAGAAGTCTTTGCCATAGTAACGTCGGCGCTTTGTCAGTGCCTCGGCGTGATGGGGAGCTGCTGCTCCACACGGAACGTGCGGTGCTGAGTCGCTGCCGCGGCTGCCAGCGCCGGCAGCCCCGGGACACCGGCGGCAGGGCAGGGATGGGGATGGGATGGGGATGGGGATGGGGATGGGGCAGGGGAGCCACAGAGCCTGGCCTTCCTCCCGCCGCCTCCCCGTGCCTGCACGCAGCTCAAGTGCCTCTCTTCCCTCTCTCCTGCCCAGTTTGATAAAAATAGATTTTGAGCGAGCAGCGTTTCCAAGCAAAAAAGCAGTTGTATTTGTTTGTTTTATCTGGAAGTTTTCTAAAGGATTGAAAAGTTGGGGGTGGGGAAAGGGGGGACCAGCTCTTCCCAGCGCAGGGATCCAGCAGCAAAGTTAGCGTTTCCACCACGGCTTTATCTTTTCATCCATGTAAATAAACGTCCTACACACGTCACTCATGTGGGGTTTGCAGGGAGAGCCGGAGATGATGAGCCTGTTCCTACTGGTAATATTTACTCAAGCAACAAGAGCAGGAAACAATAGCAAAGCCGAGACTTTTCCTTTAGGTCTGCAGGAGGGAGCAGCTGTCCACACCCTCATGGCTGTGGCACGTGCTCCAGCCAGGGAGGTTGGGGCTGTCTCAGGGCAAGCCAGGACAGCAGGCAGTCACCTCTGGGATGCCATGCTGCACTGAGCTTGCCCACTGTCCAGCGGTGACAGCTGCGCTGGCATGGGAGTAAAGTTCTTTGGCAGCACCTGCCAAAGAGGTCATGAAAGCAGGTGCATGAAAATGTTGGCTGGGCAGTATCTGGGGCATCAGCTTCCTTATCTGCAGATAAGCGTCAAGTGCAGCCACACATGTTTGTGTAGCTCAGGCAGAGCCTGGAAGTGCGCAGGAGCAGCACGTCACACGCGTGTCATGGGCACACATGTGACCCCCAGGCTCTGGCCAGCCCTGCACTGGTGACCTCTGCATGCTTGTCCCTTATCCATGTACCTGTGCCATCCTTCCCCTGAACGCTGACTGCTGGCTGAGGCTGGAGCTCCCTGTGGAGCCAGGCTGGCCATTGCAGAGCAGTCAAAACTTTCTGGCCAGGTGTCACCACACTGCCAGGCTTTCAACAGGCCAGTGTGCTCCCAACCTGGTGCTCAGAGGGTTCACCCAGGGCAGGGCGTGCCTGGCAGTGTGAGCATCCCTCTTGACCCTTTGGGCAGAAGCAGTGCTCTGCTCCCCCAGAACTCCCCGCAGGCTTTGCCTCTCACCATTCTTCCTGTTCCCCAGGAGAAAGAAAGGAACGCCAAGAGGAAGAAGAAGAAAGGCGCCGCTGTTCAGAACGAAGAGGCCGCCTTCCCTCCCGCAGCCGAGGACGAGGAGATGGAGGTGTCGGGGACGAGCGGCAACGAGGAGGAGATGGCAGAGGAGGCAGAAGGTGAGGCAGCTGGGGGCTGTGGCAGGGAGTGTGCTCAGCTCTGCTGGCTTTGCTGCCTGGTCACAGCACACAGTGCAAATGTCAGCCCTCACAAGGGGTCTGTCACCCCAGAGTCACACCGAGGGGACGGTGTCTCACAGCGCTCGTGGCATGCTGGATGCCTCTGGATTTCACACTTGCAAGGAGTGCCCTGGATCACTGCCCTCCTCCCGTGTCTGTCTGGACAGATGGCTATTTTGGGAGCCCTTTGGTTTCTGATTTCCGTCACTGCTCTTTCCAGGAGCGCACAGCTTCCCAGGGCCTCATGTAAATCACATTTCTTGGTGTTTTGCTTCAAAGGAGAGTCCCTGCATGCTCTTAGCCACCACTGTGGGCTCTCATGGAGCTTATCATGGGCTCAAGGAGAGATAACCCACCAAGGTCTGTGTGTGCCATCCCCATCCCATCAGGGCATTGCTGCTTTCCTGGGCAGTGGAGTTCCCGGAGCCCAGCACTGGAGCAAAGGCAGGGGAAGCCGTGGTCTCCCACCAGCAAGGCTGATGCACCTTAGTGGGGCTTTTCCTCCTCCTTTCCCTTGTAAGGCATTTTTCTCCCTCCCATCCATACCAAAGAAAGGAGCAACTTGAAAGTGACAATTTTCAGCTATTTGCTGCTTAGAAAGCACAGCAGTTTGGAGTTTAGAGAAAATGCACACAATTTTCCAACAATGCCCATTTGACTTCTGTCAAAGTGATTTAATGACTTAACCAGCGCTCTGGCACCACACTGGTTCCTGGCCTTAGCACCCAGGCTAATGGGACTTGAAATGGGAAATCTTTTTGAATTGTCCTTTTGAGTGACTCATTACCAGGCAGATTCCAGGTAAATCTTTGCACGAGGTGATAGGTGACTCACAGGAGCAAAGGGAGAGGCAGTTACTGCTCTTTGTAAGAGTGCCTGAGAGGAAACAACATGATTTTGAGATTAGAGATGGATCTCTTGACATGCCTCTGAGCCTTACTCTCCAGGCATTGGCTCTTGTTCTGCTGCTGGGGTGCCCTGCAGAGTTGTGGAGAAGCATGAGTACAGGGATGAAATGTGATGGACATGGAAGTGCCGGGGTGATGTTATGCAGGAGATGGGCACTGGCTCCAGGGGATGCTCAGACAATACCTTGCAGTTGCAGGGGCCATGTGGCCAATCCAGGGACGGGGGAAAGACTCGGTATGGATTCAGCATCTGGAGAGAATGCAAGGAAGTCTTGAGCTTGGCTGAGCTTGTGATGAGACACTGTTGATGTCTCAGCATGGCATTCAGAGTAGCATCAGGTGGCAGTTGAGAAGAGTTTTGCCAAACACACTGTGAACTTTGTCCTGGCTGAGTGATGGGACACCTCATTTCTTGTTTGCAAGTAAGATTGGAGAAGACTGAGATTCCTGATGAGTGTGGTTTCACTCTGAGGACAGATGGATGTGCTCTAATGTACAGCTCTAAGGACACAGTCCCTCTGTGGCACTCTCACCAGTGTTTGAAAGCTGGCTGAGCTGCTGTGGAGAGAGGCAAGTCAAGGGATGCATGTGAGGAAGCCTTTGGGGCGTGAGCGTGAGAGCCCTGCCCGGTGGGGACACGCTGGGACAGGACTGTGGAAATCTCCTGGTGTTCCTGGCCCAGGCCATGTTTGTCCAGCAGAGGTTTGGAGGGAGTGCTCCTCTCCCCAGCTGTAGAAACAATCTCTTGGCAGCACCTGACTCTGAGCAGTACATGGATGCTTGTGCTTCCAGCTCACATCAAGCCGCCGGTGGCAGATCTGGGAGTGATCCTTCCCGTGTAATAATTAACCTGTCCTGCAGCACTGCCAGCGCTTTCCCTTCACTGGCCCTGACCTCTTTTCTTCTGCCACCAGTGGCTTAAATAACAACAAACACGTGTAGTGTTTTGGGATGATCCCAGCTGCTCCAGGGGTGGCAGAGCCAGGGACACAGGTGACGTAAGTCAGTGAGCAGGGTGCCAGTGAGGTGCCTGATCTGGGGCAGCTGATCAAGTCCATAGGTGAGAGGGCAAGAAGGGAGCAGATCCTGTCCTTCCAGACCAGCCACAGCCAGGGTTTTCCCTTAAAATCCAGCTTCCCAGTCACTCAGTCTCCAGGGTTTTGGGCGTGTGATTCTGTGTTTGGGTGGGGGTTAACAGTCGTGCTGGGCGAGCAGAGAGGCCCCCAGAACATCCCCTTGCTTAGCAGGCTCTGGATCCGGGGATCCCAGCACAGCTCTCCCAGCCCCGGGATCATCTCCCCCTCAGAGGAACGAGGGCGTTCTCTTCCCAAGGGAGGGGGTGGAGGCAGCGATATGGGAAGCAAGAATCTCAGGCTGATCCTTATTTTTATTTCTTCCCTTTTCTCAGCTGCAGTAAATAACAGCTCCGACACCGAGAGCATTCCCTCGCCAAGGCCCGAAGCCAAAGAAGGAGGCGAAAACGGGGCCAAGGCACCACCCGGGCCGGGAGGTGACGCCGGCACAGAGCCGGCAGTCAAGTGGGAAGAGGCTCCAGCACCCCCCGAGGCTCCCCCTGCTCCCCCAGCCAACCCCGCTCCTGCTGCCAGCCCCCAGCCAGACACAGCTCCAGAGGCACCCAGCGCCGAGGAGAAGCCGGAGGAGCTGGTGGTGGACGTGGTGAAAACGGAGGAGCCGGAGGAGAAGGCGAGCGAGGAGCCCTGCAAGAGTGAGGTGAAGAAGGAGGAGAGCGAAGAGAGCCAGGAGAAGGACAAGGGGAATGACAAGAAGGTGGAAAGCGGCGCCGGCAGCGCGGGGCCGGAGGGGCCGGCCAAGGCCGAGAAGAAGGAGAGCCACAAGGGCGGCAAGGGCGGCGGGGTGAACCCCGACAGCGACTCCAGCGCGACCTGCAGCGCCGACGAGATGGACGAGCAGGATGCTGTGGACAAGAGCAGGTAGGAGCAGGGGCACTGGGGGACAAGGGCATGGCCCAGGGGCCAGGTGAGCTTTTCACTGTGTGTCACAGCGCCCACGGGCGCCTGTGTGAGCTCCTCCTTGGGAATGGCGCTGCTCGGGCGCTCCCCCAGGCAAAGGGACTTGCCAGCTGTGTCCCCGTGTGCCCCCAGCCCTTTGGCTGTTGCTTCCAAAGGGGCTGTGACACAACAAGCAGCGTGGGGTGCTTCTGGGACACGGCCGTGGGCAGATGTTGGGTGCAGAGCCGCTGCATCTGCTGGTGGCAGCTGCCAGTCTGGGTGATGCAACGGAGCGGGATGTGCTCTCAGGACAGTGGAGTTGTGCTGCTTTGCCAGCATCCGGGGCTGGGAATGGTTGGCATTGGCAGGAGTTGGCGGTTGGTTTCTGTCTGAGTTGGCATTATCCATCCTGGCCATAAAGAATGTGGTCTGTGTGAGCTTTCCTGGGGCCATGCCAGTGGGTCTTCACCTGAGGCACTGCAGCCCCCAGCCCTCCACCCACCCCTCGGCCTGGCAGCCAGGAGTGCCTCAGACCTTCATGGATGGCTCTTGGGACAGGGAGGAGAAACACTGCCCTCCTCCTTGGAGGAACATCCTGCTCCCCTCCCAGCTTTTCCCACAGGACCCTCCCCACCCAAGAGCCTCACAGATGGAGAGAGGGTTTTCCATTTTTTGAATAATACGTGTGAATACACACATCTTTGTAGCACTGAATTTTGTGATGGCTCCTGGGCCAGGTAGGACTCCTGTGTACACCCTGCCATTGTATGTTGGGGCAGCAGTCCCTCCTTGACCCAGAGCTGGGCAGGGACTGAGGGCTGGCATCCAGCATCCTGCATCCAGTGTTGTGCAAGCCATCTACGGGCTCAGAGGGAGCAGTTTGGCAGCAAGATGGGTGCTGCCAGGCTGGGCAGGCTGTGTGCAGTGGATGGAGTTATTGAAAAAGTAAAGTGATGGGATGAAGTCAGAGGGAGCTGTTGTGTATCCCAGGGCTCCAAATGGCCTTTGTGCTTCCCCTGTGATTGACGCAGGAGGCAGTGGATGAGCGCTGCTGGTGCAGGAGCATCCTCTGAGGTGCAGCCCCTTGCTGCTGAGCAGCTGGAACAGCTGGCAGTGCCAGGGGTGGTGTGGGTGCTGCTGGCCCTGGCCCCGTGGCAAGGCTGAGGCCTCTTGGCTGCAGTGCTCCTCTCCAGCAATGGCCAAAGTCCAGCACCACCCCTCCCACCCTCCCCTGCTTCCCAGACAGGAGAAAATCTCCCAGTAAGGGAGAGTGAGGCCAGCAGGGCTGTCCTCCAGTTTAACATTAACCCAACGGAAAGCAGGGCAGCAGTGCCTTGTACCAACTTCTCAGCAGCACAGGAGCAAGGAGTCGTCTTGGGAACGACTTTTCCATCAGGCTCCTCGCTGAGTCAGCGCCTATCTCTCCTGTCAAACAGTTCCCAGCTTCCAGAAATATGAAACATTAAACAGGCACCCCGCAGCTGCCGGGCCGCTCCTGTGATCCGGCTGGTGGCACGGCACAGAGAGCAGAGCCTGCTGCCAGGGCAGGGCAAGGCTGGCCAGGAAGCACCCACAGGGCTGATCCTTAGCTGGCTCAGAGCTTCTGGCACCTGTAGGAGACTGTATGATGGGATGGTGGTCAGGATGGTCGTGACAGACAGAGAGATCTCTATAAGGTCTTGAAACTTGTGGTTTATTGCATTGGTTGTGGGTAAAAAGGGCCCTGCAGCAGCTCAGAGCAGGGCAGAAAGAGAGAGGGGGGTAGTAAGAGTTCTAAGAGATAAGAGAGTTGTAAGAGAGCGAAGTAAGAGAGACATTTTCCCGTTTACAATACAATAAATCTTCTATGTTGAATATCCTAATTTCCACTAACCAATCTAATACAAGATACAAATCCTATGGCATTTACATACACCTATAAGAATCATTACATTACCACAATGTGTTATACTTTAAACCCTAAAAACTACTCTTTGGACCCCTTCTGCCAAGCTAGCAGGGTCTTCTCTGACCTTTGGACCATTGTTGATCAAGAGGGGATTACTTTTGGCCAGCCATCCTATTGTCTTCTAGTTCTTTAGTAGCTAAGGTCTGGTATCTCAGAGATGGCTTTCATCGCAATCTCACTTACGGTAAAATCTTTTGCTAGGCAATCATATTTATAAGGTTTTCCTGATGCACCGTTCCCACCAGGCGCGCGCCGGGGCTGGGTGCCCTGCCAGGCGTGGCTGTGCTGCCCCGTGTGCCCGGGCTGCCAGGGCTGGGTGCCCTGCCAGGCGTGGCTGTGCTGCCCCGTGTGCCCGGTACCAGGGCTGGGTGCCCTGCCAGGCGTGGCTGTGCTGCCCTTGTGCCCGGGCTGCCAGGGCTGGGTGCCCTGCCAGGCGTGGCTGTGCTGCCCCGTGTGCCCGGGCTGCCAGGGCTGGGTGCCCTGCCAGGCGTGGCTGTGCTGCCCCGTGTGCCCGGGCTGCCAGGGCTGGGTGCCCTGCCAGGCGTGGCTGTGCTGCCCCGTGTGCCCGGTACCAGGGCTGGGTGCCCTGCCAGGCGTGGCTGTGCTGCCCTTGTGCCCGGGCTGCCAGGGCTGGGTGCCCTGCCAGGCGTGGCTGTGCTGCCCCGTGTGCCCGGGCTGCCAGGGCTGGGTGCCCTGCCAGGCGTGGCTGTGCTGCCCCGTGTGCCCGGGCTGCCAGGGCTGGGTGCCCTGCCAGGCGTGGCTGTGCTGCCCTTGTGCCCGGGCTGCCAGGGCTGGGTGCCCTGCCAGGCGTGGCTGTGCTGCCCCGTGTGCCCGGGCTGCCAGGGCTGGGTGCCCTGCCAGGCGTGGCTGTGCTGCCCCGTGTGCCCGGGCTGCCAGGGCTGGGTGCCCTGCCAGGCGTGGCTGTGCTGCCCCGTGTGCCCGGTACCAGGGCTGGGTGCCCTGCCAGGCGTGGCTGTGCTGCCCTTGTGCCCGGGCTGCCAGGGCTGGGTGCCCTGCCAGGCGTGGCTGTGCTGCCCCGTGTGCCCGGGCTGCCAGGGCTGGGTGCCCTGCCAGGCGTGGCTGTGCTGCCCCGTGTGCCCGGTACCAGGGCTGGGTGCCCTGCCAGGCGTGGCTGTGCTGCCCTTGTGCCCGGGCTGCCAGGGCTGGGTGCCCTGCCAGGCGTGGCTGTGCTGCCCCGTGTGCCCGGGCTGCCAGGGCTGGGTGCCCTGCCAGGCGTGGCTGTGCTGCCCCGTGTGCCCGGGCTGCCAGGGCGCGGTGCCGCAGCGTGACGGGCGCAGCGGCCGCGTGAGCCGCCCGTCACCGCGTCACCCGCTGCTCGCCCGCCCACCCGGCCCCGGCGCGGCGTGGGTGCTCTTCCCTGCCTTGTGAAAGCAGCAAGCTGTCCCCAGCATCTCCCAGAAGGGGACAGAGGGTGGCTGGGGTGTCCCCGCGGTGAGAGAGGAAAGGGTTCACGGGAGGGGCAGCCTTTTTTTGGCCCTGCTGCAGTTCACGCTGGTGAAGACATGTCCAGGGTTGAGGAGGCGCAGGCTGAACTCACCCGAGCTGAAGGAGGCAGCTGCTCGTCTGTGGTTCCATGCAGCGAGGGCTGCAGGAGGGCTGCTGCCAGCACGGCCAAGATGTGGTTCAGCAGGAGGTCACGCCAGATGGGGACGTGTGAGGGAGGCCACACACAGCTCCTGCAGACCTGCAGCAGGGTGAGGAGACACCTGCACCCAGCATCCCCATTGCTGGCTCAGCTGTGGGTGCAGGGACTCTGCCAGTGCCATGCTGGAGCCGTGTCTCTGCCTTGGGGGAGCCCATTGTGGAGATCTGGTAGCCACTGCCTTTGCACAGCTACTGTGGAGTCACGTTTGGCTGGGTCATGGATCACCTGTTAAATTAGTCCCCGTCCGTCTCCAGGGCAGTAAGAGTGTGGGAAATGCAGTGTCATGGTCATCCCCCAAGCTTTGTGCCTGGGAGGGGACATTTCCACTTCTTCCCATCCTTCCCAATGCCATCAGCTATCTTGAGGCACTGGTCCTTGGGTTTGGGAGGCGCTGCGTTGGCAGCAGGTGGATAAGAGATGCCAGGAATTGTTCACATGGTGATTTCCAGAGCAAAGCATCCAACAAACATCCCATTGTCTGGCGCAAGATCTGCTGGGAGGGACGTAATAAATTAGGCAATTTGCATATTGATGAATTTAATACTGACTTTGGCTTCCGAAGCGTCAGGATCCTTGAGGGCTTCAGGAAACCTGAAGATCTTGAGGGTGCTTAAAGGGACTTCAAGGGTGCTTAATGTACCTCTTCAAGCACCAACGAGTGCACAAAGCAGCTGCTGGGGTGGCAGTTCCACAGCTCAGCCTGGCATGAAGGTCTCAGGAACAAGTGCTGGGTGTCCTTGTCCCCAGCCTTGTGCCTCTGCAGGTTTTGGGGCATTGCACCCCTCCTGGAGTGTGGTTTCACAACACCCATGTGGCTCTGCAGGCAGACATCAGTGGGATTATTTAGGGAAGAGTTCAAATTTGCTATCCCTTGGTTGGTTCCCCTGGGTGCCTAACCCTGGTCCCAGTATGGAGGGGGTTCCCTTCCCCTCTGATGGCACACACTGTGCAGAGCTGGGGCTGGGGCAGTCCCAGCACCATGATGAGTTTGTTCCCCACACATGGCCCCGCCACACTTGTTTATTCATCCAAGGGTGAGCATGGAATGACCTTGAAATTTATAGGCTGAAGAGAACACTGAAATAACAGCTAAAATAAACAAATCAAGCTGTAAAGCTTGAAAACTATGAACTGGCTTCAAAATATTGGAGTCAGGAGGGAGGGAAAGCAGAGATGGCCTGGGCAGATGTGATCCCTGAGGTCTCAGCATAAGCTCAGAGCTGGACACGATGAGGGTTTGACCCATGGGCTTTGCATCCTCCATCCCACCCCATTTTGGTGGCACCATGGGGATGCCCCCCATGTTTACACAGGGCTCTGCACAGCTGGCTGAGTGTCTGCCAGGCAGCTCAAACAGCCAGGGGGAAGAGCAAGTGGTGAGGGTGCAGGGCTGCACAGCTGCTGGGCTGCTGAGTACCAAATCCCATCCAGATCCAGCCTCTCATCTTTCAAGTGACCCAAGGGCTGAGTTGCCTGCACAGGGTGCCTTGGCCTGGCTTGAGCACCTTGATAAAAGACAGTCCTTGAAGAAGAGCATGAGGCTGATCTCCAGCTCTGGGTAAACCCTGCATGTGAGCTCTGGAGGGTAGCATGATGTCCAAATGAAATATGAGCTGGTCCCCTCACTCCATAGCACCCAGCTCTGGAGTCCATTTTCCCTCAGGTTTATTCTGGACAGCAGCAAATTTGCTAGAAATAGCGTGGAGATGAGGGAAAGTGGGCTCAAGAGCCTCTTGAGGCAGACATAAGGGTGTTGTTTGAACATGCAGTCCCATGGGGATTGTCTTTGAGCCCAGATTCCGAGCAGCGGTCCAGCACGCTCCTCTCTGATGAGAGGATGTCCTGTGGGTTTGGCAGCCCAAAACAGGGGTGCAGGGTGTGGGGGAGCCACGGGCCATTAAGCCTGTCCATGGCTGATGTTGTGTTTTGGTTCCAGGTTGCTGTCCCCCCGGCCCAGCCTGCTCAGCTCCTCCAGCGACACCAGGCTCAACTCCTCGCCGCAGAAGCCGCTGGACCTGAAACAGCTGAAGCAGAGAGCTGCTGCCATCCCTCCCATTGTGAGTGCCCTGCTGGAGAGGGCTGGGAGCACAGCCTGTGCCTCGTGCATGCCCTCCCTCTGGGCTCCGTGCTGTGTGCCAGGGTTCAAGGATGTGCTCGTCCCTGGGGATGGCCTCTGGTCTGCAGAGAGCTGTGCCTGGCTGATGTGAGCCCTGGCCAGGCAAGGTGCTCCCTGTGCAGAGCGTGTTCCCAGCTGCTGGAGCAACTCTGCCAGCAGCATTTGGATGTCTCTTGAGCTCTTTTATCAGAAAATCGTGGGAGGTCTGGACAGAAAAAGCTTCTCATTGCCACATGACTGCTGCCTCCCATTGCTTTAAAAAGAAAGAGTGCACCTTCCCAGCCCTGCACTTCATCTCGTGCTTGAAAGATGTCACCTTCCTCACCCAGGAGCTTTGCTTGGTCTCCCTTTTTGACTGCCCAGTAGCCATGTACTGAAAGTACTGACACAGTGGCTTGGGCTGTGAGAAGAAGCATCCTGGTATCTCCAGGGTCACACTGGGTGGGCAGGGAGGAAATCCCTGCTTTGGGGTTTGCATGCCCAGGGAGGACCCATTCCTGATGCTTTTCCAGTTTCCCATATTACAGCTTAAGATGTGGCTGCTGTAATGTAAATTCTGGCAAAAGCTACAAGCGTGTAACTATAGATTAGAGGTTTTGCACAAGTCTGACTCTTTCCTGTTGTATCACCAGCACAGAGCTGATACTCTTGTCTTGGGCTTTTTTAATCTCCTGTGGCTAGTGAGCTTTGAAGCCCTGTTTGGTCTCTGCTAAGATAGTGTGGGGCAGGGGCTTCTCACAACTCCTGATGTTGTGAGAATTGTTATGAGTGTCAACAGCCCATGAAGAGTGCCACAACTCTGACTGCTTTGCAGATTTCGGAAGGTTTCTCGGAGGGGGTTCTGCAGAGTGGAAGTGCGAAGCCTCAGGTGCCTCCCCACGCCTTGGCTCTCTACCAGCAGCAGATCACAAAAGCCCACGAGTCTGCCCGCGAGGACGTGCCCCCCAGCAAGCTCTCCCAGCCCCAGCAGCAGCAGGCTGAGAAGGAGCAGCAGCAGCCCAGCAGCAGCCCCAGGGGGAAGAGCCGGAGCCCCGCTGTTGGTGACAAGGAAGGTAGGGCTGTGTGTGTGTTTATCCTTGCGCAGCTGGACGCAGCCAGCAGCTTCCCCCTCTTAGGTGAAAGCTTGTTTCGACCCCTGAAAGCTCTTTAATAGCATCTTGAGGCAGGACGAGAGAGGCATGGCTAATTTCCCATGTTCATTAGACAGTACATGATGTCTCATTGAGCCCACAGCAAACGCTGGGCAGTGTGGAGCACTGAGGAGGTGAAGATTGCCTTTATTAGCATCTGCCATTCACCAGAGAGCAGAGGGGCCTGGAGGCATGCCAAGGCTCTGGGTACAATGGCTCTTTTCTACCTTGCTGGCTTTCTATAAAGAATGCTTTTAATGCACAGCGGGGACCATTATTTCATTTAAAATCAATGCTAATACTGTGACTCGGAGTCCAAAGGTTCCTGTAAAGATTCCCAGTGCTTTCTCCCCGGAATAGCTCTGATGTGGTTTGGCTGCCTAATGAGCAATTCAGAGGTTCCCACCGTAAAGCATCTGAAACATTATTAGCTTGATCACCTGGGGATCAAGGTTAAGGAGAGACGGGAAGTCCTGATGAGACCATCCTCTAAATGTGTTTTTAATCTGAGTGTTAGATTCTGTTCCAGTTTGGAGTCTGTGTCCCTGCCCCCCTTGCCAGCCCGTTGCTCAGTTGTTAAGGAAGGTGAGAGGCTGTCACCAATGGCACAGTCAGGAGCCAGGAATGGGTACAATGTCCACCTGTGCTGGGTCCTGAACAGGAATGGGTGCAGCTGCAAAAATCACCTGCTTGTGCATGGAAGAGGAGGGTGGACAAGACTGCACTGGACTTGGGCTGTGATTTTTGCTGGAAAATCACTGCACAAGTTCAGCCTGGGGCAGCCAGGATTGCAGCAGCCTGCTCTGCAGTGTCCAGGCCAGGCAGTTTTTCCTCAAGCTGTCATGTCCCTCTTGGACAGAAGGATGTGCTTGCAAGAAGAATTGGTTGCTGGCACTTGGCCGCAGTTTTTTCAAACAATAAATAACGCCATGTGTGCATCACACCTTCAGCATGTTTTGCATATAAGCAAGGAAGGTGACTGCTCACTTTGCAAGAAAGGGAGTTTCCCCTAAGCTGTGGTGTTGCCACTTGTGAAGTCCCACTTGCAGTAGATCTTAGCCTGCTGTGCTCCTGTTTGCTGCCCAGGTGGAACAGTTCCCCTCCAGCTCTTCCCCCCCAGTGGCAGGTAATCAGGTTTGATCTCCTGTGCCTAATCCTGTGCAGATCTGATGCTGCACTGCTCAGCTTCCTCGTGAGCTGGGTGCCACAGCCAGCACTCCAGCCCAGAGCTCTGCGTCACCCATGTCCCAGTGCTGCAGCTCCAGCTTCCTCCTGGCCACAGGAGGATGAGGAGGTGAGGCTGATCAGTGGATATGAGGTACAAGGCAGGGTTTAAGGGTTGAAGTCACCCACTCCACTCCACAGCCTGCTGGCACCATTTTCAAATCCAAGGATCTGTTATCCAGGTGGATCTTTTGTTGCTTTGTTCTCCACAAAGCTCTAATGATATGAAGCACTTTATTCTCTCCTCTGTGCAGCTCTGAATCTTTCATGTTAATGAAAGTAATTATGCCTCCCTATATCCCTGCAAACATCTCAGCAGGTCTTGGGCTCCAGCTGTGTGCTCTCCAAGCCCTGTGTGGCTATGCATCTGTACTGGGTGCCACAGTGGGTCTGGAATGCATGTGGACCCCAGGGAGACATAGGCTGGTCTCCCCTGTTCATGATGGGAATGCATCTCCCTTTTGAAAAGCAGCAGGTTTGTGATGAGTCACCTCGAGGGGAGAAATGAACTCCCCCAAAGCCCTGGTTTCAGTTCAAGTATGGACTCAGGCACTGTCTCAGTTCTGTCTCTGCCTCTTGGAACACATCCTGGCTGTGGGTCAGGGGTTAGAAGGGAGATAGCCAGATAGTCCTGGCAAATCTGTGTGCATCCCTTCCCTCCCCTGCTCTCCGAGGCATCCTGGTGAAGTGGCAAGCATCCAGCCTGCAGACACTGTGCTGCCACATGGCTTGGAGCTAAAGGAGTCCAGCCCAGCCTGCAGAGCCCTCTGGAGAGCAGCCCTGTGCCACCTCCCAGGAAAGGCTGGCTCCACCAGAGCAGGTACTCCTGTTCCTCCCTGGCTCGATAAGAGAGCCTGAACTCCTGCAGCCCTCCGGAGATGCACATCCCTCCTCGAGCCGCGCTGGCTCCGCTTCAAAGCCGAGTCCTGCACACATCCTGGCCGAGGCGCGGCTGCCTGGCCGCCGCTGGCTGCGGCTCTCCCGCCCTGGAGGGCGGCCAGCCAGCCAGCCCTGCCTTCCTGAGACTGCCCTGCCTTCCAGGGGGAGCTGCACTCGGGGCTGGGCAGAGCAGGCTGCATCTCCCCGGCAGGCAGGCGGGTCCTCTCCGGGTGCCAAGTGCCGTCGGGCGAATCCTCGGTCACCGCTCGGTGCTGGCAGCGCCAGCAGCGTGTTCTGGGTTGATTTAGTTGTGTTTCATTTGGCCTTTGGAGGCCACGGGGAGCCAAGAGCATTAATTTGGATGACGGATCATATAAACTCTGACTCCTTCGCTCCCATTCCAGGGACTTGATAAACGGTAATAGGAACTCTCTCTTCCCCATGTAAGTGCTATTTTATCAAAAGCTGGCTGAGTTATAGCCACCCTCTAATGCGGGGGCAATTAGGAACTGGCCGCATTTCACAGGCTGGAGAGGCTTGCAGGGGAGGGGACGGCTCCCACGGGGAGGGGAGGAGGATGAGGCTCTCCAAGAGCCATCCAGGGTGCACACAGCCTTGGCTGACAGTGCCTTGGCGTCAGGGAGCATCTTCAGCTGGGAGATCCCAGCGCTGTTTGCCCCCACGCAGGCAGAGCTGGGGCCGAGCTGAAGGGGAGAAGATCCGGGAGTGTTGGATGTGCCAGAGGCTCTCCATCAGTGAGGAGGATGTGCCTGGATTCCCCTCTGTTGGCAGTCTGAAGGGATCCTCTCTGGGATCCTACATGGGGACAGAAAAGGCCACAGCCAAGGTCTGGTCCCACCAGGCTGCAGAGGTGTGAGTGCCTGCACACCTCTGTGTGCCCAGAATGGATTTCTTCTCTCACTGAAGCAGACAAGAATAATCTCCCAGCTTCTGAGTACCCTGAGCATTAATAACGATAATGTAGTAAAGCCTCATTAAATTGGGCCTCTGATAATCTACTTGCCCTATTATTAGGCTTAGCAGGATTCAGCATCTATTTTTATCAAAAATTGATGGTTAAAGGCTGGGTTCATTTGTGACTGCTATTGTTTACTGCCCAGTTTCTAATTTCTGGTCAATGCAAACGTTACACAGGTGGATCTGGGGAGGAAGGGCAGTGCAAAATGAAGTGTTTATTGATTAGAAGCAAATCCTACCAAACCTGCCTCTAATCCATCCAGAAAAGGCTGTCTCATCCGTCTGCTCAGCCAAGCGTGAGGATGCACTTGGCATAGACCTGGTGCAAATGAAGCCTCTCTTTTCCTCAGCATCTTTCAGCACATGGCAGGGTTCAGGTGTCCCCAGCACAGCTCCTCCATCCTTAAGCTCTTGTTGGCCTCCCATCAGCCTTTTTATAGCCAGGATGAACCCAGCAAGGCACCCAGGATGCCCTGAACCTGGTAATTTTGGGAAGCTTTCCTGCCCCAGCCTGTGCCTCACAGAGTGGCCTCTGACCATGCAGTTTCTTTCTGTGTCTTTTGCAGAGAAGTCCGTGCATTTCTCAGCCATTGCAGAGGCTCAGAAGCTGAGTGCTGAGTCGATGGCTGCCTCCTGCTGGCCCCCTGTTCTCTCCTATCCCCGGGATGTGATCAAAACTTCTCCCCAGGCAGAGCCCCACTTGTTCCAGTATAACCCACCAGGCAAGTACAACCCACTGGCTGCATGGTGTGTGCCCCCCCTGCCTGAGCTGGGACTGACACAAGGCTGTGCTTACAGCCAGTATCACAGGTTGGGGTTTTTAAAGGTCCCAGGGTGGTCAGGAGTGTGTCCCAGCTCTGGCTGGAGCAGGTGTAGGGTGTGGTTTGTCACAGAGCAGTGTGGGTGCAAAGTCAGGCAGGTTTTATTCCTCACTGCACTGTCCTCTCTGGCTGGAGGGCAGACAGGCCAGGCACAGCTCATCCTCTGGCTGCACAGGGGACAAGGCAGTAATTTAAACTATTCCAGTCCTTTCCAAAATGCCTGTGTGACTTGGAGCCTGGTGCAGGCTCACAGCCAGCCAGGTCACTGCATCCAGCCCTGCTCCCTCCCGTGCCCCTTTGCTGGCTGCAGCCTCTCTGCCTTCCCTCAGTTTCACTGACATTTGTGTTCTCCTCACAGGACACCCCATCCCTCTCAACCTGCATGAGAGCTCTCGCTCAGGGCTGCAGAGATTAGCCAGCATCTCCAACCCTCCTCCCCTCATCTCCTCCACCAAGCACCCCTCCGTGCTGGAGAGATCCGTGGGATCCATTTCCCAGGTAGGCCAGTGATGGTGTGAGTGCTGGAGGTGCCTCACAGGGACCATCAGTTGCTCCTGACCTCTCCTCTTGCCCCACAGGGAATGCCCATCCAGCTCCACACACCCTACAGCCCCGAGCACGCCAAGGTCCCCGTCGGCTCCATCACCATGGGCCTGCCACTAACCATGGATCCCAAGAAACTGGGTGAGGAACTGGGAGATCAGTTGTTTCTCACAGGCTCTGAGCTTGCCAGAAGCATAGGGGAAAGGAGGAGCACAGGGCACAGCAAGGGAGCACAGAGAGAGCTGCTAAGAGGATGAAAGGATTAGTCCATCAGAGGAGCAGAGACACAGGGAGCTAAATTTGTTCAGTATAGGGAAGCACAACTCAGTCAGGGACGCTTCCCAGCCTATAAATACCCTTCAGGTAATACTGTGATCGAAGGAAGGAAATATATTGTTGCTCCCCAGGCTGGTAGGATAAAGAGTAAATAGCCTGAAGTGAACAAAGAAAGTGTTTAGTCTGCAGATTTGGAAGCTTTTCTTAACAGCAGGAGGGAATGGGTGAGGGATCAAGCCTGGGAGGAGAGATATGAGCTCTGTTTCCCACTGTGTGTGGATCCTGTTATAAACCAGCACAGGATTTTCAATGTTAACTCTGCTCCTGGTGTGGGCAGTGCCAGGGCAAAAGATCTTCCTTGGGGAAGCCCATCCCAAAGAGTTGGGAATGGCAAAAGTGCCAAGAAGGTGCTGCCTCCAGCAGCTGTGCCCCATGTCCTGCACCTGTGCTGATACATGGTTAATGTTTTCCAGTGCCTTTTCCTGGAGTAAAGCAGGAACAACTTTCTCCTAGAAGCCAGGCCAGCCAGCCCGAAAGTCTGGTTCTGCAGCCATCCCAGGAGGGCTCCATCCTGCGGGGTGAGGACCCAGCTGTGGGGGGGAGGGTGCTGGCCCTGCCAGCCTGGGGAGTGCCACGCTGGCTGCAGCTGCCCAGTGATCTCAGGTTTGGCCAAAGGGGTCTTTTTGTCTCCTTTCCTGCCTCCCCAAATCAGGGCCTCAAGGGTTGATTCTGGTGGAGGTTTTGTGTTCAAGGGGCACCTGAAAATCTCTTGCTTAAGACAAAGCAAGACCTGTTTAAATCACATTAATTGGTATTTTCATGCTCTTCATTGTTGATGCTGCAGCTGGACAGGGACCCCATTTTGGTTAAATACAGCCCTCAGGGGTTTCTTTCCCTGCTAACCAGGCAGAAGAAAATAAATGCAAAGGTTTCTGGTTTGTGAGCCCCCCAGTGAGACAAGCTGGGAGGCTGAGTGCAGTGGGCTGGCTCCAACCCAGGACAGATCTGTGTGAATGAACTCCAGGCACCCTGAGCTGCATCTCACCACAGGTCTGCTCTGATCACATCAGGAGAAGCTGAGCCAGCCTGTGCTTTCTCCCAGGCTCATAAATCTGCCTGGCACTTCCACAAAGACAGCAGGGAGCTGATAGCCTCAAAATACTTTGTATTTTACCTCCTCTCCACCCCACACTCACAGGGATGGGTTTCTCAAGGGACTTGGTGCAGAGGGTTCTGCAAGGCTTGGGATTGAACACTGGCAGCTCTAGGAGGGTGTCCCCCCAGTACCACAGAGACTGGGTCACATCCTGCACTTAGCCTCAGCCCCACAGGTTTTGTGCTGAACAGCAAATCCAGCCCCCAGCTGACAAGGTTTTGTGTCCTGCAGGTACTTCCCTCAGCTCTGCCTCGGGAGGAAGCATCACCAAAGGAACACCCACGTCCCGACCCCCTCCGGAGTCGCCCATCACCTACCGAGGGTCCATCACACACGTAGGTCCCCTGTGTCCCCTGGGTGCTGGGCATGGCACTGGGGGTTGGTGGGGCACACTGGGTGTGCAGGGCAGGGCTGTGCAGCAGCTCTGTGATGCTCCCAGCCCGTGGAGCCTCTGCAAACAGCCCCACTTGGGATGGCACGAGCAGTGTCCCGGGAGTGGAGACTGCAGAACAGCAGAGCCCAACAAACAGCAATGCTGCCTTACAACACCTGTAAACCCAGCTTTGCTTTTTGTAGCTATCTAGAACAGAGGCAAAAGCAGCTGTAAATGGCTCTGGGAAGATCATCTTGCCAGGACAAGAAAGTGGAGCAGAGCAGAGCAGAGGAGATGGGTGGAGGGCCCAGGCCAGGTGCAGGAGGGAGGAGTGAGGGGCAGGTGAGGTAGCGAGAGCTCCTGCCAGGGCTGAGCCTGCTGTGCTGGGGGTCCTGCCCAAAGGCTCTTCAGCAGGAAGATACTTTGGGCCTTAATCTCCACCATCCATCTTCACAAGAGCAGCTGGCAAGCGGGCGATAGTTTCTTGCAGTGTGAGTTATTGCTCATCTGGTAACAGAGCGGAGAGCATTAAAAAAAAAATCTGTTTCCCGTGGGGATTTTATCTGGCTATAATTCAGATATTTAAAGACATTCAGGCTCCAGTTTTTGCCTGCCTTCTTCAAGGAGGATGACCATGTTTGCTTTGGCCCTGGGGACCTGATCCTGAGTCCTGGCCCAGAGCAAAGGCTTAGCTTGCCTGGTGCCCTGTGTCCAACAACTGCCAGGAGTGGGTGCTCAGGGGCTGTAAATAATCAGAGCAAACACTTTCTCCATCCTCTCAGATGCTCCTGCAGCAGCTGTGGGTAGCAGTGGGTGGGCATGAAGGACCTTGAGCACCATGTGCCAGTTCAGGAGATCAGCACTTTGTTGAGACACTGTTCTGCATCCAGTTAATGAATCCAGCCAGCTAATGAATCCATCCAGATTCCTTTGTTTGGCTTGGGATTAAGGTCCAGACACAGGGCATAGTCTGGCTCTCCTGCTGGCCCAGCAGCCTGCATCCCTCTGCTCCTGCTGGGTAGGAGCCCCCTGTTCTGGCAGCAGCTCCTGGTACCAGAGCTGATACTTGATCTCAGATTAGTCATCCAGTTCACAGGAAGCAGATCTTGAATATATGCTCTCTGCTCTGAAGCCATCTGTCATCACTTGCTTTCACATCCCCTTGGAGCACATCTCTGGAAGGGAGGTGACTTACCTGGGGCTGGGAGAGCCTTTACCAGGTGCCCAGATCCACTGGAAGGGTGAATGACCAGAGCACTGAACCCACACGCTGGCATGTCCTGGCTTTTGGGGACTGCTGCTGCTCTGAGGGCTTGGTAAAGACCAGGGGTGGGGAAAGAGCCTGGAAGCACCAGCAAAGGGCATCACCTCCCTGAGGCTTCCCCAGGCATCAGTCCCAGGGCTTGCTGGGGTTCCATGAGCTGAGTAGACAGGTGTCAGTCAGGAGTGTCACTCTGACAGCATCATTGTTCCTTCCCAGAGATGGGGAAGGGGGACTGTCACCCCATGGCACTGACAGGTCAGTGGGAAGGGGACGGGACATCCTCAGGGACATCCAGCTCCGTGTGTTTTGAAGGGGATTTGGGGGCAGGTGCTGTGAGCTGCATCTGCTGTGGCAAAGGAGAGGTTTCAGTTCCCACTGGTGTGTGTGGGGAGCCTGCTCTGTTGCTGTTGGAGAGCCAAGGCAGGCTCTGCTCCCCGACCTGCTCCAGGAGTGGTTTGTTGTCACTTGCCATCCCGCCGGGCGCGCTGCCAGCACGCAGGCAGCTCACTGAAGGTCACACTGCTGCCAGCAGATGTGCCTGGGTGGGCAGGACAGCTCTGTGGCTCCCGTGCCAAGCTGGGGAAATAGCTGCAGGGAGAAAGCTAATGCTGGAGCAGTGCCTGCTGTCACTGAGGTGTCCCCAGGGGAGCACCAGCCCTGTCCCCAAACCAGGTAGCTCACTCCAAAACACGCAGGGGTGAGAGTTGCTGTGTCGGAGATCTGTGCTCTCCTCATCCCCTGCCTCTTCCCAGCAGCCTCACACAGATCACGTCCCTTTTTACCACTCCTGGTTACCATTCCCATCCATAATTGAGCTCGGGTCCCTCTCTGTTGGCTGCGGCGGGAAGCGGAGGCCGGGCAGGAACAGCCTGTCCCCGCACGGCGTCGCTTAATTGCTTGTGACACTGGTAAATATGGATCTTGGTGGCTTTCCAAGGGCACCCCGGCAGAAGTGCTGTACAAAGGAACCATTACCAGGATAATCGGAGAAGACAGCCCCAGCAGGGCAGAGAAGGCGAGGGAGGATGCCGTGCCCAAGGGACATGTCATCTACGAAGGGAAGAAAGGCCACGTGCTGTCCTACGAGGGTGAGTCCTGATCCTCTCTGCCTTCTTAGGGCACGTGCCAGGGGTTTGTGCCACTCTAGCTGGGACTTGGCAGATATTTGAGGGAAGGCTGACAAAGTACAACGGTCCAGTTTCATGTCTTTGCTTCCAATGCTTCTCTCCCTTCCCAACCTGGTGCCCTGTGTCCATCTGTCCCTTGTGGTTATCTTGGTTTAGAGATGGTAGGCAAGGTTGCAGTGATTTTGGGAAATAGGGAACAGGAAAGGACCAGATAGGAAGGGTTACCTTCATCCCTAGCACCCTGTGCTGGAGGGGGAGTCATTGGAAACATCATGAGAGCACTCCCAAACTCTTGGGCCAAGGTGCACTCAAAAACTTGCAAGATGGAGGCAAGTCAGGTAGTTCAGCATAAAGGTTTATTTGGATGTCAGATTCTCACCTCTGTTGATTTGAGGCTTTTCCAGCTTGGGGCTGCCCTGCAGGAATCCTCCTGGACCCAGCCTCAGTGTCTGTTGAGTTTTGCTAGAGCTGTTGGAGGTGGTGAGGCCATTCCTGCACCCCACCAGGAGCCTGTCTGGGGATGTGCTGGCTGCTGCCACTCCCCTGCAGCACAGGAAGGTTTTTCCTTGCTGTGTTAGTGGTACCTGCAGGTGATCACCAGCTGCTCCAGCCTGCTCTGCGCCTGCTCAGCCCATCTCAGCACTGCCCATTAGAGCTGCTCTGTGTGTCCCAGTGCCTCCCATTGGAGATGAGCAGATGTTGCTCACTGGTGAGGCTGGAAACAGCTCCATTCCTGCCCTTCACCATGGGCTGGGTCATCACTGTGGAGCTGGACTCTGCTGGCTTGCATCTGTAGCTGACTTAGAGATGCTGCAGCCCTGAATCCCCTTGGGGTAAAGCACTGGTGTGTGCTTTGGTGTGCACAGGGATGGCTGTCCTCATGTGCCACCTCCCTTCTCAGTCGAGTTTGGAGATGACTAAGGAGCTGATCCCAACCTCAGCAAGCTGCTGTGCTGCCTGAGCTCTCTGCCTGCCTCCCTCCCTGGGGCACAGTATCCATGCCAGCCTGCCTGTGGGCAGTGCTGCAGGCAGTGTGTCCCACAGAAATCCCTTTCCTCATGCCCACAAGTGCAGGCAGCTTGTTTCATCATGGGCTGGGTTCTCTTATCCAGGGCTGGAGGCAGGGGGTTCAGGTCAGGCCATGGGGACAGCTCTCAAGCTCCAGCTGATGTCACCTTTGTGTGTGTCCTGGGGCTGCAGGGACCTTTCAGGACAGGGCTCTGTGCTCTGCCTCTCTCCTGCCACATGGAAACTGGCTCACAGCACGTTCCCCTGGGTCCACTGTCAACTCTAGCCCAGATAAGAAATGTCACCCTGCAAGACTTGTGCCTGGATGCCCTTTGGGACAGTTGGCAAGGCTTGCACCAGGGAGGGCACAGGAAGTGTTTTGGGACTTGTTTGTGCAAGAAGCTATTTTAATCACCTCTGCCCGGGCTGGGGGTCGAGTGAGGCTGATCTCAGAAATAGCAGCATCAGGGGGATATGGGGAGGGCTCCTGGCACTGAGGGCTGCCCATGCCCAGAGCTGGGATCCCTCTCCAGGGAGAGCTGCAGACCAAACTCTCCCCTGTTGTGTGTGTCAGCCCAAGTCTCCTTGGCTGCAGCCTGTGTCCATCACCTCTCATGCTGCCCCCCATGGACACAGATGTGGAATTAATTCCTTCCTCTCCCCAGCAGCCTTTTACATGCTTGATAGGATTTATCACATCCCAAATGATCCCACAAGCTGCTGCAGCCTTGCCAGCCCTGCCTCTCTCCTTCCCCCTGTAAAGCCCAGCAAGGCTGAGCAGCCCAGGAACAGAAGAGTTAAAAAAAAAAAAATTAAATAAGAAAACTGAAACTGTTGGTGATTATGAATTTTGGCAAGCAGAAAAAAAATTGCAAATTCTTTAGTGTCATGAGGGTGCTTAAAATAAAAGAGCTGTAATGAGACGAGATCCTGTAGCATGTGTGAGCTGAATTGTGCTAGATTGGTTATTCTCATCCTGCATATGATTGCTGATGGCTTCTGCAAGGCGAGGGACGTGGGTTTGGAATGGTTTTCTTTCTGTTTAGTCTCTCTTCTCCCTCACGCCCTCCCCCTGCTTCCCGTGGTACAAAGGGTGCCTGGGAGCACGTCCCCTCCTGCACAAGGGCTGGTGCAGCAGATGTGCCGTGATGACAGGGTGCAGGCACATCTCCCACATGGTGCTTGGCTGATTCTGAATGTCACCCCCGGATTTCTCCTGTCAAATGGAGCTGAAGCAAAGGCTCAGGCACGGACCCCCTCTTGTTTCCCCACACACAGCCCCAAACACTCTGTGGATTGAGTGGGTGCTGATTGCGGAAACCAACAGTGGGTGTGAAGTTGTAATAATCCCATTTTATTAATTACTGCTTTTGCCAAGGAGGAGTTTTGTTCCTGATTGTCCACAATAGAATGAATGTTTTTAACTTCCCTGCTTTCTCTGATTGTACAACAACCTTCCTTGCCCACAAGGAGGAGGATCAGGGCACTGGCAATCCTTGGCAAGGGCAGCCTGGCCAGGGATGATGGGCAGAGGCGTTTGTCTCTCCTAGCTGACATCCTGTTTGGAGCTCATGGCACAAACCCGAGGCATCCAGCTGGATCAGGAGCTGCTGAATTCACAGCTCACTGCACATGATGGGTGCCCATTGCCCGGGGTGGGTGTGATGCTGCCTGGCACAGGCAGGGCTGTGCTGCTGGTGGGGCTGCAGCTCAGCACAGATGGCCAGGGCTTGTTTGCTGGGAATTTGCTCCAGGTTTGGGTCAGGGGTCTCTCCTCACTCTGGCACTCACTCCATCAGTCCTGCTTTGTCCATCTCTCCCAGTCCCTGTGTGTGCTCTGTGCTGTTTCAAAGGAATCATTCTCAGCTTTGCTTCTGCTCCGTTTTCCCCGATTTTCTCACCCAGGGAGTGTCTCAACAGATGTTTAGGCTGGCCAAGATCCCAAACAGTAGGTGTCTAGCAAAAATCAAAACAAACAGGGAAAAAAAACAGAACTCCCCAGACCCAAAGAGCCAAGTTCAGTGGAACTGCAGCTGCTCCCACTGGCTCGGGGCCGTCCTGCTGCCTACAGGATGGCCCCACCAGGGAGAGAGGGAATGGGACACGACAGGGTGGATGCTCCTACCCAAGAGGGAGGCACAGATCTGGAGTCCGAGGCAGGCAGGGAGGGGAGAAAACACCAGCTGAATTTCCTGGCAGCCAATCCCGTGCGATGTTTCTGGCACTGCGTAGCATGGCTGATGCTGGGGTGGGATCAGCAATGCACACAAACAGCAGTAAACAGCCTCTCTTGGCCCTGCTGCCTTTCCATGCCTCTTGGTGTTCCCCTCACAGGTGGAGTTGCTGCTTCTCAGTGTCCCAAAGACGACAGCAGGAGCTCGGGAGCTTCCCACGAGACCACAGGAACCAAGCGGACCTATGATATGATGGAGGGGAGGATCAGCAGGGGCTTGTCAGCCCGTGATACCTTATCTACCAGCATTGAAGGTGGGTCTGGATGGAGCCTTTCACCTGGGTAATGTTAGTGACCTGTGGAGATCTTGTCTTGTGTCCTGTCTACATGATGCATCTTCCTGTGCCAGTGTTCTGGCAGTGGTTAGCTAGTATCCCAACAGGGCAGCATCTGACCAGCATGGGGAAAAAACAGAATGTAGACTGGCCTGTTTGTGCCTTGAGTGTCTGTCCTGGCAGACCAGCTCCAGGAATTAAAAAAAAAAAAAAAGAAAAAAAAAGGAGGGGCACCTTTTAACTTAGAAATTGTTTGTATTTATCTCTGTTGTCCCAGCCATCCCTGGTAACACTGTCGTGTATTCATTGTAAATTCATTCCTGTGTCACAGCCTGGCTTTCCCTCCTGGGTCTCTTCTAGGTCTCATGGGTCGAGCAATCCCTCCAGACCGACACAGTCCCCATAACCTGAAGGAGCAGCATCACATGCGAGGCTCGATTACACAAGGTAAAGCTGTGAGCACAGGGTGGCCTTGGACAGGGGAAACATCTCACATGCATGGCCCCTTCTTCTCGTTGTCAGGGTGGGACAGGAGGAAGCAGGGATGGGCACATCAAGGTCCAGCTGCAGATCTTTGCAGCCCCTGCTTTGTGCTGAGAGAGATTTTCAGTCTTGCTCAGCTTCTACCAACCTAAATTCTGCCAAAGTCAGGGGCAAAATTGTCAGTGATTGGCAAGAAGCAGGTTGAAATCAGTGTGAAATGGGTGCAGGAAGTTGTGGCAGATGTGAGCTGCATTGGTGGTATAGCTGCTCTGTTGGCTCAGCTGGGTACCAGTCCCTGAGTTACATGTCACCCCTAGAAGTGAGTATCTGCAGGGGGACTGGGAGCCCAGTCTGCCTGGGGAGTCACCTCTGCATCCATCATCTGCTTGCAGGAATACCTCGGTCCTATGTGGAGGCCCATGAGGACTACCTCAGAAGAGAAGCCAAACAGCTCAAGAGGGAAAACACTCCACCAAGGGACTTATCTGATGCCTACAAGGTCAGATCTCACGATCTGACTCCTCTGAAAATGAAATCAGCCCACGAAGACCTGGTAGCCACAGTGAAAGAAGCAGGAAGATCAATCCATGAGATTCCCCGGGAGGAGCTGAGGAGGACACCAGACATCTCTCTGACCAGGCCTCTGAAGGAAGGTTCCATCACGCAGGTGAGTGTGGAGTGAGCAGCAGGTGAGGTCAGTCCTGCTCAGACTGCTGCCCTTGCACAGACCCTGGGAGCCATTCCCAAGGGAAAAGGAGAGCAGGGACAGCTTTGTGTTGCATCACTGGTCAGAACTGGCGCTCTGCTTGGGTGCAGGTTGTCCTGCCCCATCCTTTGGAGGGATCTCTTCCAATCCAAACCATCCTATAATCCTTCCCTGCAGATAACACAAAACGCAGGGAACCCCTGTCACATTAAGAAAGCAATGATCCATCTAGATGTGTAAATAAAAGGGGACAAATTTGCCTCTCTTTTTCAAGGGCAGAGTCAACTCGATGCCCTTAGCATTTGTGACTCTGGGTACACATAAACTTGGTCTCCTCCCTTCATGGGCAAGTGGCAACCCAGCAGGGCCAGTAGTCAGGATGGAACGTGGCATGCTGTCTGCTGCTGGTCTCCAAATATTTGCAGGGTTCCCATGGCACCTTGCAGTCCTATCCCATTTCCCAGTGTGTGTAGGAGAGAGGCGTGATGGGCACAGCCAGCCTTCGGCAGTGACTCATCATCATCCTGTTGGAGCACAACAAGACATGCAGGATGGGCCCTCCACCCTGCCCTGTGCTGAGTGGGTACCTCTGCTCTGCCAGTGCCTGTTGGACTGACAAAACTTTGTGTTTTGACCCACTAACGAGGCATCCTGAGTCCTGTGGAAGCTCAGTGGGATGCAGTCACTGGGCTCCTTGTGTTCTAGGCCCCTTTGATGTCCCTCTGCCTCCTGTCCCCAGGGTACCCCTCTGAAGTACGACAGCGGCTCTTCCTCCTCGAGTACCAAAAAGCACGACGTGCGCTCCATCATCGGCAGCCCCGGCAGGACCTTCCACTCTGTGCATTCCCTGGATGTCATCCAAGACCCCAGGAACCTGGAGAGAGCTTACGAGGAGAGCCTGAAAAACAGGCCGAGCCCTGTGACAAACTCGGGCGGCTCCATCGCCAGGGGGGCTCCTGTGATTGTACCTGAGCCGGGCAAGCCCCACCAAAGTGCCCTGGGCTACGAGGAGCACCAGGCAGGGCACGGCACGGCCTTCAGCAGCCACCTGCACCGAGGCTCTCCGGTCTCCACGCGGGAGTCCACGCCACGGCAGCACGAAGGTACTTGCCAGAGCTTCCATGGGATGGTAAAATGGATGCTAAAGTCCCTAACAGCCCAGCAGGGAGGTGTGCAGGAGGTGGCTGCTGACCCCACCTGCCCCACAGTTCCCAGCAGGTGCCTGTTGAACCCGTTCTTCCCCCCACGCCCACGGCTGACTCACGGCACTGGGGTGGCTGCCAGGGACAGCTGGGGCTCAGCGCCCTGCCTGGGCTGCTCACACTGTTGAAGTGAGGGTGAGGACACCTCACTTGCACCAGGCTGACCAAAGGGAGACTTGGGCCAAGGCTGGTTAAGCCATTGGTGTTTCAAAAGTGTCCTCCCTGTCCCAGCAGTGGCCCACAGCACTCTTTTTTCCATAGGCGAGCAAGAAAGTGGTGTACTTGAGACACTGGGTGGGAGATGTTCACACTTCTCACTAACACCTCCTTGTGCTGAAGAGCCTGGCAGCAAGGCTGCACCACCATCTGCTTGTGCAGGCCAGGGTGAATGCACAGATTGCCCAGCATGGATGTGCTGGGATGGAGGGATGATTTGGGAAAGGCCTCTCTGCCAAGGGACAGCTGAGACTTGGCCCACCTCGACCTTGGTGGTGTAACAGGGAGGAGGGAAAGGTCCCTACAGTTCAGGGCAGCTAGGATTGTCCCTGTGGGACATGCTTGGCCAGAGACATCCCTCAGGGACACGGCTTGGCCGCTGTACTCCATCTCTGACTCATTTCCTTCTCTCTGCAGGGAGCATCACTGCTGGGAAGCCGGTGTCCCAGGACAGAAAGATCCCCCCCACATCGAGAGAGCTCAGCAACTCCAAGTCCCCGCACGCCCCCGTGCCCGAGCACCACCACCCCATCTCCCCGTACGAGCACCTGCTGCGCGGCGTCAGCGGCGTGGATCTGTACCGCGGGCACATCCCACTGCCCTTCGACCCCGCCGCCATCCCCAGGGGCATCCAGCTGGAAGCAGGTACCTCAGCTGGGGGCACGGAGCTGCTTTGTTTCTTGGAAAGGTTCTACTGGCAAAATTCGGATGCATGGCATAGCAAGGGGTTTTTATAGGGTTTAGGAGGATTGAGATTCTAACCAGTAAAGTTATAAGTTGAGAATTATCTAATTGCTTTAAGATTCTAGGTGAGAAAAGACCAATCATTTAGTAAAGTTAAAGACCAAAAGAAATCCTAAATGATGATAGGGGTTTTCTGTAAGGGGGATGAACATTTCTCTGACATGAGTCATCCTAAGAAAAAGATTTATTGTCTCAGGTATGAGATCCCAGAAGCCCTTTTCAGAGACAGTTGTATCATCCACAGGGGCACACTGTTATTTTCCTTCTTACACTCCCGAAGTCTCTGCGGCTTCACATCTGCACCCTTTTCTCTCCCAGCTGCTGCTTACTACCTGCCGAGGCACCTGGCTCCGAGCCCCACGTACCCACACCTGTACCCCCCGTACCTCATCCGGGGCTACCCGGACACGGCGGCCATGGAGAACCGCCAGACCATCATCAACGACTACATCACGTCGCAGCAGATGCACCACAACGCGGCGGCCACGGCCATGGCGCAGCGGGCGGACATGCTGCGCGGGCTGTCGCCCCGGGAGCCCTCCCTCGCCCTCAACTATGCAGCAGGTGCTGCCAGCACAGAGCTTCTCAGGGAGCAGGCTGGGAGGAGGAGGAGGCTGGGTCAGGGTGCAGCTGGCAGTGCTCGGCATCGCCCTGACAGTCCTCTCGCTTCTCTCCGCAGGCATCATCGACCTGTCCCAAGTGCCACACCTGCCTGTCCTCGTGCCCCCTACCCCTGGCACCTCTGCCACCACCATGGACCGCATCACCTACATCCCTGGACCCCCCCAGACCTTTGGCAGCCGGCACAGCAGCTCCCCGCTCTCCCCAGGTAATGCTGGAGGATGCTTCTCCAGCAGGAAAATGATTGAGCAGGATGATTGTAACCAATCTAGCATGCCTGGACAGTTTGGGAGATCCCAAATTAATTCTCACTCAGGGACTGACTCCCTCTCTCCCTGCTTGTTGAGGGCCTTCTTGCTTTTCCCCCTTCCTCCCCAAAGCAAACAGCTTGTGGAAGGTCACACCCTGGAGACAGCTATTCCGTGTTTGTCTGGGTTTTGTTGCACTGGTTGTCCTCGTCTGTCCTGCTCCAGGTGACCTTGGATGGAGCCATTCCTTATCTGCTCTGCAGACACAGCGATGTGAAGAGCAGGCAGCATTCCCAGGGGGAACTGCTGTGTCTGCAGCCCTCTCACTGCCTTTTGCTTGGGTTTCAGGAGGGCCCACGCACGTGACCAAACAGTCGGGATCGTCGGTGTCCGAACGGGAACGGGAGCGGGAGCGGGAACGAGAGAGGGAGCGTGAAAAATCCATCCTAGCCTCCACCACAGTGGAGCACGCGCCCATCTGGAGACCAGGTAGGCTGGGGAGGGGTCCATCCTCCACCCTGGCTGGAAGATGGGGTTGGGGCTGTTGGACAGAGAGCTAAAGAATCCCTTCCTCGTGCTGTCCCCAGGTACAGAGCAGTCCAGCAGCCGCTCGTCCTCGCACTCCCACAGCCACCAGCACTCTCCCGTGTCCCCCCGCACCCACGAGACCATCCAGCAGCGCCCCAGCGTGCTCCACAACACGGGCATGAAGATCATCTCCTCGGAGACCCCCACCCCCTCCGTCCTACGGTACCTTCCCCCACCCTGGTTTTCAGTGCTTGGCTGGATGCCTGCACCAGCACTTCATTAGTGAGCACCTCTGAGAGGAAGGACTGACAGTTGTTTTCCCTTCAGTCTCAGTGGGAGCAGGATTGGGGCTTTCAGGGAGGTTGTGATGGGGAGAGGCACATTTTGGTGCCCCAGTTCTTTTGCTTTTCCTGGTGGCTTTTCCTGCTGCCAGGAGAAAAAAGTAGGAATGTGCCCATGCCCAGATACAGGTATTGCTTTTCTTGCTGAGGATTGTCTGGTGGTGGAGTTAGCAAGGTCTCTGGGACCTGTCCATGGGTTTTATGTATTCTCCCAATACCCTGTGGCCAGTTACTGTGGTGGAGACTCCATCCAAACCTTCCTCACTGGCCCTGCATGGCCTGGACTGGGCAAGGCTGAACACTGAGGCTCTGGTAGCAGCATTCCCTTTCTCCATGCACTTCACTCACCTTGTCCTTGCCTTCCTTTCCCTTCCAGATCCTCCTCCACCACCACCACGTCACCCATCCGCTCTGCCGCCTTCCCCTCGGCCTCCGCCCTGCGCTCCTCGCTCGGCGCTGCCGACGGCTACGCCGCCCCTCTGGAGCCAGCCCTCCTGCAGAAAGAGGCCTCCAGGGCCCGGGAAACCAAGGCAGAGCGAGCCCAGACTGACAACAACGTCTACACCTCAAAGCTGCCCAGCGGGGCCAGCCTGGAGCAGTCGCCTTCGCCCATTAAAGCCATGGAGTCGAGACCTTTGCCCGCCTCCTCCGGCTCCTCCCACCACTATGGCAGGGGACAGGGGAAAAGCCAGCAGCACCACCACCCTCTGGACCAGCAGCACGCAGCCTCAGGCTCCGAGCAGCACAGCAGAGAAAAGAGTCAGAGCAAACGCTTCATGCAGGAGCAGGAGCTCCGGGCACTCGGTAAGGCCACCACGACAGCGGCTTCATAGACGGGATTGTCGTGCACCAAGTGTCTTGTGATAAGGGGCAGCAAGAGAGAGGCTCACTGAGTAACCACTCCTCTAGTGATGGTCAGAAATTGGAGGGCAGAGGTGAGAGAGCTGTGGCCTGGCACCCATTTTATTTCACTATTTCTTTATCTTTAATTGCACATTTTGGGTATTGGATCCATCAGTTCCCCAAGTGTGCTTGTCCCTCTGCTTCCTGGACATTGTGTTATTCCAAACCTTTTTATTTTTGTGTGTTCTAAGGATCTTCCCTTCTTCCACCCTCTTATTGCCAAGTCCTGTTTTGCAAATGTTGTCCAGTTCCTGATACTGCTTTTTACAGACAATAGCCATTTGCTAATTTTGATTTCCCCATCCTTAGAAATTCCCAAGCAGACTGTAAGGAACAGTTGTGGGAAATAAATCAAAAGAGCAAAGCGGAGAACTGGGATTGTGAGCGTGACAAGGCTGCTGGCCACCACACAAGCACCTCCCTGCTCATGAGCTGCAGGGTCTCTGAGGGCTTTGTGGGTCTCAGCTTGGATGGATGGGGTCCCTGTGCTCAGGGTCCTGGTGCTGGGTGCTGCCCAGGGTGGGCACCGTGGCTGTCCTGGGATTGTTAACCCAGCTGTGCTCAGCAGCTGTTTCCAGAGCAGACCACAAGAACCACCTCAGAGGAATCTTGTGTAAGACACTAAAGCACTGGGATTAGTAATTCCAATAGAAAGTGCAGGGAAGGTCTGGATCATTCTTGATGGGAGTAACCTTCAGAAGCAATAAGCAGCCTGTGGGGATTTGGTGGGACCCCATCTTCAAGTTGCAGCAGCTGTCTTGGCCATCAGTACTGGGAGTTTCTGTCCCCTCTCCTTCCCATAATTCAAGGATGCAGAGGATACAGCAGCATGGCTGGGGAGAAAAGCTGCATCCCATCCCACCCCTCAGTCATGTCTGGTTCTGGCACCTTCTAGCAGGATGTTCCAGGACTGTGGATGTGCCTCTGCCCATGGTGCACTCCCTGGCTGAGCTTCCCCCACTTTTTTCCCTGCCACCTGTACTTCATCCAGCTGAGTGTTGTACTGTGGAGTGGGGCAGCTCTGCTATGGCCACAGAGCTTACAGAAAGAAGGTGCTGTTCCTCAGGACCTGACTGTTGGTTAGGGACCTTTCCAGAGCAGGATGCTTAAGTTTGGGTGAATCCAGAGTGTGGTCCCTTCAATGCTGGTATGCCTGGGGTAATGGGGGATGCTGCATCCCCATCCCTGGTGCAGGGAGGTTCCCTATGGAGTCCTCTCCTCCCTGTGCCTCAGGTACAGGGAGGAGCCCTCCAGCAGTGCTGTGGGTCCCCTGCCACATTTGCCTGCTGAGGGCAGTCTCTAGGAATAGAGCATTAGGAGGGTAAAGGTCTGTGGAGGCAGAGGTTGTTTTGCCAAATGTACTTGGCTGGAGAGAGGCAGCATTTGCCTCCTCCAGGGTCCCTCCATCCTCTTCCTCTCCTCTGCAGAAGCATAATCCATCCATGCCTCAGTTTTCCCTCTCTGCTGAAAGGTGATTGTTGTCCCTCACTGCAGCTCTAACTGCTTTGATGCACTTTCAGTCTGTGCAGAGGCTTGTGTGGACTTGGTGGACTTTCCAGTGGTGGGTTGGTGGTTGAACTCAATGAGCTTAGAGGCCTTTCCAGCCTAAATGGTTCTGAGAGTCTGTGCAAGGTGTTAAAAAGCAAAGAATGGTCACATTTTGCCCCTGTAGTTTGTGAGTCTACTGTCTCTGGAGTGGCATCTGGGGCCTCCAGGGTCTCACAATCAGTTTTCAACTCTCTGGTCCTGGCAATGCTGGGCTTGGGGCTTTGCTTTGCAATGCACTTGGAGACCTCTTGTGCAGCCACCTCCACTGTCTCTGGGCATAGGGGGGGTTTCAGTGGGTGGAGAAAATGGGGAAACAAACTGGGAGCCTGCAGAGGTTGGATTTGGTCTCTGGGTCTCATGCTGTCACTGAGAGCTGCTGAGTGTCCAGTTCTGCAGCAGTGAGACATCACCTCTTCACAGCAGCCATCACCACAGCTGGACATCAGACGTGGCCCTGCAGTGTGACCTGCCAGGCCTTCCCTCATCTCTTTCTTCCTCCACTTTGCTGAACATACAACTCCACCCAGAAGGTGTGGTGGAACAGTGCTAGGGAGAAGCTGAGTGAGCTCCTGGTTTTAACTGCCTGCCATTTCCTCAGGCTTTCATGGAGGCTACAGCCCTGAGCGGATGGAAGCCGTGAGTCCCGTGAGCTCGCCCAGCCTGTCCCACGAGAAAGGGGCCAAGCTGCTGCAGGACACAGACAAGGGCCACGGGGAGCACGACCCGAGGCAGAAGCAGCAAGGTGAGAACAGGGGCTGGCAGGGGAGAGCCCAGGCTGGCTGTGCTCCAGTGCTGGGATGGCATTTGAGGGAAGGGACACGGATGTCCCCTGATTGCTGCTCTGTCCTTGGTGCCCCCCAGGCTCGCTGAAGGCTCCCGAAGGCGCCCACCTGCAGCACCCCCAGTGCCAGCCCCTGCAGTCCAGCCAGAGCATCAAGGGCATGAACCAGCGCGTGGTCACGCTGGCCCAGCACATCAGTGTAACTACCTCACCTCCATCACCTTCTGCTGGGCTCCAGGGAGGAGGGAGGGGCTCAGTGAACGTGTCTGGTGGGGATGGGCTGGGAGTGATGCTGGAGACCTCAGCTCCTCTAACTGGGGGCTGGAGAGCAGGGGGCATCACAAGTGTTCAGCCCAGATACTTGTGTCCCCAAGAGGCAGAATTTCCATCTGCAGGGACAAATCACCTGCTGCTCGCTGGGCCCAGCAAGGCAAAGGTGGACGCCAGCCGGTTGCTGACCGTGTTTTCTCCCTCGTGCAGGAGGTGATCACGCAGGACTACACGCGCCACCACCCGCAGCAGCTCAACTCGCACCTGCAGGCCCCGGTGTACTCGTTCCCCGGCGCGGCGTGCCCGGTGCTGGACCTGCGCCGCACGCCCGGCGACGCCTTCCTGCAGCAGCAGGAGCACCCCGCGGCCTCGCGCGGCTCCCCGCACGGCGAGGGGGGCAAGCGGTGAGCACGGGACGGCTCCTGCCAGCCCCAGCCCAGGCTGGCCCTTGGGAGCCCTGGCTGGCTGGGGTGGCACGGGGCAGGTTGGAGTTTGGGTGCTGTGGGGGTTCCCTCCTTACACAGCCCAGCTTGTCGGGAAGGGTGAATCAGGAAAACCTGATAAATATGATTGCCTAGCAAAAGATTTTGAGAATATGGGAACCATAAATGAGATTGAGATGGAAGCAGTTTTCAACTGAGAGCAACAATGTGGATGCCTGAAGGTCTTCTCCCTTTGTTAAGATAAACATACCAAAGAGCCAGCAGAGCTCTCCTGGCATGACAGGAAGGGTCCAAGATAAGGTTTAGAGATTAGAAAGCAGTAAAACATGGTAATGTAGCAATTCCTATAGGCTGTATGTAAATGTTAGAGAATTTGTATCTTGTACTAGATTGGTTAGTGAGAGAGTAGAATATTCAACATAGAAGGAGTTTGGCATTGCTCTGCCAGGCTTGGTGCTGTGGGGTTCCCTCCTTACACAGCCCACCTCCTTCATCGTTCTCATCTTTCCCCTGGGGTGGTGCCTCTTGCCATCCTTGTCCTGGAGATGCTCTTTAGACCCCCTTAGAGTCCATGCATAATTCCCTTCCCAATCTGGCCAGTGTCACAGGATAGTTTAGGTGGGAAGGGATCTCCTGAGATCATCCAGCCCAGCCTTGACCTCCTGAGCAGGTTGTCCTGGGTCGTGGCTACTTGGGTTCAGAATATCTCCACTCTTGGAGACAGCACCAGCCTGTTCCCAGCATTTCAGCACTCCTACAGGAAGAAAGGGTTTTCTTGTGTTGGGATGGAATTTCATCTCTTTCATTTGTGCCTGTTGCCTCTTGTCCTGTCACTGTTCTCAGTCCCTGACCACAGATGATTCCAAAAAACCTGAAGCAACACGTTTTCCATTGGTTCAAAGTTGATTTTTATCTTCCTCTTTCACAGTGAATCAGAAGTTTATTAGACACAGGTGCCCTGACAACTGCAATTGTTCATTTCAGGCACCACCTGTATTTGTTTTAAAGTCACTTTCAAATCCCCTTGCTGCTACAAGGCAGGCCTGGTTGCTGTTGTATGGGATTAAAAAATGTTTCTGTCTTCCCACCCAAAAACCCACCCAGATGTATCCAGGAATGAGTGGTGCCTTGTCAGTAAATGGGATTGTTCTTCCCAGCTCTGCCTGGTCCTAGAGTTTGCTTTAAGACATGAAATAAAAGAGCCCAGCTCTGACCACCCAGTGAAGAAAAAAACAGGGGAAAAAAGAGAAACCACAGAAACAACAAAGATGTGAATTCCCAGAACTCACTGTGAGGAATTCCTCGTAGACTGGAGCCTGGCTGTGTCCCAGGCATCGGGCCAGTAGTGATCCTCTGCCAGCTGCCCCAGCTCCAGTCGCCTCCTGAGCCCCCCAGCTCCTGGCAAGGAGGATGGCAGGTGGCACTTCTGCCTCTGCTGTGTTCACTAATACAGACTGTCTCCAAAAGGTGAATGTCACAGCCCTCCACAGGGATCTGTGTGTCCCTGCCACCAGCAGCTCCCTCCTGGGCTGCTGTTTGGGGTGGCTCAGCTGAACCTGGCTCAGCCCAGCTCCCTCTGCCCAAACCATGCTGAAGAGCAGCAGGAATCCTTGTCCCCTCCCAAACCAGGGACAGGGGCTGACTCAGTGACCCATGGCTGTCCCACTGAACCCATGGCTGTCCCACTGAGCCCATGGCTGCCACAGTGAACCCATGGTTTTCACACTGAGCCCATGGCTGTCACAGTGACCCATGGTTTTCACAGTGACCCATGGCTGTTACAGTGACCCATGGCTGTCACACTGAACCCATTGCTGTCACAGTGAACCCATGGCTGTCACACTGAGCCCATGGCTGTCAAACTGAGCCCATGGTTGTCACAGTGACCCATGGTTGTCACACTGACCCATGGCTGTCCCACTGAACCCGTGGCTGTCACAGTGACCAGTGGCTGTCCCACTGAACCCATGGCTGTCACACTGAGCCCATGGCTGTCACAGTGACCATGGTTTTCACACTGAGCCCATGGCTGTCACAGTGAACCCATGGCTGTCCCACTGAACCCATGGTTGTCACACTGAACCCATGGCTGTCCCACTGAACCCATGGCTGTCACAGTGAACCCATGGTTGTCACACTGACCCATGGCTGTCACAGTGACCCATGGCTGTCAAATTGAGCCCATGGCTGTCACAGTGACCCATGGCTGTCACAGTGGCCCCCATGGCTGTCCCACTGAACCCGTGGCTGTCACACTGAACCCATGGCTGTCGCACTGAACCCGTGGCTGTCCCACTGAACCCGTGGCTGTCACACTGAGCCCGTGGCTGTCCCCTTGTTTCACAGGTCCCCAGAGCAGGGCAAGGCAGCACCAGGGGGCCCTGAGAGCTGCATCGAGCCCGTGTCTCCACCGGACGGCGTGGGGGAAGCCGAGCACGCCAAGAGCGCCCCGTACCCCGTCCTGTTCCGAGAGGGAGAGCCCATGGACCAGAGGTACGGCCTGGGGCAGCTGGGCATGGGCACGTCCCCACACATGGCCTGGCCTGGGCTGCTTTCCTTGCTGCCCAAAGCTCTGCCATCCCAGGGGGATGTTCAATATTTGGGGTGCATTTATGGTTGGGATAGGGAGAGAGGTTGGAGATGCTGAGGGTCCCAGGAGCTCCCAGCCTGATCCTCAGCAGTTACACTGAGGGAAGAGTTTCTTTAGGTAGGATTTCATGCAGTGGATGTTGTAGAGGTTTCCATTGGTGTTTGCTCTGCAGGATGGGGTCCAAGTCCCCAGGAAACAACACTCAGCGTCCAGCTTTCTTCAGCAAGCTGACTGAAAGCAACTCTGCCATGGTGAAGTCCAAGAAGCAGGAGATCATCAAGAAGCTCAGCACGACCAACAAAAACGACACGGAGTACAGTAAGAACCTGTGGGGAGGCAAATGCAGGGATCCAGGGGAGGAAAAACCTTGAGGACACTTGAAGCAGAGGAGACTGGGGAATGGATGCTGCTGTGTTAAAGGGCTGGGAGCTCCCAGACACCTCTGTCTGCACTGTAGGGACAGACTCGATGGTCTTTGAGGGTCCCTTCCAACTCAGAATATTCTGTGATTCTGTGGAGTACAAGGTCCAAATGTTTCCTAGAGTGCTGTGTTCTGGTGCCAGCAGTCACTGTGCGTGTCTGGGGAGGCAATGGGAGACTTCCCAGTCCAGTCTCTCTGCTCTGAGGCTGTCAATCCCACCCTCACCAGATAACCTCAGTAGGAAGGAAATAATGAGCTGAGCATGGAGGACACTTAAGAGCAATTGATATTTTAATGACTGGCCAGCCAAGCTGAATCCTTCCTCCTTGAGATGCATCTCCCCCCAGCCTTACTTTAAGCCCTACATCAATATTGGTGCAGCTCTGTAAAACTAACCAGGCTGGCTCAGATTAGAAATTCAGCCCATTCATTCATTAACTGCTAATAGAGTAGATAGGATCATAATTTAATTTAGCCCAGCATTATACAGTCAATACTAATTCAATTTGAATCCATCTTACAACAGCTGCATCGGATAAGAGGGACCAAGCTGTCTGTCTCCTGGATGATGTTACCATGAGCCAACAGTATTGTTATGCCCCTTTGGGGACATGTGGCTGAACCCCCTGACCTTCCACACTTTCCCTTATCAAGAAAAAATATATAGAAATTGGATACGCCTCTTATTTGATGAGAATTTCTGTTATTCTAAGGAAAGCAATATCCAAGTCAAACAGCTCAGCTAAGAGGGAAAATATTGATTTAACATTTTTCCTCCTCCTCCTTGCCCTCTCTGCTGCCCAGATCCTGCTCCATGGATAGGGGGCATTGAGCCTTTGAAAATCCCATAGGCAGGAGAGAGGGTTTGGCTTCATGGAGCTTGTAATCCCAAGGGCAGGAGGGAGGGAGGCCAGTACTGAGCACAGACATTGCCCTGCCTTTCAGGGCTCTGCTTTTTTCCCTTTCCCACCTTCCCAGGTGAAGGTGCCCACTGTGGGTCTCCCAAAGGCACTGGGAGCTTTTCCTGGTCCCAGCCAGCACCCACAGTCCCTGTGCCTGGGAGTGCTGTGACAGGGATGGGAGTCTTGTCATGGCAGCCGTGGCAGATCC